>NC_091182.1:36874640-37474640 GCF_040958095.1 Procambarus clarkii
ATATATATATATACATATATATATGTATATATATATATGTATATGTATATGTATATATATATATATATATATATATGTCGTACCTAGTAGCCAGAACTCACTTCTCAGCCTACTATTCAAGGTCCGATTTGCCTAATAAGCCAAGTTTTCCTGAATTAATATATTTACTATAATTTTTTTCTTATGAAATGATAAAGCAACCCTTTTCTCTATGTATGAGGTCAATTTTTTTTTATTGGAGTTAAAATTAACGTAGATATATGACCGAACCTAACCAACCCTACCTAACCTAACCTAACCTATATTTATAGGTAAGGTTAGGTTAGGTAGCCAAAAAAAGCTAGGTTAGGTTAGGTTAGGTAGGTTAGGTAGACGAAAAAACATTAATTCATGAAAACTTGGCTTATTAGGCAAATCGGGCCTTGAATAGTAGGCTGAGAAGTGCGTTCTGGCTATTAGGTACGACATATATATATATATATATATATATATATATATATATATATATATATATAAACAAGTTTGAATGATTCCCAAGCCAATATGCAACTGAAAACTCCACACCCAAGAAGGATTCGAATCCAGACAGCCAGGAGCACTATGCACCAGGGCGTACCCAGTTCTTTAACCACTCGACCAACCATGACTGTACAAAAGACATTAGTAGCAAAGGCTATTTCCCCAACATCCCGACAACACTTGGTGGTAAGCTATGGCATAGATGTTTTATCAAATTACCTCACTTTGTGGGGCCATGTGAGCAACACAAATGCGATTAGGACATTTTCTATTTGCTAATTCTCGATGATTCAGAGAAACTAGCACTCAGAATTTAGGTTCTGCGAACAAACAGAAAACATTTCGCAATCCACCGTTGGGAACCACTGCCTAGAGGATAAGGCGCCAAACGACCGAACCACGACGGACCCTTGCTAAACTTTATCTACCCCATCTTTTTTTTTTTTTTTTTTTTTTATAGATATATACAAGAGTTGTTACATTCTTGTGCAGCCTGTTACAACCAAGTACACATTTTACTGTTGCGTTAAACAGAGGCTACAGTTAAGGATTTGTGCCCAGTAAATCCTCCTCGGCCAGGATACGAACCCATGACAAAGCGCTCGCGGAACGCCAGGCGAGTGTCTTACCACTACACCACGGAGACTGTTCTGAACAACAACGTTTCCAGAGACCTCCGATAGAACAGGCACCAGACTCCTCCATGCCCCGAAGGCATACTAGGAGCCCGCTAACTTCAGGGCCGAAACACTGTCTCGTCACGAAAATCTAACCAAACAACTAAAGACGATCACCTTCTCTGTGACCAGGCCAGAATAGTGGGGATGACAGTTGGTATGGGGTTTTGAGGGGGCCTACTTGAATAAAATTGTTTATCATTGCCTGTTTTATAAATCTTTTTAGCCATTATATTCTGTTCTGATAGTTGCAAGTATATAAAATAGATTGCATCATATATATCTAATCATGAATCATATATGTATTTAGTACTGATTAGAAAAGTGCTAAATGAGCAGTTTGAAGTGGGGCCTACATATCCCATCTGGTTTAGGCCTATTACTCGCTTTGCACGACCTTACCTGTGACCCAGGCGATGAGTGTGCCAGGCGTCGTGTCAGTTTAGGCCGTTGAAGAGGAATGCCTGAGGGCAGTATAGAGACCCAATGGTTAACCTCGCGTCACGTGTTCCGTTGGGTCCCAGGGCAGTATAGAGACCCAATGGTTAACCTCGCGTCACGTGTTCCGTTGGGTCCCAGGGCAGTATAGAGACCCAATGGTTAACCTCGCGTCACGTGTTCCGTTGGGTCCCAGGCAGCCCAGACGGTCGCTCGTCAAGGTTGAAGCCGGACTCCCTGGCCAGCCTTGCATCCTAACCTACAACTCCCACCTAACCTGTCTTACTGCCTAACATGAGACCAGGCTGGAATGATCTTGATGTTGTGCTCACGTTTTGGGTTGTGATATTTATGTCATTTATTTATGTAAAGTGGGAATGCTGATATTATGGTAATAGTTTAGAATAGTTTTGTTATTAGTATATTTTGGTAGCAGGCTTTCTTGTAAACATATTTTGTTGAATATGACCGAAAGGGTAAGATTAATGATTCTAACACGAATCTTCTCAATATTTCTTACGTTTTTCTTCACTGTCTGGGGTAATTGTAATATTAACTCTCCAAAGTTCATTTTCTCATTTTTTATTTATGGTCTGACGCCTAAAAGCGTTTCGCAAGGGCTTTTTACGTTTCCAAAGACAGATTTATACATATCATTTCATGCTTATATTCGTTTTAGGTGAGGTGATATGACACAAATGTTTTTGAGTGAGGTGACAGAACATGAAACAATGGGTATAAATTAGATATGAACACATAAGAATGAAAGTAACTACAGAAGGCCTATTGGCCCATATTTTCTCTTACTGCTTCTATGTTGGTTCGGGGTCTTGAAGTGGGTAGAATATAGTTATGTGTTAATTGGCTGTTGATTGTTAGTATTCACTTTTTGATGTGTAGAGCCTCGCTGATGTCGAGTCTCCTGCTATCACTGTATCTATCGATGATTTCTATGTTGCTTGTTAAGATTTCTCTGGTGATGGTCTGGTTGTGAGAAGAGATTATATGTTCCTTGATGGAGCACTGTTGTTTGTGCATTGTTAATCGCCTAGAAAGAGACGTTGTTGTCTTGCCTATATACTGAGATCTTTGGGGCTTACAGTCCCCAAGTGGGCATGTGAAGGTTTAGACGACGTTGGTTTCCTTCAAGACGTTCTGTTTGGTGTCTGGGGAGTTCTTCATGAGTAGGTTGGCCGTTTTCTTGTTTTTGTAGTAAATTGTCAGTTGTATTTTCTGATTTTTGTCTGTAAGGAAAACGTTCCTATTAATAATATCTTTCAGGACACTTTCCTCCGTTTTATGAGCCATTGAGAAGAAGTTCCTGTAAAACAGTCTAATAGGGGGTACAGGTGTTGCGTTTGTTGACTCTTCAGAGGTTGCATGGCGTTTCACCTTCGCCATGCGTATATAACATATAATTATGTTATATGTATAATTATGTTATATGTATAATTATGTTATATGTATAATTATGTTATATTTATAATTATGTTATATGTATAATTATGTTATATGTATAATTATGTTATATTTATAATTATGTTATATGTATAATTATGTTATATATATCTCAAGGAACATATAATCTCTTCTCACAGCCTGACCATCAACAGAGAAATCTTAACAAGCAACACAAAAATCATTGATAGATACAGTGATAGCAGGAGACTCGACATCAGCGAGGCACTACATATCAGAACGTCAACACCAGCAATCAATGGCCAATTAATGTACAACTATATTCTACCCACTTCAAGACCCCGAACCAAAATAGAAGCAGTAAGAGAAAATATGGTCCAATAGACCTTCTGAAGTTACTTTCATTCTTATGTTTTCATATCAAATTTATACCCATTGCTTCGTGTTCTGTCACCTTACCCAAAAACATTTGTGTCATATCATCTCACCCAAAACGAATATAAGCATGAAATGAGATGTGTAAACCTGTCTTTGAAAATGTAAGAAGCCCTTGCGAAACGCTTTTAGGCGTCAGACCATAAATAAAAAATGAGAAAATGAACTTTGGAGAGTTAATATTTCAATTGCCCCCGATAGTGAAGAAAAACGTAAGAAATATAGAGAAGATTCGTGTTAGAATCATTAATCTTACCCTTTCGGTCATATTCAACAAAATAATTTTGTTATGAAGCGTAATACTGTTCAGTATATGTTGAAACTCATTATATTATTACAACGTGTCTTCTGCTATTTGTTTTTACCAGCTTACAAGTAAATTTATATTTAACATTAACAACCCATACCATAGATGTCGGTACGTATGAAGTAGACATTCAATTACAGAACTTTCTAACAAATTAACAGATGTGTATTTAAGAAAATAATTTAACCATGATACTTTATTCTACTCGCTGACTTTCTTTACTAGACATTGATGCACCTTCCAAAAATATATTTGAAAAAGTGGGTAAAACTACTTTCCTAAAATACTGTATTACTTTTGTTTGCTTGAATTAGATTATGCTATAAAAAAGCCTATTATTATCGCTTCGCCAGAGTAATTAAAACCAATTTGTTTTACAACTATTTTATCATATATAGATTAATGTTAATATGAAAGGTATATATATAGATTAATGTTAATATGACAGGATCAATGTGGTGTCTGAGGTGGTGAAGCAAGCAAGGCTGCTCTCTGCGTTTAGGTATTAACTTAGTTGTGTTGCCGGGCCGTTCCCTGCAGCTATAATAATCTAAATGCCTCCCCTACCCCTAATGCCTCGAGCGCACGTACGGAGTTGGCCTCTACTGCCTCTCTCCTTGAGAGGTAGGCCAGTTGCACGTCACAGTCATACTGCCTCTCTCCTTGAGAGGTAGGCCAGTTGCACGTCACAGTCATACTGCCTCTCTCCTTGAGAGGTAGGCCAGTTGCACGTCACAGTCATACTGCCTCTCTCCTTGAGAGGTAGACCACTTGCATGCAAGAGTCACTGCCAGGAATCCAACGCAATGTTTAACCATTAATGAGGTAATGGATATCCGGCTGACTGTTTAATTTGCAAAAAATATATCTCAAGCAGATCGTTTAGATATAAGGTTAATACTTGGAATATGAGCCCATGGTCTGTATAAAACTTATTCTCTCTTAATGTACAAGTTCTCTGCGAGAGATTGTTAATGTACAAGCTCTCTGCGAGAGATCGTTAATGTACAAGCTCTCTGCGAGAGATCGTTAATGTACAAGCTCTCTGCGAGAGATCGTTAATGTACAAGCTCTCTGCGAGAGATCGTTAATGTACAAGCTCTCTGCGAGAGATCGTTAATGTACAAGCTCTCTGCGAGAGATCGTTAATGTACAAGCTCTCTGCGAGAGATTGTTAATGTACAAGCTCTCTGCGAGAGATTGTCAATGTACAAGCTCTCTGCGAGAGATTGTTAATGTACAAGCTCTCTGCGAGAGATTGTTAATGTACAAGCTCTCTGCGAGAGATTGTCAATGTACAAGCTCTCTGCGAGAGATTGACGATAAAGGTTAAATTGGTTAAGGTCCCCTACGGGTTGCCACAGGTCCTCCGTCGTTTATATCGGTTTCGATTCTTTTCATTTCGTTTAGCAATTTGCATTTCATTTCGTAAGTAAATTATTTTAAATAATATTACAAACACTTTATCAAATGACAACAAATGAAGGTTCAAAAGGTTATCTTAAATAATAATCGGATATGAGAAATATTGCTAGGCTTTACTATTAACTGAATGTTAAAATAATTTGTGGATTAGTTGTCAGTCTCCTCACATTGGTGTGTTGTGAATGTGTGTGTCCAGCGAGTCAATTATGTCTCTCATCATCATGCTATAAATACGTGTTAGATGCAGTTTTTCTGCATTAACAGGTAGGTTAATCTACGTTGCTTAAGGCCAAGCGAATACTTGTATGTATTATGAAGCAAAATTTAATAGGTCTGAGACAATGATATTTGCACGTCATTATATTTAGCTATGATCCTATAATGTAGGAAGAGCCACATATGTATCAATGGGTCATCCAATAAGGCCAGCAGACGTCTATAAGTGTTACTAGAGCTAGGCTTAACCTTGGCTAAAAATATCTGGTTGGGAAGGTATAGCGCCACCTGGAGCCACGGAGCTGACCAAGCCTCCCTCACCCCAACTACTCACATACATTGTGTTACAATGTAATTTCATATGAACACAAATTCGACGATTAATAAATAATTATATTATAAATGTTCAAGAAATGTATATTTAATTCGGAGAGATATAATGTCACGGATCTTTAAAGTCAAATATCTCAAGGTTATATACTGTCGCTACTGCGTACACGTGACTGTAAACTGTACACGTGACTCTAAACTGGATGGGATGCACCACCGCCCTCTGAATGGGTGTGGGATGACCACCGCCCACTGGATGGCTGTGGGATGCACCAACGCCCACTGGATGGGTGTGGGATGCCCACCGCCCACTGGATGGCTGTGGGATGCACCAACGCCCACTGGATGGGTGTGGGATGCACCAACGCCCACTGGATGGGTGTAGGATGCACCACCGCCCACTGGATGGGTGTGGGATGCACCACCGCCCACTGGGTGGGTTTGGGATGCACCTCCGCCCACTGGATGGGTGTAGGATGCACCACCGCCCACTGGGTGGGTTTGGGATGCACCTCCGCCCACTGGATGGCTGTGGGATGCACCACCGCCCACTGGGTGGGTTTGGGATGCACCTCCGCCCACTGGATGGGTGTAGGATGCACCACCGCCCACTGGTTGGCTGTGGGATGTCCACCGCCCACTGGATGGGTGTGGGTGCTTAAGCAAATTAATATTATTTACATGAGTTTACCATTTCCTTAATGGCTTCGACGCGGACAGAAAGCCGGCTTCTTATCTTAGGTCCCCCCATTGTCCCTGAGGATTTTTTCAAGGTGGATTGTTAATTGCAATAATGTCTTGACATTTACGACTTCGGCGGGTAGGTTGTTCCCTGGGTTTATAACCCTATGGGTGAAATAGCATCAGTTCTACAGTGTGGCGTGTTCAGTTTGAAGCTGTTGTACCCTTGTATGTTACATTTGACCTTTTAAAGAAGTTGTCTGGATTAGTATCTAACTAATTCATGGTTTTAAAGGTTTCGGTGAGATGAGTTGTCAAGTCCTGTGTCCCTTAATCGTTCCTGGTGTGAGAGTTCACATCGGTTTGGAATGATTTTTCTACCTTTGTGTTAAATCTTTTCAAAGCAGATACTGTTGGTACTTTTGAAGGCGAGGTGTCCATGCTGTATACAACCTGTCCTCTTATAAATTATGTATGAATTTGGCCGTATGGCCGAAAATGGACGTAATTATAAAACGAAAAAAATATAAATTAAATTTTGCATTCTTTTCTACAACAGCAAGTTAAGGTTCCTCTTGTAGGTTAGGAGGGCAGGAAATTCTCCCAAGGCTTCAAAACGTCATGAAAACCTCTCCTAACCTAACCGAGTAAGCCGAAGGACCTAAACAGAAAACCGAACATTACATTACTTTCGAGAGCCGATTTCATTTCAAATTACGTCCAATTTTGGCCATAGGGCGCATAGGAATATAAAAAAAACGCTTGGATTCGAATGCAACGTTGTGTCAAAATTTCAAAGCAATCGGTGATTAGCGATTTTGAACACATAAACATTTACATATATATATATATATATATATATATATATATATATATATATATATATATATATATAGATATATATATATATATATATATATATATATATATATATATATATATATATATATATATATATATATATATATATATAACATAGGCTGACACCTATGTACACTTCGGAGCTGATCAAGCAGGTGGGGCGGCCAACCACAGGGAAACAGCAAAATCACTCAAGTACAGGCGACTGGAAGGTCAATACCTCTTTGTTCCCATAGCGTTTGAGACACATGGCCCCTGGGGCAAGAGTGCCTTGGGATTTATCAAGGAATTGGGTTCCAAGCTCATTGACGTCACCAGAGCCCCAAGGGCTTCCAGTTTTTTGTTTCAGCGCCTCAGTGTGGCGATCCAGAGGGGAAATGCTTGCTGCGTCCTCGGTTCCTGTCCGGAAGCGGAGGAGCTTCAAGAGATCCATAACCTTTAGGCATTTGTCTTGTATGTTATGTAACCTTTAAATACACAATAAAGCAAAAAAAAAAAAAGAAAAGGAAGGGGGGTGGTAGGAGAAAAGCACACAGAAACTGTATTGGAGGGGATCTAAACATTCCCTCTAATGCGTTATGCGTGGTTTCCTCCGAGGCTATGGGTCCCCCTTCTTCCAGCCAGAGGTGGTTATCTTGAGATGATTTCGGGGCTTTAGTGTCCCCGCGGCCCGGTCCTCGACAAGGCCTCCACCCCCAGGAAGCAGCTCGTGACAGCTGACTAACACCCAGGTACATATTTTACTGCTAGATAACAGGGGCATAGGGTGAAAGAAACTCTGCCCATTGTTTTTTCTTTTGGCGCCCGGGATCGAACCCGGGACCACAGGATCACAAGTCCAGCGTGCTGTCCGCTCGGCCGACCGGCTCCCGTCGACTCCCTTCTCTATTAAAAAAAAAAAATATATATATATATATATATATATATATATATATATATATATATATATATATATATATATATATATATATATATATACTAGCAGTACTCGGCCACGCGTTGCTGTGGCTCATTGCAGGTGCGTTGAGTCACAGCAACCTTCCCTGTCCCCCAGTCCTCCCCACCATTCCCCACTCCACCATCCCCTCTTCCTTCCCACCATGCCCCCACTCCCCTGTCCCTTTGTCCTCCCCACCATTCTCCATTTCCCCCATCCCCTTGTTCTTCCCCACCATTACCCCCTCCCTTGTTCCCTCGTCCTCCCCACACTCTCTCACTTCCGTCCCCTCGTCCTCCCCTCCATTCCCCACTCCCTCGTCCGTTGCCTTCCCAAATGGTCTCATGTTCCCATCAGAAAATTGGGGCCATCAAATGATCTGATGTTCCCATCACTGATATATAAGAAAAACAATTAAAAAATGAAATGAAAATATGAAAAAATTTAAAAATAAACTATACTCACGAAATGAACAGTATGGTAAACAACACAGCTCAATTCCAACACAATGCCACACAAAATAATTCAATAAAAAATAAAATAAATCGAAATCTATGGAAATAAAATTTATCAATGCAATCGGAAACATTGAAATGGAATTCGTGACATATTTAGTATAGCGTGAATGTTGATATTATGTGCAACAGATGGCGCTGTTTTTCAAAAACGCATATTTTTACCTGTCACAGGTGAGGCATGTATACAGTAGGTATATAAAAAGATGCGCCTATTCAAATGCAACATTGTGTGAAAATTTCAAAGCAATCGGTGAAGAACTTTCGGAGATTAGCGATTTTGAACAAACGAACATTTCCATTTATATATATATATATATATATATATATATATATATATATATATATATATATATATATATATATATATATATATATATATATATATATATATATATATATATGTCGTACCTAGTAGCCAGAACGCACTTATCGGCCTACTATGCAAGGCCCGATTTGCCTAATAAGCCAAGTTTTCCTGAATTAATATATTTTCTCTAGTTTTTTTCTTATGGAATGATAAAGAAACCCATTTCATTATGTATGAGGTCAATTTTTTTGTATTGGACTTAAAATTAACGTAGATATATGACCGAACCTAACCAACCCTACCTAACCTAACCTAACCTATCTTTAAAGGTTAGGTTAGGTTAGGTAGCGGAAAAAGTTAGGTTAGGTTAGGTAGGTTAGGTAGTCGAAAAACAATTAATTCATGAAAACTTGGCTTATTAGGCAAATTGGGCCTTGCATAGTAGGCTGAGAAGTGAGTTCTGGCTACTAGGTACGACATATATATATATATATATATATATATATATATATATATATATATATATATATATATATATATATATATATATATATATATATATATATATATATATACATCAAATGCATAATAAAGCACAAAAAATAAAAAAGGAAGGGGGTGGTAGGAGAAAAGCACACAGAAACTGTATTGGAGGGGATCTAAACATTCCCTCTAATGCGTTATGCGTGGTTTCCTCCGAGGCTATGGGTCCCCCTTCTTCCAGCTAGAGGTGGTACTCCCTTCCTGTTATTGAAAAAAAAAAAAAATAAAATATATATATATATATATATATATATATATATATATATATATATATATATATATATATATATATATATATATATATATATATATATACATAATCCACCACCTCTCACAGGATGGGTATGGGGTTCACCACCACTCACAGGATGGGTATGGGGTTCACCACCTCTCACAGGATGGGTATAGGGTTCATCACGACTCACAGGATGGGTATGGGGTTCACCACGACTCGCATGATGGGTATAGGGTTCATCACGACTCACAGGATGGGTATGGGGTTCACCACGACTCACAGGATGGATATGGGGTTCACCACCACCCACATGATGGGTATGGGGTTCACCACCACCCACATGATGGGTATGGGGTTCACCACCACTCACAGGATGGGTATGGGGTTCACCACCACTCACAGGATGGGTATGGGGTTCACCACCACCCACAGGATGGGTATGGGGTTCACCACCACTCACAGGATGGGTATGGGGTTCACCACCACCCACATGATGGGTATGGGGTTCACCACCACTCACAGGATGGGTATGGGGTTCACCACCATTTACAGGATGGGCATGGGGTTCACCACCACCCACAGGATGGGTATGGGGTTCACCACGACTCACAGGATGGGTATGGGGTTCACCACCACCCACATGATGGGTATGGGGTTCACCACCACTCACAGGATGGGTATGGGGTTCACCACCACTCACAGGATGGGTATGGGGTTCACCACCACCCACAGGATGGGTATGGGGTTCACCACCACTCACAGGATGGGTATGGGGTTCACCACCACCCACAGGATGGGTATAGGGTTCACCACCACTCACAGGATGGGTATGGGGTTCACCACCACTCACAGGATGGGTATGGGGTTCACCACCACCCACATGATGGGTATGGGGTTCACCACCACTCACAGGATGGGTATGGGGTTCACCACCACCCACATGATGGGTATGGGGTTCACCACCACCCACATGATGGGTATGGGGTTCACCACCACTCACAGGATGGGTATGGGGTTCACCACCACCCACAGGATGGGTATGGGGTTCACCACCACTCACAGGATGGGTATGGGGTTCACCACGACTCACAGGATGGGTATGGGGTTCACCACCACCCACATGATGGGTATGGGGTTCACCACGACTCACAGGATGGGTATGGGGTTCACTACCGCTGACAGAAACATCTCAGGTAACCCGGCCCGCTTACACTACTCCCTCCCCTCCCCCACACATGAAACGTGAGCTTGTGATACGACAAATGTTGCTGCCAGTGGGCCAGCTGTGATGTGACCAGCTGACGGCGGGCATGGAGAGCTTACCTGGGCCGGAAGGTTGGTGTGCAGTCAGCCAGCATGGACCCTGACTATACCCCGACACCTAGCATGACTGGTGGAGGCGTCGTGCAAGGTGGGGCTCGGGGGATCCCTCGCTACTGCCGGTACAGTCTGCTTCACTACACACACTTTCCTCACTCTCACTCCACAGCAGCTGCTGTCGTCCGCTGCACTACGCTTCTCTCTTGGCTCAACACGTTTCTTAGTTCAAGAAGAGTCCATTCAGTTGTAGGTGATGTTGATCGAACTGCTTTGATATTATTCCGAATGTGTCAATAAAGTGAATATGTTCATGAATATCACAACTTTCAATAATTGTAATTGATTCATTTGAAAGTGATAAAGCAGTGAACAAGGAGATCTGATGCGTGAGTGCTATAATAATAAAGATGAGGGAGATCCAGTGAATGTGTACTAAACGAACAGATGCGAAAATGTATTATGTAAAGACGGAAGACCCGACGTATGCGGCAACAGCTGGAAACATCACCTGGGTGAAAACGGCCCGAGATGTCTTAGTGAATAGCAACAGATTGTATTCGTATGAAAGACCCATACAATAGATCATACAATACAAGAGCACAGCATCAGATGAATTCCTCGTAAGACGGTATCTCAACTTGATATATGAAGGTGATACAGATTAGAGGAGAGGTCCAGGGAGAGACATCTTCACGGTGGAGCTGGGAGGCGTCTTGAGAGTAGCTGAGAGGTGGCAAGTGAGCCTTGCCAGCCAGGGTCGGGGTGTGGCAACTGTCAGTGTGGCTACTGTCTTCATACTACCTGTCCATGCTCACTCTCCATGCTTAATGACCCCTCTATTGTCTACACACAAACACACCTCTCATTCATATATATATATATATATATATATATATATATATATATATATATATATATATATATATATATATATATATATATATATATATATATATATATATATAAATATATTGTACCTAGTAACCAGAAAGGCACTTCTTGGCCTACTATGCAAGGCCCGATTTGCCTAATAGGCCGAGTGATTTTTTTCATTTTCAATAAATTGTTTCCTATTAGTTTATTTTAATTATTATTATTATATTATATTAGGAACATAAATTATTGACGTAGTTGTGTTGGTTTAGGTTAGGTAGGGTTGGTTAGGTTCGGTCATATAACTACGTTAGTTTTAACTCAAATTTAAACAAATTAACTTATACATAATGAAATAGCCAGATTTGTCGTTTCATAAGAAAAAAAAATAGAAAAATATATAAATTCAGGAAAACTTGGCTTATTAGGCCAATCGGAAAAATTAACTCTCCAAAGTTCATTTTCACAATTTTTATTATAGTGTAACGCCTATATTGATGCGTTTTGCAAGGTCACGCTTTACATTTTCAAAGACTAATTTACCATGCTGTTGTTGATGTTTCAGAGTCAACTTCTTGGAACGAAAATGCAAAGGCTTGTACTGTATTCTCTTTGGGTGAGGTGGTACAAAACAAGTGGATGAATGGCATAGCATATTATTATCCCTTATGTTATGCCAGTCATCCACTTGTTATAAACCACCTCATCCAAAGAGAATATAAGCCTTAGCAAAAGCATGGTAAATCACGGGAGACATCTCCCGTCACGCAAGGTGCAGTCGCACCTCCACAGATCTCCAGTATCAGCTCTTTATACTGGTGATGGCTCAAAAGGGCCACCACTTACGGGCAATTCATGCCCGTGCCATCTTTTGGGGTGGCTTAATCTTCATCAATCATCAATCAATCATGGTAAATCTTACGGGCTATTCATGCCTTGCCACCTCTTGGATGGCTCAATCTTCATCAATCAATCATTGTAAATCGTACCCACCGCTCCTGTGCCAGGTAAGTCCACTACGGGCTCACCATAGCCCGTGCTACATGGACACTTCGTTCTGAGTAGCTAAATCTGAAACAACAACAATTAAGGAAATTCCTGTTTCAATTCTTCCTCCGTGGTCTGACACTGTTATATATCTATCTATCTATCTATCTATATGTATATATATATATGTCGTACCTAGTAGCCAGAACGTACTTCTCTGCCTACTATGCAAGGCCCGATTTGCCTAATAAGCCAAGTTTTCATGAATTAATGTTTTTTCGTCTACCTAACCTACCTAACCTAACCTAACCTAGCTTTTTTTGGCTACCTAACCTAACCTTACCTATAAATATAGGTTAGGTTAGGTTAGGTAGGGTTGGTTAGGTTCGGTCATATATCTACGTTAATTTTAACTCCAATAAAAAAAATTGACCTCATACATAGAGAAAAGGGGTTGCTTTATCATTTCATAAGAAAAAAATTATAGTAAATATATTAATTCAGGAAAACTTGGCTTATTAGGCAAATCGGGCCTTGAATAGTAGGCTGAGAAGTGAGTTCTGGCTACTAGGTACGACATATATATATATATATATATATATATATATATATATATATATATATATATATATATATATATATATATATATATATAGATATATATATATATTTATATATAATATATATATCGTAATTGAGCCCGTAATTGAGTTCGGTTATTCGCGATAACCTTGTTACTGTGATATTTGGGTATAAGTTTAAAATGGAGGTGGGGATTCCTCCTTTTTCCCTGTTTGTTTATCGCTTCTGTTTTAGTGTACTGGTTTTAGACTTGTTTTATTAATATTATCTTGGAGGCGGATGTAGATGCAGAATGCTCACTAGTGAGTCCCATTCCTCAACGGCTTTTCTAATCATTGTAGTCGCGGTGGAATGTGCATCTAATGTAGCTGCTGTCGTTGGATTAATGTTTGATGCGCAGGGCTTCAGTAGCTTCACATTCCAGTAAGTAGTGCAATAGTGGCGCCTCTGCTTCTGTTTCACAGATGACACTCTTTAACTATTGGGTTCATTACCTTCCAACAGCACTTGTAACCAAGTCTGAGTCTGTGTATGGCTACTGCAACGTCTCTGGATATCTTTTTGCCAGGCTTGAAAGAGGAGTAACCAGTGGCTTCTTCGTATCATATCGCAGTGGATCTTCCTTCCGCTACTTTGGCTCTGTGGTGACTTTTGATAGTTGAGAATATTTCCTTCTTGATTTGCTCCTTAATCTGTGAAAAACTTGGATGTATTTGAACCTGTACAACAGGTAGAGCAGTGGCAGTTTTTGCTAGTGAGTCTGCCTTTTCATTAATTTCCTTAAGTACTTTCGTATATTAATACAGCTTCAGAAGGAATGATTTACAGGTCAAGTATTGGACATATATAGGCAGGAGAGAGATGTGAAGTGAGGTGAGGTACAATGAAAAATGAATGGGAATTAGGTGGATACTGCAGAAGGCCTATTGGACCATACGATGCAGCTCCTATTTATACCCACACATAGGCCCACACATGGATAATAATAGCATAAGATAGCAAATATTTACAATGAATTAGTGGGTCAAATGTGTATCAATGATCCTTCTAAAATCACTCTTTAATTGATCAATCAAAAATGGATCTAAGTTATATAAACCACTGTTAATGTTCAAATTACTTTCTTTTGTAATCTGTATTAAAGCAGATTCAATTATGTTCTTGTTATAAGTAGTTTACAATTCGTTATTGAAGAAGACAATTCTCCCAATCAATTTTGAGCAAACATCTAAAGATTTGAAATGTAGAATTTTGCAACATAAATACTCTGTAAGACATGGCCAATTGTCTAATGCTTTGTTTGTTCATCTGTCAGAAAATGCTCACCAAATTGATGATTGTCCAGGAAGAGTTCTAGAACAGGGTTCTGTAAATTTTCAACTTCCCTCCACACAAGAGAATGTGTGAAGTGAGTTTATGTTTAGCACGTTTAGGGATTTAAACAGAGGGGGTTGAGTGTTGAAAGCAGAGTTTGATATTGTTCTGATAGCAGATTTTTGCTGGGTGATTATGGACTTGAGGTAGTTTACAGTGGTTGAACCCCTCCTGCACAGATACCATATGTAACATAGGAATAGATTAGCGCGTAGTATAATGAGAGGAGAGCAGAGTTTAGTACATAATATCTGATTTCAGAGAGTATACCAACCATTTTTGAGACTTTTCTTGGTTATATGTTGTATGTGGAGGCTGAAGTTGAGTCTCTTGTCTAAGTAGAGGCCAACGAACTTTCCATCAGTTTTATTGCTGGTGTTAACATTGTCTATTTGAAGCTGAATTGCATTTGTTGATTTATTTCTAAATAAGATAAAGTAAGTCTTTTGTATGTTTAGTGTGAGTTTGTTAGTTGTGGTTTGCTATGTAGCAAACCACAACTCCTGGAAAAGGTAGGATTTTTTTTGGCTTGCCTGTATGAATTGGCTATATTAATAAAGATTAAGAGTGTCGAAGATATGCTGGAAAAAATATTTAGTAGATGCTGGTAAGCCAATTAATAGCAAGGTGGCAAAAATTCACCTGAAAAGTAGGGCTTCACCTAAATTTTTCAAAGCAAGAGCAGTTCCGTTCCATTACAAGCAACTGTAATGGACATTGTCTATCTAAAGACATTGCTCTGTCTTGTTCCAGGGCTCTATAATCAGCCCTGGAACGGCATGTATAATAATAATAATAATAATAATAATTTTTATTTAGGTAAGGTACATACATAAAGAGATTTTACAAAGTTTGTTGGCTTTATAGATAGAGCTAGTACATACAATGCCTAAAGCCACTATTACGCAAAGCGTTTCGGGCAGGAAAAACATTAATGACTAAAGCTTAAAACTAATGGGTAAAAAGAATAAAATGTGTTGAGAACAAATAAAAATAGAGGTAAAAGAGGGGGGAACATTGTTGAAAAAGCAGCACAAATACAATTACAAATTATTACAGGAAATTACATTCAAACAGCGTTGATTTGAAAAACAAAAAAAACAAAAAAAAAACATACATGGGTTGACAACAGAGGGGTAAGGTAGGTTACAGGGAATTTATTAGGTATAGCTTCGTTTTTAACTTAAACTGGTTGAGAGAGGTACAGTCTTTAACATGGTTGGGAAGGTCATTCCACATTCTGGGCCCCTTGATTTGTAGAGTATTTCTGGTTTGATTAAGTCGTACTCTAGGAATATCAAAACTGTATTTATTTCTGGTGTGGTGCTCATGGGTTCTGTTACATCCTTCTATGAAGCTTTTGAGATCAGGATTGGCATTATAGTTTAGCGTTTTATATATGTATAATACACATGAGAGAATGTGCAGTGACTTAATGTCTAATATATTCAGAGATTTGAGTAGGGGTACCGAGTGATGTCTGGGGCCAGAATTGGATATTGTCCTAATAGCAGCTTTGTGTTGAGTAATTAGAGGACGTAAGTGATTTTGGGTAGTAGAGCCCCAAGCACAAATACCATAGTTGAGATATGGATAGATAAGGGAGTAATAGAGAGTCACCAGGGCAGGGCGTGGTACATAATATCTGATCTTAGAAAGAATGCCCACAGTTTTTGAAACTTTTTTTGATATTTTATTATTATTATTATTATTATTATTATTATTATTATTATTATTATACAAGTGAATTTTGTTTGGGTGCACATGTCTTGTACATTCCTATCATAGCCAAGAAGGGTGCAATTATTTATTGCATTAATAAAACTAATGTAGTTTCTGTTTGGTATCAACAGCTTCCGTTTGCATTAAATAACTTAACAAGTCATAATACCAAACAGAAACTACATTAGTTTTATTAATGCAATAAATAATTGCACCCTTCTTGGCTATGATAGGAATGTACAAGACATGTGCACCCAAACAAAATTCACTTGTATAATAATAATAATAATAATAATCATAATAATAATAATAATAATAATAATAATAATTAGCAGAAGGCCTTTTAGAGCCAATTACACATAGTGAGTGGGCAGCCCCAATTGTACCAGTGTTGAAGGCAAACCAGAAATACATGAGAATCTCTGCAGATTTTAAACAATTGAATAACCAGATACACTGTGAAAAATACGCGTTACCAAAGACATGATGTAAACAATGTATTAATACATAATCACAATATCTCTGTAATTATCTTGAATGTAAGATCTCTAAGCAAACACTTTGATGATGTTATTGCCTTGCTTGAAACTGTTGACAACAAATTCTCTTTTATTAAATGGATCCATTTATTAAATGGACCTCGAACTACTGAAACGAGGTTAAAAGAGGATACTACTCAACTCTTTAACATGCCAAACTACTTAGCAATTCACAACTGTTGACCAATTCAGAGAGGTGGTGGTACTGCTCTTTACTACCACCAAGAACTGACATGCTTAAAAGTAATTAGAACTAGAGACTATTGTGGGGAGTATATCTTTGCCAGTTTCAGAGTCAAGGGTGCTGAGTCTATTCTGACTGTGGGAGCAGTCTATAGAATTCCTAACACTGATGTGTCTGAATTCAACTCAAACCTTAGAAATCTAATACTAGATAACAGACTGAACAAAAGCCATCTAATTAACGCAGGGGGACTTTAATATTGACCTCTGGCGAGCCTGAGAAGCCTCCTACTGCTAGTTTCCTCAACTGTATGAATTCCTGCTTCCTCATACCCTTAATCACTAGACCTTCTAGGTCAGGGGTGGGCAACCATTTTGAGAGTGCGTGCCAAAATCAGCCAAGTCTCTGACACAAACTTTTTCCACGTACCAACCATTTTTTTTTAGAACATATTTGGTATCTCTTAAGAACTTTTTAAACGAAAAAATAATAAATTACCTCAGTGCAGTAAAACATAGTATAAAAAAAAACAGAAAAAAAAATTTATTTAACCTTCAGAAGTACATTTCAACAGCCTTTAAGCTTTTGTGACTTTAATAGAATACAACAGATAAAAAACTTGTTGACTCCTTTTATATACTGTCAGTGAGACTTCTGCTGCTGCATAACTGATGACAGATATTTTACATCGGGTTTATATTTAGTAACATTGAGAGATATGCATGCGGCGCTAGTTTCATCTGTCATGCTACTCCTGTTACGAGACTTAACAAAGTTTATAATTGAGAACAAAGATTCGCAAGCATATGTAAACGAAAACATGGTTAGCAATGCTGTTGCAAGGTTTTTTAAACAGACATAATTTTCTGGAATAGTATTCCAAGTCCTTAATACTTCGTTTTCCGCATTTCTCTTTGTTACTTTCATCTCTAATCTCTCTCTTTCAATATTTTCCAAGTCAACTCTAAGGTCAACAAATTTCTGCTTCCAAATTGAGCTACTCTGAAATTCAATCAACTACATCTCAAAATCATCCATGTCTTTTCTATCTAAATGAAAACATTTGCAAGTTTAGTTCATCCATTTTGATGCTGTCTGGAAACTTGATGAACTTTACTGTGTCTTCCAGTTCTCTGAATTTGTCAAATCTTGTAGAGAACTGCCAAACTGTTGACTCGATAATGTTTACAAACAGCCTTTGAAGACATTTGTGGTCTGTTCTGTCATCTTTTAGATCACTGATGTACCTCTTTAGGTTTGGAAAGTATCTAAATCTCTCATTATCTACATCCCTCTTAAAAACTTTAAGCTTCATTTCAAAAGCTTTTATGTAACAAACATTATTTTACATAATTCCAGAAACAACACCAGCAGCCGCTTATCACAAAGACACTACTCCTAGGCATTGAGTACTTATGCCAAGAGTTTATAAGACTTCACTTGGTGCGATAGACAAAACCCGTTTTTGTGTGTTTGTGTGGTGTGTTGTGGCGAAACATCGTTGAGTCGGTGACATCTTGCTTATGTCAGCTCTGTTCTTAGGGAGCAGGCGAGCGAGTACGTGTGAATTTAAGGATTAAGACTATTCTTACAATGATATTGAGTTTCACAAAGTTATTGATTTATAAGGGGAATAATTTTCACCTGGAGATGAAGTACTGACCTTCTCGGGGAGGAGGCAAGTGAGCAACTGTGAGAAACACTACGAAGCAAGACTGCGAGAGAGAGTTACGAGTCTGAGATCGTCTGAACATGTGTTCATTACGGGGACTTCATGGGGGTGGGTGACTGTTGATTTCACTGGTTATATTACGGCCGTCAATGGAGAGAAGGGGAGAGCATAAGAATTCTTATCTTTCTTTAGCTTTCGAAGGTGAAGATGCTTTAGATTTAGACAGTAAAGTGAGTTTAATTAATATGCATCAAACTGAAGTCGGGCGGCACTCAAATACATGAGGTTTAGGAGGGGGGGGGGAGATGTTGTGGGGGTTTAAATTCAAAGTTTACGAAATTAATTTTTAAAGGTTGGCAGGCATGGCGTATTTTGCCTTCACAGATATGATTGTCAGTGTACACTATGGTTATGGGTGCAGCCTTTAGGTTAGAAAGGCTTATTACATAAAATATGAGCCAAAGTAAATAGAGGGGAATCATCATACATCAGCATGATTGATGACGTAAAAAAAGAAGGTAACTATGGCAACAAGATCAACTTCTTTTTCTTGAGACCTCTTTAGCTTCGTAGAGCTTAAACCTCTTCACCACCAGGACGTACATATACTGTCATGGCATGTAAGCTTATACCCCAAGGAAAGTAGTTTTTTTTGTCTGTGCTTAGGGTAACATGTGCTTGCTTCTGTGCTTAGGGTAACCTATGCTCTTGCGTGCCAGAGACAAGTCATCGGCGTGCCAAGTTTGGCATGCGTGCCAGAGGTTGCCCACCCCTGTTCTAGAATCACTGATAGTACTGCCTCTGCTCTTGACCACATCTGGACTAACATAACCTCTACACTTACTTCAGGGATAATCATTGATAGGATCACAGACCATTACCACTCATTTCTCCTAATCAACATTAATAAACAACCTCTAAATACAAGGAAAATAAGCTTTAGGCTGCACAATGAAACTTCTATAAGCAACATTATTGCTGCTGCTGCTAAATATCAACTGGGAGGCTGAATTAGGTGACATAGTGAACATCAACCCAGCAGTGCAAGCATTTCTTCAGAAAACTCTGAACCTTTATAACTCCCACTGTCCAATTCTAACGAAACAAGTTACAAATAAAAGGTTAAACACTCCATGGCTTACAAAGGGGATACTTAAATCTATTTAAAAAAACATGACCTTGAAAAGAAGTATAGGTTTGGAGTCGTCTCCAAAGAATTTTCAAAGATTTACTCATCCATGCTGTCTAAAATAATTAGAAGAGCCAAAATAAAATACTACGAAAATAAATTTACCCAAATTAAGGGCAACATTAAGAAAACATGGAGCACTATCTCCCAAATATTAGGTTCAAAAAATATTTTGAATTCTCCAATTCTCCAGTCAAATGACGATGGTGTGCTTTCGGCCTCAGACACTGCTATTGAATTCAATAGGTTCTTTTCATCCATTGGTACATCCCTTGCTCATGATATTCCATCCTCACTCACTAATGTTATAAAGACTACCTTACAGGTAACTATCCAGAGACTCTGTACCTAGCTCCCGCTACTTCCTCTGATGTGAATGAAGTAATCCTTTCCCTTAAAACTAAGTCAAGTGCCCTTGATGAGATACCATCTCTAATTTACAAAAAAAAAACTCCAGATTTCTAGCTCCTGCCATTACGTTGATCTTCAACAAATCAAACTTTGAACTCCAAACCTTTCCGGATATTCTAAAAAAAAGCCAGAGTAACCCCAGTCCACGAATGTGGTGATCTCACTGATGTCAACAATTACAGACCTATTTTAATTCTAACAATCTTGTCAAAAATATTTGACAAGCTAATCTACAAGCAGTTTTACTCATATCTAGCCAAACTCAATATACTTAGCTCTTGCCAATATGATTTCAGACCCAATAAAAGCACTACCGATGCACTTATTAATATGATTAACTTGATACATACAGCTCTTGATAAAAATGAGTTCCCTGTTGGGTTATTTGTGGACCTGCATAAAACTTTTGACACTGTCAACTACCAAAACCTTCTTAAATTACATCATTATGGAGTCAGAGGTAATACCTTCAGTCTTACCTTACTGACAGGCTCCAGTGTGTCTCTGTGAATAATTCCATTTCTCCCACACTACCCATAAACATTGGTGTTCCACAGGGCAGCACACTTGGCTTGTATATTGCTTGTATACAACTTGTATATTGGCTATTTTCTACCATGTTCCCCCTTTTTTATCTTTTATTTTTCACTTTCAAAGCAATTTATACTTTAAGCTCAATAACTTTTAAGTTTTAGTCAAAGTGTTTTTTCCCTACCTCACCTTGCCCGAAACGCTCTGCGTACTAGTGGCTTTAGGTATTGTATGTACTACCTCTGTCTTTAAATCAATCAGAATGTTTGTAACTCTGCATCTATGTACGTACTTTTCCTAAATAAAATATTATTATTATTATTATTTGTATTATTATTATTAATATTATTATTATTATTATTATTATTATTATTATTATTATTATTATTATTATTATTATTATTATTATTATTATTATTATTATTATTATAAGATAGATGAGTTGTTGTCAGCGGTCTGCAAGGGGACAATTTTTTCCAAGATTGACCTGAAAGATGCTTACTTGCAAATTCCTGTAGATGAGGAGAGCCATAAATTGTTAGTGAATATTCATAAAGGGTTATTTAAGCATAAAAGACTTCCTTTTGGACTCTTCGTCTCCAGCAGTTTTTCAGAGATTCATGTCCAAGTTGTTAGTAAACATTGAGGGTGTGGTTAGCTTTTTAGATGATATTATTGTATGCGGGGAGAATGAGGAAGAGAATGATACTAGATTAGAAAAGGTTTGAATCTCCTGCTAGAGCACAAGGTGAAGATTAATAAGAGTAAAACAGCATTGAAGACCAATGCCACTGAATACCTGGGGTACCATATTTCAGGTAAGGGCTTTACTCCTTCTCACAAAAATGTTGCTGCTATAATAGATGCCCCGGCCACAACATCAGTTGGGGAAGTACAGTCTTGTGTTGGGATGGTTACATATTTTTGTAAGTTCGTGAAGAACTTTTCAACAAAATTAGCACCCTTGTATGACTTGTTGAAAAAAGGGGCTAGATTTAAGTGGGCAGCAAGAGAGGAGAATGCATTCAGGAATATTAAGCAGGAATTGATCAATTCTCCAGTGCTCACTAATTTTACAGGTAGACTCCCGTTAAAACTGGAGGTAGATGCTTCCCCAGTAGGAGTGGGGTGTGTATTATTACAGGAAGTAGATGGTCAGGATAAAGTAGTATATTTTGCTAGCAAGAAATTATCTCCCGCGGAACAGAATTATTCTCAATTAGATAAAGAAGCCTTAGCTTATGTATTTGCTGTAAAAAAATGAGGTATTTTCTGCTGGGTAGGAAATTTCTTGCTAGAACAGACCATAAACCCCTGCTAGGATTGTTCGGCAGAGGTAAACAAATTCCAGTTAATGCCAATGCTAGAATTCAACGATGGACATTACTACTCTCGCAGTTTGAGTATGGTTTGGAATTTAAGCCAGGCAAGGATAATGTAGTGGCTGATGTATTAAGTAGGAATAATAGCATTAAGTAATTTAATAGCTTCTTTTCATCGATTGGTGCTAACCTTGCCCGAAAAATCCCACAGACCCAGACACATGTTATCACATATCTTTCAGGTAGCTATCCAAACTCTCTTCTCCTCTCACCGATCAGCCCTACAGAGGTTGAAGCCATCATCCACTCACTAAAATCCAAAGCTGGGAACATTAGTGAAATATCATCGATGGTACACAAGAGTGTCTCCCATGCCCTTGCACTTCATAGCCTTGCTGTTTAATAGCTCTCTAGAGTGTCATACTTTCCCTGACGTCCTTAAAAAAGCAAGAGTAACGCCAGTTCATAAAGGAGGTAACACGGCAGACATAAATAATTACAGACCCATATCAAATTTACCTATATTATAAAAAATATTTTAAAAAATTATTTACAAACAGCTCTACTTCTATCTCGTAAAATTCAATATACTAAGTCCCTGTTAGTTTGGCTTCCGCTCCCAAAAGAGTACCAACAATGCAATTGTTAGTCTGCTTGACTTAATCTACTCAGCCCTTGACAAAAGTGAGTTTCCAATTGGACTGTTCATTGACCTGAGAAAGGGTTTTGTTACTGTTAACCATAACTACCTCTTACTTAAACTCCAACATTGTGGGAACCGACCTGTGAGATTTATATTTACGTTAATTTATATACTTCGATAGCAATTTGTATAATGATAAGTGGGCTGTATTTCTGCAATAATCTCTTAATCTCACAAATCGATCCTCTACACATTAGGGGGGTTATATTTATATATATGCAGCCAATCAAACTACAGTATTAACTACATACATTGAAGTGGTTCCTTATCTTATAGTACAGCAGGTTAGTCCACCAGGTATAACTAGGGTGTAGACACCAAATTATCCTCTTTGAGGTAGCTTCCATCACCCAGTAGCTGGTGCACAAATCTTGCTTCCTCGTCTTGACCTGTCAAAAGTGCGCTAGCTGTGAAGCCAGAATCCTATATATGACAAGCTATATCAGAGAAAACACTATACAGTACATGGAACAATAAAGACCTGGCTTAATTACCTTTAGTTTGAGGCGATTTCGTGATCTAACCAGGTCACCCTATATCCTGACATTAATGGCCATAAATGAATGATAAACGGGTTTCGGATAGACACTTAACTTGAATTTGTAGACAGCGTGTTGATAATGGTACACTTTTAGTTTCCATAACACTACGTCCAAGTAAATTTAACAGGAGCCGAATTTGCTCCCGTGTGAGCCTCTGGTCTCGTATAAACAACAATGGCTGCCCTCCTTCCTCACTCTCATGCCTGGCTTACATTGTCCACATGTCAGAAAGTGATAGAAGGGTCACATTTACTCTACTTTAATATTGATAATTAAGTTAATTTATATAAGATGTTTTTATGATGGTAAAGTTCAAAGACTAATGTATTTAAGAACAATTCCCAGCAGAATAGCTGGTGAATTATAATAGTATGTGGTGATGATATCCCGTTTTCTTTAGACGGTAATTCCACTACAAGTTACGTTTTCTATGGGTAACTTGTTTATACAATACAGCTATTATCTGTATGATATATTAAATGGTGTCGGATTTTCCGACATAATTCCCCAGGGGCTGCTCACGGGTCAAAGTCCTAATTAGAACAGACGAACACCGATACTCCTCCTTCGAATTATTACATTAATTTGATGTTAGTAGTTAGTAATCACACATTTGTGCGTCTGTTCGTACAGGACGGATGTCCCGTACTAGAGTTGCAGAGGTTAGAAGTCTAATGCGATTTCATTTCCCTGTCAACTCTTGAAAGGCTAATATTCAAGCCTTATTACATATTATTTAACCCAGAAGACTGGATGTGATCAAGTACTACAGTCAAGTATGATTCAGGGACTGCAGTGAGATCAGTGACATTATATATAACTTGAAGTTTCTTCAGGTAACTGGTCACTGATATATAAACACTGAGGCCCATGGAATACATCTTGATTAAATAATAAATGTATCAAATCAGTCATCAGATTTATTGGGGTTTAATTTAGTTAATTGATTCAGAAGATTGAATAGCTCATCATTAAAGTAAAGTATGGTTCTGAGACTGCAGTGGGTTCAGTGACATTGGTCGCAGTGACTTGTAGCTGCTTAAGCTACTGTTCACTGATTTGCCACTGAGGCCTCATGAACTCATCTCCAGCTTTAAATGATGATACTAACATCAACCTCTGTTACTATAGTCAGCTGTAATCTCCTTAGTATAATGCAACTGGAGAAATATAATCAGCTGACAAATTTAGATCTCTACTGGTATTGTTTATCTGCAGGCATAGGTCTCCTCAGGCTTGATACTGGGCCTGAGAGTAATTTACCTCCTGCAGAGTTTAACATGGTTATACCCTGATATTTAGTAGGGCTACCAATGAATTGATGGTAGTAGTCTGTCCCTACAAGGAGACCGAAGTCGGTGAGGTGATCAGACTTAATATTATCTGCCAATTTTATTCCTCTATTTCTCAGGAATTTGGCTGTTGCTCTCAGACCTTGAACTTGTAGGTCTACTGGTATTTTGTCCACCACAATGGCTTGTACTCGACAGACGTACCTGCCTAAGCGTACTGATGGTTGTACCACCTGGTAGACTTGAGGTCCTGCATCTGTTATAAACCCTGAGATATTGAATGACATCTGGGCTACAGGCCTTAATTGTAGTTCTTCTGCCAACTTTTTAGTGATATATGTTCTCTGGGATCCTTGGTCAAACAACCCACGGGTATGGACCTTGGCCCTCTTATTCAGGATGGTAATTTGGGCAGTAGGCAAAGTCGTATTACCTTTAGACTTTGCCGATTGGACACTCTTTGTTTGTTGCACCTTGCAGTACTGTACTGAGGTGGGAATGCTATCTTCCACCTTGGGGTTTGGAGACGTTGTTTTGGTGTCTCTGCACAATGCTGCATGGTGCTGACCTTTGTTACACCTATTACAGGTGTGTAATTGGGTATCACAGTCGTTGATGTTATGTTTCCTGAGGCACCTCGTGCAATGTTGCAAATCTTTGAGTCGCTCAACACGGGCGTCACTATCAGGATAATTAGAGCAGTGGTACATTGAATGTTTCTCATTGCAGAACAAACATGTTCCATAGCTTCCAGTACCCTTTGGTGTCACGTTCTTGGGTGACACAGTAACTATAGGCTTGGAGGGTCCCACTGCATATACGCCCACACTGCTACTGTTCCACTTTGGTGTTGAATTATATTGTCTAGATTGATTTGGAGTACCTTTGGTACTCTGTGGTTTACTATTATTGGTTTCTGAGGGTTTACTTGGTGGTTTTAATTTGTCATGTGTTCGTAATTGATGAACTACTGACTTTAAACCTTCAGATATTTCATTCATGGATAAGATGCTTTTATTGTAATGAGCACTCATTTGTCTCAATATGTCCCTAGGTATTTTCTCCTGGACAATTATTTTCAAGACCCACTCAGCCCCGTTTGTATCTGCTGTCAGGCTGAGGGCATTGATCAATGATTCTACCTCCAGCTTGAAGACTTGGAGTGAATCAGCTGAAGCCTCCGGTGGGGGTAAATGCAACAGCTCATGAACTAAATGTGATGTTCTTACTTCTGGATCAGCATAATTATCCTTGAGGAGTTTTACTGCCAGATCATAGCCGTCATTAGTTAATCTCAGATGGGATACTACTGTTTTAGCCTCACCTGATAATTGGCCTTGCAAATAAGAGAATTTACTACTCTTTGGTAAAGATTGTTTTGAGTCTACAAGGTCAACGAATTTGTTCCAAAATTCGTCCCAATCTTCCTCATCTTTTCCTGAGAAAGTGGGTAAATTAATTGGAGGGAGTCGAGCTTCTGCTTGACTCGTATTAGATGCAACTGTTGTTGTTGTTGCTGTTGCCTTGTTCTGGGCAATTAATTTGACATAAGGCTGTAACGTGGCCTGAGTGTGATCTTCATAATTCGCAAGATCAACCATAATGTCGTCTATTTCTGTTTCTGATAAATTGGTGTTGGCAAGTTCAGCCACATATGTTGCTATTTGACATTTGATTTGCTCAAATTTACCTGCAGCTGCTTGATAATAGCTTTCCAGGTCAGCATAATCAACTTGAGATTGTTGTGACAAATCTTCACATTTCTTGATCTGTCTTGTTAAGTGGCCTTTAAGACCTGCAAGGGTTCTTTTCATTCTCCCTGCATTATCCATACTGGCTCGTTGGTGAAGCCTTGTGGGGCTTGTACTTGGGCTGCTCATAATACTGAACAAGCTCTAATGGTAGCCTAGGGTAAAATGCACTCACTAGGCAATAATCCTACCTCTGCTAGAGGTTAGCACTTAAAATTAATACACATTATATATATACAATCATACACACTAATGATTTGAGTGATAAACCAGTGTCACTGGAAGTACCTTTAGGTTAGCTCTTCAATATCACCCTAGGATGGTAGAGACACTAATTAATCACTCAAAGGTGTAATGATCATAAGTAAATTATTATATATACAACTCAACTCGAGTTGATAAAAATTACACCCAAAATAGGGTCTGGACCATTCATTAATGGTGTTAGGTTGTTGAATATAGTACAACTGACTATGGTAATAATGGGACTAGGATGAACGATAATAGTTCAACTAGTCAATGGTTTTATCCTACCCTGTTGTGGGTTGGCAATTAGTAAATATTATACTGTGATCACTAGTGCAATATATATTAAATAATTCTCTATTTTGGAGAAATAATATACACAATTAATGATAATAGCCTCTTAATTAGCCTCTATGAAACTTCTAATATTATCTAGAAGTATTAAATATTATTAGTGACCTCGCGAAATAAAGTCAACAAAATTCGTAGATAATCTCTCGCGAAATGTAACACCACGAAATCCGTGAACAATATCGCGAAGACACAGTCACTAATTTGGCTGGCTTCTATATTAGCGCTGTCATTTCACAGAATAACACTCCACCAAATCTCTGTGGGTGTACATGAAACCGCTGACTAAGGCTGATCTGAACTGAGCGGGGCTCGTGAGCTCCCACGAGGCGCTGTCTTTGACTGGCTGGCCTTTGTTTAAATCACACTGCACTAGTATATTTAATGAATCCACTGGTTAACTGGTTCATCCGGTACTAAGATGACCAAATGTGGGTTCAAAGGATCAAATAATCCGTCATCCGGTTCGAAGATGACCAATTAATGTGGGAACCGACCTGTGAGATTTATATTTACGTTAATTTATATACTTCGATAGCAATTTGTATAATGATAAGTGGGCTGTATTTCTGCAATAATCTCTTAATCTCACAAATCGATCCTCTACACATTAGGGGGGTTATATTTATATATATGCAGCCAATCAAACTACAGTATTAACTACATACATTGAAGTGGTTCCTTATCTTATAGTACAGCAGGTTAGTCCACCAGGTATAACTAGGGTGTAGACACCAAATTATCCTCTTTGAGGTAGCTTCCATCACCCAGTAACTGGTGCAGAAATCTTGCTTCCTCGTCTTGACCTGTCAAAAGTGCGCTAGCTGTGAAGCCAGAATCCTATATATGACAAGCTATATCAGAGAAAACACTATACAGTACATGGAACAATTAAGACCTGGCTTAATTACCTTTAGTTTGAGGCGATTTCGTGATCTAACCAGGTCACCCTATATCCTGACATTAATGGCCATAAATGAATGATAAACGGGTTTCGGATAGACACTTAACTTGAATTTGTAGACAGCGTGTTGATAATGGTACACTTTTAGTTTCCATAACACTACGTCCAAGTAAATTTAACAGGAGCCGAATTTGCTCCCGTGTGAGCCTCTGGTCTCGTATAAACAACAATGGCTGCCCTCCTTCCTCACTCTCATGCCTGGCTTACATTGTCCACATGTCAGAAAGTGATAGAAGGGTCACATTTACTCTACTTTAATATTGATAATTAAGTTAATTTATATAAGATGTTTTTATGATGGTAAAGTTCAAAGACTAATGTATTTAAGAACAATTCCCAGCAGAATAGCTGGTGAATTATAATAGTATGTGGTGATGATATCCCGTTTTCTTTAGACGGTAATTCCACTACAAGTTACGTTTTCTATGGGTAACTTGTTTATACAATACAGCTATTATCTGTATGATATATTAAATGGTGTCGGATTTTCCGACAAACATTATGGAACCCGAGGCCTTGCCCTGAACTATATCTGATCCTATGTTAGTGACAGGCACCAATATGTAGCCATCAATGATGTAACCTCTCCCACTCTATCATTAACCGTAGGGGTGCCACAGGGCAGCATCCTGGGTCCCTCCTGTTTCTTATATACATCAATGATCTGCCTTATGTCTCAAACATGCTTAAACCTATATTGTTTGCTGATGATACTACTCTCATTTACTCTGACCCCAGCTCACTCATATTAAATAATGTTGTAAACAATGAATTATAAAAAGTCCACTTGTGGATGTCAACCAACAAATTCACACTAAACATAAAAAAAGACCTACTACATCTGATTTGGAAGCTAATCAACAAATGCAATTCAGCTTCAGATAGATAATATAAATATTGGCAATAAAAATGATGGAAAGTTCCTTGGCCTATACTTAGACAAGTGAATCAACTTCACCACCCACATACAACACATAACTAAAAAGGTTTCTAAAACAGTTCGTATACTCTCTAAGATCAGATATTATGTACCCTACTCTGCTCTCCTCACAATCTATTATGCACTTAGCTATCCCTATCTTGCTAATGGTATCTGTGCTTGGGGTGTTGGAAATAACCAACAGTTTTATACATCTTTGTATTTTATGCAACCTTTGTATTAACCACAAGTAGTTACTAAAATTACTAACTTGTAGATTTAATCATTATCATGATTTATTTAAACATATTGCCAGATTCTTCCTAGTCAGAGTGACGACGTGAGGAACGACAGACAGTAACATGAATTCTCTCCACATTTAGTTGGATTTATAACAGAGTCCAGTTTATCATTTTCTTTACTAAAAATAGTTATTTACTAATAAGTTTAATTTCGTAGTATACTACTACTTACTGGAACTCCCTTATTTAGTTGATATTAAACATTCTAGAGGAAATTACTTTAATGTAAATGATTTTACTTTAATTTCCTCGATTAGTTGCACAACTTTAATAAATCAATTTATGTTACGTGAAATTCAAATTTATCACAGAAGAATTTAATGTGATATTAATACTCGTCACTACCTCTTCCTTCCTTAGTCAATTGCGATATATACATATACATTTACGCTCGAGATGTCATCAAGAGCCGCGCATGCGCAATGAGGAAGAGGAGGAAGACGGGAGAGCGTCACCAGAGGACGAGAGAGCACGGTTCGACGCCATTGACAGTGTGTACCAGAGCTACGCTTTGATCCTATTTATTTCGCTCCCACGACCAGTAGAGCGGTGCCACGTTATCTGGCATAATAGCCGTGTCCCAGACTAGCATATCTGCAATTCCAAAGTCAACGCCTTTCAAGCAGCAGCTGGAGGACGAAGAACTGCTCAAGTCTCCACATCAAGGGACACGCGGCTCGGCAGCTAGGTACGTTCACCTGTTTGTTATCATTTGGCCACAGTTAACATTTAGGCTAGTTGTCGTTAGGCCGTATATAAAATAATAAAATCCCGTACGTGTCTTTAGTAAATTTATCATCTAAATAGATGATTATTTTCATTGTTTTCTCCAGAAAGAATTTATCGTGCTTGAATATAAATTACACAGATATTGGCTAAAGATTTCTACAGTTATCCTTATAATTTAGGATGCATTTGTAATTGCCTGTTATGTAGAAGATTTCTACAATGTAATTGCCTTTCAGTACCAAGGCGACGCCAACCGAGGTGCTAGGCTTCCCCACCTTCATGTGCAACAATTTGCCCTATGCAACACGTCGTTGGTGGAGTGTGGCAACCGATTACACCTCTGTAGATTTACAGCTAAGCTGTCCCTTTTTTATCTGTAGCAATAACTCTGTAGTTACAGTAGTGATCTCCCAAAGAGATCTATTATATTAACCCATTGATCTATATATTCTGTACTATTCTATCCAGCAGTATAGTGAGGTGCATTCACCTCCAATTAATCTATTATAAGCCACCGTATTTACTTTCATATTTTATTTACTCTGGTGAAGAACCAGCACCAGAATAATGCTAGGGATGTATTAATCTTTTAGCATGTAACCCCCCAATTTTGTGTAAGTTAATTTGACTCCATTTATATAAGAAATACAGTTTCACTAAGATCCATAGGACACTAGTTCTTAGGATCAGTTTTCCATTGTCTTATTTTGTTTTCCACTTTTTCTCAAAAAGTGGTGGTCCTTCATAGCTATCGAAGTATATATTTAATTATTAGTTATTGGAGTCAGGTTTTCCCCTCACATGGTGTTCAATCTCTACAAACTACCTCAAGCCCAGCATTACCCAGCAAAAATCTGCTATCAGGACAATAACAAACTAAGCTTTCAGACAACACACAGCTCCCCTGTTTAAATCCCTAAACATGCTAAACATAAATTCACTCCATACATTCTCTTGTGTCAACTACATTTATAAAACCCTTTTCTTAAGTGCAAACCCTGTTCTGAAACTCTTCCTGGACAGGTGTAATAGAACACTCACCACACTAGACATAAATATCTCTTTGATATCCCAGGGTCAAGCTTAATTTGACCCTGGGATATAACAATTTTGTAAATACTCTATGCAATAAAGGGACCTGGTCTATGGAACTCACTCCCTAATGAATTGAAAGCTGTTCAACTTTGCCTTATTCAAAAATAAAAGCAAAAAGTACCTAATTTTATCTTCATAGTTTTCTACCTAGTGCTTTATCTCGCACTGTATCTAGTGCTATCCAATCCCCCATTATTTGTACCTAAGCCATATTACTTTACCATTGTAATCTTAGATATCATCTGATATCATGGTTGTTGTATTGAGTACATATTCTACTGCATTATTCCTTGAAATGATCCTCATATTGTGCATCAGTGAACCAATGTAAAACCCTGTAATGTTATCCTAATGTACCTAGTAATCCTTGTTCATTATTGTGTATTATTCTGATCTGCGTTTGTGTTAAAATTTCTTGCAATGTACCTGTAAATTTTTTTTACAATTTTGTTGTAATTATTCTACTTAAAATTATCTGTACCTGTAAAGTAAAGTATCCGTAAATATTTTTTGTCAATTTTCCTGTGAATTATCTAAAGTACAGGTTCTAAATTAAGCAACTGACATATGTGGAAAGCTAGTGTCACAATTTATATGTTTGTCCTGCACACCGCCCCCCATCCAGTGGGCAGTGGTGGATAGGTTACAATCACTCAGTTACTACCTACAGTTCATTGTTGATGTGACAACATATTAAATTTTGTAACTAGCTCATCAAGATTGTAACTTGCTTAGCTAAATGAATTGTGAAGGTCAGTCCCTGAGCCCATTATGTGCCTCTGTAACCCTTTCCACTACCGCCCACAAGATGGGTATGGGGTGCATAATAAATGAACTAAACTAACTAGTGGTCTATAGTGCTATCGATGATTGTACCTGAAGTAAGCAGAGAAGTTATGTTGGTCCAGATGTGATCAAGAGCCGTGGCAGTACTATCAGTGATTCTAGTAGGTCTAGTGATTAAGGGTATGAGGAAGCAAGAATTCATACAGTTGAGGAAGCTAACAGCAGGAGGGTGTTCAGGCTCGCAGAGGTCAATATTAAAGTCCCCCTGCGATAATTAGATGGTTTTTGTTCAGTCTGTTATCTAGTATTAGATTTCTAAGGTTTGAGTTGAATTCGGACACATCAGTGTTAGGAATTCTATAGACTGTACCCACAGACAGGATAGACTCAGCACCCTTGACTCTGAAACTAGCGAAGATTTACTCCCCACAGCAGTCTCTAGTTCTAATTACTTTTAAGCAAGTTAGTTTTTGGTGGTAGTAAAGAGCAGTACCACCACTTCTCTGAATCTGACGACAGTTGTGAATTGCTGAGTAGTTAGGCATGTTAAAGAGTTGAGTAGTATCCTGTTTTAACCACGTTTCAGTAAGTATAATAAAAGAGAATTTGTTGTCAATAGTTTCAATCAAGGCACTAACATCATCGAAGTGTTTACTTAGAGATCTAACGTTCAAGTTATTTACAGAGATATTGTGATTATCTGTTAATACATTGTTTACATCATGTGCTGTAAACTATCTGCAATTTTGATCATTAAATGGTGATTGTCATAGATAGTGGATAAGAGGTTTAGTTCTGGGTCTGTACTTGTCTGCATAAAATGGCTGGTTGTAGGAAAACAAGGCAAGAATGGCAATTACAAAATAAAATTTTGATATAAAAGGGGGGAATTCCCTTTTTATATCATAAAATTCACATAGGGGAATAAAATTCATCTCTAACCTTAGAAATCTCATACTAGTGAACAGACTGAACAAAAACCACTTAATTATTTCTGGGGACTTTAACATTGACCTCTACAAGCCTGATAACCCTCCTGATGCTAATTTCCTCAACTGAATGAATTCCTGCTTTCTCATACCCTTAATCACTAGACCTACTAGAATCACTGATAGTACTGCCTCTGCTCTTGACCACATCTAGACTAGCATAACCTTTCTGCTTAAGTCAGAGATAATCATTGATAGCACCACAGACCATTACCCTACATTTCTCCTAACCAACATTAACAAACCACCTCTAGATACAAGGAAGATAAGCTTTAGGCTGCACAATGAAACTTCTATAAGCAATTTTATAACTGCTGCTGCTAATATCAACTGGGAGTCCGAATTAGGTAACATAGGGGACATCAATCTAGCAGTGCGATTATTTATTAAAAAAACTCTCAGCCTTTATAACACCCACTGTCCTATGCTAACGAAACAAGTCACAACTAAAAGGCTAAACAATCCATGGCTTACAAAGGGGATACTTAAATCCATTAATAAAAAACATTACCTTGAGAAGAAGTATAGGTTAGGAATCGTCTCCAAAGAATTTTCAAAGAATTACTCATCAGTGCTATCTAAAATAATTAGGAGAGCCAAAATTAAATACTACGAAAATAAATTTACCCAAATAAAGGGCAAATTAAGAAAACATGGAGCACTACTTCACAAATATTGGAACCAAAAAAGATTTTAAATAAAAAACCAATACTCCTGTAACTAACTAGGCTTGTTGTAAGAATTATCCAGAATGGTTATCTACACAGGGGAGAATGGGAAGCTGGACCCACGTGGTGACCTGGGGGGATTGACGGTGAAGATAACTGACGCCTTTGTTCACAAGTTTCGTATAATGAATCGTTCTATAGTATTCAGTAATTTAGAGAAATTAGCCTTCATTCATTTTGTATTAAAATTGTATTGTATAATATTCCTGGTTATAGTATCAAGAGTATTCTAATTATTAGGAGAATGAGTTAATTCACCATCAGTGACGCCACGAGCCAGGACTATGCGGTAGCGCAGAGTGACCTCGTCGACCTGGCAGTCACAGGTCGAACAGAGTTTCCACATTCAGTAATTCTCGAAGGTCAAATAGTCATTTTGTAGTTGGGAATAGCTCTTCCCTAAGATGCTTGTGTAATTTAACTTCAGTAAAATAATTAAACCAATCTCGATCATTCAGGGCAACAGAGGTTAGTTGTTAAAACTTAAGCCTGGCAAGTAACTTAGATACTAAGCGGAACAATACAATGCTCTGGTCTGGGGAAGACCAGATGAGCAGAGATCAGTGTGGTTTGAGGAGCAGCTCGGGCAGGTGGCCTTCCCATCATCAGCCTCCCGACAGCACGAACATCTAGCTGGTCGCCCAAGGTAGAGTTGCTTTACGAGTAATTGTAGGGAATAGGTCACTCATTGCCGATCTTGTCAATTAGGGAGTGTTCAAATCAGGGAGTACCATTTCCTAGATTTTGTTTTAGTTTTGAATAAATTAATTAGTTATTAATTTACATTTTCATTATTTTCCATGTGTGTGTTATATTTATGTGAATTTGTCCTTGTCATGTGGTCCCCACGAGGCCGAGTTGAATTGGGCGCCGATTCTAACATCGAATCAGGATTATCATTCCCGTTGATTTTAATTAATTCCACACTTAAGATCCAAAGTCATATGTTACTAGTGGGGATCAAGCCCCAAAGTTATTGATTGGCATGATCAGTTAAGGCCTCGATCATTGTTCCGTGTTATTGGTCTGGTGGTGGCGGCGGAAAGGCAACCCTAGGGTTTTACTAGAAGCCTAGTCCACATCATACGGGTTGTAGAATCTCAAGTCGGTAAATCGTCTTGAGACCACGTGGCGTGGGGTCGGCTAAAAGTAAAAGTTTTGGGGTCCCTTGTTACGAACCCGGATCCAGCGTCCGAGCCTGGAGCAGTGACAAACACGCCATCTGTGGGTCAGCTCCCGAAACCCCCGCCAAACGAACGACGACACCTAGTGAGGACAGCGTGTACTGGCCTCGAGGACCAGTTTCCAGTCTGATTCAGCGCTCAACACCGCCGCTCCTGACCTCTGGTGAGGTGGTGCTCCGACGACAGCGCCATCTATGGACTGGATACGTCAGGTGTTTGCGCCCGCCACCGTAAGTGAGGAGTATTAGTGTCCCGGTTATTAATGACGTGTCTGCTTACAGAGCCGACCTGGGACCACTGTGTTGAAGGTGGAGTCAGTCTACCCGAGGCAGCCAGTCTCCATACTGTGAAGTTTGCTGCAGCTGTTGTGACGTCGTCCCCCCGGAAGAACACTGTGGTGTGTTAAGCCTGCCAACGGAGTGGCAGTGAAAGGATTTACCCGGGACCGACGGTTAGAGACGATAATCCACTGGGGTATTGAGGACAGGAGGGTGATTGGTGATATCACACGAGACTCCTGTCTAGGGCGTACCCCTTTTATCGTTCGTGGAGTGGCCGTACCAGCCTTGGTGGCTCAGTATTCAATAGGTTCTTCTCATCAATTGGGGTCATCCCTTGCTAATGATATTCCATCCTCCAGTACTAATGTTCAGGACTACCTTACAGGTAACTATCCACAGTCTCTGTACCTAACGCCTACTAATTCCACTGATGTTAATGAGATAATCCTTTCCCTTAAAACAAAGTCTAGTGCCCTCGCGGAGATACCAACTCTAATTTACAAAAAAGCCTCCAGATTTTTAGCTCCTGCCATTGCATTGCTCTACAACAAGTCACTTAAACTCCAAACCTTTCTAGGTATTCTAAAAAAAAAGTGAGAGTAATCCCTATCCATAAATGCGGTGATCTCACTGACGTCAACAATTTCACACTTATATCAATTCTGCCAAACTTGTCAAAAATATTTAAAAAACTAATCTACAAGCAGCTTTAATCTTATCTAGCCAAACACAATATACTTAGCTGTTGCCAATATAGCTTCGGACCCAAAAAAAAGCACTAACGATGCACTTTTACTGAAAATGACACAGTGAATACTGAACTAAATAAAGTCCATCTTTGGCTAACTGCCAACAAACTCACCCTTAACATTGACAAAACTTTCCATAATTTGTTTGGCAATAAATCCTCAAATTAAATTAATCTAATCATAAACAATACCCAAATTAGTAAGAAACTAAGTGGCAAATTCCTTGGTGTTCTCATCGATAACAAGCTGAATTTCCAGGGACATATTCTAAATATATAAAAAAAAAATTAAAACTGTTGGCATTCTTTCTAAAATCAGATATTATGTACCTCGCCCTGCCCTGGTGACTCTCTATTGCGCTCTCATCTATCCCTTATCTCAATTATGGTATTTGTGCTTGGGGTTCCATTTCACAAAATCATTTATGTCCTCAAATTATTCAATACAGAGCTGCTAGAAGAACAATATCTAACTCTGGCCCCAGACAGCACTCGGTACCCTTACTCAAATCTTTGAATATGTTAGATATTAAGTCCCTGCAGATCCTCTCATGTGTACTCAATATATCTAAAACTCTGAACTGCAATGTCAATCCTGACCTTCGAAACTTCCTAGAAGGTTGTGACAGAACTCATGGGCACCACACCAGAAACAAATACATATTTGATATTCCAAGAGTGCGACTTAACCAACCTAGAAATGCTCTACAAATCAAGGGACCCAGAATGTGGAATGACCTCCCAAATCATGTCAAAGGCTGTACCTCTCTCAACCAGTTTAAGAGTAAAACCAAGTACTACCTAATTATAAAATACAAATACAAATATTTATTCAGGTAAAGTACATACATACAAGGTGAAATACAAAAGTTGATGGATTTATAGATAGAGCTAGTACATACAATGCCTAAAGCCACTATTACGGTAAGCGTTTCGGGCAGGAAAAACACTAAGACTAAAACGTAATACTAATTGAGATTAAAATATAAATTGTGTTGAGAAAAAAAAACAGAAAAAAATGAAAAAAAGGGGAGGGGGGGGGGGAATGGCAGAAAATAACAAAAATACAAATTGGTCAACAAACAGTATTGTTTAAAATCGTAGACATGGGTTGACATTTAGGGGTGAGGTAGGTTACATTGAGTTAATTAGGGAGTACTTAGTTTTTATCTTAAACTGGTTGGGAGAGGTACAGTCTTTAACATAATTGGGAAGGTCATTCCACATTCGAGGTCCCTTGATTTGTAAAGCATTTCTAGTTTGACTAAGTCATACTCCATGTAACCTACATTACCCCCTAAAGGTCAACCCATCTCTTTTTTTAAACAATGCTGTTTGTTCTCCAGCTTGTACAATTGATGATTTCTGCCATGTCCCCCCCCCCTTTTCTTATTCCATTTTTTTAACACAATTTATACCTAATCCCAATTACTATTAAGTTTTAGTCTAAGTGTTTCGGCCGAGCGGACAGCACGCTGGACTTGTGATCCTGTGGTCCTGGGTTCGATCCCAGGCGCCGGCGAGAAACAATGGGCAGAGTTTCTTTCACCCTATGCCCCTGTTACCTAGCAGTAAAATAGGTACCTGGGTGTTAGTCAGCTGTCACGGGCTGCTTCCTGGGGGTGGAGGCCTGGTCGAGGACCGGGCCGCGGGGACACTAAAAAGCCCCGAAATCATCTCAAGATAACCTCAAGATCTCAAGAAGATAACCTCCCCCCCCCCTCCCTCTCCTCCACACCTTGCCCGAAATGTACTAGTGGCTTTAGGTATCGTATGTACTATATCAATAAATCCAACTTTATGTTTGTAAATCAGCTATGTATGTACTTTTCCTGAATAAAGAGTTTGAATTTGACGTTGGTTTCTCTTCATGCCAAAATACAACAGGATGTCAGGTCGAGGTCGAGGGAGGGGGTAGACCTCGACCTCGTTGCACGTTTGAAGTGCAAGCGACCATCAATACTCAGAATAGACCTAAAACGTTGATAAAGCGAGAGGGGCTATTCAGTAAATTCAATTTTAATAATAAAAGGATAGACTGGGAGATAATAAACAGGGAACTTACAAACATTCCATGGGGAACTGTTCTAAGTAATACAAGTCCTACAGAAGGAATAGAAAAACTGACTTCAGAAGCGTATCAAGTCTGTCTGAAACATGTTCCTTTGAGGAAAGCCAGAGAGAGATCCAACGTAGAAAGAGAACGCAGACGACACTATAAACGCAGGAAAAAAATAACGGAACTGCTTATGCAGACACGAATTTCCCGTCAAAGAAGGAATAATTTAAATAGGGAGATTGAAGAAATCGAGCGGAAATTGAAACACTCATATGAAACTGAAGAAAGGCAGTTAGAACAGAAAGCAATTCAGGAAATAAAGAAAAATCCAAAAAATTTCTTCTCTTATGCGAAATCAAAAGCAAAAACCACTGCCAGTATTGGACCTATTCGTACAAGTGAAGGTTCATACACGGAGGATGACAAAGAAATTAGTGAAATCCTAAAAAAGCAGTATGAGGACATGTTTAGCACTCCAATAAACAACATGAAGGTGGAAGATCCAGACAATTTCTTTATGCGGGATATTCAAACCCCTGTAAATATAACTGATATAAACACGAGCGCACTAAATTTTGAAAAAGAAATTGAAAACATGCCCATGCACTCGGCCCCAGGTCCAGACTCATGGAATTCAATATTTATAAAGAAATGCAAAGTGCCGGTAGCACAGGCACTCAGTAGTGTGTGGAGGAAGAGCTTGGACACGGGGGAGATACCAGATGCACTTAAAGTAGCAGACATAGCCCCTCTACACAAGGGAGGGAGCAAAGCATTGGCAAAAAATTATAGACCAGTTGCACTAACATCGCACATCATAAAAGTATTTGAGAGAGTGATTAGGAGTCAGGTCACCAATTTCATGGAGACCAATGACCTTCACAACCCAGGCCAACATGCATTTCGAGCGGGAAGATCGTGCCTCTCACAACTACTTGAGCACTACGACAAAGTCACTGAGGCATTAGAAGAAAAACAGAATGCTGATGTGATATACACGAACTTTGCAAAGGCTTTCGATAAATGTGACCATGGCGTGATAGCACACAAAATGAAGTCAATGGGAATAACCGGTAAAGTAGGACGCTGGATACTCAGTTTTCTGTCAAACAGGACTCAGCGAGTAGCGGTCAACCATATAAAATCTAGTCCAAGTGCAGTTAAAATCTCTGTACCTCAGGGTACAGTCCTTGCACCGCTGCTTTTCCTTATTCTCATATCAGATATAGACAAAAATACAAGTCACAGCTTCGTATCATCCTTTGCAGATGACACAAAAATCAGTATGAAAATTACCTCGGCTGAGGACATTGAAAAACTTCAAGCTGATATTAATAAAGTTTTCGACTGGGCATCAGAAAATAACATGATGTTTAACAGTGATAAATTCCAGGTACTCAGGTACGGTAAAAATGAGGATCCTTAAACATAATACAGAGTACAAAACACAATCAAATGTACCCATAGTAGGAAAACAGCATGTAAAGGATTTGGGAATAATAATGTCTGACGACCTAACGTTTAAGGAGCATAACCAAGCAAATATTGCGACAGCCAGAAAAATGATAGGATGGATTACGAGAACTTTCAAATCCAGGGATCCCATCACAATGGTTGTACTCTTCAAGTCACTTGTGTTGTCCCGTCTTGAGTACTGCTCAGTACTCACTTCCCCCTTCAGAGCAGGAGAGATTGCTGAAAATAGAGGAAATACGAGAACATATACGGCACGCATAGACGAGATAAAGCACCTAAATTATTGGGATCGTCTCAAAGCCCTCCAAATGTACTCACAAGGAAGAAGACGAGAGAGATATCAAATAATATACACCTCGAAGATACTAGAGGGCCAAGTACCAAATCTACAAAGTAAAATAACAACGTACTGGAGTGAACGATATGGAAGAAAATGTAGAATAGAACCAGTGAAGAGCAGAGGTGCCATAGGCACAATCAGAGAACAATGTATGAACATCAGAGGTCCGCGGTTGTTCAACGTCCTCCCAGCAAGCATAAGAAATATTGCCGGAACAACCGTGGACATTTTCAAGAGGAAACTAGATTTATTCCTCCAAGGAGTGCCGGACCAACCGGGCTGTGGTGGGTATGTGGGCCTGCGGGCCGCTCCAAGCAACAGCCTGGTGGACCAAACTCTCACAAGTCAAGCCTGGCCTCGGGCCGGGCTTGGGGAGTAGAAGAACTCCCAGAACCCCATCAACCAGGTATCAACCAGGAGCGAAAGTGATATTGAGACCTTACAAAGAGATCTACATGAACTCCACAAATGATCAGATGACTGGTAAATGCTTTTTAATGTAGATAAATGCAAGACCTTGCATAGTGGGGCATAACAATCCACGTCATAATTACCAAATTAACAGCACTACCTTACAACAGATAGATGAAGAAGAAGATCTTGGAGTCAGAACCCATACCTTGAGGTTACCTTGAGGTGCTTCCGGGGCTTAGCGTCCCCGCGGCCCGGTCGTCGACTAGGCCTCCTGGTTGCTGGACTGATCAACCAGGCTGTTGGACGCGGCTGCTCGCAGCCTGACGTATGAGTCACAGCCTGGTTGATCAGGTATCCTTTGGAGGTGCTTATCCAGTTCTCTCTTGAACACTGTGAGGGGATTGCCAGTTATGCACCTTATGTGTAGCAGAAGCGTGTTGAACAGTCTCGGGCCTCTGATGTTGATAGAGTTCTCTCTCAGAGTAACTCTGAGAGAGTTACCCATCATTCACTAAAATTTGAAAAACAAGTGGGAGCGGCAGTAAAAAAAAGCTAACCAAACTCTGAGAATAATCAAGCATACTTATTTCTTTAATGAAAAGAAGGTAGTCATTCAACTGTATGTGGCGCCACTCATTCACTCTGGCGCCACTTATATTATTCCATCCAGGCATCGAGACCTCATCTTCAGAAAGACATACCTGCTCTGGAGAAGGTGCAACACCGGGCAATAAAAATCATCCCAGAGCTTAGTCATCTCACGTATCAGAAACGGTTGAGGCCCACAGGGCTAACAACACTGCAAACAAGGTATGACAGGGCGGATCTCATCAAAACCTATAAAATACTGACAAATTTTATAAGATCAGATTTTATGTACCTCGCCCCTCCCTGGTAACGTTATATTACTCTCTCGTCTATCCTTATCTCAGTTATGGTATTTGTGCTTGAGGTTCTATTACCCAAAGTCATGTACGTCCTCTAATTACTCAACACAAATCTGCTATTAGAACAATAACAAACTCTGGCCCCAGATAGAGTTTGTCGCAGAGGTGCCAAGGGCTCCCTGTGGCCCTCGGCACCCTTACCTAATTCTTTGAATATGTTAGATATTAAGTCACTGCAAATCCTCTCAAGTGTATTCTATATATTTAAATATTTAAAAATCTTGAACTGTAATGTCAGTCCTGACCTTAAATGCTTCCTAGTAGATTGTAACAGAACCCATGAGCACCACACCAGAAACAAATGCCTTTTTGATATTCCAAGAGTGCGTCTTAGCTAAACTAGAAATGCTCTACAAATCAAGGGACCCAGAATGTGGAATGACCTCCTAAATCATGTCAAAGGCTGTACCTCTCTCAACCAGTTTAAGAGTAACACCAAGTACTACCTAATTAACTCCATGTAACCTACCTTACACCCTAAATGTCAACCCATGACTTGTTATTTTAAAAAAATGCTTGTTTGTTGACCAGCTTGCCTGCTTGACCAGCTACGGATTTCCGCCAGTGTCCCCCCCCCCTTTTTTTCCTTTCTCAATTCAATTTATGCTTTGATCTCAATTAGTATTATGTTTTAGTCTAAGTGTTTTATCACCTCGCCTTCCCCGAAACTCTGTGCGTATTAGTGACTTTAGGCATTGTATGTACTAGCTCTATCTAGAAATCCAACATTATGTTTGTAACTCATCTTGTGTGTATATACTTTTACCTGAATAAACAATTGATTTGATTTGATTACACTGGTAATGATATATGTCTTAAACACTATTATTGAGGAAGAGGGTAGTAAAAGGATACAGTGTGAGCTTGAAACACAAGGTAGTAAACTATGAGGATGAAATAAGGTTCATTTTTATTTTACTTTTGAACAGGGCATGGGTTAGACAATTTTTGTATTTCATCAGGGTTCCCAATTCCCAGTTCCAAATAATGGGCCCTTTTATTTGCATGGAGTATTTGCACAGAGTTATTTTGACTCTGGGGATATCAAAGAGTAATTTAATTCTGGTGTAGTGCTCATGGGTTCTATTACATCTGTTTTTTTTTTTTTTTTTTTTTGCAGGGATATTGCTGCGTGGGCCCGAAGCCTCTGGCTGGCCCACTAAGTGTTGCTTGTTTCTGTTTTACTTGGGCGGAGTATGAGTATTTATGACTCGTATGGTTGCTTCAATAAGATTTTGTCACATGTATTTAAAAAAAAATAAAAAAATAAAATATTTATTTAGGTAAGGTACATACATACAATAAATTTTTACAAAGATTGGTTGACTTATAGGTAGAGCTAGTACATACAATGCCTAAAGCCACTATTACGCAAAGCGTTTCGGGCATTAACAACTTCTTCTGCTCTGTTGAATCTAAGTTGAAATCTTAATGGGTTTGTAACTATGCACTGTGTTAGATAATGTTCCAGTGGTCTGTCGGGCATTTCTCCACAGTGCTGACATTTCCTCTCGTCTTCCGGAACCTGTAAGCTAATTTCCCATGTACATGGGTATCCAAGCCTAATGCCATGTAAGTGTACTTCTGTTGCTCTACTGTTCCCTTTCATCAAACTAAGTGGTTCGTTGTTGGTTGAATTCTTGTACCAACCCGCAGATCCTGATGTTGCAACTGCTGTGTGGTGGTCACTGTACATCTTTTGCATTGCTCTGTTTCTAATTACTTTCTTAATCTGTGATTGACCTTGTGGTATGAATATGTCTACATTTCGTCTCTTAGTTGCAAGTTTTGCAGCTTCGTCTGCAATGTCATTTCTAATTATTCCCACATGACTTGGCACTCAGTTGACAAGTACCCAACGGCCTTGACGTTTGAGCGTTTGCATTAATGATATGACATTTGTGATCAGATGGATGTTATCACATATGTGTTCTTGTTGCAACGTTTCAATAGCAGTTCTCGAATCTGTATATATGATAACATGTTGTCCATGTTCAGCAAGAACATGTTCCAAAGCCTTTTGAATGGCTAGCATCTCTGTTTGTAAAGTCGAACACCCATATGAGAGTCTTCAACTATTTACAGAGTTTCCTGCTTTAACTGCAGCTCCGGTTTCTTGTAGCTGCTGGTCTACTGCTCCATCTGTAAAGTATGTGAAGCTGTCAGATGGCAAGTTTGCTTCTATATGCATCTGTGCAATATAATGTTGCAGATGAGGATTAGTCTGGCTTTTTTTTCCTTCAAGAGACATAATCTTAAAGTCTGCTGTCAGCGATTCCCAAGGGGCTTGCATAACAAAGTCTGCATGTATTTCGTCGACACCCCTCTCAGCGATTGTGTTTGTTAAATCGAATGTTTTGATGGTGTTACGACCCTGGGTTCCTTAGTTGGAAACCAGAGATCAAATTGAGCTGTAAATAATTACTTTACATTAATAGGAGGGCTGATGCGCTTTTGTTCCTATCTTCCTTGCCAGACGTTAGACGAATCTTGTTTCTCACAGAGCATTCAGACTCTGAGCTTGTTGTTGATTAATTGTAACATTGAACTAATTATCAGCTATTCTTAGAATGTTTAAGGGAACTAGTAAGGAAGGTCTGAGTAAACTTGGGTTGATGTCTGCTGTACGATCAGCTGAATATCCGTCTGGCAGCAAGTGAGTGGGAGGCAGGAGGACGCTGGGTCGTTCTTCTCTGTTCGGGTAAATTGTAAAACCTTGTATCCAATTATTAAACCAATTAATAAAAAATTAATTGGAAAACCTTATATCCTGCCTATGTGGACCAAGGCTTTTAACGTAAGATAGTGTGGTAGAGTAGTTATTGTTATGATAGTAATGTATATGGAAGGGGGGGGTTGTTAGAGGGGTTAATAAATAAGTAATATTAAAGGAGTATCCATTCTTCCTGTGTAGGGGACCAGTGATCAAATCCTAGACAGACGTATTTGCTTTAAGCCACTATTTTAATATTGTTTTATGTTCTTATTAGGGGCCTGGCCTATCTAATCTCCACTAATGTTGATACATCCTGATTCTAGCTGTTGGCCCTTCTCATTAATACTCATTACCCCCCATAACAAGTAAGCAAATTCATAACAGATGGTGTTTATCGCACAATGGGGCCACCTGTTGCTATTGGAGGATCTTCTGTCTCGAGTTAGTGCTCCAGTGATTATATCTTTTAAGTGAACTGATTCTAGGTCTAGTCAATATAGATATCTTTATCAAAGATATCTTTGTCAGCATGCATGCAGCAATCCCTTTTATCCTTATTTCGATCGACGTTAGCTTAGTTTCTATTCTTAGGTTCAGTATTTTAATCCATCTGGGAGCCCCTGTTATGACTCGCATTGCATCATTTTGAATAACTTCAAACTTTGCCCACTGACCATGAGAAAGAGTGAGTAAGGCAGGCACTGCATATTCAACTAGGGAAACGAACGGCGTGTATGTAAAACATTCTGAACTGTGTCCCGCTCCTAGACAAGGCCCTGTGTTTGCTCTCATTATATTCAGTCGTGATTTTGTTTTCTCCTTCAGCTTTTCTCCTCCTTTGAGCATGTAATGTTATCAGCATCTAATGCAGTGTCCTTATCACCTTTTTTGGCTCTGATTAGTTCTTGTTTGGTGAAGGGACTTTTGGACTTTATCCGCTGCTCCCAAAGAAACTTTCATTCAGGTTACACAGTGAATCAGCTTTAGGCAATCTTACAAATGCCCTTCACAATATTAACTGGGATTCTGAATTAAAAAATACTCAGGATATAAATTCATTAACTAACCTCATTCCTCTCCAAAACTCTAAGCCTCTACAACCTTCATTGTCCCCTTCTTACCAAGCAAGTAACTGACAAAAGATTAAACAATCCATGGCTCACAAGTGGCATTCTCAACTCAATCAACAAGAAACATGAATATGAAAAGAAACTTAGGATTGGCCTAGTTTCAAAGGAAGTAGCTAAAAGGTACTCATCAATGCTTACCAGTATTAAAGAAAGGCAAAACTTTCATATTATGTGAATAGATTCAATGAAGCAAAAGGCAACATGAAGAGCACTTGGAAAACAATCTCTAGTATCCTAGGCACTAAACAACACTCATATAACCAAATAAAACTCTACTAAGGATGGGCATACACCGTCAACTGATTTAGAAATGGCAAATGAATTTAATAGCCTCTTTTCATCGGTTGGTGCTAATATTGCCAGTAAAATCCCACAGACTCAGACACATATTAACACATATCTCTCAGGCAGCTATCCAAACTCTCTTCTCCTTTCACCAGTCAGCCCGACAGATGTTGTGTCCATCATACACTCTACTAAAAACCAAGGCAGGGAACACCAGTGAAATTCCATCCATTGTATACAAGATCACCTCCCAAGCCCTTGCCCCACCCATAGCTCTACTTTTCAACAAATCTATAGAATGTCATACCTTCCCTGATATCCATAAAAAAGCAAGAGTAACGCCAGTCCATAAAGGAGGCAATCCGGCGGACATAAACAATTATAGACCAATATCAAACCTACCCATTCTATCAAAAATATTTGAACAAATTATCTACAAACAGCTCTATTCCTACCTCGTAAAATTCGACATACTCAGCCCCTGCCAGTTTGGCTTCCGGTCCCAAAAGAGCACCAACGATGCAATCATTAGTCTCCTTGACGTAATCTACTCAGCCCTTGACAAAAATGAGTTTCCGATTGGACTCTTCATTGACCTAAGAAAAGCCTTTAATACTGTTATTCACAACTACCTTTTACTTAAACTCCAGCATTATGGAATCCGAGGCCTTGCCCTTGACTACATCCGATCCTATCTTAGTGACAGACACCAATGTGTAACCATCAATGAAACAACTTCTTCCACTCTACCAATTACCGTTGGAGTGCCACAGGGCAGCATCTTAGGACCTCTTCTATTTCTTATATATATCAATGATCTGCCTAATGTCTCTAATATTCTTAAACCTATATTGTTTGCTGACGATACTACCCTTATCTATTCAGACCTCAACCCTCGTACACTAAATAATGTTGTGAATAATGAATTAAAAAATGTCCACTTATGGATGTCAACTAACAAACTAACATTAAACATAGAAAAGACCTACTACATCTTATTTGGAAGCAAATCATTGAATGCAATTCAGCTACAGATAGACAACATTAACATCAGTAATAAAAATGATGGCAAGTTTCTTGGCCTATTCCTAGACAAGAGACTCAACTTCAGTACCCACATACAACACATAACTAAGAAAGTCTCTAAAACAGTTGGTATACTCTCCAAAATCAGATATTATGTACCTAACTCTGCTCTCATCACTCTATATTATGCACTAATCTATCCCTATCTCAACTATGGTATCTGTGCATGGGGTTCAACCACTGCAAACCACCTCAAGTACATCATCACCCAGCAAAAATCTGCCATTAGAATAATATCAAATTCTGCTTTCAGACAACACTCAGCCCCCTTGTTTAACTCCCTAAACATGCTAAACATAATCTCACTCCATAAATTCTCTTGTGTCAACTACATTTACAAAACCCTGTTATTAAATGCAAATCCTGCTCTGAAACTCTTCCTGGACAGATGTAATAGGACCCATTATCACCACACCGTAAATAAATATCTCTTTGATATCCCAGAGTTAAACTTAATGTGTGTAAACACTCTATGCAAATAAAGGGACCCAGTTTATGGAACTCACTCCCTATTGAATTGAAAAGCTGTCCAACTTTTACATCATTCAAAATTAATACTAAAAAGTACTTAATTTCATCTTCATAGTTTTTCACTTTTTGCCTTAAAATTGCACTGTATCTATTGCTACCCAATCTCCCAGCCTTTATGTTCCCAATTTGAACATCTTTACCATTGTGATCATTACTGTCTTCTTATATGTGCTGCCAATCTGCTGTATGGTGTTTATTAATCTTGTTTATCTGTATCTATTGCTACCCAGTCTCCCAATCTTTATGTACCCAATCTGAACATCTTTACCATTGTGATCATTGCTGTCTTATATGTGCTGTCAATCTGCTGTATGGTGTCTATTAATCTTGTTTAAATTACTAATCAAGCTGTCAATGTAATCAATCAGAGCTTTAATATAACAATGTGCTTTAATATACTTACTAAGCTCTCTCATCTCATTTTTCTCTTGCAATGTATCTTTATCATTTATCAATTCTGATAGAAATTACCTACATAAAATTATCTGTTAGATTAAGGACCTCCGAAACGCTGCGCGTACTAGTGGCTTTACAAGAGTATAAATACTGTACTATACAATGTATTCTCACAAACCCAACGTACCTTCTTGTATATTATAAATAAATAAATAAATAAATAAATAAATAAATAAATAATAAATTAACTCCCTCCACACATTCTCTTGTGTCAACTACATTTACAAAATGTGAGGGGATGGTTCACCAGTTCACTTACAATAGTGCTCTTATGCCTGTGGGAGCCAGTACACTTGTTAAGTGCCCTTGTTAAGTGGGCGGACTTAAGTTTGGTAACCAGCAACCGAAACATCTAGTGTTTGGGCTCATGTGAGAGCCCCAGTCATCAGCAGTCCAGAAATGTTACCCTGGCTGGAGTAACACGTCTGTGGACAGTGCTAGAGCCGATAACATCATCTCATTGTATAGCTTTGAGGCGAGACTCAACTTTGCGCGGAAGCAGCTAGGCCGCAGGCGTGGGGTGAGCTGTGGGCCTCCCGCTCGCTGGCTACTTGAGTCGTCGTCATGGAAACAGCCGCCATCTTAGTAAACATCTTAATTGAGCCGCCATGTTGGTCGGCCATCTTGGAGCTGCCATAGGGGCTATGCTACACCGTCGCTGATTGGATGAGAGGGGTAGGCCGCTGAATGCCTTCCTCTCATTGGTTATTTCGAGAAGGATGCTGGGATCGTCGATGTGAGCATCATTCTAAACCCAGCTGCCACCTTGTCAAGACGCTTCTCTGTACTCAATTCGGCCAAATTGAAGTATAGGGCGTCGTGGTGGCTGGACTACTCAACTGCTCCACTTCCTGCTTCACCAACGACAGCGGTCGTCACAGAATCCGGCCGAAGTCGTCGCTTGGAGGGGAGAAAGACATTGTGTACAGTGGGTAGAGGTACAGTGATCTGGGATTGTGGGATAATGTGCATACGAGCAGTAACAGACTCGTAGATCCCATACCAGTGTTGATTAAACTTGCTAGTGCTCTGTAGCAGTCGATGGGAATGGGGAAATTCGTGTCAGTGTTAAGGCAGATTTCCCATGTTTGTGTGAGACGCTATCATTGTGCGCGTCACCTGGGTACGAACGCTTCACTTCACTGGTGGGTCGAGGGTGCGAACTCAGCCGTGTTGAGTGGGAGGGGTTCGAGTGTGCGCCAATTGTACGAAAAAATACCACGTAAGGTACTACCGCTGCCCTGAGCGAGCCAGCCACCTGTAGCGGGCTGCCTGATGTATGGGAATGGTGTGTAAGCCGGCAGTATGAATGAGTAAGTACTTATGTGTGTATTTCTGGTGATCAGTTAGTCTCTAAAAGCTTGAATTCGAGTTCAAGTGTTCCGTCACATTGTCACGCAGCACCTGTGGAGGTGGAGTGAAGTGTGGGCGAGAGAGATAATCACCCTTGTTGTCATCTTGTCAGTCCAGAGGGACTTACGTCTTGTGTACACAGACGTACAGTGTGTGTGTGTGGGTACACACGGGAACAGAGTATACATAGATTAGCCAAGGACTGAGAGGATGTCCATGTAATAATTATATTATTCCATTGTGGTGATTAATCATTTTTGATCGTCCGTGGGACGGAGTGATATCATTTCCATGTGTAGTCTTGCAGGTGTGGAATTCCAACACTGAGCGCTCATGTATGTGTAATGCCAGTGATTCCTGGCAATGATTATTGTGGAGTGTACCACAGTGTGGTCTTAATTTCTTGTATTGTTCCCAGGGCCGTGACAAGTGTGATTCATATATATATGTATTGTGGATTGCAGTATTAACGTAATTTTGGTAGAATTTGGTGAGTGACAAGGCTGGCTGGAGAGACCGTCATCGCTCTGTCGAGTAAGTAAGTAAGTAATTATCAAAAGAAGGCACCAAACCGGGAAGGCTATGTAGCACCATCAAATGCGCAAAATAATCAGAGGGTGCTAAATATCACCAAGGATGCCAATACGAGAACAAAAACTCATAAGGCGAACGATATCAAAAGTATCCGAGTCACCAAGAATTCTATTGAGGGACAGGTGACCGCGAGGGGCGGTCGGAAAGCAAGACACACGCTCGTCCTGGAAATCAGGACATTCAAGAAGGACATGCACGACCGTAAGAGGGACAATGCAACTAGGACAATAAGGAGCAGGGCGGCGCTCCATCAAGTGACCATGGGTTAAGCGAGTATGGCCAATACGCAACCTCGCCAGAGCTGTTTCCCACCGCCGGTTACGGTAGAAGGAGGACGGCCACGAGGAAACACAACATTTAAGAGTACGTAGCTTGTTACCCGAAACGCTGAGCATACTAGTGGCTTTACAAGAATGTAATTACTGTACTATCCAATGTATTCTCACAAACCCAATGTACCTTCTTGTATATATATAAATAAAATAAAATAAAAAAAAATAAATAACAGACAACCAAGAAGCCTGCCAACGGGTGAGGACTGAGGAATGGATAACCGGGTAATAGTCGGAATACGGAATGCCTTTACGAGAGATGGGACAAGAGCGGACAGCTTCCTTGGCGGCAGCATCCGCACGCTCACTTAAAGACACACCAATATGGCTGGGAACCCAACAAAACTCAACCAACTTAAATTTACTGTGAACAAGAAACAGCCAATGCTGGATCTCGACAACTACTGGATGAACCTGATTAAAGGACCCGAGAGCCATGAGAGCACTACGAGAGTCAACAACAACTACAAAGGAAGACTGACAACGAGAAAGCAGGAGACGAAGAGCATAGAGAATAGCATAAAGTTCCGCTGTAAAGATGCTAGTCTCCGGAGGTAAGCAACACATATAAGTGCGATCAGGAAAAACAACAGAGTAGCCAACACCGTCCGCCGACTTTGACCCATCAGTGAAGACAGAAACGGAGCGGGAGTGAGAAGAAAAGTGCTCAAGGAAAAGGCGTTTTAGAACCGTAGGAGGGGTAAAAGCTTTAGTGATACGGGTCAAGGAAGTACAAAACCGCGGAAGAGGGACTCTCCATGGGGGCAAAGAAGAAACAACACGAGGAGAAACATTAGAAATACGAACGGAAAGAGAATCCTGGAGGCGAGATAACCGGACAGAAAGAGGGAGGTGGTGAAGAGGAACAGGAACCGCAGGAGGGGTAAAAGTTAAAGCACGACAGAGGCGAGAGGAAGGATGTTGTAAGGACCGCGCAAGATAGCGAAGACAGTAGCGATCACGGCGGTCCTGGAGAGACAGGAAGCCAGTGTCAACATACAAGCTAAGGACGGGAGTCGAACGAAAGGCACCAGAACTGAGGCGCAACCCAGTATGGTGCAAAGCATCAAGACGGCGAAGAGTAGAAGGAGAAGCAGACGAGTAAGCAGGGCAACCATAATCGAGCTTAGACAGGACGAGAGAGGAATGTAAAGCAAGGAGAGTGCGCCTATCTGCCCCCCAAGAAGTATAAGACAAGACCCGAAGGAGGGTAAGGGCCTTAGAGCACTCAACAAGGAGATAAGAGATATGGGGAGACCAAGACAAACGAGTGTCAAGGAATAACCCCAAAAGCTTCGCGGAATCTTTGTATTCAAGGGGATGACCATAAAGTGACAAAGAGGGACGAAGAACAACCCGTTTCCGCGTAAAAGTCATGGCACAAGTCTTAGAAGTAGAGAACTTGAAGCCATGATCGGTGGCCCAAGACGACACGGCATCAATTGCAAGTTGAAGCCGGCGCAGAAGGAGAGGCGAATCATCACCCTGACAGCAAAGGGTAAGATCATCGACATAGAGAGCGGAGAAGACACCAGAAGGAAGAGAGGAAAGAAGACCATTGAGGGCAACCAGAAAAAGAGTAGTGCTCAGAACACTACCCTGGGGCACACCTTCGTATTGCTGAAAAGAGGCAGAGAGAGCGGTACCAAGGCGCACCCGAAAGGAACGACGGGAGAGGAAGCTGCGGAGAAAGAGAGGGAGATGACCACGAAGGCCAAAAGAATGAAGTTGAGATAGAATATGATATCGCCATGTGGTGTCGTAAGCCTTTTCCAGGTCAAAAAGGACGGCAACAACGGAGGTCTTCGCAGCAAAAGCAGCACGAATATAGACCTCCAAGTTCACCAGGACATCTGTCGTGCTGCGGCACTTGCGGAAACCAAATTGAGAAGGGGAGAGGAGGTGATGGTGTTCCAGGAACCACATCAGACGAACGTTAACCATACGTTCAAAGAGTTTGCAGACACAACTTGTGAGAGCAATAGGGCGAAAGTCCTTAGGGGAAGTACCCAGAGACCCCGGTTTGCGAACAGGGAGGACAACGGCATCGAGCCAGTCCTCAGGGACTGACGACGACTCCCAGATCCGATTATACAGACTCAGTAAATACTGAGACGTGCACGGAGAGAGATGGCGAAGCATCTCATAATGAATACCATCGGAGCCCGCCGCCGTACAACCGCAGAGGGCCAGGGCAGAACGAAGTTCAGAGAGAGAGAAGGGATCATTATAGGGAAGCTGAAGATGAGTGCAGAAATCTAAAGGACGAGACTCAAGGACAGGTTTACGAAGAAGAAAAGATTGGGGAAGATGAAGACCAGAGCTAACAGAAGAAAAGTGGGAACCCAGTACGGAAGCGACCTGCAACGGGTCCGCCACAAGAGTATCATGGAGGTGAAGGACCGGTGAAACATTGGGAACGAACTTACCCGCTATCTTGCAGATACGCTTCCAGATCTGAGCCAGAGGAGTTTCGGATGTAATTGTCGAGACATAAGATGCCCAACATTCACGTTTAGCCGTACGGATGGCCCTACGGGCCACCGCACTCGCTTTCCGAAAGAAAAGAAAAGAATCGGTCGTCTGCCTACGGCGGTGCCTCTTCCAGGCTGCACGCTTGCAGCGGACAGCCCGAGCACAGTCCGCATTCCACCAGGGAACGCACTTCCGTGGACCCCGAGAGGAAGAGCGGAGGGCAGCGTTGAAGACAGTGTCATGAAAAAGGAGGAGGCGCGAGAGAGAGGCAGAAGGGAGTGGTCAGAGAGAGTAGCACTGAGGGTAAATAGGGTCCAGTCCGCCTTAGCAAACTGCCACCTAGGGAAAGAGAGGGAAGGGCGAAAAGAGAAAAAGGAAACAAGGATGGGGAAATGATCACTTCCATGGAGGTCATCAAGAACCTGCCATGTGAAATCTAAGTAAAGAGAAGAAGAGCAGAGAGAAAGATCAAGACAAGAAAGGGTGCGAGTCCGAGAGTCCAAATGAGTGGGCTCACCAGAATTCAGAAGAGACAGGGAAGAAGAGAGGAGAAACGGCTCAAGAAGGCGACCCTGGGTATTCGTCAGAACGTCACCCCAAAGAGAATGACGACAATTGAAGTCACCCAGCAGGAGCACAGGCTCCGGCAAGGAGTCAAGGAGGTGTTTCAAATCAGGAAGAGAAAGCGGGACACTCGGGGGAAGATAAATGGAACAAACTGTGTACCATTTCCCCACAAAGATACGAGCAGCAGAACAACGGAGAGGCGAAGGAAAAAGTAAAGGAACAAAGGGAACATCAGCACGAATCAAGAGAGCAGAAGAATTAGAAGCCCCAGCAACGGCTGGGGGGGGGAAGAAAGGAATAGCCACGAAAACGACCAGGGCGAGCACCAAGCATCGGCTCCTGGAGACAGACACAAAGGGGCGAAAACCGCGAAATCAGAAGTTGGAGTTCGAGAAAATTGGCGTAATAACCTCGAACGTTCCATTGAAGAATGGACAACGACGAGAAGAGAAAGGACAAAAACAGAGAACAAGGAAGAAACAAAGGCGAAAGAGCAACAGAGCACGTTAAAGAATATCAGGGTCGGGATCAGGGTCAGCAAAGTTAGGGGTAGGGGGCATGGGTAAACTGAGCAAAGACGGAGGGAAGGAAACGGGAGAACAGATCAGAGGTGGGCGGGCGGGGTCCGGAGGAGGAGGAAGAGGAGGAGACAACGGAGAGGAGCAGTCAAGGACAGCAGCAGGAAGAGGGGGGGGTAGAAAGAGGAAAGCGAACCTCAGCAAGGGCAGCAACCGAGAGGGAAGCGGGGGCTAAAGAAACCTCCATAGCAGGAACAGGGGGCGCAACCACCGAAATGGGAGGGGAAGGAGCGAGAGAGGCAGAAGTAGGGGTCGAGGAAGAAAGCGAAACCTTCTTACCCGCCGGGGAGGAGGAAGGAGAGGATCCAGGCTTACGCTTCTGACTTAAAGAGACAGGTGTCCCAGCAACCACGTACTGGGCAACGGATTCTAGCGTCTCAGCAGGAGAAGCCGAACGAGAGCACACATGACGGCCGTTTGGAGAGCGATGGACATCAGCCCGCACCGACAGGCGGCGGGGAGAGTCAAGAGACAGAGGGGAAGGATGGGAAGGAGGAACGGAGGGAGACGAGGAAGAAGACACAGGAGACACGACAGACCGGGTAGAAAGAAGGGGAACCCCAGACAGAGGACCAGGAGGTGGATCCTTCGGGAGAGAACCCAAAGGAACAGAGGGGGGGGACAGTGGGCGTATCAGGGTCCAAGGCCCGGAAACGGTTGTGAGTCTGAGGAAGGTGGGAAGGACGAGGAGAGGAAGAGCGCAACATGCGAGCATAAGAGATATTAGCATAAGGCGGGAGCCGGCGAACCTGGCGTCTCGCCTCAGGAAAAGATAAACGTTCCCGGTGCTTCAAGTTGATGACGGCTGCCTCAAGCTTGTAATGGACACACGCACGGGAGAAGGTAGGATGGGCCTCACCGCAGTTGAGGCAACGAGCCTGGGGAGAAGTGCACTCCGACTTAGAGTGACCTTCGCCACCACACAAAGGACAGAAAGAGACATTCCCGGAGCAGCGGAGGGCACCATGCCCAAACCTCCAGCACTTGTTACAGAGCCGAGGAGAAGGAATGTACTCCTGGACAGAGCACCTGGCACCAGCAAGAATGACAGAGGGTGGAAGGGTCCTACCATCAAAGGTAATCTTCACAACCCGGAGGGGTTGACGGCGACTACCACGAGGGGGACGAGTAAACGTGTCCACCTGGAGAATAGAATGGCCCTGGGCAGCAAGGATATGTCGAATATCGTCGTGGCAGTCGCGCAGGTCCCGAACACCGGTCGCAACATGGAGCGGGAGCAGAATAGTGCCAACACTGGCATTCAACTGAGCGTTCTTCGAGACCCAAACAGGGGTCTCGCCAAGGCAGGATAAGGCAGCCAAGCGGGAAGCAGCATCCTGAGAAGGAGCAGCAACGACACGTGTACCGAGATGAGTGGGGTTGAAAGTAATGGAGGCATCCACGGAATCAACGAGATGTTGATGGAGAGAGAAATCGTCAGGAGGCGCAGAATCAAGAGGGAGGAGATCAAAATATTTGGCCCACGAAGCGGGACCAAACAAGGCTTGATAGGTAGCAGAACTGGAAGGAATCGAGTGAGGGCGGCCGTGACGAGGACGGCGGTGAGAACCCCCAGAGAGAGAGGGGTTAAAAGGCGCAGTAGTTACAACTAGAGAAGGAGCCGCGCCAGGGGACGAGGTAGTCACCACTGGGGGCTTGGGGCTCGACCCAACCACAGAGGAGGGAGGGGAGCCAGGGGAAGGAGTCGGAGAGGCCAAAGGAGGAGCAAGGTTGGGGCCCAATGCAGCGGAGGCTACAGAGCCCGGTCTTCCAACACGGACTGACTCGGGGGCTTGGTCGCCCACCCCACGAGCCTGAGAAGGTAAAGCAGAAACAGCCGAAACAGGGGTCATCATCATTACGAAAAAGAAAATTCATTCACGAATGTGCCCCCACACCCACCATGGAGCCACAATTAGAGGCAGGACACTCAACAAGAAGCTATCGCTGATCTTGCCGGGGCCTCCTAGGGGTGCGTCGTGAGTATACGCCCCACAAACGCCACCTTAAGAAACCGACAGTCCGTCGAGATCGGGTTCAGTGACGAAAGGGGGATTGACAATAAAAGGTTCCCCTCGCTCTCGACGTCGGGTACTACAGTTCTACGGGTGCAAGAGTATGTCTCCTCAAGCACCCGGGCGTCAAAATAGAAGAAGTCCAAGGGAAGAACCATAACAAGCAAAAAGTCGGCAGGAAACGGCAAGCAGATAGGAGAAGAGGGGGGAGAAAAACGAAACAGAAGGAAAAGGAAAAGGTGCCCAGCAGAATTGGAGAGGACGGCAGCAGGAGCACAAGGCTAGAAAAGGACAGAGGACTGTCCCAAGGAGCATCACACTCCGGCAGCCGCCCACTAAGCCCCCACACGGCAACAACGAGCTGAGTGGGGAGGGGGTCTGTCGAGTAAGGTAACTCTCGAGAGTGTTTATCGGCATGCGTGATCGATAAATCACTCACCCATGTGATTTAAGGAGGGTGAGATCTCCTTAGTGTTCCCAATAACGTTTGATAGCTGTAGGCTACACGTGTCAGCCGTAATTATATATATATATATATATATATATATATATATATATATATATATATATATATATATATATATATATATATATATATATATATATATATATATATATATATATATATATATATATATATATATATATATATATATATATATATATATATAATCGTAGTGTCACGGTGCCCAGTGTTATTGTGTCATTTACTGTGTGGTGATTGAAATATTTTGACCTATATTCTAGAGGTTATTGAGAGCACTGGGGTCATTTGCAACAGTAAGTGTTGTGCAGTATTCTAATATTTGGAAATTAGAGTACTTGCCGTGTGTGTTATTGCAGAGGGGGTTGTTATTTGATGGTGATTGTTGCTAGTGTTGAGCATCACCGTATGTGATTGCAGTTCAGTAAAGTCATTGTGGGGCAGTGTTCTAGAGGGTTCATGTCCTGTATGTTATTTTACTAGGTTCTGCAGTATTGTCATTGCAACCGGATTGTAACGTAAATCACTGTGATTTGTTAGTGTGATCTGTCATTGTCGTGGGGGAACTCGGCTGAAGACGAGTACTTGGGTACACATATATTCTCCTGGTTATCTGGTAGGACATCGAAGTCCAGTATTCAGCGAGGTGATTGCGAGACAATTAATATAACGTAACCAAGGGAACGCCCATTGCTTTAAGAGAATTTGTTCTTTGACAATTTGAGTAATCGTAGAATACGTTTGGGTTAATTTACTTTCCTGCAAGCAGCTACGGTAGTCTCGAGGAGCCTAGCCATCAGCCAGATAAGAATTAAAGTATTGTCTGTCGTAATTAACGGTCAGTGGGCAGGGTAAGTAAGTAAGTAATTATCAAAAGAAGGCACCAAACCGGGAAGGCTATGTAGCACCATCAAATGCGCAAAATAATCAGAGGGCGCTAAATATCACCAAGGATGCCAATACGAGAACAAAAACGCATACAGTGGGCCGGGTAATTGACGTGTTTCAGGAAGTCAAAGTAATTAACCTCGATCCTTGTTTGATCGACTCACACGAAGGCTACATTGTTCCATTAACGTAACGTCGTTATTTATCTGCCCGGAAGTATCGGCACTTGATTGACTCGTGGGAGGAGTAACGTCATTTTAGAATAACGTAAACGTGGTGCTAATTACTGTTATTAGCCACCTGAATTGGTCTGAGTATGGAAGGCTTAGACGGAATTCATACCTTAATGTAAATTGCTGAGCCAGTGTGAAAGGTTGCGTATTTTAATTGTTTAATTATTGATCTTGAGGATAGTAATTTATTACTCTAAAGGTAATCACGAGTGATTACCGTTCTCTTAGCACTTTGGACATTGTAAATCAGAGTTTGCCATCGCTGAGTGATTAGTAACCGATTAACGTAAATTAACGTAACTAGTAAAGAGATTAATCAGCTGTCTGGTAGTACAGGGATTAATGGGATTTCCTCACTGAATGCTCGACGGGTAGAGTGTTGTGTAATTTCAGCGTTACTAGTGACAGTTGTAAGAGTTATTAATTTAACGTAAATGTTACCTTGTTATTAACGTAAATGCTATCCAGTTATTAACGTAAATCAATTGTTATTGATTGTTGATCGTCCGTGGGACGGAGTGTTAACGTAAGGATTAATTTGAGGAAGGGTGCTGGAGTTGCCAGTGAACCCATTAGTTATTGTTGTCATTGAAAGACTACTGATTTGATTGCATTGCAACCGCTATTGCAGGTGTAGACTGCACTGAGGCGTAGAACAGTTAGGAGGTTACTGGAGACGTATTTCAGAATCTACTGTGTCATTTGTTGTAATTGTGATTATAGATCTGTTAGTTCTTGTTTCTTGTTGATTCCTCTGTGGTCACGCTTATGTTCGAGTTAGTTCATTATGCAGTCCGAGGGGCTGGTGTCTAGCTGTCATTGATAGTGTCACAGGAAGGATTTCGAGTAACATTGACATTTCTTTGTTTTGTTGTAGTAGTTAGTACTTTATTGAATAAACTAAGTTGTTATGATTAACACTGTCTTTTCGTTACACCCCACACGTTATTATTGTTATGCAAATGTTCTTCACAATCGACTAATAAAATTGAGACTGATTCTGAGCTTTATATCAAATATACGGCATCCACACAGCAATAAATTATTGTTGTGAGAGCCCTTGACCTACTCGTTAGATTCGCTTCGGCGAATGACGAAGGTCGTCGGCCTAGTGGAGGGGATTTCAATTTTCATTGGGGTCTCGGCGTTTGCTCGCGCCTAGTCAATTGTTCATACATGATCCCAAAGTGAGGAATGAGCTGCTTACTACACTGGTGTGTTAGCTAAGCAAGTCCTTCCTCAGGCGACCTAATTGAATATCACGACAGGAATAAAGGTTAAAGAATAAAGAAAATTCTTAGAAATTTTCCGAGCTCAATTCCTTATACCAATTTCATTTTATTCCAAACTTTTCACAAGTTACAATCTCAAACACACAAAACCCTGTTCTTAAATGCAAACCAGGCTCTGAAACTCTCCCTGGACAGATGTAATAGGACCCATTATCACCACACCAGAAATAAATATCTCTGATATCCCCAGGGTCAAACTTTATCTGTGTTAACACTATGCAAATTAAGGGACCTAGTCTATGGAACTCACTCCCTAGTGAATTGAAAAACTGTAAAACTTTTGCCTTATTTAAAAGCAAAGCCAAAAAGTATCCTAATTTCATCTTCTTAGTTTCCTACACAGCTTTAAATTTGCCCTGTACCTAGTGTTACCCAATCTCCTAATTTTTATGTATTTAACCCAAACAACTTTATCATTGTGCTCATTGCTGTCTTTTATGTGCTAGCCATATGCTGTATTGTGCCTACCAATTTTTGTCAACTACCATTCAAGCTGTCATTGCAATCAATCTTAGCTACCTATGTGCTTTAATATACTGTACCTACAATTTTCTCATCTTTTTTTTTCTTGCCATGTAACTTATTTTTTTATATATAAATTTTGCAAGTATTTACCTACTTAAAATTTTCTTAGATTAAGGACCTGCCCGAAACGCTGCGCGTACTAGTGGCTTTACAAGATTGTAATTACCATATTATGTATTGTTGGGATCAAACTGTCGACAACCCAACACATTTAAAATAGATTTGTTCCGAGTGTTTATCTTATGTTTCGTTGTAATATAACGGTACATTAATTTGAATCAGGCGTCACTCTCAGCCGGATCTATTGTCAGGTGCGACACACTTTGTGCTGAGGTCTGACAAAGGACAAGAAAATAAGTTTATATAAAAAACTTCATGGATATATTCAGATATATCTCGATCCACATTATATACAATATATTACATGTATATATATTAAGGCATTGTACATAAGTACAGTTATATATATATATATATTATTAAATATGACCGAAAAAGTAAGATTAATAATTCTAACACGAATTTTCTCAATCTTTCGTACATTTAAAATAAATAAATAAATATGTTTATTCAGGTAAGGTACATACATACAAGTGATGTTACATTAATGGATTGATATATAGATAGAGCTAGTACATACAATGCCTAAAGCCACTATTACGCAATGCGTTTCGGGCAAGAAAAACATTAATATCTAGAACTTAATACTAATTGAGCATAAAGAATAAAAAGTGTTGAGAACAAATACAAATAAAGATAAAAATAAAAAAAAAAGGGAAACATGACTGAAAAAGCAGTACAAATACAATAGGTTGACAAACAGTATTGATTAAACAAAAAAAAATTACAGACATGGGTTGACAATAGAGGAGTGAGGTAGGTTACAGGGAATTTATTAGGTGGTGTTTAGTTTTTATCTTAAACTGGTTGAGAGAGGTACAGTCTTTAACATGGTTGGGAAGGTCATTCCACATTCTGGGTCCCTTGATTTGTAGAGCATTTCTAGTTTGATTAAGTCGTACTCTAGGAATATCAAAACTGTATTTATTTCTGGTGTGGTGCTCATGGGTTCTGTTACAACCTTCAATGAAGCTTTTGAGGTCAGGATTGGCATTACAGTTCAGCGTTTTATATATGTATAATACACAAGAGAGAATGTGCAGTGACTTAATATCTAACATATTCAGAGATTTGAGTAGGGGTACCGAGTGATGTCTGGGGCCAGAGTTGGATATTGTTCTAATAGCAGCTTTGTGTTGGGTAATAAGAGGACGTAAATGATTTTGGGTAGTAGAACCCCAAGCACAAATACCATAGTTGAGGTATGGATAGATGAGGGAGTAATAGAGAGTAACCAGGGCAGGGCGGGGTACATAATATCTGATCTTAGAAAGAATGCCAACAGTTTTTGAAACTTTTTTTTATATATTTAGAATGTGACCCTGGAAATTCAGCTTGTGGTCGATGAGAATGCCAAGGAATTTGCCATCTAATTTGTTACAAATTTGGGTATTGTTTATTTTGAGATTTATCTGATTAGAGGATTTATTGCCAAACAGAATATAAAACGTTTTGTCAATGTTAAGGGTGAGTTTGTTGGCGGTTAGCCAAAGATGGACTTTCTCTAGCTCAGTATTTACTGTGGCATTTAGAGCAAGGGGGTCAGGACTGGAGTAAATGAAGGTTGTGTCGTCAGCAAATAGAATTGGTTTGAGGTGTTGGGAGGCATTTGGAAGGTCATTAATGTAGATGAGAAAGAAGAGAGGGCCAAGTATGCTGCCCTGAGGAACACCAATGTTGATGGGTAGGGTGGGAGAAATTGTATTATTCACAGAAACATACTGGAGCCTGTCAGTAAGATAAGATTTGAGGTATTGCAGGGAGTGTCCTCTGACTCCATAATGATGTAATTTAAGAAGAAGGTTTTGGTGGTTGACAGTGTCAAAAGCCTTACGCAGGTCCACAAATAACCCAACAGGAAACTCCTTTTTATCAAGAGCTGCGTGAATTAAGTTAATCATACTAATAAGTGCATCGTTAGTGCTTTTCTTGGGTCTGAAGCCATATTGACAAGAGCTAAGTATATTGTGTTTGGCTAGAAAAGAGTAAAGCTGCTTGTAGATTAGTTTTTCGAATATTTTTGACAAGTTAGGCAGGATTGATATAGGTCTGTAGTTGTTAACATCTGTGAGATCACCACATTTGTGGACAGGGGTTACTCTTGCCTTTTTTAGAATGTCAGGAAAGGTTTGGAGTTCAAGTGACTTGTTGAAGAGCAATGCAATAGCAGGGGCTAGAGATCTGGAGGCTTTTTTGTAAATTAAAGTTGGTATCTCCTCGAGGGCACTAGACTTGGTTTTAAGGGAAAGGATTATTTCATTGACATCAGTGGAACTAGTAGGCTTTAGGTACAGAGACTGTGGATAGTTACCTGTAAGATAGTCCTTAACATCAGTACAGGAAGATGGAATATCATTTGCAAGGGATGACCCAATGGAAGAGAAGAACCTATTGAACTCAATAGCAGAATCAGAGGCTGAAAGCTGACCAGCGTTATTGGAAAGGAGTGTTGGTTTGTTATTTAAAATCTTCTTTGATCCCAATATTTGTGAAATTGTGCTCCAAGTTTTTTTAATGTTGCTCTTTATTTGGGTAAATTTATCTTCATAGTATTTAGTTTTGGCCCGTCTAATTATTTTAGATAGCAATAACGAGTAATTCTTTGAGAATTCTTTGGAGACTGTTCCTAGCCTATACTTCTTCTCAAGGTCGTGTTTTTTGTTAATGGATTTAAGTATTCCCTTTGTAAGCCAAGGATTGTTAAGTCTTTTGCTTGTGACTTGTTTTGTAAGCATAGGACAGTGGGTGTTATAAAGGCTAAGAGTTGTTTGAAGAAAAGATTGCACTGCTAGGTTGATGTCCCCTATGTTACCTAACTCGGACTCCCAGTTGACATTATCAGCAGCAGTTATAAAATTGTTTATAGCAGTTTCATTGTGCAGCCTAAAGCTTAACTCCCTTGTCTCTAGAGGTGGTTTGCTAATGTTAGTTAAGAGAAATGTGGGGTAATAGTCTGTAGTGCTATCGGTGATTATACCTGAAGTAAGCGGAGAGGTTATGTTGGTCCAGATGTGATCTAGAGTCGTAGCAGTACTATCAGTGATTCTAGTTGGTCTAGTGATTAAGGGTATGAGGAAGCAGGAATTCATACAGTTGAGGAAGCTAACAGCAGTAGGGTGTTCAGGCTCGCAGAGGTCAATATTAAAGTCCCCTGCGATAATTAGATGGTTTTTGTTCAATCTGTTATCTAGTATTAGATTTCTAAGGTTTGAGTTGAATTCAGACACATCAGTGTTAGGAATTCTATAGACTGCACCCACAGACAGGACAGACTCGGCACCCTTGACTCTGAAACTGGCGAAGATATACTCCCCACAGCAGTCTCTAGTTCTAATTATTTTTAAGCATGTTAGTTCTTGGTGGTAGTAAAGAGCAGTACCACCACCTCTCTGCATTTGACGACAGTTGTGAATTGCCGAGTAGTTAGGCATGTTAAAGAGTTGAGTATTATCCTCTTTCAACCACGTTTCAGTAAGTATAATAAAAGAGAATTTGTTGTCAATAGTTTCAATCAAGGCACTAACATCATCGAAGTGTTTACCTAGGGATCTAACGTTCAAGTTGATTACAGAGATATTGTGATTATCTGTTAATACATTGTTTACATCATGTGCTGTAAAATATCTGCAATTTTGATCATTGAAGTGATGATTGTCATAGATAGTGGATAAGAGGTTTAGTTCTGGGTCTATACTTGTCTGCATAAAAAGGCTGTTTGCAGGAAAACAAGGCAAGAATGGCAAATTACAAAATAGAAAACAAAGAAAAAAGTAGATTAAAAATTCTAAAGTAAAATTTCTTTTCACTGTTGGTGGTAATTCAAAAATCAATTCTCCAAAATTCATTTTTATTTCTAGTCTGACGCGACACTTGAGCGCGTTTCGTAAAACTTATTACATTTTCAAAGACTTTAGTTACACATACACAACTGAATAGAACTTACACATCTCCGATTTGTTTATATCTACATTTGAGTGAGGTGGATGGGGTGAGGTGGTATTTAATAGGGTATTAAATTCATCAACACAAGACAGAACACGAAACAATGGGTATTGAATAGAAGTGATTGTAGAAAGCCTATTGGTCCATATTTCTTGATGCTTCTATATTGGAGCGGAGTCTTGAGGTGGGTAGAATATAGTTGTGCATTAATTGGCTGTTGATTGCTGGTGTTGACTTTTTAATGTGCAGTGCCTCCCAAACTTCAAGCCGTCTGCTATCGCTGTATCTATCGATGATTTCTGTGTTGTTTACTAGGATTTCTCTGGCGATGGTTTGGTTGTGGGAAGAGATTATATGTTCCTTAATGGAGCCCTGTTGCTTATGCATCGTTAAACGCCTAGAAAGAGATGTTGTTGTCTTGCCTATATACTGGGTTTTTTGGAGCTTACAATCCCCAAGAGGGCATTTGAAGGCATAGACGACGTTGGTCTCTTTTAAAGTAGGCTGGCCGTTTTTCTGGTTTAATAGTAAATCGTCAGTTGTATCCTCTGATTTTTGTCTGTAAGGATAACGTTTCTATTAACAATATCTTTCAGGACCCTTTCCTCCGTTTTATGAGCTGTGGAAAAGAAGTTCCTGTAAAATAGTCTAATAGGGGGTATAGGTGTTGTGTTAGTTGTCTCTTCAAAGGTTGCATGGCGTTTCACTTTCCTTCTTATGATGTCTTCGACGAAACCATTGGAGAAGCCGTTGTTGACTAGGACCTGCCTTACCCTACAGAGTTCTTCGTCGACTTGCTTCCATTCTGAGCTATGGCTGAGAGCACGGTCGACATATGCGTTAACAACACTCCTCTTGTACCTGTCTGGGCAGTCGCTGTTGGCATTTAGGCACATTCCTATGTTCGTTTCCTTAGTGTAGACTGCAGTGTGGAAACCTCCGCTCTTTTCCATGACTGTTACATCTAGAAAGGGCAGCTTCCCATCCTTTTCCATCTCGTAAGTGAAACGCAGCACGGAACTCTGCTCAAACGCCTCCTTCAGCTCCTGCAGATGTCTGACATCAGGTACCTGTGTAAAAATGTCGTCAACATACCTGCAGTATATGGCCGGTTTCAAGTTCATATCGACTAAGACTTTTTACTCGATGGTACCCATGTAGAAGTTTGCAAACAGGACACCTAGGGGAGAACCCATGGCGACCCCATCTACTTGCTTATACATGTGCCCATCCGGGCTCAAGAAGGGTGCCTCTTTAGTACAAGCTTGGAGTAGTTTCCTTAGAATATTCTCTGGTATGTCAAGAGGAGTACAGGCTGGATCACGATACACTCTGTCGGCTATCATCCCGATTGTCTCGTCCACAGGTACGTTGGTGAACAGCGATTCTACGTCCAACGAGGCTCTTATCCCTGTGGCCCGTGTGCCCCGCAGTAAGTCAACAAATTCTTTTGGAGACTTCAGGCTGAAGGTGCAAGGGACATAAGGAGTCAGCAGGCCGTTGAGTCGCTTCGCCAGTCTGTACGTGGGTGTGGGTATCTGGCTAATGGGTGTGGGTATCTGGCATAGAAGGTTGTAACAGAACCCATGAGCACCACACCAGAAATAAATACAGTTTTGATATTCCTAGAGTACGACTTAATCAAACCAGAAATGCTCTACAAATCAAGGGGCCCAGGATGTGGAATGACCTTCCCAACCATGTTAAAGACAGTACCTCTCTCAACCAGTTTAAGTTAAAAACGAAGCTATACCTAATAAATTCCATGTAACCTACCTTACCCTTCTATTGTCAACCCATGTATGTTTTTTGTTTTTTTTTTTGTTTTACAAATCAACGCTGTTTTAATGTAATTTTCTGTAATAATTTATAATTGTATTTGTGCTGTTTTTTCAACAATGTTCCCCCCCTCTTTTACCTCTATTTTTATTTGTACTCAACGCATTTTTTTCTTTTTACCCATTAGTTTTAAGCTTTAGTCAGTAGTGTTTTTTCCTGCCCGAAACGCTTTGCGTAATAGTGGCTTTAGGCATTGTATGTACTAGCTCTATCTATAAAGCCAACAAACTTTGTAAAATCTCTTTATGTATGTACCTTTGCCTAAATAAAAATTATTATTATTATTATTATTATTATAATGATTGGCCGAAGTGGGTTTCCAGGCTTGTGTGTCTTGACATTTCCATACGCATATCCAGGTTTATATTCCCCAATAATCTTTGGCAGGTGGAGTCCGGATTTCTTGGCGTTCACAGTTTCAATCAGTTTGTTGACCTTTGCTTTCAATTCGGCTGTAGTGTCCTTCGTTACCCTTTGGAATTTGTTTTGGTCAGAGAGTATGAGGTTCATTTTCGCCAGATATTCGTCTTTTTTAAGAATGACATATATTGGCGACTTGTCACCTCTCCTGACAACTATCTCCTTGTTCTCACGAAGGCTTTTAGCTGCCGCTTTGAGCTCGGGGGACAGTCTGGTGCTTCTGTAATTGCCTCGATTCTTTCCTCCGTCCGCAATAAGTTCTGCTTGTAAAGTATCTTTGGTAGTGACCTTCTTTTGTGTCTCGAGGTCGAATATGTCGTCCAACAGAATTTCCAACTCCACTTTCCGGGCCATCTCACTCGGTCTGGACATAACGTGACAGTTTATGCCCAGATTTAGGAGAGTGACTTGGTCCTCAGTGAGGTTAATTCCTGCAAGGTTCAAGAAGCCATCTCTTGGTCGTGGAATTGCCATAGGTCCTCCATATAACGTTGTTAGTTTCTTGATAATCCTTGTTTCAGTGCTGAAGTGATGTCGGTCTGTGAGGATGTCGAGGTGTTGTTCAATGCGGGTACGGATACGGATAGAAAAACGGCCAGCCTACTCATGAGAAACTCTCCAGACACAAAGCAGAACGCTTTAAAAGAGACCAACGTCGTCTATGCCTTCAAATGCCCTCTTGGGGATTGTAAGCTCCAAAAAACCCAGTATATAGGCAAGACAACAACATCTCTTTCTAGGCGTTTAACGATGCATAAGCAACAGGGCTCCATTAAGGAACATTGTTACGGCCCTCTCGGGACGCAACGGGGTTCTCACTCTGATGTTGTTAGAGGAAGATATATGTATCCGTTCCCAAGCCAGTAGTGGCTATCAAGGGATGAGATCCGTGACGCAAGTAACTTAAAAGGGAGTAGGGAAAGAAAGTTAAGAACTTAATATTATAATGTTCACCATCACCGATTAAATATATAGAATAAAAGAGTACACAAGGGGGAGGGGTATTAACACTTTACAAGGGGATCGTGCACAATCTAGTCTTCTGCTGAAGACTCTTGATCAATAAGCTAGGTGCTGAGTCCGCAGTGCTTTCTTCGTGGCCTCAAGACGTGTCTTCTGAGAATACCGAGCCTACCCTGGCCACAGGTCAGCCAAAACACAGGTCCACTGGGGGCACCGTCGTGGAGGCCGTCAACCACACGTCCAGCAGGTCTGCTGGCAGGTACTGAGCCACCAAGGCTGGTACGGCCACTCCACGAACGATAAAAGGGGTACGCCCTAGACAGGAGTCTCGTGTGATATCACAAATCACCCTCCTGTCCTCAATACCCCAGTGGATGATCGTCTCCAACAGTCGGTCCCGGGTAAATCCTTTCACTGCCACTCCAATGGCAGGCTAACACACCACAGTGTTCTTCCGGGGGGACGACGTCACAATAGCTGCAGCAAACTTCACAGTATGGAGACTGGCTGCCTCGGGTAGACTGACTCAATCGTCAACACAGTGGTCCCAGGTCGACTCTGTAAACAGACACGTCATCAATAACTGGGACACTAATACACCACACTCACAGGCTAGGGCACAAACACCTGACGTATCCAGTCCATAGATGGCGCTGTCGTCGGAGCACCACCTCACCAGAGGTCAGGAGCGGCTGTGTTGTGAGCTGCACAGGACTGGAAACTGGCCCTTGTGGCCGATATTCGCCGTCCTCATCCGGTGTCGTCGTTCGTTTGGCGGGGGTTTCGGGAGCTGACCCACAGATGGCGTAGTTGTTACTGCTCCTTGCTCGGATGCTGGATCCGGGTTCGTAACAAACATATAATCTCTTCCCACAACCAAACCATCGCCAGAGAAATCCTAGTAAACAACACAGAAATCATCGATAGATACAGCGATAGCAGACGGCTTGACGTTTACGAGGCACTGCACATTAAAAAGTCAACACCAGCAATCAACAGCCAATTAATGCACAACTATATTCTACCCACCTCAAGACTCCGCTCCAATATAGAAGCATCAAGAAATATGGACCAATAGGCTTTCTACAATCACTTCTATTCAATACCCATTGTTTCGTGTTCTGTCTAGTGTTGATGAATTTAATACCCTATTAAATACCACCTCACCCCATCCACCTCACTCAAATGTAGATATAAACAAATCGGAGATGTGTAAGTTCTATTCAGTTGTGTATGTGTAACTAAAGTCTTTGAAAATGTAATAAGTTTTACGAAACGCGCTCAAGTGTCGCGTCAGACTAGAAATAAAAATGAATTTTGGAGAATTGATTTTTGAATTACCACCAACAGTGAAAAGAAATGTACGAAAGATTAAGAAAATTCGTGTTAGAATTATTAATCTTACTTTTTCGGTCATATTTAATAATATATGTCTACAGGAAAGACTGCTACCAAAATATACTATTATATATATATATATATATATATATATATATATATATATATATATATATATATATATATATATATATATATATATATATATATATATATATATATATATATAAAATTATCTATTGTACTTATGTACAATAGATAATTTTAAGTAGGTAAATTTTAGCAGAATTAATAAAATGATAACAGAGACATTACAAGAAAAAAATGAGATGAGAGAGATTAGTAGGTATATTAAAGCACAATTGTAGCTCCGATTGATTTCATTGACAGCTTGATTGGTAATTTAAACAAAGATTAATAGGCACAATACAACAAATTGATAGCACATATAAGAAGACAGCAATGATCACACTGGTAAAGTTGTTTGGATTAGGTACATAAAAATTGGGAGATTGGGTAGCACTAGTTACAGTGCAGTTTTAAAGTAACAAGGTAGGAAACTATGAAGATTAAATTAGGTACTTTTTAGTTTTGCAATATGTGCTGTTGTTGGTAATCCTTATGTTCATGTTGCGTTGTTTGTCCTCTTGTGCTCCGTCTTGTCTCAGACTGTCTATTTCCTGTGTAACTGTAGCCTGCTGCACGATCTTGTCCATTATTTATTTATGCATATACAAGAAGGTACATTGGGAATGTGAGGTGTTACGATATATCATATCGTGTTATTTCGTCGCATAAAGGCACAGTTATTTATTAGTAATACGTTCATTATTACAGGAAGAACGAGGTTAACGACCGTGGAGGTCGTTAACGGTCAGCACGGTATGGCTCGTCCGGTGGCGGGAATTTCTGTTAGCCAATCAGAACCACCGGGCGAGGTAACGAGTGCTGACCGGAGCATGTGGAGAAACAGACCTCTACTCCCCTTCATTCAGTCAACATGCTGTCGTCACTTTCAGATGTTTGATCAACTGACCCAACTGTTCCAGTATGCTCCACCCTCACCAAAGGAAACGGACGTGAGGACCTACGCGGCATGGTAGACGTCTCTGAGGTCGTGGAAGGCACCGTCATTGATAGTTAGAGGCGTTGAGGTAACAGTTTCCGAATAGTGGTTCTCATTACGGAAAAGTGGATGATCTATAAGTGGGAAGAACAATCGGACAATTAAGAGACGACTATTTCATGGTCGCAGTCTCTTTCTGCATATATATATATATATATATATATATATATATATATATATATATATACACAGTTGCTTTTGTGAATGTTGATGGTAAATTCATCAGTCTCTTTCTGTATGTATATATATATATAGAATTCCTAACACTGATGTGTCCGAATTCAACTCAAACCTTAGAAACCTAATACTTGATAACAGACTGAACAAAAACCACCTAATTATCGCAGGGGACTTTAATATTGACCTCTGCGAGCCAGAACACCCTACTGCTGTAAGCTTCCTCAACTGTATGAATTCCTGCTTCCTCATACCCTTAATCACTAGACCTACTAGAATCACTGATAGCACTGCCACGACGCTCGATCACATCTGGACAAACATAACCTCTCCGCTTACTTCAGGTATAATCACCTATAGCACTACAGACCATTACCCCACATTTCTCTTAACTAACATTAGCAAACCACCTCTTGAGTCAAGAGTGATACGTTTTAGACTGCACAATGAAACTGCTATAGACAATCTTATAACTGCTACTGATAATGTCAACTGGGAGTCCGAGTTAGGTAACATAGAGGACATCAACCTAGCAGTGCAATCTTTTCTTCAAAAAACTCTTAGCCTTTATAACACCCACTGTCCTATGCTTACAAAACAAGTCACAACCAAAAAGCTTAACAATCCCTGGCTTACAAAGGGAATACTTAAATCTATTAATAAAAAACATGACCTTGAGAAGAAGTATAGGTTAGGAATTGTCTCCAAAGAATTCTAAAAAAATTACTCATTATTGCTATCTAAGATAATTAGACGAGCCAAAACTAAATACTACGAAGATAAATTTACCCAAATAAAGAGTAACATTAAACAAACTTTGAGCACAATTTCACAAATACTTGGGATCAAAGAAGTCTTTAAATAACAAACCGACTCTCCTGTCTAATAACGATGGTCAGCTTTCAGCCTCTGATTCTGCTATTGAGTTCAATAGGTTCTTCTCTTCCATTGGTTCATCCCTTGCAAATGATATTCCATCTTCCAGTACTGACATTAAGGACTATCTTACAGGTAACTATCCACAGTCTCTGTACCTAAAGCCTATTAATTCCACTGACGTCAATGAGATAATCCTTTCCCTTAAAACCAAGTCTGGTGCCCTTGAGGAGATACCAACTTTAATTTATAAAAAAGCCTCCAGATCTTTAGCCCCTGCTATTGCTTTGCTCTTCAACAAGTCACTTTAACTCCAAACCTTTCCAGATATTCTAAAAAAAGCGAGAGTAACGCCTGTCCACAAATGTGGTGATCTCACAGATGTTAACAACTACAGACCTATATCAATCCTGCCAAACTTGTCAAAAATTTTTGAAAAACTAATCTATAAGCAGCTTTACTCATATCTAGCCAAACTCAATATAATTAGCCCTTGCCAATATGGCTTCAGACCCAAAAAAAGCACTAACGATGGACTTATTAGTATGCTTAACTCGATTCATACAGCTCTTGATAAAAATGAGTTCCCTGTTGGGTTATTTGTGGACCTGCGTAAAGCTTTTGATACTGTCAACCACCAAAACCTTCTTCTTAAATTACATCATTATGGAGTCAGAGGACACTCCCTACAATACCTCAAATCCTACCTTACTGACAGGCTCCAATATGTTTCTGTGAATAATACAATTTCTCCCACCCTACCCATCAACATTGGTGTTCCTCAGGGCAGCATACTTGGCCCTCTCCTCTTTCTCATCTACATTAATGACCTTCCAAATGCCTCCCAACACCTCAAACCAATTCTATTTGCTGACGACACAACCTTCATTTACTCCAGTCCTGACCCCCTTGCTCTAAATGTCACAGTAAATACTGAGCTAAATAAAGTCCATCTTTGGCTAACTGCCAACAAACTCACCCTTAACATTGACAAAACTTTCTATATTCTGTTTGGCAATAAATCCTCTAATCAAATAAATCTCAAAATAAACAATACCCAAATTTGTAACAAATTAGATGGCAAATTCCTTGGCATTCTCATTGACCACAAGCTGAATTTCCAGGGACACATTCTAAATATATCAAAAAAAGTTTCAAAAACTGTGGGCATTCTTTCTAAGATCAGATATTATGTACCACGCCCTGCCCTGGTGACTCTCTATTACTCCCTTATCTATCCATATCTCAACTATGGTATTTGTGCTTGGGGCTCTACTACCCAAAATCACTTACGTCCTCTAATTACTCAACACAAAGCTGCTATTAGGACAATATCCAATTCTGGCCCCAGACATCACTCGGTACCCCTACTCAAATCTCTGAATATGTTAGACATTAAGTCACTGCACATTCTCTCATGTGTATTATACATATATAAAACACTAAACTATAATGCCAATCCTTATCTCAAAAGTTTCATAGAAGGTTGTAACAGAACCCATGAGCACCACACCAGAAATAAATACAGTTTTGATATTCCTAGAGTACGACTTAATCAAACTAGAAATGCTCTACAAATCAAGGGGCCCAGAATGTGGAATGACCTTCCCAACCATGTTAAAGACTGTACCTCTCTCAACCAGTTTAAGATAAAAATGAAGCTATACCTAATAAATTCCCTGTAACCTACCTTACCCTTCTATTGTCAACCAATGTCTTTTTTTTTTTTTTAAAGAGCGCTGTTTGTCGACATAATTGTATTTGTGCTGCTTTTTCAGCTATGTTTTCATTTCTTGTTTTCATTTCTTGTTTTCATTCTACTCATTATGCTCAATTAGTATTAAGCTTGTCATTTAAGTTTATCATGCCCGAAACGCTTTGCCTAATAGTGGCTTTAGGCATTGTATGTACTAACTCTACCTATAAGTCAACCAATCTTTGTAAAAATTTATTGTATGTATGTACCTTACCTAAATAAACATTTTATTTTATTTTATTTTTTATTTTATTTTATATATATATATATATATATATATATATATATATATATATATATATATATATATATATATATATATATATATATATATATATATGTCGTACCTAGTAGCCAGAACGCACTTCTCAGCCTACTATGCAAGGCCCGATTTGCCTAATAAGCCAAGTTTTCCTGAAATAATATATTTTCTCTAATTTTTTTCTTATGAAATGATAAAGCTACCCATTTCATTACGTGTGAGGTCATTTTTTTTTTTTGGAGTTAAAATTAACGTAGATATATGACCGAACCTAACCAACCCTACCTAACCTAACCTAACCTAACCTATCTTTACAGGTTAGGTTAGGTTAGGTAACCGAAAAAGTTAGGTTAGGTTAGGTTAGGTAGGTTAGGTAGTCGAAAAACAATTAATTCATGAAAACTTGGCTTATTAGGCAAATCAGGCCTTGCATAGTTGGCTGAGAAGTGCGTTCTGGCTACTAGGTACGACATATATATATATATATATATATATATATATATATATATATATATATATATATATATATATATATACATATGTGTGTGTGTGTATCACAAAAATATAAACACGTGATTAAAAATGTGACAGTGTCAGACCACGGAGGAAAATTGAAACAGGAATTTCCTTAAGTACTTTCGTATATTAATACATCTTCAGAAGGAGTGAGTTTACAGGTCGAGTACTGGACATAAATAGGCAGGAGAGAATGGTGGAGTGAGGTGAGGTACAATACGTGGACACTGCAGACGGCCTATTGGCCCATCCGATGCAGCAACCACACACAATCCCAAACATGGATAATTATAGCATAAAATAGTAAATATTTACAATGATAATGTCGTCAACATACCTGCAGTATGTTGACGACATTTTTGCACAGGTACCTGATGTCAGACATCTGCAGGAGCGGAAGGAGGCATTTGAGCGGAATTCTGTGTTGCGTTTCACTTACGAGATGGAGAAGGATGGGAAGCTGCCCTTTCTAGATGTAACAGTCATGGAAAGGAGCGGAGGTTTCCACACTGCAGTCTACACTAAGGAAACAAACATAGGAATGTGCCTCAATGCCAACAGTGACTGCCCAGACAGGTACAAGAGGAGTGTCGTTAACGCTTATGTCGACCGTGCTCTCAGCCACAGCTCAGGATGGAAGCAAGTCGATGAAGAACTCTGTAGGGTGAGGCAGGTCCTAGTCAACAACGGCTTCTCCAATGGTTTCGTTGAAGACATCATAAGAAGGAAGGTGAAACGCCATGCAAGCTCTGAAGAGACAACTAACACAACACCTGTACCCCCTATTAGACTATTTTACAGAAACTTCTTTTCCACAGCTCATAAAACGGAGGAAAGGGTCCTGAAAGATATTGTTAATAGAAACGTTATCCCTACAGACAAAAATCAGAAGATACAATTGACGATTTACTATAAAACCAAGATAACGGCCAACCTACTCATGAGAAACTCTCCAGACACAAAGCAGAACGCTTTAAAAGAGACCAGTGTCGTCTATGCCTTCAAATGCCCACTTGGGGACTGTAAGCCTCAAAGAAATCAGTATATAGGCAAGACAACAACATCTCTTTCCAGGCGATTAACGATGCATAAGCAACAGGGCATCTATTAAGGAACTCTACTCCTATCTCGTAAAATTCGACATTCTTAGCCCCTGTCAGTTTGGCTTCCGCTCCCAAAAGAGTACCAACGATGCAATTATTAGTCTCCTTGATATAATTTACTCAGCCCTTGACAAAAATGAGTTTCCGATTGGAGTCTTCATTGATGTGAGAAAGGCCTTTGACACTGTTAATCACCACGCCCTGCCCTGGTGACTCTCTATTACTCCCTTATCTATCCATATCTCAACTATGGTATTTGTGCTTGGGGCTCTACTACCCAAAATCACTTACGTCCTCTAATTACTCAACACAAAGCTGCTATTAGGACAATATCCAATTCTGGCCCCAGACATCACTCGGTACCCCTACTCAAATCTCTGAATATGTTAGACATTAAGTCACTGCACATTCTCTCATGTGTATTATACATATATAAAACGCTAAACTATAATGCCAATCCTGATCTCAAAAGCTTCATAGAAGGTTGTAACAGAACCCATGAGCACCACACCAGAAATAAATACAGTTTTGATATTCCTAGAGTACGACTTAATCAAACTAGAAATGCTCTACAAATCAAGGGGCCCAGAATGTGGAATGACCTTCCCAACCATGTTAAAGACTGTACCTCTCTCAACCAGTTTAAGTTAAAAACGAAGCTATACCTAATAAATTCCCTGTAACCTACCCTACCCTTCTATTGTCAACCAATGTCTGTTTTTCTTTAAAGAGCGCTGTTTGTCGACATAATTGTATTTGTGCTGCTTTTTCATCTTTGTTTTCATTTCTTGTTTTCATTCTACTCATTATGCTCAATTAGTATTAAGTTTGTCATTTAAGTTTATCATGCCCGAAACGCTTTGCGTAATATATCCTCCTCCTGGCCGGGGAGGATATACTGGGCGCAAATCCTTAACTGTAGCCTCTGTTTAACGCAACAGTAAAATGTGTACTTGGATGAAAAAACGATTCTTCGCGGCAGGGGATCGTATTCCAGGGACCATAGGATTAAGGACGTGCCCGAAACGCTACGCGTACTAGTGGCTGAACAAGAATGTAACAACTCTTGTATATATCTCAAAAAAAAAAAAAAAAAAAAAAAAAAATAGTGGCTTTAGGCTTTGTATGTACTAGCTCTACCTATAAGTCAACCAATCCTTGTAAAAATTTATTGTATGTATGTACCTTACCTAAATAAAATTGTATTGTACAATTACCTCTTACGTAAACTCCATCATTATGGAATCTGAGGCCATGCACTGGATTATATCCAATCCTATCTTAGTGATAGACACCAATGTGTAGCCATCAATAATATAACCTCTCCCACTCTACCAATAACCGTTGGAGTGCCACAGGGCAGCATCTTGGGACCTCTCCTATTTCTTATATACATCAATGATCTGCCTAATGTCTCTAACATTCTGAAACCTATTTTGTTTGCTGATGATACTACCCTCATCTACTCTAACCCCAACCCACATACACTAAATGATGTTGTTAATAATGAACTAAAAAAAGTCCACTTATGGATGTCAACCAATAAACTAACACTTAACATAGAAAATACCTACTACATCTTATTTGGAAGCAAATCTACAAATGCAATTCAGCTTCAGATAGATTTTGTTTGCTGATGATACTACCCTCATCTACTCTAACCCCAACCCACATACACTAAATGATGTTGTTAATAATGAACTAAAAAAAGTCCACTTATGGATGTCAACCAATAAACTAACACTTAGCATAGAAAAAACCTACTACATCTTATTTGGAAGCAAATCTACAAATGCAATTCAGCTTCAGATAGATAATGTACACGTTTGCAATAAAAATGATGGAAAGTTTCTTGGCCTATTCCTAGACAAGAGACTCAACTTCAGCACCCACATACAACACACAACTAAGAAAGTCTCTAAAACAGTTGTCTCTAAAACAGTTGGTTCGAGATCGACCTCAAGTACAGGTTCTAAATTAAGCAACTGACATATGTGGAGAGCTAGTGTCAAAATTTATATGTTTGTCCTGCACACCGCCCCCCATCCAGTGGGCAGCGGTGGATATATTAACTCTATAGAATTAAGGATAGGTTACAATCACTTAGTTACTACCTACAGTTAGCAAACTGGGGATATTTGGCTAAAATTTCTGGTAGCAGATCATTTTGAATGAAATATTGACACATCGCTGGAACATTGGTTATAGAATTGTCTCTAAATTCACGTATCTTTTCGCACTCCATCACATAGTGACGGAGGGTGTGCGAATAATTTTGTTGACACAGTTTACATTTGGTCAGGTCTACATCAGCAGATAATGAGAATTCCCAGAGATACTTGTAACCGAGTCTAAGCCGAGCAGTAGTAACATCTAGAAGTCTGCTGATTTTATTGGATGATCCATAGATGTGTGGCTCCTCTTGCATGATAGTATGATGATAGATTGAATTACTGGTGTCAATTTCACTTTGCCTCGGATCTACAAGATCTTGTTGAAGTTCTCGGTGTACTGCTGCTCTCAGATTGCTCATTGACAATCCAAGGTTACACTCAACGGCTCCTTTAAAGGCAGATTCTTTGGCTAACTTATCAGCTCTATCATGCATTCGGAGGCCAACATGAGATGGAGACCACAGACCAGTGTCCCTAACCTGCATACCATGCAAGATGATGGAGAAGATTGTGCGAAGAAAGCTAGTGGAGCACCTGGAGCGAAAGAACTTTGTAACACAGCATCAACATGGATTCAGGGATGGCAGGTCCTGCCTCACAGGGTTACTTGAATTCTACGACCAGGCAACAAAAATAAGGCAAGAAAGAGAAGGGTGGGCAGACTGCATATTTTTGGATTGTCAGAAAGCCTTTGACACAGTGCCACACAAGAGGCTAGTGAAAAAACTGGAGATGCAGGCTGGAGTGAAAGGGAAGGTACTCCGTTGGATACAGGAGTACCTAAGTAACAGGAGACAACGAGTCAGTGTGAGGGGTGAGGTCTCAGATTGGCGAGACGTTACGAGTGGAGTACCGCAGGGGTCAGTCCTTGGACCTATACTGTTTCTGATATATGTAAATGATCTTCCAGAGGGTATAGAATCGTTTCTCTCAATGTTTGCCGATGATGCAAAAATTATGAGGAGGATTGAAACTGAGGACGATAGTAGGAGGCTACAAGATGACCTAGACAGACTGAGTGAATGGTCCAACAAATGGCTGTTGAAGTTCAACCCGAGTAAATGCAAAGTAATGAAACTAGGTGGTGGAAATAGGAGGCCAAACACAGGATACAGAATAGGAGATGAAGTACTTAATGAAACGAACAGAGAGAAAGATCTAGGAGTTGATATCACACCAAACCTGTCTCCTGAAGCCCACATAAAGAGAATAACGTCTGTGGCATATGCGAGGCTGGCTAACATCAGAACAGCGTTCAGGAACCTGTGTAAGGAATCATTCAGAATCTTGTACACCACATATGTAAGACCAATCCTGGAGTATGCGGCCCCAGCATGGAGCCCGTACCTTGTCAAGCACAAGACGAAGCTGGAAAAAGTCCAAAGGTATGCCACTAGACTAGTCCCAGAACTAAGAGGCATGAGTTACGAGGAAAGGCTGCGGGAAATGCACCTTACGACACTGGAAGACAGAAGAGTAAGGGGAGACATGATCACAACCTACAAAATCCTCAGAGGAATCGACCGGGTAAACAAGGATAAACTATTCAACACTGGTGGGACGCGAACAAGGGGACACAGGTGGAAACTGAGTACCCACATGAGCCACAGAGACGTTAGAAGAAACTTTTTTAGTGTCAGAGTAGTTAACGGATGGAATGCACTAGGCAGTGATGTGGTGGAGGCTGACTCCATACACAGTTTTAAATGTAGATATGATAGAGCCCAGTAGGCTCAGGAATCTGTACACCAGTTGATTGACAGTTGAGAGGCGGGACCAAAGAGCCAAAGCTCAACCCCCGCAAGCACAAATAGGTGAGTACATGAAATGGACTCTGTTACCATGCTTAATAATTTTGTTGTATTTGTGTCTAGCTTCGGACACGAGCATGTTACAGTTATGTCTTAAAGAGTTGAGAGCATTTAAGGATGATAAGGAGTCACTTACAATTAATGTATCAAGTTTGGAGACTTGTACACATTTCAGTGCAAGGAGCAAGGCAAATAGTTCGGTCTGAAGGGTAGAGGCCCAATTGTTTATACGGACTCCCCACTCAAAGTACAAGCCATCGCTCATTATCAGAACAACTGCACTTCCAGCTGCACCCGTGGTGCGGTGTAGGGAACCATCAGTGTATATGATTTGAGAGAGAGAATGCTCTGTGGACAGAGCATCAATATGGCTTAAGGCGTTGAGCTTTGTCTCAAGACGAAGCTTGGGCTGATCTCTAATTTGCTTCTTGGGTGGAAAGGGAGGGATTAAAACTGGAAAGGGTGTAACCTCCCACGGTGCAGGAAAGTGCCGTTGTTGTTTCTCTTGGTACAAATCATGAACCTGATACATTCTGAGTTGAGTTCCAGTTTTTGTTATCCATTTGGAACAATGCTGATCTTCAATAAAGAAATTCTGGAGGGCTTCTGTGCAAGGATTAGGATGAGTTAGCCTAAGCATTTTTATACCAATTTGACAGTTAATTTCAGGAACACGATCAACAACGCTCAGAATATTAAGTTTCTTTCTCATATTAAGTATCTTTGTGGTACGAGGACACCCAAGGATTATCCATAAGGCTTCGTTCTGCAATTTTTCAAGCCCTCCAAGTTTTCTTTCAGGCATCAAAACAAGCAGAGGTGCAGCATAATCCACTAAAGATCTGATGTATGCAAGGTACATCATTTTAACAGTTCTGATATTGGCACCATAGCCTGAGTGATAACCTGCAACAGCCTTGAGAGCTCGGAGCCTCTCTTTATACTGACGACAGAGTCTCAATACAACAGGACCATACAGTGGCACCTCAAGGCCAAGATATTTGAATCTGTTTACATAGTCAAGTTGGGAGCCATCAGACAGTTGCATCTTGCGAACAGCTCCTCCCTGCCTGGGTGGGCGCCGATTTAGTATCTTTGTTTTCTCTGCTGAGATAATTAAACCTAGGTCCTGACATGAGTCTAATACAGAGTTAAGAGTGTTCTGCGTGTTAGCATACCCAGTGGTGTGTATTTTTTTTTTTTTTTTTTTTTTTTGAGATATATACAAGAGTTGTTACATTCTTGTACAGCCACTAGTACGCGTAGCGTTTCGGGCAGGTCCCTGGAATACGATCCCCTGCCGCGAAGAATCGTTTTTTCATCCAAGTACACATTTTACTGTTGCGTTAAACAGAGGCTACAGTTAAGGAATTGCGCCCAGTAAATCCTCCCCGGCCAGGATACGAACCCATGACATAGCGCTCGCGGAACGCCAGGCGAGTGTCTTACCACTACACCACGGAGACTGCATTATATCATTATATTGTATCATTATATCATCAGCATAGCTAATGATGTGGACGTTGGGTTTGCTCGGTATAGAGTTTAACAGCGTGTTTATTAAGATATTAAATAAGGTAGGACTGAGGACACCACCCTGCGGGGTACCTAGTTCAAAGTCTCTTGTTACACTCCTATGTCCCTGGAAAAATACAGATGACTTCCTGTTGGATAAGTAACCCCTGATCCAACAAAGAAGCCGACCACCAATATTCATTCTTGCAAGCTCACTCAAGATAACATGTCTATTTGCAATATCAAAGGCAGACTTAAGATCTAGGAAGGTGGTGTATGACTTTTCAGTGTGCAGGGTAAGAATGGTGGTGATGCAATGATGCACACTCCTTCCATGCATGAAGCCATATATCTGGGGGGATAGCATGGTTCTTATTCTATGGAGGAGACGGTTTAGGACCATTCTCTCGAATGTTTTGCAAATGCAGCTAGTAAGGGAAATTGGGCGGAAAGCATTCTCTTGATTTGGCTTGGGAATTGGAATGATTATACTGTTGGTCCAAGAGATAGGAAGTTCCCCAGTAACATAGCTCATATTATACAGGTCAAGCAGGGGATTCCCTGGTACTTAAGGGAGCAGACGCAATATGTCATAAGTGATACCATCTTCACCGGGAGATAACTGTAGGTAGTAACTGAGTGATTGTAACCTATCCACCGCTACCCACTGGATGGGGGGCGGTGTGCAGGACAAACATATAAACTGTGACACTAGCTTTCCACATATGTCAGTTGCTTAATTTAGAACCTGCACTTGAGGTCGATCTCAAACCCATTGTTGATGTGACGACTTATTTATTTATTTATTTATTTATGCATATACAAGAATGTACATAAGGAATGTGAGGATACAAATATGGTAATTACAGTCTTGTAAAGCCACTAGCACGCGCAGCGTTTCGGGCAGGTCCTTAATCTAAGAAAATTTTAAGGAAGTAAATACTTGCAAAATTTATAGACAAAAAAATGACAACAGATTACATGGAATGAAAAAAAAGATGAGAGAAAATTATAGGTACAGTATATTAAAGCACATAGGTAGCTATGATTGATTGCAATGACAGCTTAAAATGGTAGTTGACAACAAATTGGTAGGCACAATACAGCAGAAACAATATAAGATTGATTGCAATGACAGCTTGGATGGTAGTTGACAAAAATTGGTAGTCACAATACAGCATATGGCTAGCACATAAAAGAAGACAGCAATGAACACAATTATAAGGTTGTTTGATATTACATAAAAATTAGGAGATTGGGTAACACTAGGTACAGAGCAAATTTAAAGCTCAGTGTAGGAAATAGATGAAGTTAGGTACTTTTTGGTTTTGCTTTTAAATAAGGCAAAAGTTTTACAGTTTTTCAATTCACTAGGGAGTGAGTTCCATAGACTAGGTCCCTTAATTTGCATAGAGTGTTTACACAGATTAAGTTTGACCCTGGGGATATCAAAGAGATATTTATTTCTGGTGTGGTGATAATGGGTCCTATTACATCTGTCCAGGGAGAGTTTCAGAGCATGGTTTGCATTTAAGAACAGGGTTTTGTAAATGTAGTTGACACAAGAGAATGTGTGGAGGGAGTTAATATTTAGCAAGTTTAGGGATTTAAACAAGGGAGCTGAGTGTTGTCTGAAAGCAGAGTTAGTTATTATTCTGATAGCAGATTTTTGCTGTGTGATGATGGGCTTAAGGTGGTTTGCAGTGGTAGACCCCCATGCACAGATACCATAATTAAGATAGGGGTAGATTAGTGCATAATATAGTGAGAGGAGAGCAGAGTTAGGAACATAATATCTGATTTTGGAGAGTATACCAACTGTCTTAGAGACTTTCTTAGTTATGTGTTGAATGTGGGTGCTGAAGTTGAGTCTCTTGTCTAGGAATAGGCCAAGAAACTTGCCATCATTTTTATTACTGATGTTAATGTTGTCTATCTGTAGCTGAATTGCATTTGATGATTTGCTTCCAAATAAGATGTAGTAAGTCTTTTCGATGTTTAATGTTAGTTTGTTCGTTGACATCCATAAGTGGACTTTTTTTAATTCATTATTCACAACATTATTTAGTGTATGTGGGTTGAGGTTTGAGTAGATAAGGGTAGTATCGTCAGCAAACAATATAGGTTTGAGAATATTAGAGACATTAGGCAGATCGTTTATATATATAAGAAATAGAAGAGGTCCTAAGATGCTGCCCTGTGGCACTCCAACGGTAATTGGTAGAGTGGAAGAAGTTGTATCATTGATGGTTACATACTGGTGTCTGTCACTAAGATAGGATCGGATGTAGTCAAGGGCAAGGCCTCGGATTCCATAATGCTGGAGTTTAAGTAAGAGGTAGTTGTGATTAACAGTATCAAAGGCTTTTCTTAGGTCAATGAAGAGTCCAATCGGAAACTCATTTTTGTCAAGGGCTGAGTAGATAATGTCAAGGAGACTAATGATTGCATCATTGGTGCTCTTTTGGGACCGGAAGCCAAACTGGCAGGGGCTGAGTATGTCGAATTTTACGAGGTAGGAATAGAGCTGTTTGTAAATAATTTTTTCAAATATTTTTGATAGAATGGGTAGATTTGATATTGGTCTATAATTGTTTATGTCCGCCGGATTGCCTCCTTTATGGACTGGCGTTACTCTTGCTTTTTTGAGGATATCAGGGAAGGTGTGATACTCTATAGATTTGTTGAACAGTAGTGCTATGGGTGAGGAAAGGGCATGGGAGGCTCTCTTGTACACAATGGACGGAATTTTGTAACTAGTAATTTGTAATTACAATTAATTTTGTTACAAAATTTGTAATTTTGTAACAAATTATATTGAATTTTGTAACTAGCTCATCAAGATTGTAACTTGCTTAGCTAAATGAATTGTGGGGTTCAGTCCCTGAGCCCATTATGTGCCTTTGGTACCCTTTCCACTACCGCCCACGGGATGGGTATGGGGTGCATAATATATGAACTAAACTAACTAACTTTTGGGGTGTGAGTTTTCAGTTGCATATAGTCCTGGAGACCATTCAGGCTTGTTCGCATTTGTGTTCCTCACGTGTGCCCCAAAAAATGAGGTCATTTGATAAAATACCATGCCCAAGATTACCATCAGAGTGCCGGCGGGCTGATGGGCAAATTAGCCTCGGCTACCATCAGCTTTTGACCGGTCGTGATGGTCGAGTGGATTAAGGTGTCCTGTACACACCAGTTGCATTGTGCTCCTGGTAGTGTGAGTTCGAGTCACTTCTGGGGTGTGAGTTTTCAGTTGCATATAGTCATGGGGACCATTCAGGCTTGTTCGCATATACATACGTTTAGTTTAGTTCATTTTTATGCACCCCATACCCATCCCGTGGGCGTACGTATACATATATACATACATATTTAATCACCCACACAAATACACACATCAATAAGCTTTTGTGTCACAAGTGATTCAACAAGAGGCTCACAACAGTCACTATACAAGGCCTTTACATCTATGGTGAGTCAAGAGTTGTTACATTCTTGTACAGATTCAGATTCAGATTCAGATTCAGATGTTTATTCAGGTAAGGTATATACATACAAGTGATGTTACATTAATGGATTGATATATAGATAGAGCTAGTACATACAATGCCTAAAGCCACTATTACGCAATGCGTTTCGGGCAAGAAAAACATTAATATCTAGAACTTAATACTAATTGAGCATAAAGAATAAATGATGTTGAGAACAAATACAAATAAAGATAAAAAAAAGGGGGAACATGACTGAAAAAGCAGCACAAATACAATAGGTTGACAAACAGTGTTGATTAAAAAAAAAAAAAAAGAAAATAACAGACATGGGTTGACAATAGAGGAGTGAGGTAGATTACAGGGAATTTATTAGGTAGTGTTTAGTTTTTATCTTAAACTGGTTGAGAGAGGTACAGTCTTTAACATGGTTGGGAAGGTCATTCCACATTCTGGGCCCCTTGATTTGCAGAGCATTTCTAGTTTGATTAAGACGTACTCTAGGAATATCAAAACTGTATTTATTTCTGGTGTGGTGCTCATGGGTTCTGTTACAACCTTCTATGAAGCTTTTAAGATCAGGATTGGCATTATAGTTTAGCGTTTTATATATGTATAATACACATGAGAGAATGTGCAGTGACTTAATATCTAACATATTAAGAGATTTGAGTAGGGGTACCGAGTGATGTCTGGGGCCAGAGTTGGATATTGTTCTAATAGCGGCTTTGTGTTGGGTAATTAGAGGACGTAAGTGATTTTGGGTAGTAGAACCCCAAGCACAAATACCATAGTTGAGATAAGGATAGATAAGGGAGTAATAGAGAGTCACCAGGGCAGGGTGTGGTACATAATATCTGATCTTAGAAAGAATGCCCACAGTTTTTGAAACTTTTTTTGATATATTTAGAATGTGTCCCTGGAAATTCAGCTTGTGGTCAATGAGAATGCCAAGGAATTTGCCATCTAATTTGTTACAAATTTGGGTATTGTTTATTTTGAGATTTATAAGACTAGAGGATTTATTGCCAAACAGAATATAGAAGGTTTTGTCAATGTTAAGGGTGAGTTTGTTGGCAGTTAGCCAAAGATGGACTTTATTTAGCTCAGTATTTACTGTGGCATTTAGAGCAAGAGGGTCAGGACTGGAGTAAATGAAGGTTGTGTCGTCAGCAAATAGAATTGGTTTGAGGTGTTGGGAGGCATTTGGAAGGTCATTAATGTAGATGAGAAAGAGGAGAGGGCCAAGTATGCTGCCCTGAGGAACACCAATGTTGATGGGTAGGGTGGGTACGTACACGTACGTACGAAAAGTACGCGTAGCATTTCGGGCAGGTCCCTGGAATACGATCCCCGCCGCGAAGAATCGTTTTTACAACCAAGTACACATTTTACGGTTGAGTTAAACAGAGGCTACAGTTAAGGATTTGCGCCCAGTAAATCCTCCCCGGCCAGGATACGAACCCACGACAAAGCGCTCGCGGAACGCCACTACACCACAGAGATACTATGTTTGCGTGTATGTGGCTTTGTAAGAATGTAAGAACACCAATGTTATGTACTTTCACAAACTCAGTATACCTTCTTGTATATAAATTAAAAAAACATATAAATAAATAAAATAAAATAACATAAAATATACTGTATTTATATAAGCGTCTAAGCAGCGAACGCACACCAACGAATAGAGACCAGCATTTATATAACAAAACCAGTGTCCTATGGAATTGATTTAACTTCCCTACAAGCTTTTTTAATAAATCTTAAATGTTTTGTGGATATTTATGCTACACATTGTTGTAAAGATGCATTTTACTAGTTCATACCATGCAGTTCATAAATTTGCGACAAATAGATTTGCTCATAAATTTGCGACGTCTACCGTCGACTGGCGCACCAGCGAACACTCTCCAGGGAACAATATATCAGAGATAAGTCGCTCCACAACATAAACGCTAATATCGTTGACGTGGCGTTTCTGCCACTTATTTCAGTGTAATTTGGCTATAAAGTGAGATTATTTCAGAGTAAAAACATGCCTTTTCACGGTCGACATTCAGCAGCGACATCATAGTGGGTAAATATGTCATATTTCTTCATTAATGCTAGGAGGCTTGGTGAAGCATTAGTTGGCTTTTTATAATTGCATAAAACCCCCATAAGAGCTGCCTTATTTGCCTTCTCAGAGCTGGCTGTCCCAGCTGGCTGTCCCAGCTCTGAGTCTGAACGCCTGAATCACTGAATCACTGATTCAGGCGTCGGGTCGGCGTTCACCCAAGTTACCCTAATGATTCTGTCTAGCTGGATTTTGAATTTTTTTTAGTCGCATTTCGGCATGGATACAAGTCACGTCGTATATAAGACAATTCGATTCGCCAGTGGATTTTTTGAAACCACTTTAACTAAAGTCAACTCAACATAAACCAAGATAACCAAACTAAAGTGGGCCCATACAACCTAACCAAAGCTAATTTACCTGAATTTATCTGAGGGCCACTAACATACTAGTGGCCTTCACAAGGACAGGCAGTCGGCGGTTTGTCAAAGGTACTGAAGTTTGTCGGCAGTTTTAGCAGTGTCTGGTGCAGTGGTAAGACACTCCCTCAACTCTTTGGCTTGGGTTCGTATCTTGGCTGTGGAGGATTGACTGGTCGTTAATGCTTAACTGTAACCTCTGTTCACCCAGCAGTTAATGGGTACCTGGTTGTTAAACGATTTTGCAGGTTGTGTTCCAGGGAAAATTAGGATTAAGGACGTGCCTGAAATGCTATACATGCTAGTGGCTTTACAAGAATGTAAGAACTTTTGCATATAAATAAAATAAAAAATAAAAAATACTCCATTTGCCCTGATGATTTTTTCCAGCTGGATTTTAATATGTAACAGAGTTTTGGTATTTACAGCTTTGGCGGGTAGGCAGTTCCATGGGTGTATAACACTGGGTGAAAAGCTCCTGTTTTCAGTTCTACATTGTGGTTTGTTGAGCTTGAAACAGTTGCTCCTTGTTTGGGTTGGGGTATGGTCGTTTCGGACATGAGACTATTCGATGAAGCTTGTTTTCTGTTTGCTAAAACCATATACAGTACAGTATATTGTTATGCTAGGCTGTATTAGCATAGGTTAGGCTTTATTGGGTTTGGTTAGGTTAGGTTGGATTAAACTAGGTTATGTTAGGTCGGTTTTAATATTCGTTGGTGAATCATCTTGTATCTGTGATACATCTTGATACATCAATCCGAGGCAAACCTTGCATCTGTGATACATCTGACCTCTTGAAGTTGTCCGGATCAACATCCTCCAAATTCTTCAATATTTTAAGTTTCAATGAGATCCGCTCTGTTATGCTTGTAGGATCTCTCATGCTGTCTCTCATTTATCTGTTTATTTTTTATTTGTTTTATTTTTTGTTATTTATGTTCAAGAAGGTACTTTAGGTTGTGAAAGTACATAACGTTGCTGTGTGAGTATTACATTTTTGCAAAGCCACTAACACGCATAATATTTCAGGCAGGTCCTCTATCTTAGGGGTCCCAGTAATACAGTTGGGCTCGTTCTTGACTCACAATCAAGAATTCCAGGTTCGAATCCTGGGCAGGACAGAAATGGTTGGGCATGTTTCCTATCACCTAATGCTCGTGTCCATCTAGTAGTAAATAAGTATCCCGGACTTAGTCAGCTTGTTGTGGGTTTGCATCCTGGGAAGGGATCATTAATTCAACCCTCTGGGGAACCTTGATGTGAGTCTAACATGTAATGTATGTATAAACTGGCTACCTGTCACCTGGCACTGTGAATTATGTATCTAATAAAAGTAAAAGTACAGTGGTACCTTTAATTTCTAATTTAATCCATTCCTAGAGATGGTTTGAAAACCAAAAATTTTGAAACCAAAATGAATTATCCCATAAGAAATAATGTAAATGTAATTAATCTCTACCACACCCCCAAAAATATTAACTTAAAAATACATTTTTTACATACTACTACTTATATTTTTATACTACAGTATGCACAAGTATATCTTACCTTTATCGAGGACCCTTGTAGGCGTATGGAAGACGATGAGGAAGGGGGTGAGGAAGAGAGGGGTTAGTGTTTGAAAAGGGAAGTCCCCCTTCCATTATAACAGCAGTGATGACATTTCTGGGGTAGTCTCTCTTACGTTTTCAGGCATACCACTAGGACCTGGCTGTGGCTCGCTGCTTGCTTGTCTTATTAAGAATCTGTCTATAGACACTTGTTTTTCCCTAAGTTTTAACACTTGTCTGTAGTGAGACATCACATTGTCTCACTGAATGATCTCGTATTTTTTCCTCTAGTCATCCTCAAAACTATTTTGTTTGGCTTAACTTTACCAATGACTTTCTTGGAACGCATGGCATGAAGTGACCTTCCAAATATAATACTGTATACATATTATATATAATAAGTGATATATAATAAAAACTTTTATGCTCAGAAACCAAAAAAGCACAAAAACAATGAAATTCTTCACAAAGAATTAGAGCGCGCTCATCACTAGGCGGGGAAACACCGGTAAACTGAAGTGCGCCACATGCTTGGTCGGCCCATACGTGTATCAACAAACTCAAGCACTAAGGCAAACCTTGAATATCGAGTCAAATTTTTAGAAGAAATTGAGCTCGAGAACCAAAAAATTAAAAAAAGAGGGGCATTCGAAAACCAAGGTTCCACTATAATAATAGTTACAGTCATGGTCAAAACTCTCTTTAATGGGTAATTGAGGATATGTTAAACTTTGCAACACTGATTTTTGAGGTGCCTAGTTTTTTCAAGAATTACCACATTTTGTTTTTACATTATCGACTAAGCAATACAGTATTTGCATTGTATTGTTGATGAAAACTGTTTTTTACTGTTAATATTTTTAATAAATCTTATTTGATATCATAATTCTTTTTGTGACGAATTGGAGCATATGATCAAATATAATCCTGGAATCATGTACAACAAACTGTAGAGTCTATTTACAATAGTAAAGAACCAACATATAATGAATGAAAGTCCAGGTCGCTTGTGTCATAGATTACGATTGGATCTTCAAACAGATTGCTGTATGTTATTATTAAATTATTTTAATATTATCAATTATATAAGTACTGTTTATTTAATTATACACGCCTAGTAATTACATATGAATACAATTTTTTAATGTGAATGTCCTTAATTGAATTTAACGTGAATGTCCTTAATTGAATTTAACATTAAGCTGTTTTATTGGTTAATAAACTGCAAATGGCATCTGAATCTTTGCTGGCTATACAGAGAAGGGAGTGAGCATGAGAGACCAGTAGAAGCAATCAGTTATATGATTTGACATTAAAGGGAAAAACAATTGTTTTAAAATGTGTAATATGCTTATAATAGCTGCATATTTTTAATTTATTAGTAGGCAAATTACCATTTTGTTTCTAAAGTTTTGTTTCTAAACCAAATCTAGTAATTACCTAAGTATAGTTACAGAATGAGAGCTATGCTTGTGTTGTCTGTCTTCCCAGCACTCTTTGTCATATACTGTAATTCTTTGAAACTACTGACGGTTTTGGCCTATATCACAATCTCTCTTACCTTAACTTGTTCCAACAGTCTACCATTCTGTTTTCGAAAGTGAATTTTCTTATATTTCTTAGACAACTTTGTTTAGTTAGCTTAAATCTTGTTTTTGAAGTTCTAGGTCTCATAAATTCTTCCTTATCAGTTTTGTCAATTCCCATTACATACTATTTTGTATGCAGTGATCATATCATCTCTTTTTCTTCTGTCTTCTAGTTTTGGCATATTTATTGCCTCTAAATTATCTTCGCAGCTCTTATCACTCAGATTTACATGCTCTCCACACTTGCCAAATCGACAAATGACTTTGCATGTTACCTTTTGGTGTATTGAGTAATCCTGTACCCTCTGGAAGAATTATTAATTGTAATTAGCACGTATAGGATTAGTGTAGAACTTCTTGGAATGTTGAATTCTTAGGGATAAGTTATGTGGAATTAACAGGCATCTAATTGCCTGTCATGAACTAATGAGAATTTTGAGCAATTATATTTCTCCTAATATAATTAGTAGTAGTAGGCATCCATCAGTCATAGGAGACTATGGAGTTGCGCTCTGCTCTGGAATGGTCTCTCCAGGGCGCAAAGCCAGGGTAGGATGATAGGGAGGAGAAGCTGTCACCCAAGCAGCAGGTCCCCGTCTCCACGGCACTGAAAGTCTCCAATGGAAAGACAAATGCCAATATTATTGGTTACAGCGCAGTCACAGGAACTCTCAGAACGAGGTTAAAGGCAACAAACATCAAAGATTTTAAAAGAAGGCACAGAGACTCCAAAGCCGGAGACTGCTGTGGTCAGGGCTGGAGAAGAACTACCCCTAGCAAGGGCAAGGACGACCCCAGCCTCCTAAAGCAGAGCTTGGGCCACACGAGCTCTTATAAAAAAGTAACTGCTCAAATATTCATTTTTTCTAGGCATCCGACTCAATGTGTTAGGTTTCTGGTTAGGCTAAAATGTTGACATTTAATGGAGTGACAAATCAAGAAAATGGGTTGGACGATTAATGGTGTCGAGGAAATTAGGATGAATGACAAACTGTGAGAAGTCGCCGAGAAGTGGTTTCCAGATCACAACTAATGTGAATTATCTCTAAAGGTGGACTTCCGAGACCACACACCTACGGGTTCCAGATATAGATCATCACAGCCACCTTTCACCCGAGGTCAGCTTCCTTCAAGACCAAGTAAAAGAGTAATAATTAGTAATTAATTTTCACACAACGTTCCATTCGCATCCAGCCAGGTTTTTATATACATACTATATAGATGTCACATCTGTGACGGTAAAAAAAACATGCTTTTTCTGAATAACTGTTTTTCATGTGTTTTTCCTGTGAGGGAAATCTTGGAAACCTCTTTACCAATTGCTTTGAAATTTTGACACAACATTGCATTCGAAGAGGTGCGTCTTTTTATATATCTAATATATACATGCCTCACCTGTGACAGTTTTTTTTTTTTTTTTTTTTTAAGTGCCATCTGTTGGACGTAAGAGCAGCACACGTTGTAATCTCCGAAAGTTCTTCACCAATTGCTTTGAAATTTTGACACAACATTGCATTAGAATAGGCGCGTCTTTTTATATACCTACTATAAAGATGCCACCCCTGTGACAGGTAAAAACATGAGTTTTTGAAACACAGCGCTATCTGTTGCACATAATAGCAACATGCACGCTATGCTAAATATGTCACAAATTCCATTTCAATGTTTCCGATTGCATTGATAAATTTTATTTTCATAGATTTCGATTTATTTTATTTTTTATTGAATTATATTGTGTAATTACCTAAGTATAATTACCTAAGTGTAGTTACAGGATGAGAGCTACGCTCGTGGTGTCCCGTCTACCCAGCACTCTTTGTCATATAACGCTTTGAAGCTACTGACGGTTTTGGCCTCCACACCTTCTCACCTAACTTGTTTAAATCTATGACCTCTTGTTCTTAAAGTTCCGGGTCTTAGGAATTCTTCCCTATCAATTTTATCGATTCCTGTTACTATTTTGTACTTAGTGATCATATCGCCTCTGTTTCTTCTATCTTCTAATTTTTGTATATTTAATGTCTCTAACCTCTCCTCGTAGCTCTTGCTCTTCAGTTCTGGGAGCCAATTGGTGGCATGTTTTTGCACCTTTTCCAGTTTGTTTATGTGCTTCTTAAGATATGGGCACCATACAACCGCTGCATATTCCAGCTTTGGTCTAACAAAAGTCGTGAACAATTTTTTTAGTATTTCGCCATCCATGTATTTAAAAGCAATTCTGAAGTTAGAAAGTGTAGCATAGGTTTCTCGCACAATGTTCTTAATGTGGTTCTCAGGTGACAGTTTTCTATATAGAACCACCCCTAGATCCCTTTCTTTGTCAGAATTCTTTAAAGATTTCTCACATAATTTATAGGTTGTGTGGGATCTATGTTCTCCTATTCCACATTCCATAACATGGCATTTATTCACATTAAATTCCATTTGTGAAGTGGTGTTCCATATACTTATTTTGTCCAGGTCTTCTTGAAGGGCATGACTATCTTCTAGGTTTCTTATCTTCCCTATTATCTTGGCATCATCAATAAACATGTTCATATAATTCTGTATTCCATCTGATAGATTGTGTATGTAGACAATGAACATTACCAGTGCAAGAACTGAACCCTGTGGTACTCTACTTGTGACATTCCTCCAATCCAATACATTGCCTCTGATTACGGCCCTCATTTTTCTATCAGGAAATTTTTCATCCATGCTAGAAGCCAATATGTTCCAGTTTCCAGAACAACCTCTTTTGTGGAACTCTGTCAAAAGCCTTTTTTAGGTCCAGATAGATGCAGTCAACCTAACCATTTCTTTTCTGTAAAATCTCTTGTGGCTTGATCATAGAAACTGAGTAAATTCGTTACACAGGATCTTCCAGATCGAAAACCATACTGCCTGTCTGAAATTATATTGTTTTTCTCCAGGTGTTCTACCCATTTAGTTTTAATTATTTTTTCCAATATTTTGACTATTACACTTGTCAATGATACAGGTCTATAATTAAGGGGGTCTTCCCTGCTGCCACTTTTGTAGATTGGCACGATGTTAGCCTTTTTCCACACATCAGCTACAACTCCTTTACACAGGGATTCCTGAAAAATCAGTTGAAGTGGAATGCTGAGCTCAGGTGCACATTCTCTCAGAACCCATGGTGAAACTCCATTTGGATCAACTGCTTTTTACTTAGTTCCTTTAGCATTTTTTCCACTTCATCTCTAGACACCTCTATGTGCTCTATGCTGTCCTCTGGAATTCTTATTGTGTCTGGTTCCCTGAAGATTTCATTATGTACAAACACACTTGGAAACTTTTTGTTTAATGTTTCACACATTTCCTTTTCATTTTCTGTGAATCTATTTCCCATTTTCAACCTCTGAATACAATGGGGCCTCGACTTACGATGCTAATCCGTTCCCAGAGACGGATCTTAAGTCGAAATATCGTAAGTCGAAGTGATTTTTCCCATAAGAAATAAAGGGAATTGAATTAATCCTTTCCCCACCCTCCAAAATATTAACATACAAATACATTTTATACTGAATACAATGTTTTTTTCTAACTACAACACAGTACCTAAGTTTATCTTACCTTTATGGAGGGCTCTTGATGGCGTATGGAAGATGGTGATGAGGGGGGAGGAGGAGAGTTGTTACTGTTTGGAAGGGGAGTCCCCTTCCATTATCACATCAGGCAGTGATGTTTTCTCTGGGGTACTCTCTCCTACGTTTTGCCTGAATACCACTAGGACTAGGACCTGGTTGTGGTTCAGTGCTTGTTTGTCTCGCTACAAATTTCTCAAGAGACATTTGTTTTTCCCCTTGTTTTAACATTTGTCTGTAATGATGCATCACTTTAGCACCATAATGTCCTTTTTCTTAGCCAGTATGGTGGATATCGTTGACTGAGATTTGTTGTACTGCCTAGCCAGTTCAACAACCCACACACCATCTTCATATTTACGAATGATCTCTTGTTTCTGCTCTATGGTCATTCTTACATGGGATCTCATATGTTGAGTCTTACCACTGACTTTCCTGGGACTCATGGTGTGATATATAATAATTACTTTAATGTTCAAAATGCAAAAAATCACTACAAACGCGGAATTTCTTATAGGTGCGATCGTCACTAAGTGGGCAGCTGTAGTAAACTGAGGCAGGTCGGACCGCGTGACTGGAAACCATGCGCTCGGTCGACCCGAACGTGTACCAACAAATATAGTAAGTCGATGACACCATCGGATGTCAAGTCGCATTTTTCGATGAAATTTACATCGTAACTTGAAATTATCGTAAATCAAGGTGCCACTGTATTATCCTTTACCTGCAATTTGTTGTTTATGAATTTATAGAATAGACCTGGTTCTGTTTTACATTTGTCCGCAATCCCTTTTTTTCAAAATTTCTTTCTGCGCTTCTCCTCACTGCCATGTAGTTGTTTCTCACATCTTTATATCGCTGGTATGTTTGGGGGTTTGGCCTCTTCCTATATTGATTCCATTTTTGTATCTTTTGGTCTCTGGCCCTCTCGCAATTTCTGTCGAACCAATCATGTTTCCTAGTTCTGCATCTCTGCTTTGGAATTGTGTGGTATTGTGTTGGAATTGAGCTGTGTTGTTTACCATACCGTTCATTTCGTAAGTATAAGTATAGATGCCACACCTGTGACAGATAAAACTATACTTTTCTTGAAAACCAGTGCCATCTGTTGTATGTAAGAGCAGCACACATGCTATACTAAATATGTTACAATTCCATTTCAATGTTTCTGATTGCATTGATAAATTGAATTTTCATAGATTTTGATTTATTTTCATTTTGATTTAATTATTTTGTGTGAATTGCATTGGAATTGATCTGTTGTTTACCGTACCGTTCATTTCGTGAGTATAGCTTTTTTTTTATTTTTTCATATTTTCATTATATTTTCTGGGGGGAGCCCCGTCGGCTCCCCGGAGCTTTACTGGCTGATATGCTAATGTCAGACTTTGGCATCAGTCATGTGTATGGAGTTCTAGGGCCTACCGGGGACCACGGCCAGAACCTGGCCCCCTCAGAGAGGCAAGGGGACCAATGGCCTATAGAAACCCCCGTGTGGCAGGATGTGCAGAATACCCCTGTTGAAAAGCGGAGGTGCAACAGGTACTCTGAGAGGGAACTCTATCAACATCAGAGGCCTGAGACTGTTCAACACGCTTCCGCTACACATAAGGGGCATAACTGGCCGACCCCTCACAGTGTTCAAGAGAGAACTGGATAAGCACCTCCAAAGGATACCTGATCAACTAGGCTGTGACTCATACGTCAGGCTGCGAGCAGCCGCGTCCAACAGCCTGGTTGATCAGTCCAGCAACCAGCAGGCCTGGTCGACGACCGGGCCGCGGGGACGCTAAGCCCCGGAAGCTCCTCAAGGTAACCTCAAGGTAAGGTGGTAGGAAGCATTCTATGTCTGCCATCAACCGGGTCAAGCATCCAGAAAGGTAAGCATTCCAAAACAAACCCCTATTCTGGTGAAAATTGCTACCTAAAGCCGAACTAGTGGATAGAACTCTTCAACAGAAAACAAGGAAACTAGTATGACGTCATATGTCACCGCGCCGCTGTCTGCGCAGCTCCCCCCTCCCCGGGAGGGGGAAGGGGGAGCCCGAGACCTCCCACGCCGGCTATTCACCCATCAGTTCTGAGGCTGGGTGTCAAAACACGCGAAAAACCAAAAACCGCCGTCCGGAGGGAGGGAAGGTTGCCGGGGAGCCTCCGGGTCTCACCCAGAAAATGGGGTTTCATGTTCGAGCAGCTGTGCGGGAGCCTGAACTTCACCGTGCTGGTCTACTCATCGGGTCGGATCTGGCTTTGGTGGCTGTTCTGGTTTCTTCGGGGTTGTCCCTTCTGCCGCTCTCGCGATTGATGGGTTTGGATCCCAGGAGTCTTGCATCAGCTGCTGAGTTGCTGGCTTCCTCTGTGGGTTTTTTGGGGTTCTGTGCCATGGCGCCTCCCCGAGCCCTCGCTCGATGTGTTCACGGATGCCTCGTCTCTCGGTTGGGGTTTTGTGACAAGTGGTCACCAGGCCAGCCAGTGTCGGTGGAGTCCATCCTACCGTCGAGCTCACAGCACGGCACGGGAGTTTGCGGCGGTGTGGCATTCACTTCAGAGGATTCGTGTCGCTCGAGGAGCAACAATCCAGCTCCATTCTGACTGCTCCCCGGTGGTTTATTGCCTGAACCGCGGGCGTTCGATGCTGTCCTTGGTTCTTTGGGGCTGGTCGTTTCGGGTGACTTGTCTGCTGAGTTCTCGGGGCTTGGCTCTCCTGGCGGTTCATGTTCAGGGGGTGTCAAACGTCCTGGCGGACGGCCTGTCTCAGTTCATTCCCCTTTCCACGGAATGGAAGGTTGATGCTGACTCGTTCAGTTGGCTCTGCCGGACGTACGGGCGCGCAGAGGTGGACCTCTTCGCATCGACGTGGTCGAGGCATCTTCCAGTTTATGTGGCGCCCTTCCCAGACTGCGAGACCGTCGGGGTAGATGCCTTTCAGCTGGACTGGTCGAGGCGGAGTTACCTGTACCTCTTCCCACTGGTCTGGTTGTTGCTCCGGAACCTGGCTTGGTTGGAGACTTACCAGGGAAAAGTAGTCCTTTGGCTCCTTGGTGGCCGGCCCAGCCTTGGTTTCAGGCACTTCTTGCTCGATGTCAGAAACCGAGGGTCTTCCTGCGGCTCCGCCTCTTTCAGCAGATCGGTCCGTTCTGGTATGTGGCTGGTTCGATCTTCTCCTCTACTCTTCGCGTCTGGTCTTTTTGATGCGGGTGTATCACCACTTGTATGGTGATCAGGTGGCTTCGTTGATGGTGTCCCACCTGCGAGTTTCATCTAGACGGCAGTATGAAATTTCCTGGCGGTCCTTTCGGCATTTTTTGTCTCTTTGTAGGTTGTCTTCGATTTCTGATCGGGTTTTGTTCTTTCTCTCTTGGTTGTTTCAGGACCGTCATCTTATGCCAAATACTGTCGCCTCGTATCGTGCGGTGCTGGCAGAGCCGCTGCAGTTTGCATTCGAGGAGGATGTCTCTCCTCCGTTCTGCAAGCTTTCTCGGGCGTTGTTTCACCTCCAGCCTGCTCATGGGCCGCCTGAGCCATCCTGGTCGTTGGACAGAGTGCTCTCTTTTCTCTCTTCTCCTCGGTTTGTGGTGGCCCCCCTCGGTTCAGGACCGTTTTTTTAAGGCTCCTTTCTTGTTGGCATTGGCCTCTGGGGGGGTCGGGGAGCTTCATGCTCTCCTACGGCACAGGGGTTTCTGCTCTTTTGGTCCTGGTGGTCGTTTCGTTTGTTTGCAACCTTCTCCTTCTTTTCTGGCGAAGAATGAGTCTGCTGCTTTCCGAAAGGGTACTTGGGTTGTTGATGCTTGGTTGGTTCGGCTAGGGTTCTAGGCCTACTGACATGTTTTGTGTCTGGTTGCAGCTCTTTGTCGTTATCTGTGCGCCACTGTCTCTGTGGCAGGGGACTCACTTTGGGTGAACTCGGTTTTCCTTCTTCCCTGTTCCAGGGCACGGGTCTCCCAGGTCGTTGTGTTTTTGATACTCGGCCACTGAACTGAGGAGAGTTGCCGGCATGGAGGTCTGGGACCCCCCCCATCCCCTTCCCGGGGAGGGGGGATGTGCAAACGGATGCGTGGCATTTGTGGTGACATCATACTTGTTTCCTTGGTTTTGATTGGGGAGTTCTGTTGCTAGTTCGGCATTTGGTTTGAAATTTATTTGACCAGCAGTAGTTTGTTTTGGAATTCCTACCTTTCTGGGTGCCTGACCTGGTAGATGGCAGACAAAGACTGCTTCCAATTACACGGGGGTGTCTTTGGGCCATTGCCCCTCGTGCCTCTCTTGAGGGGGCCAGGTTTTGGCTCTGGACCCCGGTAGGCCTAGTACTTCTTCGATTGACTGTTGTCACGGTCTAATATATACACATCAGCCCGATATAGCTCTAGGGAACCTCCGGGTCTCACCCAGAAAATGACGTTTCATTACATTCAACGCTGGTTTTTTTTAAGAAACAGTGCCATCTCTTGCATGTAAGAGCAACACACGCTATACTAAATATGTTACGATTCCATTTCAATGTTTACGATTGCATTGACAAATTGAATTTTCATAGATTTCAATTAACTTTCATTTTGATTTAATTATTTTGTGTGACATTGCATTGGAATTGAGCTGTGTTGTTTACCATACCGTTCATTTCGTGAGTATAAGTATAGATGCCACACCTTTGACAGGTAAAACATGCTTTTCTTGGGGGAGCCCCTACGGCTCCCCGGAGCTATCCATGGCTGATATGGATACCCTAACTATTTTGCATCAGTCGATGTGGGTGGAGTTCTAGGCCTACCGGGGACCACGAGCCAGAACCTGGCCCCCTCAGAGAGGCATGGGGAGCATTGGCCCATAGAAATGCACATGTGATTTGGAGCATTCTATATCTGCCATCGACCGGGACAGGCACCCAGAAAGGTAAGCACCACAAAACAAACCCCTATTCTGGTTAACAACAAAAATCGACAAACGAGTGGACAGAACTCCCCCAGGAAAACGAACTAACAAGCATGACATCACACGAGCCGCGCCGCATGTCTGCGCAGCTCCCCCCTCCCAGGGAGGGGGAAGGGGGAGCCCCAGACCCCCGTGCCGGCGATCTCCGCCCCAGTTCCTCGGCTGATGGGATAATGCACGGTTGTGTGGCTCCAGCTCCGGTCTTGTGTCAGTGCTGTGACTTGTTTGCAGTGCTGCTCTTACGGTGGTCGTGTGAGCTGGGAGTAGTATTCTCAGGTACTCGGGCTACATGTGCTTAGGGTCACCTTCCCTGAGTGCCCTGTGAGTACCGCCCTTGGGGCTTTCGGTTGTCTTCCACAAGTCACCTTGGGTCTACCTCTGTTGGCTTTTTGCTGCTTGGCGTTTGGCCGCCCCAAGTGTTTGGGGGTTTTCCTCCCTTGTTTACCTTGGAGTAAGTGGTAGTTATAGCACTGGTGGGGCGCAGGGTACTGCGTAGCTAGTTTTCACCTATGACAGCGGCCGGCTCTGTTCCCTCTGGGTATGTTGTCCACTTGTGTGGTTTTTCTTTTATATTTGTTTTTGCCTGGTAGGGGCTACCTACCTACCTTGAGGCTACCTCGAGGTGCTTCCGGGGCTTAGTGTCCCCGCGGCCCGGTCGTCGACCAGGCCTCCTGGTTGCTGGACTGATCAACCAGGCTGTTAGACGCGGCTGCTCGCAGCCTGACGTATGAGTCACAGCCTGGTTGATCAGGTATCCTTTGGAGGTGCTTATCCAGTTCTCTCTTGAACACTGTGAGGGGTTTGCCAGTTATGCTCCTTATGTGTAGTGGAAGCGTGTTGAACAGTCTCGGGCCTCTGATGTTGATAGAGTTCTCTCTCAGAGTACCTGTTGCACCTCTGCTTTTCAACGGGGGTATTTTGCACATCCTGCCATGTCTTCTGGTCTCATGTGGTGTTATTTCTGTGTGCAGGTTTGGGACCAGCCCCTCAATTATTTTCCACGTGTAAATTATTATGTATCTCTCCCGCCTGCGCTCAAGGGAGTACAGATTTAGGCTCTTTAGTCGGTCCCAGTAATTTAGATGTTTTACTGAGTGGATTCTAGCAGTAAAGGATCTCTGCACGCTCTCTAGGTCAGCAATTTCTCCAGCTTTGAAAGGGGCTGTCATTGTGCAGCAGTACTCCACTCTAGATAGCACAAGCGTTTTGAAAAGTATCATCATCGGTATAGCATCTCTAGTGTGAAAAGTTCTTGTTATCCAACCTGTCATTTTTCTTGCAGTTGTGACGGCTACTTTATTGTGTTCTTTAAAGGTAAGGTCTTCCGACATGAGTACACCCAGGTCCTTTACATTGCCTTTTCGTTCTATGTTATGATTTGCCTGCGTTTTGTACGTGGTTCCTGTTTTTATGTTTTCAATTTTTCCGTAGCGCATGAGCTGAAACTTATCCTCGTTGAATACCATATTATTTTCTGTAGCCCATAGAAAGACCTGATCTACATCTGATTGGAGGTAGGTTTGCCTTGTGTTCCTCCTCCCATATAATAGGTTCGTGTGTGTGGTGGCACCCCCTGCTTTGCCCTCACAGGTGGACACGTCCTGTGGGTTCAGCTTTAGCAGTTTGCTTGGTAGTTTGGGGCGCCGGTTAGCAGTGCCCTGCCTGGGATAACACTTAGCAGACCCAGTCTAGGGGCCCTGGGAAACCCCACGGGGGCACTCGGGTCCGATAGTGGAGACCCTTGCATTCCCTCTCGCTTTGTGCGAGTTGAGGGTTGCTCTGTCCCTTTGTCTCAGGGTGACTCTCCTTGTTTTTGCCTCCGTCATGCTGCCTGTTGGGTCGGTGACACATTCGACCTTGAGTCCTGCGAGCTGTGTTGCCTGTTCGTGACTCCATTCACACAGTCTGCTGATGAATTCCCGTGGGTGCGGGCAGCTCGCGCAGTTGCAGGGTAGGATGTTGCAACGCGCTCAGGTTTGTCGCTTCCCCGGGCGCCCTGATGCTGCCCCGCTTGTGTAGGGACCCAGACTTGGGGGTTTTGGTCGCTTCGGCCTTGGTTCTTCCACGCCCCCCCTTGTTTTTCCCCCTCCTCCTTCCGGCTCCTACGCATCTGCAGGCTTCGGGGTCGGGGCGGGGTTAGAGGTTCTGAAACTTGGGCAGTTTCGGGGGTTGCCCCGTCCGGGGTAGCTGCGGAGGCATTCGAGTCTGTTCCTCTGGCCGATGCTCCGGGGTCTGACCAGTGGGCCCCTTCTCTTCCAGCTCTCTCGGCTGCCCCAGCTTTTTCTTGTGGGACCGGGGCTTTGGAGGTCGACTCAGCCCCGGGGCCTGGTGTAGAGGCTCCTGTGGTTGGGGAGGAGCGGCCTTGGGCTCCATTGCGCCCCGCCTGGATTTCCGTCCTTCTGAGCGGGGCTTACTGTTGCGAGGAGTGGGGTTTTCTTTTCCCCCCTCTGCGTACGATTTGGGCTTGAGTTCTGCTCCTCCCCGGGTTCAGTTCCGTGTCCCTGTGGTTTCTTTGGTTCTGTCTTCCGGAGGTTTTCGGCTAACGGCATCTCTTCGCTTGTGGTGCGGTTGGCCTTTGCGGCTTACCTTCTGCGTGTCACAGAGTTTTCCTCCATACTGGTTCCTTCTGTTCTGGACAGGTTGGGCTCCTTGTAGCCGTTTGGGCTCCTTGTAGCCGTTTGGGCTCCTTGTAGCCGTTTGGGCTCCTTGTAGCCGTTTGGGCTCCTTGTAGCCGTTTGGTCTCCTTTGTAGCCGTTTGGTCTCCTTTGTAGCCGTTTGGTCTCCTTTGTAGCCGTTTGGGCTACTTTGTAGCCGTTTGGGCTACTTTGTAGCCGTTTGGGCTACTTTGTAGCCGTTTGGGCTACTTTGTAGCCGTTTGGGCTACTTTGTAGCCGTTTGGGCTCCTTTGTAGCCGTTTGGGCTACTTTGTAGCCGTTTGGGCTCCTTGTCGCCGTTTTGGGCTCCTTGTAGCCGTTTGGGCTCCTTGTAGCCGTTTGGGCTCCTTGTAGCCGTTTGGGCTCCTTGTAGCCGTTTGGGCTCCTTGTAGCCGTTTGGGCTCCTTGTAGCCGTTTGGGCTCCTTGTAGCCGTTTGGGCTCCTTGTAGCAGTTTGGGCTCCTTGTAGCAGTTTAGGCTACTGTCGCCAGTTGGGCTGCTTGTCGCCGGTTGGGCTACTTCTCGCCTTGTTGGGCTACTTCTCGCCTTGTTGGGCTACTTCTCGCCTTGTTGGGCTACTTCTCGCCTTGTTGGGCTCCTTGTAGCCGGTTGGGCTACTTCTCGCCTTGTTGGGCTACTTCTCGCCTTGTTGGGCTCCTTGTAGCCGGTTGGGCTACTTCTCGCCTTGTTGGGCTACTTCTCGCCTCGTTGGGCTACTTTTCTTTCGCGTCCTGCGCATGCGCCGTGGGAGTTTGTTTTGGTTCCGGGCAGTGTGCACACATGCTTCTGCATCCATTTTCTCTCGGGGGGGTGGGGGGGGGGGCTTCGCCTCTCGCTCTTTTCTTAAACCAATCCGTGCCCCGTTGCTTTGGGGGTGTTCTGGGGTGCCGCTGTGAGGAAGTCACAAGGTTTTTCCCTGCGTTCTAGGGTGGGGAGCCTCCTTCGCCGCTCCCCTCCTCTCCAGCATGGGCACCCTGACCGCTTCCGGCGGCTACGGACTCGAAAGCTTGCGTCATGGCCCTTCAGCGCCTATGTTCTGCAGGTGAGTTGGTGCAGTTTGGCGTCTCCTTCGTCCTGACACTGTTTTGTTTTTGGACGTAGGAATGGGTGTACATACGTACTTGAGAACGTGGACCGTATCACCCGAGGTGCCTACTGCAGGGCTATTAGCCCATACTGGGCAGCTCTTGTTCTCTCCACCTGATTCCTTCCTCGGTTCACGAGTGTCTGCGGGTGGCCTCTTGGCCCTTCCGAGGTGGCTCCTGCCTGTCCTCCTCCTGCCCCTCTCTTATGCTTGTCTAACCTTGCTTGGGTTCGGGGCCCCGCCTCCACCTTGTTCCGCAGTGAAATGGTGGGGGTGCCTGTTCGGTGGTACGTTTTCCTGTGTCGAGGGTGTTTTGTGCTCGCCTCCGTGTGCTTGCAGAATTGGGTTCTGGCTCTTTGGTTCTGCCTCTCCCCTGTCGTTTGCCTGTCGAGCGGATTCTGTGCTTCATGGGCGCTCTCGTCTCAGCTCTTGGAGCGGTGTATGGGGTCAGCCCAAGTTGGGCTGCCTAATGTGTTCCTTCGATTGCCTGTTACACTGCACACGTTTCTTCTACCGTCCCTGTGGCTCAGTTGGGTGCTCGGTTTCCGCCTGTGTCCCCTTGTGTGCCGCTCGTGTACAATTTATCTATCTTCTCTGTCGCTTCCTCGGGAAGTGTGGTGACGTTTTGCTGCGGTTTTGGTACTGCAGCTGCGTGTCGGGGTTGGTTGTGGCATTATGTTCGGCCCTTCCGTGCTCCCTCTGGGGCACAGAAGGCCCTGGGGGCATACGCCACGGGCGACCAGGGATTGATGATGTCATGCGCGAACTTATGGATCCCATAGCAGGCAAAGTAAGTACAATTTTGACTTTTTGTTAACATATCCATACTCAGGGAAGGGTTTTCGACACTTTCAAAAAAACAAAGAATTTTTTTCCAGAGAATTTATTTCCTGCGCACTGGGGGGGGGGGGGTGTCATATTTGGAAGCCGAGCAGTTGAGGGGGTTAAAGGGCAAGGCTGTGTTTCTTATTTTCATAGTCTCTTAGCATCGTCTGCAAACATGTTCATATAATTCCGTATTCCCTCTGGTTGGTCGTTTATGTAGACAATGAACATTACCGGTGCAAGAAACGAACCCCGTGGTACTCCTCCACTCGTGACATTTCTCCAGTCCAATACATTATCTCTGATTACTGCCCTCATTTTTCTGTCAGTTAGAAATTTTTTCATCTCTGTAAGAAACCTCCCTGTCACCGCTCCAGCCTGTTCCAGTTTTCAGAACAGCCTCTTGTGTGGGACTGTCAATCCTTTTTTTAGGTCCAGATAGACACAGTCAACCCAACCACCTTTTTCCTGTATTATCTTTGTGGCTCTGTCATAAAAACTAAGTAAATTTGTTACACAGGATCTTCTTGTTCGAAAACATACTGTTTGTCCGTTATTATTTCATTACTTTCTAGGTGCTCAATCTATTTGACTTTAACTATTCTTTTTAGTGTTTTGACTACCACACTTGTTAATGATACGCGTCTATAATTTAGAGGGTCCTCTCAACTACCATTTTTATAGATTGGTATTATGTTTGCCTTTTTCCATATATCAGCTAAGATTCCTGTGCACAAGGATGTCTGGAATATTAACTGGAGTGGAATGCTCAGCTCAGTTGCACATTCTCGCAGCACCCGAGGTGAAACTCCATCAGGTCCAACCACTTTATTTCTTTCTAGCCCCATGAGTAATTTTTCCACTTCGTCTTGAGATACCTCTGTCAAAATAAAAATAAAAATGTTTATTCAAGTAAAAGTACATACATAGTAGATGAGTTACAAACATAATGTTGGAGTTATAGATAGAGCTAGTACATACAATACCTAAAGCCACTAATACTGCTCAGCGTTTCGGGCAAAGGCATGTATCTATGGCTTGTTCTGGAATTGGTATTAGGTCCGGTTCTGTGAAATCCTCATTTTGTACAAATACACTTTGGAACTGTTCATTTAGCATTTTACACATTTCTTTTTCATTCTCAGTAGTCCAATTTCCCATTCTCAATCTCTGGATTTTATCCTTCACATGCAGCTTGGTTTTAATAAATTTATAGAGGAGGCCTTGGTCAGTTTTACATTTGTCTGCTATACCTTTCTCAAAGTTCCTTTCTGCCTCTCTCCTCGTTGTTGTCCAACCACTTGGGCTGGACGGTAGAGCGACGGTCTCGCTTCCTGCAGGTTGGCGTTCAATCCCCGACTGTCATGTCCATGTCCATAAATGGTTGAACACCATTCTTTCCCTCCCCCCTGTCCCATCCCAAATCCTTATCCTGATCCAAGTGCTATATATTCATAATGGCTTGGCACTTTCTCCTGATAATTCCCTCCTCTCTCTCCTCGCTGTTGTGTGTAATTGTTTTTTGGTTGCCTGTAGTGCTGGTATTTTTGGGGGATAGGCCTCTTCCTATATTGAACACTCTTGCGGGTGATCAATTACCTATATTAAACATTCATATGCATATGTCCGTGTAGAGAATTTTATTGCGATTCCAATGATACCAAAATTAGCGATGTAGGACAACTGTAGGCTTCGCAACCATTAAGAGAGTGGAAACATTTTGTTGCTGTTTGGCGCTCTCGGCGAGTGATCTGCATAGTTTTTTATTTGGTGTTGATACTCCTTATGCTTGGGCGGCATTTTATAGGTATGCTCTTATAGACAATTTCATTGCGAACACAGAGATACCAAATTTAAATACGTGCGCCTTCAATTATTGTCAGGACAGTCAAAAGAGTGTACACTTTTTCGGTCTTACCGCGTAGGCGCGCAAAGTGCCGAAAGCATCTGGGGTATTGTTTTTTTTTGAGCGCCGAGAGCGCGAAAGTGTTAACATTAAATTCCATTTGCCAAGTGGTGCTCCATATACTTATTTTGTCCAGGTCTTCTTGAAGGGCATGACAATCATCTAAATTTTTTATCCTTCCTATTATCTTAGCATCGTTAGCAAACATGTTCATATAATTCTGTATACCAACTGGTAGATCATTTATGTAGACAATAAACATCAGTGGTGCAAGAACTGAACCCTGTGGTACTCCACTTGTGACATTTCTCCAGTCCGATACATTGCCTCTGATTACTGCCCTCATTTTTCTATCAGTCAGAAAATCTTTCATCCATGTTAGAAGATTACCTGTCACCCCTCCAATATTTTCCAGTTTCCAGAACAACCTCTTATGTGGAACTCTGTCGAAAGCGTTTTGTAGGTTCAGATAGGTGCAGTCAACCCAACCATCTCTTTCCTGTAAAATCTCTGTGGCTTGATCATAGAAACTTGAGTAAATTCGATAGACAGGATCTTCCAGATCGAAAACCATACTTTCTGTCTGATATTATATCATTTCATCTCCAGGTGTTCTACCCATTTAGTTTTGATTAGTTTTTCCAATACTTTCACTATTACACTAGTCAATGATACAGGTCTATAATTGAGGGGATCTTCCCTGCTGCCACTTTTGTAGATTGGAACTATGTTAGCCTGTTTCCACACGTCTGCTACGATTCCTGTACACTAGGGATGCCTGAAAGATCAGTTGAAGTGGAATGCTGAGCTCAGATGCACATTCTCTCAGAACCCATGGTGAAACTCCATCTGGATCAACTGCTTTGTTCTTACATAGCTCCTTTAGCATATTTTCCACTTCATCTCTAGGACACCTCTATACGCTCTACGTTGTTCTCTGGAATTCTTATTGTGTCTGGTTCTTTGAAGATCTCATTTTGTACAAACACACTTTGGAACTTTTCGTTTAATGTTTCACACATTTTCCTTTTCACACATTTCGTTTCAGGCAAAGGCATGTATCTATGGCTTGTTCTGGAATTGGTATTAGGTCCGGTTCTGTGAAATCCTCATTTTGTACAAATACACTTTGGAACTGTTCATTTAGCATTTTACACATTTCTTTTTCATTCTCAGTAGTCCAATTTCCCATTCTCAATCTCTGGATTTTATCCTTCACATGCAGCTTGGTTTTAATGAATTTATAGGAAAGCCCTGGATCTGAGTTACATTTGTCTGCTATACCGTTCTCAAAGTTCCTCTCTGCCTCTCTCCTTACTGCCGTATAGTTGTTTCTTGCATCTTTGTATGTTTGCGGGTTTGGCTTCTTTCTATAATGATTCCATGCTAGTGTCTTTTGATCTCTGGCCCTCTTGCAATTTCTGTTGAACCAACCCTGTTTCCTAGGTCTGCATGTCTGTTTTGGTAATTACCTAAGTGTAGTTACAGGATGAGAGCTATGCTCGTGGTGTCCCGTCTTCCCAGCACTCTTTGTCATATAACGCTTTGAAACTACTGATGGTCTTGGCCTCCACCACCTTCTCCCCTAACTTGTTCCAACCGTCTACCACTCTGTTTGCGAAAGTGAATTTTCTTATATTTCTTCGGCATCTGTGTTAAGCTAGTTTATATCTATGACCTCTTGTTCTTAAAGTTCCAGGTCTCAGGAAATCTTCCCTATCGATTTTATCAATTCCTGTTACTATTTTGTATGTAGTGATCATATCACCTCAATTATACTCAAAAAAAAAATTTCTAAGTTCCCCATAGCGTCCTCTCTTGAAATGTTTTACAACTGTTTCATTGTCCCTATTCTCTACTAGATTATATCGGAAAGCTTATTTAATGTCCAAGAGGACGTGATCACTCTTTCCCAAGGGTGGAAGGTACTGGATGTCAAATACCTCTTCTTCTTCTTTTCTGGTGAATACTAGATCCAGTACTGACGGAACATCCCTTTCCCTCATTCTTGTGGCCTGCTTGACGTGTTGATACATGAATGTCTTCAAGATGAGGTTTACAAATCTGCCTGTCCAAATGTCCTCTGTTCTTGCCTCGTAGGCCTCCCAGTCTATTGCCTTAAAGTTGAAGTCCCCCATTACCAACAATCAGGATTTATCTTTGTCAGCTCTTTCCATAATCTCTCTCATGACCATTATGAGGCCCTCTCGTTTGTCATCCAGTTCTTCCTTTGTCCATATGTTGCTTGGTGGTGGGCTGTAGGCATTTAAAATTATCAGCTTATCATCTTGATTCCAGAGCTGCAATGCCATTATGTCAATATCTCGAGGGTTTTCAAACATTAATTCTCTTACCTTCAGGTGTTCTTTCACCAGCACAGCCACTCTTCCCCCCTTCCTAGTTTTCCTGTCACGTCTCCAAACTGAGTAGCCCCTTGGGAATACGACTTCATTTAAAATATTTTCTTCAATTTTCATCTCTGTTAATGCGACAATATCTGGGACTTTGAGCTGAATTATATCCTTCAACTCCAATATTTTTTATCTCAATTCATCTATGTTGGTATATACTATTTTCAGGAATATGTTCCCCTTCCCTTCGTTCATTACACTCCCTTCCTTTAATTATTTTGTTGCTTTGTCTTTATGTACTATTTCATGAGCTTTCCAGCCCCTGACACTGTAGAAAAAAGAATTCCTCTCTTCTTCATTTCTATCCCTATTCAGACTTTTGCTTCAATGAGGTTCACTTTCAGCTTTTCTCTGTCTTCTATTGAGAGGTCTTGTCATATTGACCAAAGTTTGCCATCCTCGTCACATTGCAATCTTCTGGTATTACGAAGCACTTCTGTCATATATAGTACTTCACTTCATTAAACGTCACTCTTAAGAGGCGGTTCTTGTCTTTCTCATATTTTCCTATCCTCCTAAAATCACTGACATGCTCCTTTGAATTTAGGCCTTCTCCTATTCCTACTATTTCTTCTATGATTTTTATCTCTTCTGCTGCTCGGTCCACCCTAGATGGAATTTCCTTCTCTATACATCCAAAAATTATTATGGACTTCTATCTACAGTGTTTTGTACTAGTTTACTGTTGGTTACCAGTTCTTTCATAATTGCTTGCCTAAGATCCGCTTATTGTTTGTCATTTCTGGTTATGACTTCCAAATACACTTCCTTGATATAGTCTTTCTCTTTTACAACTTGGGCTCTTTTATTTCTTCTTTATACTTTTCTAGTTCTTTATTAACCTCCTCTATGTGAGTTGTCAATGAAGTGTCCAGTTGCAGATCCTTACCTAACTCTATGTTAATCCTCAGGCTCCCTTGGAGTTGTTCACCATATGAGTCTATTTTCTTGTTTATTACTTCAAAATCACCACACTTCACATTCCACACCTCATTTTCTTTCACTAGTTCCTTGATTTGCTGCTCCTGATTTGCTATCTTGTCCGTTAATGCAGTAATAATCTTACCTTGCTGAAGAATACTCCCTTTTAGAGAGCAAAATTCAGTCCTAAGAGCTCCATTGTCCTCTTCCAATTTAAGCACTTTTTCTTCATATTTCTTTTGCATATCCTCAATTATCCCTAACCTGCCAAGAACACCTCCTTTCCTTATATCTTGTGGTGAGAATCCTTTGAAACAATCATCTGTTGGTGTGTCTACATTCCCAGTGATGGTAGTGGTGGCCATCTTTGTTTATGTTCTAGAACAAAAACAAACTTTTCCAACTCAGCTTAGGTAATTCGATATTTCCAGGAGCTTGCTGCAGTGTGACTCCTGCCTGCTCCAGCTCCAGTCACTCCAGGTGTGGTGAACCCTGTGTATCCGCGGGCCGTTAAATCTTGCGTAGTACTCCATCGCGTCATATGACGCGATGCGCAATTTATTGCAAGTTACTCAACCCTTCATATGACGTATTGTGCAGTTTAAGGGTTAATGGCAATGTGGTATGCCTCGTGTTGCACCAGGAATGTGTTGAAAATTCTCCTTCCCCTAGGAATTCACCTGTCAAAGATTTACAGAGTAGTAAACTGCAACTAATATATGAAGCATGTAACTAGGAAAGGATATGGTGAGTGATTAAATAAAGCTTACCTATTCTGCGTGGCTTGCCCCACATCTTGACCAATTAACCCTACACAATCTTTAAATGGCCAACTATGATATAGACTAGGTTAGTTAATTGGAAATATAATACTTTACAATGCTAGCGAGCTCGTACTGTTGATCAGAGAGACTCTGGTTCCTTTGGAGTAATTACCTAAGTGTAATTACCTAAGTGTAGTTACAGGATGAGAGCTACGCTTGTGGTGTCCCGTCTTCCCAGCACTCTTTGTCATATAACGCTTTGAAACTACTGACGGTCTTGGCCTCCACCACCTTCTCACTTGTTCCAACCGTCTACCACTCTATTTGCGAAGGTGAATTTTCTTACATTTCTTCGGCATCTGTGTTTAGCTAGTTTAAATCTATGACCTCTTGTTCTTGAAGTTCCAGGTCTCAGGAAGTCTTCCCTGTCGATTTTATCAATTCCTGTTACTATTTTGTACGTAGTGATCATATCATCTATTTTTCTTCTGTCTTCTAGAAGGGCATGACAATCATCTAAATTTCTTATCCTTCCTATTATCTTAGCATCATCAGCAAACATGTTCATATAATTCTGTATACCAACTGGTAGATCATTTATGTACACAATAAACATCACTGGTGCAAGAACTGAACCCTGTGGTACTCCACTTTTGACATTTCTCCATTCCGATACATTGCCTCTGATTACTTCCCTCATTTTTCTATCAGTCAGAAAATTTTTCATCCATGATAGAAGCTTACCTGTCACCCCTCCAATATTTTCCAGTTTCCAGAACAACCTCTTATGTGGAACTCTGTCGAAAGCCTTTTTTAGGTCCAGATAGATGCAGTCAACCCAGCCATCTCTTTCCTGTAATATCTCTGTGGCTCGATCATAGAAACTGAGTAAATTTGATACACAGGATCTTCCAGATCGAAAACCATACTGTCTGTCTGATATTATATCATTTCTCTCCAGGTGTTCTACCCATTTAGTTTTGATTAGTTTTTCCAATACTTTCACTATTACACTAGTCAATGATACAGGTCTATAATTGAGGGGATCTTCCCTGCTGCCACTTTTGTAGATTGGAACTATGTTAGCCTGTTTCCACACGTCTGCTACGATTCCTGTACACAGGGATGCCTGAAAGATCAGGTGAAGTGGAATGCTGAGCTCATATGCACATTCTCTCAGAACCCATGGTGAAACGCCATCTGGGCCAGCTGCTTTGTTCTTACCGAGCTCCTTTAGCATGTTTTCCACTTCATCTCTAGACACCTCTATCCGCTCTATGTTGTTCTCTGGAATTCTTATTGTGTCTGGTTTTCTGAAGATTTCATTTTGTACAAACACACTGGAACTTTTCATTTAATGTTTCACACATTTCCTTTTCATTTTCCGTGAATCTGTTTCCCATTTTCAACCTCTGGATATTATCCTTTACCAGCAATTTGTTGTTTATGAATTTGTAGAATAGGCCCGGTTCTGTTTTACATTTATCCGCTATCCCTTTTTCAAAATTTCTTTCTGCCTCTCTCCTTACTGCTGTATAGTTGTTTCTCGCATCTTTGTATTGCTGGTATGTTTGGGGGTTTGGCCTCTTCCTATACTGATTCCATTTTTGTGTCTTTTGGTCTCTTGCCCTCTCACAATTTCTGTCGAACCAATCCTGTTTTCTGGCCCTGCATCTCTGTTTTGGTATGAATGTTTGTGTGCCTTCCTCGTATATTTTTAAAAATTTGGCATACATTTCATTTACTTCCTGCCTAGCAACAATTCTGTCCAATTACACTCATTAAAAAATTTTGAAGTTCCCCATAGTTGCCTCTCCTTAAATCGAGTTTATCAACTGTTTCAATGTCCCCATTTTCTTCTAGATAATATCTTAAAGCATATTTAATGTCTAACAGGACGTGATCACTCTTTCCCAAGGGAGGAAGGTACTGGATGTCAAATATCTCTTCTTCTTTCCTGGTGAATACTAGATCCAGTACTGATGGTACATCTCCTTCAGTGTATGGTCATAGCTGCATTTTAAAGTTTAAAAGTGTCAGATCCTGGTACTGGTAGGCACTTGTGATTCAAAAGAAATTGGTGCAATGCCTAATGCTTGGGGTGTCCAGGTGGTTAGCTCGGGAACATCGCTGAAGGGGTCCACCAGAAATGGGCACTTTTAGTGAGTGAGTGAAGAAACATGATTAAAATAACATTTCTCATCAGAAGGTTGCTACCCAATTACAGTATATCATAGTAAAAGATATGGTTAAGAATAATGACAAACTGTTTAACCATTTGATAAAGATTTGATTTGATATAAACTTGTGTTTTATCATTTCTTTATAAATGTTTTATAGATTCTGCTTGCTATTGTTCCAGATAACCTTCAGAGTTTTGGGCATACATTTTCAATATGGAAGACAAAGAAGGAAGAGGAGCCAGTGTTAACAGTGCCTGTCGTATCAAAAGAATTATCTCCGTACCAAAAGTTTCTGACACTGGCCTTCGAAATTTTCGCTTGGATATTTTTAGCATGGACAAGGATGATGAAAATACAAAGCAAGGTACAGTACTTAAGATTTCCTGAGTCTTTTAAATAATCAGTTAATAAATTGGATAACTATGAATTTTGGAAAAAAAATGATTTTCTTTATACAATAAGTACTTCTAAATTCTTTATTTGGTGATCAATTCAAGGAAATTACATTTTTGTCATTTAGTGCAGAAAACCTATCATTCGTTTTAAAAGTGTGCATGTGTTTCATCCATTTTTCATATTGCTAGAATTTTAGTACAGGTACAGTACTTTGAAATGCAGTAGTTAATTAATAGTCAGTTGCTTGATCAAGTTAAATTGGACACTTAACACTTTTAGGTCCGGAGCTTGTGCTCCGCAGACTTTGATGTCATGCTCATGACTGGTGCAGGCGAGCGTGTGGCAACACCGCAAATGTGTACACTCGTTTCAGTTGTACACATAGGGGCCTCGTAGCCTGGTGGATAGCGCGCAGGACTCGTAATTCTGTGGCGCGGGTTCGATTCCCGCACGAGGCAGAAACAAATGGGCAAAGTTTCTTTCACCCTGAATGCCCCTGTTACCTAGCAGTAAATAGGTACCTGGGTGTTAGTCAGCTGTCACGGGCTGCTTTCTGGGGGTGGAGGCCTGGTCGAGGACCGGGCCGCGGGGACACTAAAGCCCCGAAATCATCTCAAGATAACCTCAAGATAACCAGTTTTCTCACCTTAATTCTCGTGCTACATCGTTCATTTTGGTATCATTGTGTTTGCAATAGAATTCCCTACAGGTGTATATGCATATAAGGTCCAAAAGCCCGACGTGACTCCCCACAACAAAGCCTAAAGTTGGCAAAGTTACCCCATGAACGACCACCAATTGGCACACCTGCAACCTAATGTATATTCTCGTTCAGTTTGATAACATCAATTTTCGTGTTACGTCTTTCATTTTGGTAATCAAATTGTCTTGCCATGTAAAGGCCCATATATGAAAACTAGTCCCATAATAATAGAGCAATAAATGGAATTTTAACAAATATTTTAAATTTTGGACGCTCATCACAAAATTAATTATATCTTTCCAGTGTTCTGACATCAATTTTCATGTTACGTCTTTCATTTTAATATCAAATTGTTTGCAATCTAAAGGCGTGCATTTTAAAACTAGTCCCATAATAATAGCACAATAAATAGAATTTTAACAAATATTTTAAAATTTGGACCACAAAAGTATTTAAAATCTTTCAAGTGTTCTGACCTCAAGTTGTTAGGCTACATAGTTATTATTGTATCAAATTGTGCGCAATCTAAAGGCCCTCATTTTGAAACAACTTCCAGATTGATCGGATAAAATTTGAATTTTTAAAAAATATTTTAAAATGATTGACGCCTATATACGCGGCACCCGAGTGGATGCGAGAGAAAAATTAATGACAACCGGGGATGACATCCGAGTGCGATAGTGTTAACACAATTTTTATTGAAGTAGGTGGTAAATGGGGCCTCACATTTTTTTGCAGTCTGTTTAGCCATTCACTGGTGATCCTATTTGCTTTTGTGTGGAACCAGCTGCTTCCTATTCACAACCAATACATTTCTCCCTGACTGTACAGTACCTCTTCTCACCAGTCAAACCAGCCTGTGAAGATGGCTGGTAACCTTAATGGGCCACATTCTTCTGTTGGCTCCCATGTGACCAGTTCAATCCTGGCTCCCAGCCTTCTTGTCTGTTGTGCCACTTCCCTCACCTTCCCGAGGCTCCACCTCTTTCACAGGAATTTAGTCAATGGTTTGACAGTGTTACTGTTCTTTGTACGTTAAATTTTCTAGGCCTTAAACTGCGCCGCATTATAGTTTGACACACCTGTGGTGTGACGAAAAAAATTATTTCCAAAAAGTGGTTTTCTCTTCTTATACAGTACAAGTATTGTTAAAATGCGGTCTCTGATCACGGGAAACTAAAATAAAATATTGTATGTGACATACTTTAGCTATGATGAGCTGAGAAGTTGAGCAGTTTATGGGCAGTGAGTGAGTAGACACCCGGGCACACTTGACACTGCCACCCCGTGGGGCGGCAGTTACTGCGAATATAATTTTTCAGAATTATTTCAGTATGTCTCATTGGTTTTTTCTGTTTGTCTGGGTTCCTCCCCTTTGGCTCCCCGGAGCTATCTGGGCTGATATGAATGTATTAGATCCTGGGATCAGTCAAGTGAATGGAGTTCTAGGCCTAGTCGGGGACCACGAGTCAGAACCTGGCCCCTCAGAGAGGCATGAGGAACAATGGCCTATAGAAAGCCCCTTGTGGTTGGAAGCATTCTATGTCTGCCATCGACCGAGTCAGGCACCCAGAAAGGTAGGCTCCCCAAAACAAACCCTATCTGGTTAAAATATTGCTACTGAAAGCTGAACCGTTGGACAGAACTCCTCCAAACGAAAAACGAGCAAGCGAGCATGACATCACAACCGTTACCGTGCCGCTGTCTGCGCAGTTCCCCCCTCCTGGGAGAGGGGAAAGTGGGAGCCCAAGACTCCCACGCCAGGCTATCCACACTCCTAATTCTGTGGCTTGCGGACTTACCTCCACAGAGGTCTTTTACTGCTTGGTAATTGCCTGCCCTTGGAGTCAGCTGGGGTGTTTCATGCGCCTCTGTTTGCCTCTGGGTAGGAGGTAGTTTCATCACTGATAGGAGCGTAAGGTACTGTGCAGCCGTTCTTCCCCTGATATAGTGAGACCCTTGATGTTGTTGCCACTTATATATTCAGTATATTCTTGGCGGTCATTCCACTAGGTCCCCGTGTGTATACAGGTCCCGGGGGTTCAGCTTTTAGCAGTTTATTTGGTAGTTTGGAGTGCTGGTTAGCAGTACCTTGCCAGGGCTTCCCTTAGCAGAGCATCTAAGGGGCCCTAGAAAACCCCGCTGGGGCTTAGTGGTCCGATGGATGCGTCCCCTGGGTTCCATTTCGCTTTGTGCGAGTTTGAAGGTTGCTCTGCTCCTTTGTCTTAGGGTGACAACCACCTGTTTTGCCTCAGTCATGCTGCCAGTTGGGTTGGTGACACCTTCGACCCAGAGTCCTGTGAGTGGTGTTGCTTGCTTGTTCTCCAGATCACCTAGAATAGACCTAAAACGTTGATAAAGCGAGAGGGGCTATTCAGTAAATTCAATTTTAATAATAAAAGGTTGTCCTTTAAGTCCTTTAAATAATAAAGGACTGGGAGATAATAAACAGGGAACTTACAAACATTCCATGGGAAACTGTTCTAAGTAATACAAGTCCTACAGAAGGAATAGAAAAACTGACTTCGGAAGCGTATCAAGTCTGTCTGAAACATGTTCCTTTGAGGGAAGCCAGAAAGAGATCCAACGTAGAAAGAGAACGCAGACGACACTATAAACGCAGGAAAAAAATAACGGAACTGCTTATGCAGACACGAATTTCCCGTCAAAGAAGGAATAATTTAAATAGGGAGATTGAAGAAATTGAGCGAAAATTGAAACACTCATATGAAACTGAAGAGAGGCAGTTAGAACAGAAAGCAATTCAAGAAATAAAGAAAAATCCAAAATACTTCTTCACATATGCGAAATCAAAAGTAAAAACCACTGCCAATATTGGACCTATTCGTACAAGTGAAGGTTCATACACGGAGGATGACAAAGAAATTAGTGAAATCCTAAAAAAGCAGTATGAGGACATGTTTAGCACTCCAATAAACAACATGAAAGTGGAAGATCCAGACAATTTCTTTATGCGGGATATTCAAACCCCTGTAAATATAACTGATATCAACACGAGCGCACTAAATTTTGAAAGAGAAATTGAAAACATGCCCATGCACTCGGCCCCAGGTCCAGACTCATGGAATTCAATATTTATAAAGAAATGCAAAGTGCCGGTAGCACAGGCACTCAGTATAGTGTGGAGGAAGAGCTTGGACACGGGGGAGATACCAGATGCACTTAAAGTAGTAGACATAGCCCCTCTACACAAGGGAGGGAGCAAAGCATTGGCAAAGAATTATAGACCAGTTGCACTAACATCGCACATTATAAAAGTATTTGAGAGAGTGATTAGGAGTCAGATCACCAATTTCATGGAGACCAATGACCTTCACAACCCAGGCCAACATGGATTTCGAGCGGGAAGATCGTGCCTCTCACAGCTACTTGAGCACTACGACAAAGTCACTGAGGCATTAGAAGAAAAACAGAATGCTGATGTGATATACACTGAACTTCAGCAAAGGCTTTCGATAAATGTGACCATGGCGTGATAGCACACAAAATGAAGTCAATGGGAATAACCGGTAAAGTAGGACTGCTGGATACTCAGTTTTCTGTCAAACAGGACTCAGCGAGTAACGGTCAACCATATAAAATCTAGTCCAAGTGCAGTTAAAAGCTCTGTACCTCAGGGTACAGTCCTTGCACCGCTGCTTTTCCTTATTCTCATATCAGATATAGACAAAAATACAAGTCACAGCTTCGTATCAACCTTTGCAGATGACACAAAAATCAGTATGAAAATTATCTCAGCTGAAGATATTGAAAAACTTCAAGGTTGATATTAATAAAGTTTTCGACTGGGCATCAGAAAATAACATGATGTTTAACAGTGATAAATTCCAGGTACTCAGGTACGGTAAAAATGAGGACCTTAAACATAATACAGAGTACAAAACACAATCAAATGTACCCATAGTAGGAAAACAGCATGTAAAGGATTTGGGAATAATAATGTCTGACGACCTAACGTTTAAGGAGCATAACCAAGCAAATATTGCGACAGCCAGAAAAATGATAGGATGGATTACAAGAACTTTCAAATCCAGGGATCCCATCACAATGGTTGTACTCTTCAAGTCACTTGTGTTGTCCCGTCTTGAATACTGCTCAGTACTCACTTCCCCCTTCAGAGCAGGAGAGATTGCTGAAATAGAGGGAATACAGAGAACATATACGGCACGCATAGACGCAATAAAGCACCTAAATTATTGGGATCGTCTCAAAAAATGTACTCTCCCAAATGTACTCACTAGAAAGAAGACGAGAGAGATATCAAATAATATACTCCTGGAAGATACTGGAGGGCCAAGTACCAAATCTACACAGTAAAATAACAACGTACTGGAGTGAACGATATGGAAGAAAATGCAGAATAGAACCAATGAAGAGCAGAGGTGCCATAGGCACAATCAGAGAACACTGTATAAACATCAGAGGTCCGCGGTTGTTCAACACCCTCCCAGCAAGCATAAGAAATATTGCCAGAACAACCTGTGGACATCTTCAAGAGGAAACTAGATTTATTCCTCCAAGGAGTGCCGGACCAACCGGGCTGTAGTGGATATGTGGGCCTGCGGGCCGCTCCAAGCAACAGCCTAGTGGACCAAACTCTCACCCAGGCTTGGGGAGTAGAAGAACTCCCAGAACCCCATCAACCAGGTATCAACCAGTCCACTGATATTGATCTTCGGGTGCAGGCAGCTTCAGCGTTGCATGCACATTATAGGTTGCTGCAGCACGCTAGGTTGGTTGCTCACCCGGATGCCCTGAGACTGCCACTTGGTGGTGTTAGTCGCTTCGAGTTTCGTTTTGTCTGCGCCCCCAGGTCCTTGCCCTGCTGTTGTTTGTCCTATTCCTCCCCTCCCCCTGCTTCCGGCTCTGAAGAGTCTGAGGGTTTTCGAAGTCGGGGCAGGGTTTAGTTGGTGGTGAGACTCGGGCAGTTTTGGGGAATGCCCCATCTGGTGTAATGACAGAGGCATTCGAGAGCATTCCTCCAGCCAGTGCTTCTTGGTCTGACCAGTGGGCCCTCCTCCCTGCAGCTTCTGCCTTTTCTTTTGAGGCAGGAAGTTTGGAGGATTACTCGGCACTGGGTTCTGATGTTGAGGTTCCCAGAGCAGGGGAGGGGTTGTCTTGGTGGACTTGTGCCCTGTTTGACCTTACCTGGGTTTTGGTACCCTCTAAGCGGGGCTTGTTGTTGCAGGGAGTGGGGTTTTTCTTATCCCCCCTCCCTCCTTTTACAAGTTTGATATAGCATCGACCCCTCCCCGGATTTGGTTACGGGTTCCCCCTGAGTACTTCGGTTCCTTCTTTCCGTAGGTTTTCGGCCTCCCGCATCCCACCGCACGAGGTGCAGGAGGCCACCGCACGAGCGCGGGCGTCGGCTGCTCTGTTGAAGCTGTTTGCGGCCAATCTTGTGGGAGGTGGTGTCTCTGTTCCTTGCTTCTCGTCTCGCGTGCAGGAAGGTGGTGCTCACTCAATCTTTGGAATTCGTGTGGGCCTTGGCTCTTAGGTTTTCTATGCCTTTTTGTCCTTTGCTGTTTGCCGAGTTGGCGGTGGTGCAGTATCTGCAAGCGGCCTCTTCTAGTTGTCATCCCATGTTAGACTTGTTGGTTCTCCGGTACAAGAACGTACCATGGTCGTTCTTGTTGAACGCTCGGGGGTTCCTCCCATCATGGTAGGCCAGTGGTACCAGCTTTGCAGCCGGTGCAGACTTCTGAACTGACGAGGTCTAGTCGGCGCGGTGATTGCTCTGCTTGTAAGTCAACTTCTTGTAAGGGGTGTCATTCCTTTTGCGGTTTGTCCCATTGATGGAGGGTCCCACGATTCGTGGGCATTTCAGGTCGTATCTTTCAGCCTGTGGTGGCGTTGGGTGCCCCCTCGTTTTCCAGGGGGGTGCAGGGCTTGCAGGGCAGGCTTCTCCTCCTGCGCTCTATCGGGTCATCTTGGAGTCGGTTCGCTTGGGCGTGGTCGAGACGACCTCATCCCTCAGGTGGGTTTCCCATCTGTTTACAGTTCCTAAACGGGACTACGTGGACCTGCGGTTCATTCTGGACTTGTCCCGTCTGAATCCCTGAGTCTATTGCCCCTCCTTTTTGATGATTACTCTGTCCCAGGTCCAACTTCTTTTGGAGCCCGGCACTGGGATGGTGTCCTTGGGCCTCCAGGATGAGTACTGGCATGTCCCGATTCATTCAGGATTCAGGGACTGGCTAGGTTATGTTGTGGGGTGTCAGGCCTACTGCTTTCGTTGCTTTCCATTCGGCTTGAATCTGGCACCTCGCGTGTTCACACACCTAACTCGGGTCGTGGTGGCTCGTTTGCGTCTGTTAGGGGTTTGGGTTCTGGCCTACCTCGACAACTGGCTGGTGTGGGCTCCCAGCCAGCCCGCGTGTCTGCTCGCCAGGGATTTGCTTCTTTCCTAGCTCGCCGGGTTTGGGTTCCTAGTGAACTGGAGGAAGTCCCATCTGGGTCCCTCTCAGGCTCGGTATTAGCTGGGTATAGTGTGGGACTCGGACCGCTTCCTTGTCTCCCTCTGCTGGCTCTGCTGCGGCTGCAGTCCCGCCTTCATCTGTTTCTAGGGGGCTCCCAGGAAACGATTTTCACGGCGGTTGCTCAAGGGTTGTGCAGGAGTCTGAACTTTGCCGTGATGGTCTACCTGCCAGGGTCGAGTTTGGCTTTGTCGGCTGTTCTGGTTCCTTCGGGGACGTCCCTTCTGCTTCTCTCATGATCGCTGGGTTCGGCCTCCGGGCACCTTACGTCGGCTGCTGTGTCACCGGCTTCCTCTTTGTTTTTTGGGGTTCAGTGCCTTGGTGCCTACCCGAGCTCTCACTTGATGTGTTCACGGACGTGTCGTCACTTGGCTGGGGCTTTGGGATCAGTGCTCACCAGGCCGGTCTGGGGTGATGGGGTCTGTCCTTCCGTCGGGCCCACAGCACGGTGCGGGAGTTCGCGGCAGTATCGAGGTCACTTCAGAGGGTTCGGGTCACAAGCGGATGGACGATCTGGCTCCATTCGGACTGCTCCCAGTGGTTCATTGCCTGAACCACAGGGGTTTGATGTTGTCCTTGGCTCTTTGGGGCTGGTCGCTTCGGGTGACTCGTCTGCTGAGTTCCCGGGGTTTGGCTCTCCTGGCCGTTCACGTTCAGGGGGTGTCCAATATCCTGGTGGACGGCCTGTCTCGGTTCATTCCCCTTTCCATGGAATGGATGGTTGACCTCTTTGTGTCGGCGTCGTCGAGGCATCTCACGGTATATGTGGCGCCCTTCCCCGACTACGAGGCCTTCGGGGTTGATACCTTCAGGCAGGACTGGTCAGTGTGAGGTTACCTGTACTGTCTCCACTCGATTATCTAGACTATATGGGAAGGATCCCCAGCTGGATATTCACTCCACTCGATTATCTGGACTATATGGTAAGGATCCCCAGCTGGATATTCACATGTTCTGGATAATGGTACTTTTTCACCTCTGAGTCCAAAAGTGACCCTTGCCAACTATTTTTATACTACAAACAACATAATTTGAATTGCCTTGCCACATATAATTATTAAATATTCAACTAGAAATCTCAACTTACCTTGTTTGTGTTCATCTTCTTGATTGATGCCACACCTCTTGAAGTTAAGAATTCTTAACAATTTACGTAACCTATACTAACACAACACTAAAATTAACACTTAAAATTACTATACAGTTCATTAAGCAAAGTTAGTTTTGACTACTGCCAGCTGCTGAAGCCTCACTGGTTGAAGGCATTTGGGTTGCCTGTAAGGCCTCATTCGTTGGAGGCGCTTGCTTGTATCTCACTTGTTGAAGGCACTTGGTTTGCCTGTGAAGCCTCACTTGTTGAAGGTGCTTGGCTTGCCTGTGATGCCTCACTTGTTGAAGGCATTTAGATTGCCTGTGACGCCTCAGTGGTTGAGGTGTATAACACGTAACTTGTCTTTTAATCATTAAACTGCACATGGTGTATATATACACCATGAGTAATATGTCCCACAGGTGTGCATGGCGTATATATACGTCATAGGGTGCCAAGCACGATTCAAATGGCCCGCGGCTACATGAGGTTCACATTAGCTTCCTCAGGGCTCTTGTAAACAGACGCCATTTAAAAAAAAAAATCGTGGGCAATATTCTCGGGTGTGAGACCCACAGTACTGTTGGAAGCAACCATGGCTGGCGCACGCAGCATGAGCGAACAGCATTGCTGTTCAGCTTGTGACCGCAGCATCACTGAAAAATGTCAAAATAAATATATAACTGCTATTATTATTTGATTGATATATATCAATCAGAGCTTTAATATAACAATGTGCTTTAATATACCTACTTATCTCTCTCATCTCATTTTTCTCTTGTAATGTATCTTTATCACTTATCAATTCTGATTGAAATTACCTACTTAAAATTATCTGCTAGATTAAGGACCTGCCCGAAACGCTGTGCGTACTAGTGGCTTTACAAGAATGTAAATACTGTACTATCCAATGTATTCTCACAAACCCAATGTACCTTCTTGTATATATATAAATAAATAAATAAATAAATAAATAAATAAATAAATAAATAAATAAATTATTTAGCAATGACAATATTATAGATGACCCCTGACTGTGATAAAAATGACCAGGATTGTGATAATAGCAAGATTGTTGTGATAATTGCACTGTGGGAGGAGTGATGCTGAGGGACGGAGGGAGATAGCATCGTTTACTGACTGTGTGGCCACCTGTTATTGTCTGCATTCACCATACCAGCTCAGTGGTTCTCTATGGTGAACACAATCTAGGTCAGAAAGAGCTGTAGAAGAAGCTAAAGTAGTAGATAAAATTGTTGGCCTCGTGGAAGGTCTTACAAACAGAGAGAATGTGTGCGACTACAGGAGAATAGGCAGGTACGTAAAAGGGAAAGATCGACCTTTGAGGATCACCCTAAACGGTGCCAAACAGATGGAAGAAGTACTAAGGAATGCTAGAAAATTGCAAAGGGATGAGGATGGGAAAGGGTGGTCATTAAGACGAGATCTTTCAAAAGAAGATAAGAGAGAAGCTGAAACTGAACCTCGCCGAGGCAAAACATTTAAATGAGAGCAGGAATGAAGAAGAAATAAATTCTTTTTTCTACAAAGTGATAGGGGTAGGCAAACCAGTAAAGTGGTACATAAAGGCAAACCAACAAAATCAATAGAGAGAGGGGGAGTGAAGAATAAGGAGAGGGGGAACAAGTTCCTGAAGATTGCATACACCAACATAGATGGAGTGAGATCGAAGATACTGGAGTTAAGTGATGTAATACAGCTGCAGACACCAGACATTGTTGCACTCACGGAGACAAAACTTGAAGATGTAATTTTAAATGAGGTCATATTCCCAAGGGGCTACTCAATTTGGAGACGGGACAGAAAAATTAGGAAAGGCGGTGGCGTTGCTGTGCTGATAAAAGAACACCTAAAGGTGAAGGAAATAATGACTGCCAATCCACAAGAAGTTGACATAATAGCACTAGAGATCTGCTATGAGGATGATAAACTAATGATGATAAATGCATATAGTCCACCGCCAAGCAGCACATGGTCAAAGGAGGAGCTAGATAGTAAACGTGAAGGTCTTATAACAATAATGAGAGAGATTATAGCGGATAACGATAGATCACGACTGTTGATAGTCGGTGACTTCAACTTGAAATCCATAGACTGGGAAGCATATGAAGCTAAAACAGAAGATTTTTGGACCTGTAAATTTGTAGACCTCATCCTGGAAACATTCTTGTATCAACATGTTAAACAAGCTACGAGGATGAGGGAAGGGGACGTTCCCTCCATGCTAGATTTGATATTTACCAGGAAGGAGGAAGAGATATTTGACATTCAGTACCTTCCTCCCTTGGGTAAAAGTGACCATGTCTTTTTGGGAATAAAGTATGCAATGCGTTATAAGCTGGAAGAAAATAAGGAGGTTGAAGCAGTTGAAAAACCAGACTTCAGGAGAGGACATTATGGTGACCTTAGAAATTTTTTTAGTGAGTATAATTGGACAGACTTGATGCTAGGCAAGGAAGTGAATGAGATGTATGGCAAGTTTTGTGAAATATATGATAAAGGCACAAAAAAATTTATACCAAAACAGAGATGCAGAACTAGGAAACAGGATTGGTTCAATAGAAATTGCGAGAGGGCTAGAGACCGAAAGACACAAAAATGGAATCAATACAGGAAGAGGCCGAACCCCCAAACATACCAGCGATACAAAGATGCGAGAAACAACTACACGGCAGTGAGGAGAGAGGCAGAAAGAAATTTTGAAAAAGGGATTGCGGACAAATGTAAAACAGAACCAGGTCTATTCTATAAATTCATAAACAACAAATTGCAGGTAAAGGATAATATTCAGAGGTTGAAAATGGGAAATAGATTCACGGAAGATGAAAAGGAAATGTGTGAAACACTAAACGAAAAGTTCCAAAGTGTGTTTGTACAAAATGAAATCTTTAGGGAACCAGATACAATAAGAATTCCAGAGAACAACATAGAACACATAGAGGTGTCTAGAGACGAAGTGGAAAAAATGCTCAAGGAGCTCGGTAAGAACAAAGCAGCTGGCCCAGATGGCGTTTCACCATGGGTTCTGAGAGAATGTGCATCTGAGCTCAGCATTCCACTTCACCTGATCTTTCAGGCATCCCTGTGTACAGGAATCGTAGCAGACGGGTGGAAACAGGCTAACATAGTTCCAATCTACAAAAGTGGCAGCAGGGAAGACCCCCTCAATTATAGACCTGTATCATTGACAAGTGTAATAGTGAAAGTATTGGAAAAACTAATCAAAACTAAATGGGTAGAACACCTAGAGAGAAATGATATAATATCAGACAGACAGTATGGTTTTCGATCTGGAAGATCCTGTGTATCGAATTTACTCAGTTTCTATGATCGAGCCACAGAGATATTACAGGAAAGAGATGGTTGGGTTGACTGCATCTATCTGGACCTAAAAAAGGCTTTCGACAGAGTTCCACATAAGAGGTTGTTCTGGAAACTGGAAAATATTGGAGGGGTGACAGGTAAGCTTCTATCATGGATGAAAAATTTTCTGACTGATAGAAAAATGAGGGCAGTAATCAGAGGCAATGTATCAGAATGGAGAAATGTCACTAGTGGAGTACCACAGGGTTCAGTTCTTGCACTAGTGATGTTTATTGTGTACATAAATGATCTACCAGTTGGTATACAGAATTATATGAACATGTTTGCTGATGATGCTAAGATAATAGGAAGGATAAGAAATTTAGATGACTGTCATGCCCTTCAAGAAGACCTGGACAAAATAAGTATATGGAGCACCACTTGGCAAATGGAATTTAATGTTAATAAATGTCATGTTATGGAATGTGGAATAGGAGAACATAGACCCCACACAACCTATATATTATGTGAGAAATCTTTAAAGAATTCTGATAAAGAAAGAGATCTAGGAGTGATTCTAGATAGAAAACTATCACCTGAGGACCACATAAAGAATATTGTGCAAGGAGCCTATGCTATGCTTTCTAACTTCAGAATTGCATATAAATACATGGATGGCGATATACTAACGAAATTGTTCATGACTTTTGTTAGGCCAAAGCTAGAATATGCAGCTGTTGTGTGGTGCCCATATCTTAAGAAGCACATCAACAAACTGGAAAAGGTGCAAAGACATGCTACTAAGTGGCTCCCAGAACTGAAGGGCAAGAGCTACGAGGAGAGGTTAGAAACATTAAATATGCCAAAACTAGAAGACAGAAGAAAAAGAGGTGATATGATCACTACATACAAAATAGTAACAGGAATTGATAAAATCGACAGGGAAGACTTCCTGAGACCTGGAATTTCAAGAACAAGAGGTCATAGATTTAAACTAGCTAAACACAGATGCCGAAGAAATATAAGAAAATTCACCTTCGCAAATAGAGTGGTAGACGGTTGGAACAAGTTAAGTGAGAAGGTGGTGGAGGCCAAGACCGTCAGTAGTTTCAAAGCGTTATATGACAAAGAGTGCTGGGAAGACGGGACACCACGAGCGTAGCTCTCATCCTGTAACTACACTTAGGTAATTACAAATGTAGGTACTTATATATAATGTGTGTACTAGTGTAATAACAGCAAAAGGGTTATGTTTGGAGGAGCCATTTGGGTGACGGAGGTGACGTCGTCTGCATGATTTGTCTCGCTGTGTAGAGGGTGACCACTATGCTCTTTGGGCATCCTACAAGCTTAGGTGTACAGTTACGGTGCATACAACATGTAGATACTGTACTTGTATATAATATGTGTATATAGTGTACTAACACTGCAAACAGTATTGTTGGGGGAGAAATTTAGTACGTGTGACCTTGAATGAGTGAGGGAGGCAGCCATCAGCTGTGTGTAGCGACGACTCTTAGTGCCTGAACTAACTATATCAGCTTAGTTGTACAGTTGTAGTGAACAAAACACATAGATACTTATATATAATGTCTGTATATAGTGAAATAACACCACAAACGGTATTGTTGGGGGTGAGACATTTTAGTGCGTGTGAACTTGAATGAGTGCGGGAGGCAGCCGCCAGTGGACTGTGTGTAGCGACGACTCTTAGTGCCTGAACTAACTATATCAGCTTAGTTGTACTGTTGTGGTGAACAAAACATATAGATACTTATATATCACGTCTGTATATTGTGAATAAAATATAAAACAGGATGGTGGGAGGAGAAAGTGGGAGAGTGAGGCGTTGTTGAGGGAGTGGCAACGAGTGACTGGATGGTGTGTGGCGGTCACTCCTCGTTGCTTTTCGACTCACAATTCCAACGTAGTGGCTCGTTATGGTGAACAAAACATGCAGATACTTATATATAGCCTGTGTATAGAGTGTAATAACAACAAAACTATTTGTTTATTGCTTTATGAACATAATACTGTAATTGAATCACTAATATGCACACCATACTTCTGAGTATAGCGATGATTCACCGCTTTTATTATATAAACATATCACAATACACACTATTGAATAATATTACGGCAAAAAAACTAAGAAAAAATCAATCAGAGACATTGAAATAATTAGGTAATAATATCTTTGTGGCAACTCTCACTTGTCAGCTCCGGTGACGCTGACTGGCTCTGACGACCGCTCTGTAAACGCCTACTTTTTGCCAGACTTCCTTGGCCTATTGTGCCCAAAATATGTCGCCAACGATTTTTTTATATTTTTCCCGTGCTCAGAGAACACAAATTAACATTTTTAGAAGACGAAATAATTTTTTATATTTTTTTTTTCTTGTGCACAGGAGTGTAAATCTCAACAATTTAAATTTTTTTTTTTAAGTCACTGAGAATTTCCATTCTCAGTGACGCAGAATTATTCAAGATGAACCTCATTTGTTTCGGAAGCATTTTGGCTGTAGACCAGTGTAAGAGAAAGCTTCTTTTTATATCCATTCAAATATAAACTGTGCGTGAAACAATCCACCAGTCTCAAATCAATTATATTACACTCCTCCCTAATAATTTTTTATGTAAATAGAGAGCCCTGTCTCCAAACTAGTATTTACCTAGGTGTTCAGAATCTAAACTTACCATATATGCCGGCATATAAGTCGAAAATTGAAGCCTAAAAATGTCAACAAAACCAGGAATCGACTTGTCTGCCGAATATAAAGTATGAATCTAACCACTGAGAGATAAACAAGTGAAATGCCCGGCCTAACATTTGTTGTACACCACTTGCCATAACTCTCGCAGCCTAGGGAGCAAGGGAGGGAGGGAGGAAGCCAAGGAGGGAGGGAGAAAGCCAGGGAGGGAGGAAAGGAGATAAGAAGGCAGGCATAGGAGGGAGGCAGGCAGGGCTGGAAAGGATTAGGGGAGAGAGGCAGGCAGGGAGCCAAGGAAGGGCAGGAGGCAGGTAAGGAGGGAGACTGACAGGGAGGGAGACTGGCAGGCAGGGAGGGAGACTGGCAGACAGGGAGGGAGACTGGCAGGCAGGGAGGGAGACTGGCAGACAGGGAGGGAGACTGGCAGGCAGGGAGGGAGTCTGGCAGGCAGGGAGGGAGACTTGCAGGCAGGGAGAGAGACTGGCAGGCAGGGAGGGAGACTGGCAGGCAGGGAGGGAGACTGGCAGGCAGGGAGGGAGACTGACAGGCAGGGAGGGAGACTGGCAGGCAGGGAGGGAGACTGGCAGACAGGGAGGGAAACTGACAGGCAGGGAGGGAGACTGGCAGGCAGGGAGGGAGACTGGCAGGCAGGGAGAGCGACTGGCAGGCAGGGAGAGAGACTGGCAGGCAGGGAGGGAGACTGGCAGGCAGGGAGAGAGACTGGCAGGCAGGGAGGGAGACTGACAGGCAGGGAGGGAGACTGGCAGGCAGGGAGGGAGACTGGTAGGCAGGGAGGGAAACTGGCAGGCAGGGAGGGAGACTGGCAGGCAGGGAGGGAGACTGGCAGGCAGGGAGGGAGACTGGCAGGCAGGGAGGGAGACTGGCAGGCAGGGAGAGAGACTGGCAGGCAGGGAGGGAGACTGACAGGCAGGGAGGGAGACTGGCAGGCAGGGAGGGAGACTGACAGGCAGGGAGGGAGACTGGCAGGCAGGGAGAGAGACTGGCAGGCAGGGAGAGAGACTGGCAGGCAGGGAGGGAGACTGGCAGGCAGGGAGGGAGACTGGCAGGCAGGGAGAGAGACTGGCAGGCAGGGAGGGAGACTGGCAGGCAGGGAGAGAGACTGACAGGCAGGGAGGGAGACTGGCAGGCAGGGAGAGAGACTGGCAGGCAGGGAGAGAGACTGACAGGCAGGGAGGGAGACTGGCAGGCAGGGAGGGAGACTGGCAGGCAGGGAGGGAGACTGGCAGGCAGGGAGGGAGATTGGCAGGCAGGGAGGGAGACTGGCAGGCAGGGAGGGAGACTGGCAGGCAGGGAGAGAGACAGGCAGGCAGGGAGAGAGACTGGCAGGCAGGGAGGGAGACTGGCAGGCAGGGAGGGAGACTGACAGGTAGGGAGGGAGACTGGCAGGCAGGGAGGGAGACTGGCAGGCAGGGAGAGAGACTGACAGGCAGGGAGGGAGACTGGCAGGCAGGGAGGGAGACTGGCAGGCAGGGAGGGAGACTGGCAGGCAGGGAGGGAGACTGGTAGGCAGGGAGGGAAACTGGCAGGCAGGGAGGGAGATTGGCAGGCAGTCATGTCAACACCTGCCTCCTCTACACCAACCCTCACAACTGACACCACCTGCTCCCCTGAGAACTTCCACTGCTAACACCACCTGCCTTCCATGACAGCCACTGACACCACCTGCCTCCCATGACAACCACTGAGACCACCTACCTCATGCATCAAATATTTGTAGGTACAGTATATTTATGACATACCATAGTTTTTTCTTTCCATACAGTGGGGCAGGGAAAGTGGTGCTGCCCTGTTTTGGGGGGTTCGTTGTATGTGGCGAATGTAGGCCTAAACTTGAATTACACCTCTAAATTTTTGGGATCGACCTATGCGCCAGATCGACTTGTAGTTCGGCATACGCTGTATTTGATTGATATCCATTGTTTCATGTTCTATTTTGTGTGGATTCAGTATATTTAAAAATCTCATTTTTTAGAGTAAACTCTGATGTGGGTTAAAGTTAATAAATAGTAGTTATGGGGAATGAAATTTTGTGACTAAGTTTCTTCTTATCTTTTTATGCAGATCTAACACTTCTAAAAGCCAGTACTAGCATCCTTTATAAGAACAGAATGGATGTGAAGCCATTATCTAAACCCGTTTTTGTTGATGCTCCAAGTCCAGAGTTAAAGGAGGAGGATGATAGTATTGAGGTTTCTTCTTATTTTCATGATGAAGATAGATATGAGGATTTTTCTAATTACGATGATGAATCATCATCTGACAGCATTTCTGTGAAACTGCTGATCAACAAGACACCAACATCAAAGATGTCTGTAAATTACTCAGATGTTGAACAAGATAGCAAGGAGAGCCCAGTCATCCGAACAGAGGTATGTTACTTTTTAAACTTTCCATATTTAGTATTTTAGCTTATTTTCTATTTGTCTTTTTATAACATTTTAAATGCAGTAAAAAATAGTTTATGCAATAAAACATTGTCTGGATGTGACAAGAGCAGTTGATGACAGGAAAAAACAGCATTGAATGTAATGAAACGCCAGTTTCTGTATGAGCCCCGCAGGCTCTCTGAAGCTACTATCATACTGATTAAGTGCCTGGCCTCAGGTTGGGCTCACGGAGCAGAAGAAATCCCAGAACCCTCTCCAAGTATCCAAGTAAGTGCCATACTACTTAGTGTTATCAGTCGTGGAGTTCTGTTTACCTACAGGGGATCACGAGCCAGAACCTGGTCCCCTCAGAGAGGCAGGGAGTGATGGTCTATGAACACTTTCCAGTTAAAGTTATTCATCTTTTTCAACACCAAGGAAGCACTCAGAGAGCTATGTGTAGCATAGCAGACTACTACATGATTTAAAAATGACACTGAAGCTCCAACATTACCAAGAGAACTCCCTAACAATGAATATAAGCAACCAAAATTTTGTGAAACTAGCCCCCTACTAGTTTATCCCACTTCCCTACTTGCTTGGTGGAGGAGGGAGCCAGCCTGAGTCAGCCAGACCCCTCACCGGCCAGCCTTACTTCGCCATACAAATGGCGATAAATATGCATCAAAAAGTTCAAATGTAGAGAGCGGAAAGATGGTTGAACCAGTGAGGTACGTCACCCTTGTGAGATTTTTTTCTACGCCTACCTCCCTTAGGAGGTGGACTACAAGTTTAAAGGCTGCTCACGGCAGTTAAGCATGAGTCCAATAGAAAAAGAAAAAGCGGGAGCAAACCGCCAGGCTTCCACCACTAGGGTGAAAACCTGTCCACATGGGCCGCTGGTTCCTCCTAGTTAAACAGGACGTTAAAACTAATAAAGGGTAACCAACGGGTTCTCACAATCAAATATTTTTATATGATGTGGCGCTATGAATTGGAATTCGAATTCCCAAGAACAGCCGTCATATCAAAAGATCACATCAGCATTCAATCGTATAAAGCAGAACATGGGTGGAAAAGAATGGTTGAAGGGTTGACATCAAAGACCGTTTTCTATAAAATAACAATTTATTAATAACAAGAGACTAAACTACTACATTATCGAGTTTACATTACGTTAATGTCCATCCAGTGGCACGATAACAAACAGCTAAATAGCAACCCTTGCTGTGCAGCTGCATACTGAACTAACCTGAACACAGGTGTGCCCACTGACGACGCAATATTGCAAATCAAAAAAATATCACAGACTAAGTTACACTACAGAGAGTGACTTGTTACGTTAATGTCCATCCAGTGGCAATTGCAACACAGCTATTCAGCAGCCCCTCGAGAAATGACAGCAGTCTCCATCTTGCTGACACTTCGGGCTGACCAGTGAACTAACTGAACAATGATGGATGCCCTCTGATGACACAAGCTTGCAATCAATATTGTCACGGCTTCACGGTAACAGATACTATAATCACAATCTTAAGGGTCCTCCAACCATAACAGGAGTGACCCCCCGTAACTAGGCGGGTAGTCCAACAGTGACTACCCCTATCACAACCTAATGTAAACACTTTGCAACCCCCTGCAAGGAGTTGCACTGTAAACAGTAAACGAAGCCAGGCAAGGTGGGATTCTGAGACACAGCTCCAGTAATCCCTAAGTTACTTTACTCTCGTCACCAGATGACAAACAAAAGAAATTGCCTTAATCAATTACAAAATTGATTATGTGGTTAATTGCGTTAATTGACTGAACACAGCAGTCAGCAACAAAGTACTACGTTAATCACAAACAATTGTCTCCCTTAGACAACAACATGATGGTACTCTACGTTAATCATCAACACTTGTTTCCTTTAACACAAGTCAACTTGTTAACAATAACTCAAAGTCTCTCTTATATTACATCACACTTGACTCCTTGCAAGTATTCAGTGAGTAATTCTTAATTAAGGTCAAACGGACCACTAATTACATCCCAATTGAGTTACGCTAACTAAGCCTACCCTAACTTGGTAGCTTCTCAACAGTCTATGTCAAATTTCACTTTAATGAGTGTTAATTACCCTAATTAACCCTGAGCAATTAATTAACTGTCACCAGGACCGATAATTAATCATACATAAATACGTCTCACTCCGCACTGCCTAAGCAGGTCTCATCGAACGCTGTGAATTCACGGGAGAGGAGTTAATTACTCCCCTAATTAACATAAGTGCATATTAATCCACTGTCATCAGACAAGATATGATTAATATAACGATTTATGCTAGCTCCATGACCTCGCTTTACCGAGTCATCTGAGTCCTCAAGACTCCAGACGTTAATTACTCCACTAATTATCATGAGCCACTAATTGCTCTACCCCAGAAAGGTAATTAGTCTCGAGCAAATTACGTTAGCACAAACACTGACAGATCCTCTCCCACTACGTGAATTCATGATGAGGATGCTAATACATAATTAGCTAGAGTGGTCAATTAGTTGTCACACGGACAATTAATTGCACCCCGAAACGTATCTCACACAAGCTCAACACTGTTCTCCTATAACAGCTCTCACTCACTCAACAATAAATGTGCACCCCTGTTACGGCCCTAGTGGGACGCAACCGGGTTCTTCTCTGATGGTAGTAGAGTTTTGGAATCCGGCCCCAAGTTAGTAGAGGCTTTCAAGGGGTGTGTTCCGTAATGCAAGTAAAGCTAAAGGGGGAGGGATACAAATATTTCAATTTATATATACATTCCACCACCATAATTTAAAGTCATAAAAGGGAATTATAACTACACAATGTACAATGAGGTCTCCCTCTCTGAAGACGCTCAACACTCTGCGATGCTTCTCCTAGGTAGCCTTGGTCTCTGCTTCCGTGGTTCACGATGCATCCACGATAACTCTACGACGAATCTACCCTGGCCACAGGCCAGCCAAATCACAGTCCCACTGGGTGCTTCGTCGTGGAGGCCTTCAACCACAATCCAGCCTGTAGCTGGCAGGTACTGATCAGCTCCGCTGTGTAGGCCACTCCACGACCGATACTTAGGGTTGCGTGCCCTAGCCAGGAGCCTCGTGTGATTCGCTGGTCACTCTCCTCATACAGCACCCCAGTGGGTGGTCTCCTCCACCAGCCAACCCCGGATAAGGCGATTCCCAACACTGCCACTCCTCAGGCAGGCTATTACTCTCAACAGAGTTCGTCCAGGGATGGCTCACAGCTTCTTCAGCAGACAGGTAGGAGACCTTGGGTAGACTGGTCCATCGTCCAACACAGCAGTCCCAGGTCGACTCTGCAATCAGACACGTTATTAATACTGGGACGCTTCACTCACAAGCTTAGACAGAAACGTCCACCTCTTCACTCCATAGATGGCGTTCACTGTCTAAGCGCCACCTCACCAGAGGTCAGCAGCGGCTACGTCGCGAGTCAACTAGGACAGGAATTCAACACTTATTGCTGGCCTATCCTGTCACCACTAGATGGCGTCGTCCATTTGGAGTGGGTTTTGGGAGCGGACTCACAGATGGCGCTGTCGTCACTGCTCCGTGCTCCAACGCTGGACTCGGGTCCGTAACAACCCCTTATCTAGTTAATTCCCCTTTAATTAACTCACTGAATCCTTAAGTCCTCAACACAACTTAAAGAAACAAAGTAACCCCAGTGTTACATACGTCACACTTACAATGGCATGCATAACAAAAATGCATAACCCACATACGGTTGCGGCTACTGCAACTTGTTAATTACTGTACCCACACAGTAATGACACACAGTTAAGCAACAACAAGAGTATACCAATATTACTGCCCCCTCTAATCTTGCAACCGTTGCAAGGGACTACTGTGATCAATCACGACTACTTCAGCAAGACAATTTACATTAATATAAAGCATCGTCGCTATGCGGACAGCTGGCACTAATTCTCTTAATTAGGCAATTAACAAATCAATTGCCTGCTCTCATTAAGTACTGTGAATTCCCCTGAATAATCAAAGAGGCCCCTTAAAGCCTCAACACAGTTCCTAGGGCAGTAATATTGTATACCTGACAACAACACTGCACAAACCTACAGCATAATGATGCCGCAGCATACCCCACATGCTAATGACATCATTGGGCAATCAGTCACCAATCTCATCTACTGACTCACCACACAACACAGTACATACAAAACATGCAAATGAAACACATGGAAATGGCATACACATAATCAATGAAAATTATATCACCAGAAAAATGTATCCATAACTACACAGACCTCAGGGTATCCACTGACATCCCTGCAACACTGGCCTGCCTACCTCTGCAATGATATAATTAACATGCGGCACTATGGCATTAATCAAGTCTGAACGATTATATAGAATCGACAGCTGGATCACTTATATGGTAAATCTCTACACTGACCGGTTACATACTCGAGTCAGTCTACACACAATATATAACTATATATAACTACTTGTGTGGTACCGTGTACAACATCCATCTCCAGGTACATCCCAACCAGTCACCTGGACGTCAATGCAGACAGCTGTCTCTCAGCTGCTTCCCTAGCCTGGCAGGGCTATGGGACAACACAGCTTTTACTGGAATTTCCACTAGTCCTGAGACACTGTTACTCTATGAATATTGTATTCACGTTTACTTATATCCTCAACAATCATTTTATTTCCCCAGTCACTACCACTCTGGCTGTAGAACACCTAGCTCGCTCCTCGTGCGTCGACTAGGTGTGGCCCTAGGATGTCCAGGGAAGGTGGTCATCGCGTGGCCCTAAGGGGGTGGCCACGGGGTAAGCACAGAGCGTCACAGCGTCACCCGGGCTGAGCTGGCGTGCGGGGGTGGCGCGGCCCAGGGCGGGCGGCGCGGGGGTTGCCTGGGGGGGGTGGCCCCCGGGCGGCTGGCCAAGGTGGGCGGCGCGGGGGTGTCGCGCACATGGGATGCCTCAGGCTGGCTGGCTGGCGCCCACAGGCATACACACGTGGATGGGGAATCACCTACAACCCCATCATACCAGAGCATTCCTCGCTCGTTCACTGGGGTGACGATGGCCGGCGGCGGCACCACATGGCAGACCCAACAAGGTGGAATTCAAAGTCCAACATGGGCTTGTAATATCACCACAATTACACTGCCCATATTCCACCCATTGTCCATTAACACTAGACAGGATACTCGGACCCGATGTGAGGGATCAATCTGATACACCATGAGGCCTGCCAGTTGCCTCATGGGTGAACACTGTAAACTGTCTCTTAGTTTGTTACTTTTCCTTCCGTACTCATTGGCCCCAATTTCACGCAAATTGGGCCTTGACACAACCCAGGATGGCAGGAGTGCCATGCACGATGAATAATAAGGATCACACAGCGATTAACGGGGGTGGAGGTGGCAGGCTGCCACCCCCACCCAATCACTTCTTCCTCAGCTTGCTGCCCAGCCCAGACTGACTATTTGGCGGGCTAGGGAAACTCAAATGCCCATCTCTCCCCCTTACCTTGTCTTGACCAATCAGCACAAAGCCGGCACAACTCAAGGTGCCGCTACCAATAACAGCTGTTCGTGCCAAAACTCAGCTAGATGCAAAGGTGCCTAAACCAATCACAGACGCCCTTGCCCTGCGGCGTCCCGTGACGTCACAAGGAGGGAGAGGCCTAACAACAGTGGCGCAATGTCTCACATGGTGGGGGGGGGGGGCGACGTTCACCCCACTGTCCCCCCACCTCTAAAAACTGTTTGAGAGTCAAGTATCCACACATACCACTCACTCTCAAATCTCATCCCATCTCACAGAAACAGGAAAAATTCTGTAACTCTCTCTCTACAGTGCAATCACAGACTTCTAGCTAGTCTTAAATGATAGTCCATAACATGAGCTTTCCTCCAACACCCCACAAGTGCATATTAGTTTGAAAATTTCTTGTCTAGAGTCCCTAGAGCGACTAGCCTAATCTAGAAAACTAGGAAAAACTAGCTGAGGGAATCTTCATTCCCTCACAACCCTCTGGACCTTCTGATAGAGGTGGAGCAACGGAAAGATGCCCAGATTTGAACACTGAGCAAACAGCACCTGAAACAAGGCTGGGCTGGCTACCAAGGCGCCAAAAGAATGACTTTCTCTCAGTAAGACTCCAGCTGTGCCAGCACTCGGAGCAACAGCCAGCCTGAGGGAAAGAGGTAAATGCACCCCGACCTTGACCAGTCCAGACGAAAGGCGTCTACTGTGAGTGCCTTGCAGTCGGGAAATGGTATTGCATAAGGAAGCCGATGCAAAGAAATGGCATCTGGCAAAGCTAGAAGAAGGAATCGGCATTGACGGTCGATTCTGTGGAAAGAGGAATGAAGTGGAGCAAACCATCGGGCAGGATGTTGGAAATTCCCTGAACATGACCTGAAAGGATATGCAAACCCCAAGAACTAAGCAGAAGAGCTGTAGGCCTTCCCAAAATAGTGGGAAAGAGAAAAGAAAAGAAAAGAACGTATGACATGTTTGTTGGCAATCAGTTGTCAGGCACAAAATTAACAATCTTATTATATGGTATGTGTCCTTGATTGTTGCAGGTCACTTAGTAGGATAATTACACAAATCATAATCTGTTCATATTAAGTGGTCAAATTGAACCATAACCACAATTTCTGGGGAGAGCCCCTTCGGCTCCCCGGAGCTTTCCAGGTTGATATGAATGTATTAGACCCTGGCATCAGTCAAAGCGAACGGAGTTCTTAGGCCTACCGGGGACCACGAGCCAGAACCTGACCCCCTCAGAGAGACACGAGGAGCAATGGCCTATAGAAACCCCTGTGTGGTTGGAAGCATTTTATGTCTGCCATCCACTGAGTCAGTTACCCAGAAAGGGAGGTGCCCCAAAACAAACCCTGTCTGGTTAAAAAATTGCCACTGAAAGCCGAACTGTTGGACAGAACTCCCCCAAACAAAAAACAAACAAACGAGCATGACGTCACAACCGTCACTGCGCCGGTGTCTACGCAGATTCCCCCTTCCCTGGGACGGGGGAGGGGGAGTTCAAGACCCCTCGTGCCAGCTATCCACCCCCCCGTTCTGAGGCTGATGCGAGACCTGGCAGTCATGCAACACTGGCTCCTGACATAGCAGTGCTGTGCCTTGTGGTGTAGTTCTGTTCTGTGGTGGTGTGTGAACCAGGAGTAATTTCACTAGTACTTGGGCTGCATGTGCCTAGAGTTACTAGGTGCCCTGTAAGTACTGACCTTGTGGCTTGGGGTTATCTTCCACAAGTCGCTTGGGGTCTCCCTCCGCTCTGGTCTTTTGCTGCTTGGTGATTGTCCGCCCTTGTAGTCAGCTGGAGTGTTTCATGCGCCTCTGCTTTCTTCTGGGTAGGAGGTAGTTTTGTCACTGGTAAGGGCATGAGGTACTGTGCAACTTGTTTTCAATATAACATTGAAGCTGGCTCTGTTCTGCCTGGTGACATTGTAATCTTGGGGGGGTTTTCTTTTCTTTTTGTTTGCTGCCTAGTTGTTCTTATGTTCCTTTTTACTGTCGATGGTAATTGAAAAATCAATTCTCCAAAATTCATTTTTATTTCTAGTCTCACGTGATGCTTGAATGCGTTTCGTAATAACTTATTACATCTTCAAAGACTTTAGTTTACACACACAACTGTAACCTGAAAACACTAAACAGAGTCATCTAATCCGTCATACTTATACTCGCATTTGGGTGAGGTGATATGGTGCAACAGTTTTGGATGAGGTGAACAAACTTGTGACAAATAAAGACAGAACATGAAACTGTGGGTATTAATTGAATATGAATTGGATATGAGAGCATAAGAATGGGAGTAACTGCAGAGGGCCTATTAGCCTATACTTCCTCTTGATGCTTTTATATTCGTTCGGAGTCTTGAAGTGGGTAGAATATAGTTGTGCATTAATTGACTGTTGATTGCTGGTGTTCTCGCCATGGTTCTCAAGAAAGCCATTGATAAGGTTGAACCTAAGAAAATAGCTGTGAGTAGAGGCAGTAGAGGATGTCCTTTCTTGATTAAGAAAATGTGTGAAGTATGGGAAGAACTGCAAAGTTCTGTTGAAAAAACTCACCCAGATAAAGCTGTAGCAGGCCGTTGCATTGACCTTTTAAATGACAATGTGATGTCTTACTACAGACAAGTGTTAAAATGTAGGGAAATACAAGTGTCTTTAGACAGATTCTTAGTAAGACAAACAAGTCCTACTGGTATGCAGGCAAAATGTGCCATAGTGTGCTCACCAGTGAAGTCCTCAATGCCTGATGTGATAATGGAAGGGGACCCCCGTTCCAAACAGTAACTCTTCTCCTCCTCCCCCCTCCTCACCATCTTCCATACGCCTACAGCATTCAACAGCAAGGTAAGTAATAGCTTGAACATAGTTTTGAAGGTTTATTTAGATGAATTAGGGATAAAAATTTAGTTTGATGTGGGGTTTTTGGGGTAGTCAGGAACGGATTAATTCGTTTCCCATTATTTCTTATGGGGAAATTAGCTTCGGAATACGAGCCGTCTCCAGGAACGGATTAAACTCTTAAACTGAGGTACCCCTGTATATGTATATGTATGTGTGTATATATATATATATATATATATATATATATATATATATATATATATATATATATATATATATATATATATATATATATATATATATGTCGTACCTAGTAGCCAGAACTCACTTCTCAGCCTACTATGCAAGGCCAAATTTGCCTAGTAAGCCAAGTTTTCATGAATTAATTGTTTTTCGACTACCTAACCTACCTAACCAAACCTAACCTAACTTTTTCGGCTACCTAACCTAACCTAACCTATAAAGATAGGTTAGGTTAGGTTAGGTTGGTTAGGTTTGGTCATATATCTACGTTAATTTTAACTCCAATAAAAAAAATTGACATCATACATAATGAAATGGGTAGCTTTATCATTTCATAAGAAAAAAATTAGAGAAAATATATTAATTGAGGAAAACTTGGCTTATTAGGCAAATTTGGTCACGTGTTTATTTTCGTGATATACACATATATATATATATATATATATATATATATATATATATATATATATATATATATATATATATATATATATATTTATATATATATATATACACATACACATACTGTAACCACACGATTATCCAGGATTCGAACATCCGGAAAACGCCCTTATATGGCCAAAATCGTGACCGGATAAAGTTATCTCAATATCCAGCCAAAATGACCATGGGAGCCGGATAAAAGCTGGTTTAACCGGATAAAAAATCAGAGCCGGTTAACTTGCTGCCGATGTTGCACTATCCGGAAAGTCAGCCGGATAATCATTGAATTGTCTGGATATGATAGCCATGGGGCGGGCCGTACCGTATTAATCCCGTCTGCCTGTGGCTCGAGACGCATGGTGGAGGAGGGGGTGGGGTGGGAGGGGAGCGTCGGGAGGGACCACCTGGGTACAGGAATTACCATTAATTTTAGAATAATTCATCATAGCCAAAAACAAATGAAATACTTGTAATTGTGTAATAAGAAATATATAAGTTTCCTAAAAACAATGTGCACAGGCTGAAGTTTCCTTCAAAAATATTGTGAGTTTTTTCCTTCTGGCAGCCTACGTAACGTGCTATAGCTGCCCCAAGTGGACCCGTCTAACGCTGGTCAACCCATGTGCCTCATTCCTCTGTTCGCGGATTGGCCAGTCGTCGCCGGCTTGTTAAGTATCTGCCTGACGTATGGACTCCTGGCCATGGACATATTCGTGTCGGCATGGTCTAGGTGTTGCCCATTCTATGTGGCGCCCTTACCCGCCTTCGAGGCATTCACAGTGGATGCTTTTCGATAGGACTGGTCGAGGTGGGGGTACCTGTTCCTCTTCTTCCGGTCCAGCTGTTGCTTCGGGTTCTGGCTCGGTTTGAGTCCATTCCCAAGGAAAGTAGTCCTCATGGTCCCTTGATGGCCGGCCCAGCTTTATTTTCAGATGCTGCTTGATAGGTGTCTGAACCTGGGGGTTTTCTCACGGCTCTGCCTCTTTCAGTAGATCTGGCCAGTCCATTATGTAGCTGGTTTGATCTTCTCAAGTATTTGCATCTGGTATTTCTGACGCAAGTCTACCACCATTTGTAAGGTGAGCTGGTGGCCTCATTGATGGTGTCTCACCTGTGTGCTTCGTCTCGGTGGCAGTATAAAGTTTCCTGGCGGTCCTTTCGTTATTTCTTATCCCACCGTAGATTCTCTTCTGTTTTGGATCGGGTTGTCTTGTCCTTCCCTTCTTGGTTGTTTCAGAACCGTCATCTTATACTGAATACCATCGCCTCGTATTGTGTGGTGCTAGTGGAGCCACTTCAGCTTACGTTCGGGGTGTATGTTACTTCTGCTCCATTCCGCAAGCTGTCTTGTGCGTTGTTTCACTTCCGGCCTGCTCATGCGCTGCTTAACACTTTAGTCCAGGCATGACGCAGCATTGCGTCATCCGTTTACTGTCGGTAATCTTGGGGATGACGCAATGCTGCGTCATCCACTAAAATAATTGCCAAAAATCAGGTTTTACCCAATTTTTGGGGGACTGTTTGGTAACTGTCAACAAGCCGAATGCAATCTGTGACTACAATGCAAACATGAAAGGTGTTGATCACTTTGACCAAATGATCAAATATTATCACTTCATAAGGAAAACTCACAAATGAACGAAGAAAATGACCTTCTATTTTGTGCAAATGGCTATCTACAATGCTTATGTGATGTACAACTACTACACAAAAAATACTAAACTATAATACTAAATATACTAAAATACTAAATACTAAACATTTGTGGGCAGGAATTGGGAGTGTAGCTGGAAGGCGTCTGGGCACTCATTCGCGGTTAACGCGTGGCCCATCTTCAACTCGTCGGCGGGTGGAGCGTGACCAGGTTTTTTATTTTATATAAATAATATTCCTTTAGAGAATTCTATTGCGAACCCATTGATACCAAAATGAAAAACCTAGGACGAAAATTGAGGTGACCAGAGTGAAAAGAGTGAACACATTTTATCGCTTTTGCGCGCTCCTGGGTAACTCGTTTGCACTTTCTCTGTTTGCTACGGGTAATTAGCCGGGCTTTTGGAGTTTATATGCATTTAGTGCTGTAGAGAATTCTATTGCGAACACAATGATACCAAATTTAATCTCGTAGGACGAGAATTGAGGTGACAAAGTTGAAGAGAGTACAGTACAGTGCTTCCTCAGTCTAACGAACCCCGCTCTATCGAATTCCCGGAAGAGCCGAACAAATTGAATTCGGTACCAAATGTTCAGTGGAACATACAAATGTTCGATTAAGCGAGGAATGTTCGTCCAAGCGGTCACCGAGGCCGAGCGTCAGAGCTGGCTGTCATCAACTATGATTCGCCAGAGTGTAAACAGTTATGTAGTGTTTTATTATCCTTACCCATTGTTTCTAGGGAGAAATGGTGATAAAAATGGTGATAAAATGGTGTCAGGGGGGCATTGGTGAGAGAGTTGTTGCCAGGAGGCAAGTGGTGTCAATAGTTAAGGTTTTTTGTTTGGGGGCAGGTGGTGTAAGTTAGTATTCTCATGGGAGGCAGGTTGTCAGCCAGGCAGCCGACAACCAGCTGAAATGGTGATAAAATGGTGTCGGGGGCATTGGTGAGAGAGTTGTTGTCAGGAGGCAAGTGGTGTCAGTAGAGGTAACACGTGACTGGCGCCTCCATGCTCCCCCCCCTCTCCTTCCTGCACCTGACCACAGAGACCAGCCACTACCTCACTCTCCTCTCATCGTCAGATGCCAAGAGTCAATTTAATGATAATTATCACATTATCTACACTGAAAATAGCCTTTTTATTAGAAAAATGTCATATTGGAGCAATAATAATGGTGAAAATTGTGATATATACAGTACATATTTTAAACAGTTTGAACACATTTCCTTTTCACAGAATTTTTAATACAATTGGGGTGTAGATAACAGCTAGCATTGTGTGGCCGGCCGGTCGCTCCCTGAGCCATTGGGGGGTGGGGGGTGGGAGGGGGGAGGTTTGTTTCCTGGATCCCTCCCTCCCTCCCTCCCTCCCTCCTCTAACAGCCTACGTACTGTACTAATATCTATTTAGAATAAATTTTGAGTAGACCAATAAAACAAGCACAGGTCGTGTGAACGTTAGGCCTTGGTGAGGTGGCTGACATCATTTGTGGTGGTGTCAGGGGAGGCAGGTGGTTTCAGGGGAGGCAGGTGGTGGCAGGGGGAGGCAGGTGGTGGCAGGGGGAGGCAGGTGGTGTCAGGGGAGGCAGGTGGGGTCAGGGGTGGCAGGTGGTGGCAGGGGGAGGCAGGTGGTGTCAGGGGAGGCAGGTGGTGGCAGGGGGAGGCAGGTGGTGTCAGGGGCGGCAGGTGGTGACAGGGGAGGCAGGCGGTGTCAGGGGAGGCAGGTGGTGGCAGGGGGAGGCAGGTGGTGGCAGGGGGAGGCAGGTGGTGTCAGGGGAGGCAGGTGGTGGCAGGGGGAGGCAGGTGGTGTCAGGGGCGGCAGGCAGTGTCAGGGGAGGCAGGTGGGGTCAGGGGAGGCAGGTGGTGTCAGGGGAGGCAGGTGGTGTCAGGGGAGGCAGGTGGTGTCAGGGGAGGCAGGTGGTGTCAGGGGAGGCAGGTGGGGTCAGGGGAGGCAGGTGGTGTCAGGGGAGGCAGGTGGTGTCAGGGGAGGCAGGTGGTGTCAAGGGAGGCAGGTGGGGTCAGGCGAGGCACGTGGTGTCAGGGGAGGCAGGCGGTGTCAGGGGAGGCAGGTGGTGGAAAGAGGCAGGTGGGGTCAGTGGTGGAAGTAGAGAGAGAAGGGTGCTGACCACGGATGGCTGCCAAACCTCTCATTCATTCTCTATTATAAATCTCAATCTTAGCTGTAAAATATTTATGCCAAAATATGTTGTATTAATATACATTATTAATCATTAACATGTTTTATTGTTTCCTGTAGAAAACAATAGCTGACTTGGCATTGTGGTGTGTATGGCCGGGTAACTGGCGGGTGGGGGGGGTCCTGGAGGTGTGAGAGGAGACCTGTCAACCCATCATTTTTTTTTTGTCGGGTGAGTTGAGACGCTTCCAAGCCCGCTGCTTCAATACACCCCATGGATGGTGTGGGTGGTGTGGTGTGGTTTGGGTGGTGTGGGTGGTTGTGGGTGGGTTGGTGTGGTGGGTGCGTGGTGTGGTTGGGTGTGGGGGGGATGATGTGGGTGGTGTGGGGTGTGTGGGGGATGATGTGGGGTGTGTGGGTGGTGGTGTGGGGGATGGTGTGGGTGGTGTGGGGTGAGTGGGGGATGATGTGGGGTGTGTGGGTGGTGGTGTGGGGGATGCTGTGGGTGGGGGTGTGTGGGTGGTGGTGTGGGGAGTGTGGGTGGTGGGGGCGAATGGTGTTAGTGGTGTTGGGGATGGTGTGGGTGGTGAGGGGGATGGTGTGGGTGGTGTGGGGGATGGTGTGGGTGGTGTGGGTGGTGTGGGGGATGGTGTGGGTGGTGTGGGGGATGGTGTGGGTGGTGTGGGGGATGGTGTGGGGGGTGGTGTGAGTGAGGTGGGGGATGGTGTGGGTGGTGTGGGGGATGGTGTGGGTGGTGTGGGGGATGGTGTGGGTGGTGTGGGGGGATGGTGTGGGTGGTGTGGGGGATGGTGTGAGTGGGGTGGGGGATGGTGATTCTCGCATCTCAGATTATTATTGACACCAAAAGAGCATGAAAGATATTATAATGAAGCACCACACAACAAAGAAACAAACTAATGTGTCCTGGCATATGTTTAAAAAAAAAAAAATTAAGAAGGTTGTTGGGGCTGGACGGATGGAACGAATTCCGCACTGGAACGAATCGGCTTCGCCCCATATAGTTCGTTCAAGTGAGGACACACTGTATACACTTTTCAGAATTAACGCGCGCTCCTGTGAAACGCTGGGACCCAAATCGCACAGTTGAGGGGTGGCGCGCGGGGTACGCCAAAGTGTTAAGCCGCCCTGGTCGTTGGACCGGGTGCTCTCTTTTTCTCTCTCTTCCTTGGTTTGTTCTGGCCCTTTCGGTTCAAGATTGTTTTTCAAAATCTCTTTTCCTGTTAGCATTGGACTCTGTGGGTCAGGTTGGGGAGCTTTAGACTCTCCTCCGGCGCAGATTTCTGCTCTTTTGGTCCTGGTGGTTGGTTTGTTCGTTTGCAGCCATCGCCTTCTTTTCTGGCAAAGAAAGAGATTGCTGCTTTCCAAAGGGGTCCTTGGGTTCTTGATGCTTGGTTGGTTAGGCTGGGGGTGCATCATGTGTTGTGTCTGGTTGCTGCTCTTCGTCGTTACCTGCACGCCACAGCCTTGGTGGCTGGAGTCACGCTTTGAGTTGACCCAGTTTCCCTTCTTCCATGTTCCAGGGTTCGGGTCTCCCAGGTCATCCACAGGGTTCGTCGGTCCAGCCAGCCTGCAGTCTATCCTCGTGCCCATGATGTTCTTAAGTTTGCTGCATTGACTGCCGTCTTTGGTAATATGTTTTGAGCATTCGGGCACAGGGCTTTTAGAGGTCGAACAGGGTCCTGGCCACTCGCTACCTTGTCAATGTTCCTGGTCTTAGTCGGGTGTGTGTCGCATTGGGTCGAAGGTTGCAGCGGGTAAGTCCCTCTTGTTTTATCTGTGGTTAAGTAGCTCCGGGGAGCCGAAGTGGCTTCCTCCCAGAAAACCAGCATTGAATGTTATGAAACGCCATTTTCTGAGCGAGGCCCGGAGGCTCTCCGGCAACCCTCCCTTCCCTCCAGTTGGCAGTTTTTCACATCCAGCCTCTGAACTGGGGGTTGACAGCCAAAACAGGGGGTCTGGAGCTCCCACTTTCCCCGCTTGGAAAGGGGGAGGGGAGTTGCGCAGACAGAGGAGCGGTGACAGTTGTGACGTCATGCACGTTTGCTCGTTTTTCGTTTGGGAAATTCTGTCTAACAGTTCGGCTTTCAGTAGCAATTTTTAACCAGATAGGGTTTGTTTGGGGAGCGCCTACATTTCTGGGTGCCTGACTTGGTCGATGGCAGACATGGAATGCTTCCAACCACATGGGAGTTTCTATAGGCCACTGCTCCTCGTGTCTCTCTCTGAGGGGGTCAGGTTCTGGCTTGTGGTCCTCAGTAGGCCTAAGAACTCCATTCACTTTGACTGATGCCAGGGTCTAATACATTCATATCAGCCTAGATAGCTCTGGGTGAGCCTCTGGGTTTCACCCAGAAAATGGCGTTTCATTATATTCATCGCTGTTTTTTTTCCCCCCTAGATACCATCGTTGGAGAAGAAAACTTTTCATATCTTATCAGAATTAAGAAAATCATGTCCAGCAAAAAATGTTGTGTCAGCATCTGGATATCTTCCATGTGAAGCAGTCGAAGGTAGCTATCACCAATATTTTAAGTGTGCTCACAATTTTGAAGATTTTGTATTGCTTTATTGTAGCTTTCAATGTAAAGTATTGTGAATAAAGTTAACCCTTGCAGTGCATATAACATCATGTGGTGCCTTAGCATTAGTGTGCCACACATTATGTAATGTTTTAAGCACTTTGCAACAATTGAAACTCCAACTGGTACACAGTGTACCAGATCAGTATTTGAGGCCTCTGGTAAATATCAGCCATCTTGAAAAGGGACTTAGGATTTTTTAGGATATTGTTCCCCAAAAATCCTAAGTCTATTGTTTTTAACAATACTGTATAAGAATACAAAAATCAGCATTGAATCTAATAAGAGGCATCTTTCTGGTAGAGCCTCAGACTCCCTAAAGCTAGGTCACCGTGATAGCTCCGCCCTACTGTGAGTCACTTTAGCCATAGGAGTCCTGTATGGCTTTCCAGGGACCATAGCCTGCCTGACCCCCCCACCCCCTCATAGAAGCACAGGGAGTAGGGGATTGTTATGATCACCATCAGTGAGAAAACTTCCAGAAAGTGAGGCAATACAGACAATTGCAAGGTTCAGAGAGAGAAAACACAGTTTTGCAAACAATTCACTCAAAAACAAGGTCATACCCCATAGTTATGGTTGGCCACCAACAGGTGGCAGTACCATAGGGGGCTCCTGGCTTCCACATCAACATAACCTCAGACCAGAGCTGAAAGACAAATGCACCTGGTAGGGAAGGGAGAGAAGGTAACAGGGAGCCACCGAGACCCATCAGAAACTGGCATTTCATTACATTCAATACTGGTTTTATGGATGTGAGGTGGGGGATGTATATTTATTTTTACTTACAGACAATAATTCAAATCAATAAAGACTCTCCACTTCCTTACTTATAGTACATGTACATTTTCTAAAATTGGATATACAAAACTAACTTAAATTATTGATACACCTCAAATGCGAGAGGAAACATTCAGTAGCCTGCAGAATTATTTTGAATTTGTGGGATTTAAACAAACTAACAGTTTCTGGGGGGAGCCCCGTCGGCTCCCCGGAGCTATCCCAGGCTGATATGCTAATGTCAGACTTTGGCATCAATCATGCGTATGGAGTTCTTAGGCCTACCGGGGACCACGGCCAGAACCGGGCCCCCCCAGAGAGACAAGGGGAGCAATGGCCTATAGAAACCCCCGATTGGTTGGAAGTATTCTATGTCTGCCATCGACCGGATCAGGCACCCAGAAAGGTAAGCGCCTCAAAACAAACCCCTATTCTGGTTAAAATTGCTACCAAAAGCCGAACTAGTGGATAGAACTCGCCAACAGAAAACGAGCAAACTAGTATGACTCACATGTCGCTGTGCCGCTGTCTGCGCAGCTCCCCCCTACTCAGGAGGGGGAAGGGAGAGCCCCAGACCTTTCACGCCAGCTACCCACACCTCAGTTCTTGAGGCTGATGCTATAGGCGAAGGTCGTGTGATCTAGCTCCAGTGTCGCTACAGCACTGTGCTTCGTGTGTGGTGTTTGTTTTCTGTGGGTGCTAGAGCCAGGAGTTATCTTCAGTACTCGGGCTGCATGCGCCTAGGGCTGCCTTCCCTAGGTGCCCTGTAAGTACTGCCCTTGGAGCTTGGGCCACCTTCCACAGGCTCCTCAGGACCTGCCTCTGCTGGTCTGTTCTGCCGTTCGGTTTTTTGGCCACCTGTTGGGCTCTTGGGTGTTCTGTTCTCTCTTGTTACCTGCGGGAAAGAGGCAGTTTGCACTGGTAGGGGCGCAGGGTGCTGCGCAGCTTTGTATTCCCGACATATCAGCCGGCTCTGTTCCTTGGGGTTCGCTGTCCTCTTGCAGGGTTTTGTTTTTCTTTTTCTTTTTGCCTTGTGGGGGGGGGGGTTCTTCCCTATTATTCCACTGGTGTTTGCCCTTCCACGGTTCTCCTCGGTGGCACCCCCTGCTAGGTCCCCGAGAGTGTACACGTCCCTGGGGTTCAGCTATAGAGGTTTGCTTGGTAGTTTTGGGTGCTGGTTAGCTGCACCCTGCCTGGGACTACCTGAGCGCGAGTCTTAAAGTAAACGCTCAGGACCCTGGGAATTCCCTAGGGGGGCATGTGGGTCACCCCGGAGTCCCCGTTCGCTTTGTGCGAGTTTGAGGGTTGCTCGGTCCCCTTGTCTCGGGGTGACCGTCATTGTTTTTGCCTCTGCCACGCTGCCAGTTGGGTCGGTGATACTTTCGACCCTAGTCCTGTGAGTGTTGCTGCTTGCTTGCGACTCAGTTTACCCAATCCTCTGATGATTCTATTCGGATACAGGTGGCGCGTGCGTTGCAAGCTAGATTTCATCTGTTGCAATACTCTCGGATTGTTGCTCACCCGGATGCCCCGGGGCTGTCCCGCTTTGCTTTTCGAGACCCGAACTTGGGGGTGGGGGGTCGCTTCAATCCTGGTTCAGTCCCGCACCTCCTCGTCCTTCCCCTCCTGTTTTTCGTTCTGATCCCCCTTTCCCTGCTTCCGGCCCCGAAACGTCTGAGGGTTTCGGAGTTGGAGCAGGGGTTGCTCGATCTCGAGACTCGGGCAGCTTCAGGGGATGCCTCTTCCGGGGGGGCGGCAGAGACTTTAGAGTCTTGTCTCCTGGTCGAAGCTTCTGGGTCTGACCAATGGGCCCTGTTTCTTCTGGCTTCTACGGCTGCTTCGTCCTTGTCTTGTGGGGTCAGTGCTTGAGGAGAGGACTCAGCCCTGGGTCCTGCTGTGAAGGACCTCGGGGCTGGGGAGGGGCTGACTTGGAGGCCTTGGGCCTCGCTGGACCCCACCTGGGTTTTTCTTCCCTCTGAGCGGGGCTTGTTGTTACAAGGAGGGGGGTTTTCTTCCCCCCCCCCCTCTGCTTACGAGTTGGATTTGGTGTCGGCCCCTCCCCGGGTTCGGTTCCATGTTCTCTGGGTGTGTCAGTTCCGTCTTCCGAGGACTTGCGCGCCCGGGGCCTTTTGGCTTCGGCCTTCCGGTTCTTTTCCCTCCTGGAGCAGTCCTCGGATTGGCTCGTGGAAGATGTGAGGGCGCTTGGGTCCATCCCGGGGTCCGGCGCCTTATCCTCGGCAGCGCGTTCATCGGTTGCCTTGTTGAAGTTTTTCGCGCCGATATTGTGGGATGCGGCATCCCTGTTTTATGCTTCCCGACTTGCGTGTCGGCAGGCGGTGCTGGGTTCCTCCGTGGAATCTGCTTGGGCTGTGGCTCTTAGGCTGTCATCGCCTTTTTGTCCATTTCTGTTTGAGAAGTCGGTCGTGGCGCAATTTATCCAGGCTGCGTCATCGGACTTGATGGTTTTCCGGGGGGGGGGGGGTCCCTTGGTGGGTCTTCTCTGAAGGGTCGTGCCAGGGCTTGGGGTTCCTCTCGTCGTGGTAGGCCACTGGTGTCAGGTTTGGGTTCGGCTCCTCCTTAAGATCCGCCCTCGTCTGGTCGGTGCGGTGTTCGCTCCGCATGGGGTTCTGAGTCTCGTAAGGGGCGCTGGCCCTTTTGCGGTTTGCCACCTTGACGGGACGAGGGGGGGGGGGGGAGGCTTGCGCTCGCTCACACCTGGTCCCACAGTTCGTGGGCGTTTCGAGACGTGTCTGTCGGCCTGCGGTGGCGTTGGGCGGCCCCCCTTCCCTTTGGGGGGGTCGGGGCTGGCAGGGCAGGTTTCTTCCCATGCACTCTGTTGCGTTGTCCTGGAGTGGGTTCGCTTGGGCGTCGTCGAAACGACGTCGTCCCTCAGATGGGGTCTCCCATCTGTTTCCGGTCCCGAAACGGGACTGCTCAGACCTGCAGTTCATTCTGGACTTGTCCTGTCTGAACCCCTGGGTTCATTGTCCGTCCTTTCGGATGACTACACTGTCTCAGGTTCGGCTCCTCTTAGAACCGGACGCTTGGATGGTGTCCCTGGACCTCCGGGACACTTATTGGCATGTTCCGATTCATCCGAGCTTCTGGGACTGGCTCAGTTTTGTTGTGGGGCGTCAAAGTTACCGCTTTCGTTGTCTCCCGTTCGGGTTGAACCTGGCACCTCGCGTGTTCACATGCCTTATGCGGGTCGTGGTGGCTCGTTTGCATCTCTTAGGTGTATGGCTGGTTTGGGCTCCCAGCCGGTCGGCATGCTTGCTAGCCAGGGATTTGGTTCTTTCCCAGCTCGCCGGGTTCGGGTTCTTGGTGAACTGGAGGAAGTTCCATCTGGTCCCCTCTAAGGTTCAGACTTGGCTGGGTCTCGTCTGGGACTCTCGGACTGCTTCTTTGTCTCTCCCTCCGGAGTCTCGCCTGCGGTTGCAGTCCCGCCTTCGTCTGTTTCTGGTGGGCCCTCAGGTCACCTGGCGGTTGCTCGAGGGACTGTGCCGGAGCCTGAACTTCGCGATGATAGTCTACTCGCCAGGTCGGGTTTGGCTTCGTTGGCTGTTCTGGTTCCTTCGGGGTCGCCCCTTCTGCCTCTCTCGCAATCCTTAAGTTCGACCCCCGGGGGCCTTGCGTTGGCTACTGCGTCGCCGGCTTCCTCTTCGGGTTTTTCAGGGTTCGGTGCCTTGGCGCCTACCCGAGCCCTCGTTCGATGTGTACACGGATTCATCGTCTCTCGGCTGGGGCTTTGTGACCAGTGCTCACCAGGCTGGCCAGGGGCATTGGGGCCCGTCCTTCCGTCGAGCTCACAGCATGGTGTGGGAGTTCGCGGCAGTGTGGTTTGCTCTTCGGAGGATTCGGGTCACCCGCGGAACGACGATTTTGCTCCATTCGGACTGCTCTCTGGTGGTTCAATGCCTGAACCGCGGGGTTCGATGAGGTCCTTGCCTCTTTGGTGTTGGTTGCTTTGTGTGACTTGTCTGCTGAGTTCTCGGGGTTTGGCTCTCCTGGTGGTTCACGTGCGGGGAGTGTCCAATGTCTTGGCCAACGGCCTGTCTCGCTTCGTTCCTCTCTCCACGGAGTAGACGGTCGACGACACTTCCTTCCGTTGGCTTTGCCAGACGTTCGGGTGCCCCGAGGTGGACCTCTTCGCGTCAGCATGGTCGAGGCGCCTTCCCGTGTATGCGGCACCCTTCCCCGATTGTGAGGCCGTCGGGGTCGATGCCTTTCAGCTGAACTGGTTGAGGTGGGGGTTCCTGTACCTCTTTTCCCCGGTTTCGGCTGTTGCTCCAGGTCCTGACTCACTTAGAGACTTACCAGGGGAGAGTTGTCCTTCTGGCCCCTTGGTGGCTGGCCCGGCCTAGGTTTCAGGTGCTGCTTGCTCGGTGTCCGAACCTGAGGGTTTTCCCGCGGCTCCGCCTCTTTCAGCAGATTGGGCAAGAACGTCACATGGCTGGTTCGATCTTCTTGAGTCTTCGCATATGTTTTTTTTTACTCGAGTCTATCGTCTTCTCTGTGGTGATCAGGTGGCCTCCTTGTTGGTGTCCCACCTGAGGGCTTCTTCTCAGCGGCAGTATGAAGTTTCCTGGCGGTCCTTCTGTTTCTTTTTGCATCTTCGTCGTTTTAATTCGCTGTCTATTAGGGTGATTTTGTCCTTTCTCTCTTGGTTATTTCAGGACCATCATCTTATGGCTAACACTGTCGCTTCGTATTGTACGGCGCTGGTGGAACCGCTTCAGCTTGCTTTCGGTATCGATGTTATGTCTGCGCTGTTTCACAAGCTGTCTCGTGCTTTGTTTCACCTCGGCCTGCTCATGCGCCGCCTGAGCCGTCCTTGTCTTTGGACAGAGTGCTTGCTTGCCTTTCGTCTCCTCGTTTTGTCGTGGCCCCTTCCGTCTGGGATTGTTTCTCCAAGGCTCTTTTGTTGTTGGCATTAGCCTCTGTGGGTCTGATCAGGGAGCTTCATGCTGTCCTCCGGCGCAGGGGTTTCTGCCCTTTCGGTTGTGGCGATTGTTTTGTTCGCTTGCAGCCATCTCCTTCTTTTCTGCTGAAGAATGAGACTGCTGCGTTCCGGAGGGGTCCATGGGTGGTTGATGCTTGGTTGGTTCGGCCGGGGGTGCAACATGCTTTGTGTCCGGTTACGTTGCTTCACCGTTATTTGCACGCTAAGGCTTCTGTGTTCGGGGACGCGCTTTGGGTTTATCCGGTTTCCTTTCTTCCCTGTTCGCGGGTTCGGGTCTCCCAGGTCGTCCGCAGGGTTATCAAATCCAGCCAACCTGCGGTCTATCCCCATGCCCATGACGTCCGTAAGTTCGCGGCTCATGCTGCCGGCTTTGGGAGTATGTCTTGATCTGATATTCGGGCGCGGGGTTTTTGGCGGTCGAACAGGGTCCTGGCTGATCGTTACCTCGTGAATGTTCCTGGGCCCCGTCAGGTCTGTGTTGCTTTGGGTCGGCGGTTGCAGCCAGTTTTCTCGACTTCGAGTTGAGGAGTGAGCGACGACCGCCTCCCAGGTAAGTCCCTCCTTTTCCGTCTGTGGGTAGTTAGCTCTGGGGAGCCGACGGGGCTCCCCTCAGAAAACCAGCGTTGAATGTAATGAAACGCCATTTTCTGGGTGAGTCCCGAAGGCTCCCCGGCATCCCTTCCTCCCTCTGGTCGGCTGTTTTTGGTGTTTTGGACATCCAGCCTCAGAACTGAGGTGTGGGTAGTTGGTGTGAGGGGTCTGGGGCTTCCCCTTCTCCCTCCCAGGGAGGGGGGAGCTGAGCAGACAGCAGCGCGAAGACGTGTGACGTCATACTAGTTTGCGCGTTTTCTGTTGGGGAGTTCTATCCATTAGTTTGGCTTTTGGTAGCAATTTTAACCAGAATAGAGGTTTGTTTTGGGGTGCCTTTCTGGGTGCCTGATCTGGTTGATGGCAGACATAGAATGCTTCCAACTACACGTGGGTTTCTATAGGCCATTGCTCCCCTTGCCTCTCTGAGGGGGGGCCCGGTTCTGGCCGTGGTCCCCGGTAGGCCTAAGTAGTATCCACTTGATTTAACGGCCTATATGGGGCTGTATCCTGGTCGTTATTTCCGGAACTAAGTGTCGTTTTTTTTTTCAAGTAACATTCAGGTAAGATATATTTTGTACAGACTGCCACTTGGTCCACCATTCTAGTGCCTTCTACCCTGTGATGTCACAGATTCACGGCACATTGTTTTGATTTGTCAAGAGGCTGGAGTGTTCATTCTGTGACTTTGTTGGACATATCTGCGCAATCAAGAAACATCCGTGCACCATGTCAGCTCCATATGCACTCATTGTGTCAGTGATGGCTGACTTGTTGGTGGATGTGCAGGCAGGCGGGGATGGAGAGGCTGAAATGTAGGCAGGCAGGCAGGCAGGGAGAGGCTGGGAGGTAGGCAGGGAGGGAGAGGCAAGAAGGAAGGCAGAGCTTGGGAGGGAGGCAGGCAGAGCTTGGGAGGGAGGCAGGCAGAGGCTGGGTGGTAGGCACGGAGGGAGTGGCAAGGAGGGAGGCAGGCAGGGAGGGAGGGTTGGGAGGGAGGGAGGCAGGCAGGCAGGAAGAGGCTGGGAGGTAGGCAAGGAGGGAGAAGCAGGCAGACAGAGCTTGGGAGGGAGGCAGGGAGGGAGGCAAGCAGGCAGAGGCTGGGAGGGAGAGAATGGAGATAGATGGAGAGATGGATGGATGGATTGATGGAGGGATGGAAAGATGGAGGGATGGAACGATGGAGGGAGGGAGGGATGGAAGGAGGGAGGGAGGGAGGGAGGGAGGGATGGATGGAGAGGGAGGGAAGGAGGGAGGGAGGGAAGAAGGGAGGGAGGGATGGAAGGAGGGAGGGAGGGATGGAAGGAGGTAGGGAGGGAGAGATGGAGGGAGGGAGGGAAGGGGGGAGGGAGGGAGAGAAGGGGGGAGGGAGGGAGAGAAGGTGGGAGGGATGGAGGAAGGGAGGGAGAGTTGGAAGGAGGGAGGGAGGGAGAGATGGATGGGAGGAAGGGATGGAATGAGGGAGGGAGAGATGGATGGGAGGAAGGGATGGAATGAGGGAGGGAGAGCTGGTGGGAGGGAGGGAGGGAGGGAGGGAGGGAGGGAGAGATGGTGGGAGAGATGGAAGGAGGGAGGGAGGGAGAGATGGATGGAGGGAGGGAGGGAGGGAGAGATGGTGGGAGGGATGGAAGGAGGGAGGAAGGGATGGAAGGAGGGAGGGAGAAGTGGAGGGAGGGATGGAAGGATGGAATGAGGGAGGAAGGGATGTAAGGAGAAAGTGAGGGAGGGAGGGAGAGAGTGAGGGAGGAAGGGAGAGATGGTGGGAGGGAGGGATGGCTATACCCCTTTTGGAGGGAGTATAGCCAGGGTTTCGCCTGCTGTTGGTCGAGATGGGTTCTCCGTGGTGCCGGCAGCTGGGTTGTCATGTCTCCCCCAATCCCCCAATTTGTTCTACGACTGGGAGGTGCCGTGCTCGCTCTGTTTAGAAGGCTAGTTCTTGGGGTTCTTGTTGACCCTTTCACGGGTCGCCCATCTGACGGGGCAGTGGGGAGAATGCTGGCTCTCTTTGCTCACACTTGGTCCCACAATTCGTGTGCATTTCGGATCCTATCATGTATCCTGTGGTGACATTGGGCAGTCTCTCCTCCTGGGAGGGGGGGGGGGGTCGACTCTGATGCAGCAAGCCTCTTCTTCCCTCCATTGAGTCATCTTTGGAGTGGATGTGTCTGGGCGTGGTTGAAATGACCTCATCGCTTCGGTGGGTTTCTCTCCTTTTCCTCTTCCGAAAAAAGATTGTGTATATTTCCAGTACATTCTGGATTTATCCCGTCTGAACTGGTTGATTTCATGCCCCTCATTTCTAACGACTACTTTGCCTCAGCTCCGACCCAGAAGCTTGGATGATATCTCTGGAAGTCAAAGATGCCTATTGGCACGTTCCTCTTCTGGGATTCAGGGATTGGTTAGGTTTTGCCATGGGGCAACAGACTTACCGCTTTCAAGCTCTTCTGTTCGAGATGAATCTGGCGTTTTTTTTTTTTTTTTTTTTTTTTTTTTGCATGCTTGAATTGGGGTTGTGGTGGCCCTGTCTTCGTTTATTAGGACTAAGAGTTTTGGCCTACCTCAACAACTGGCTGTGTGGGCTCCCAGCCGGTCTGCTTCTCTGCTAGCTAGGGAATCTGGTTCTTTCCCAGCTTGCCGGGTTCAGGTTCCTGGTGAACTGGAGGAAGTCCCAGTCAGTTCGGTTCCAGGTTCGGACCTGATTGAGCCTGACGTGGGTCATTTTCTGTCATCTTCGCTTTCCCCCTGTCTCCTGTAGCCTTACTCCGGCTACAGTCTCGCCGTCTAATGCTGTTGAGGAGGACCCAGGCTACTTGACGGATGCTCGAGGTCGGATGGTCGCTTTAGGTAACTCTGATGTCGAGTTCTCTGAACTGGAGTTGTACATGGGAAGAGTAATTCTTCTGGCTCCTTGGTGGCTGGCCCAGCATTGGTCTTTGGTATCTGGCCTGCTCATGCACCACCTGAGCCTCCATGGTGGGAACCGACCTGTGAGATTTATATTTATTTAATTTAAATGAATTGATATAGAATTTATATTTACGTTAATTTATATATTTCGATAGCAATTTGTATGATGTTAAGTGGACTGTATTTCTGCAAATTCTCATAAATCAATTCTTACACATTAAGGGGGGGGTTATATTAAATTTATATATATGCAGCCAATCAAACTACAGTACTAAACTACATATATTAGTAAATAGAGGTGTCCTTATCTTATTGTATGATAGGCCTAGTCCACCAGGTATAACTAGGATGTAGACACCAAATAATCCTCCTGTGAGGCTAGCATCCACCACCCAAGTAACTGATGTACCAAGATTAATTCTTGCTTCCTCTTCTTGTTCCTGTCAAAGGGCACTAGCTGTAAAGCTGGAATCCTAATACAGTGGCATCTCGACTTACGATAATTTCGAGTTACGATATAAATTTAATTGAAAAATGCGACTCGACATCCAATGGTGTCGTCGACTTCCCATATTTGTTGGTACACGTTCGGGTCGACCGAGCGCAAGGTTCCCGGTCACGCAGTCCGACCTGCCTCAGTTTACTATAGCTGCCCGCTTAGTGACAATCGTGCCTATAAGAAATTCCGCATTTGTGATGATTTTTTGCATTTTGAACATTAAAGTAATTATTATATATCACACCATGAGTTCCAGGTAAGTCAGTGGTAAGGCTCAACATATGAGATCCCATGTAAGAACGACCATAGAGCAGAAACAAGAGATCATTCGTAAATATGAAGATGTTGTGCGGGTTGTTGAACTAGCTAGGCAGTACAACAAATGTCAGTCAACGATATCCACCATACTGGCTAAGAAAAAGGACATTATGGGTGCTAAAGTGGCAAAAGGCGTATCAATAATCATGAAACATAGAACACAACACTTGAAGATGTTGAACAGTTATTATTAATTTGGATACACATCAAGGAGTTAGTGGGTGATAGCGTTTCGGAGGCCATCATTTGTGAAAAGGCAAGAAAATTGCATGAAGACTGTTAAAGAAAACCCCTGGAACGAGTGATGCAGAAGTGAAAGCGTTAAGGCGAGCAGGGGATGTTTTGAGAAATTTAGAAAAAGAAATGGAATTCATAGTGTTGTGAGGCATGGGGAGGCTGCCAGCTCAGACAAACCAGTGCCTGAAAGATTCATTGGCGAATTTAAAGATTTTGTGCAGAGTGAGGCATACCTACCACAACAAGTGATTAATTGTGACGAGACAGTGCTATTCTGGAAAAGATTGCCAAAGAAAACATATATTACCAAGGAGGAGAAATCATTGCCTGGACACAAACCTATGAAAGATCGGTTTACTCTTGTGTTGTGTAGTAATGTGAGTGGCGATTTGAAAATTAAACCCTTGCTTGTGTGTCATTCCGAAAATCCAAGGGTTTTCAAAAAATGTTTTAAAAAATTTGAATGTAATGAAACGCCATCATCTGGGTGAGCCCCGGAGGCTCCCTAGAGCTTATCGGGCTAATGTATGTTATATTAGACCGGGACATTAGCTAAGGAGTTCAGACCTGCCAGGGACCAACGCCAGAACCTGGCTCCTTCAGAGAGGTTTCAGGGAGCAATGGCCCTGGAAAACCCCCTTGTAGTTGGGATTTTCCTTATCTGCCATCAACCGGGGTTAGGCACCCAGAAAGGTAGGCATAACAAAACAAACCCCATATGGTAAAAAACTAAAGCAAAAAACCGAACAGAGAGGTAGAAACTGTTACGGCCCTATTGGGTCGCAACTGGGGTTCTTCTCTGATGTTATTAGAGTTTGGGTATCCGGCCCCAAGTTAGTAGTGGCTTTCAAGGGGTGTGTTCCGTAACGCAAGTAAATTAAAGGGGAAGGGATAAAAATGCACTAATTTTAAATATATAATTACCACCACCAATAAATAAATATCTCACAGTCACTCGCTGGGTCTATAACTACACTTATGTACAATAACTTGTCTTCCTCCGAAGACTCAGGATGTTTCACGGTGTTCACGATGAGTAGCCCTGGTTCTCTTCTTTGTGGCCCACGATGAATCCTTCGATCCTCTAGGCGAATCTACCCTGGCCACAGGCCAGCCAAATCACAGTCCCACTGGGTGCACCGTCGTGGAGGCCTTCAACCACAAATCCAGCCTGTAGCTGGCAGGTTCCAATCAGCTCCGCTGCGTAGGCCACTCCACGACCGATACTAGGGTTGCGAGCCCTAGGCAGGAGCCTCGTGTGATTCCATAGATCACTCTCCTCACCACAGTGGCTAGTCTCTTTCACCAGTCAACCCCCGGGTACGACTATTCCTCAACTCTGCCACGTCACAGGCAGGCTAACACTCTCAGCAGTGTTCGTCCGGGAGCAACTCACAGCTTCTGCAGCGAACACGTGGAGAGACTTTGGCTGCCTTGGGTAGACTGCCCATCGTCTAATCCAGCAGTCCCAGGTCGACTCTGTAATCAGACACGTCATCAGTACGAGGGACACCCTAGGGCACCTCACTTACAGGCTTAGACACAAACGCCCACCTATCCACTCCATAGATGGCGTTGCTGTCTAAGCGTCACCTCACCAGAGGTCAGCAGCGGCTATGTTACGAGCTGATTAAGACGGGAATCCAGCCCCTGTGGCCGGTATATCTCGTCCTCACTAGATGGCGTCGTCCATTTGGAGGGGGTTTCGGGAGCTGACCCACAGATGGCGTTGTCGTCACTGCTCCGTGCTCGGATGCTGGACTCGGGTTTGTAACAAACTCCCTACAATCCCAAGGAAACGAGCAAACAACCAAACATCACACTTTACTGCCGCGCCGATCGTCCGCGCAGCCCTGCCCACCCTGAGAGGGGGAGGGGGGAGCCACAGACCTACCGCACCAGCTGCCTAGCTTCAGTTCAGAAGCTAAGCTTCAACCAATGCAAAAAAAACGCCGACCGGTGGGAGGGAGGGTTTCCAGGGAGCCTCCGGGGCTCACCCAGAAAATGGCGTTTCATTACATTCGACGCTGGTTTTCTGTGGGGAGCCCCTACAGCTCGCTGGAGCTTCATACCCAAAGAGAAGGAAAAGAAAGGGCTAACCCGGGAGGCGGCTGCCACAAACTCCGCAAAGCGAAGCCGAGACAACAGGCTGCAACCTGCAACCCAAGGCAACAAGAACGCACAGGAGCAGACGCGTATAAAAGAATGGGCGGCCAAGAACCTCTGCAACCCTCAAATCCCTGCGCCCGAAATGAGCCCTAGACGTCACCAACACAGCAGCAAAAGCTGCAAATGTCCAAACAGCACGGGCACAAGGACAGACCGCAGGCTGGAAGACTGAAAACTCTGCGGACGACCTGGGAGACTCGAGCCCTGAAACAGGGAACGAGGGGAACCTGATCAACCCAAAGCGCATTCCCAGACACGGTACGCTGGTAACGGCAAAAAGCACAACTGGACAACACAGGACGCACTCCCGGCCAAACCAATCAAGCATCAATAACCCAAGAACCCTTCCGGAAAGCGGCCGTCTCGACCGTCGCCAGGACGGAGAAAGGCTGCAAACGTACAAACCTACCACCAGTACCAAAGAGCAGAAACCTGAACCGAAGGGGCTACCACAAACTGAGGAGAAGATAAGAAGGCACCCTGATCAAGGACCAGGACGGCTCAGGCGACGCATGAACAGGCCAGAGGTGAAACAAAACACGAGAAAGCGTACGAAACAGGGCAGATGTGACATCCACCCCGAACGCAAGCCGGAGCGGCCCCACCAGCGCCGCACAAAATGAGGCGACAGTAAGAAACATCAAATAACTGTAGTCCTGAAAACCCAAGAAAGGACAAGACAACCTGATGCGAAAGAGAAGACAACCTACGAAGAGCAAGAAAAAGTGCATAGAAACACCAGGAATGTCATACTGTCGCCAAGACGAAGCTCGCAGGTGGGACACCGTCAACAAACCAAACTCAATGACCCAAACCCTCCGATGCGCAAACCAGACAGTCACTAACTCCCGAATCGTGCTGTGAGCCCGACGGACGGACGGACCCCACCATCCCCGGCTGACCTGGTGAGCACTGGTCACAAAGCCCCAGCCGAGAGATGACCTGTCCGTGAAACACATCGAGCGAAGGCTCGGGGAGGTGCCAAGGCACGGAACCTCGAAAACCCCAAAGAGGAAGCTGGTGACACAGCACCAACACAAGATCCCCGGAGGAACGAACCCAACGATTGCAGGAGAGGCAGAAAGGGAGTCTCCGAAGAAACCAAACAGACGCCGAAGCCAAACCCGACCCCGCGGGCAGACCAGCACGTCGAAGTTCAGACTCCCGCACAACTGCTCGAGCAACCCCCGAGCAACCCGGGACCCCTCATGAACAGCTGAAGGCGGGATCACAGCCGCAGCAACACTTCTGGAGGGAAAGACAAAGGAGCAGCCCAAGAGCCTTAAACAAGGCCCAGCCAGGTCCGAACCCGGGATGGAAACAGATGGAATGGCCTCCAGATCACCAGGAAACCAAACCCGGCGATCTGGAAAGAACCACACCCCTGGCGAGCAGACAAGCGGACCGACTGGGAGCCCACACCAGCCAGTCGTCGAGGTAGGCCAGACACCGAATCCCAAGCAGTCTCAGACAGGGCACCAAGATCCGGTAAAGATGCAAAAATACACCAAGTGCCAATTACAAAATAGGGAAGGCAGCAAACGTGGCAAGCCTGAAGCCCCACCACCAACTGTGTCAGTCCCAGAAAACTGGAGAGGAATGTGCCAAGAATTGACCTGGAGGTCCAGGGCCACCATGCAGGCACCCGGCCCCAACAGAAGCCGGACAGGAGACAACAGTCCTCCGATGAGGGCATAGAATTCAGGGCGCAGATTGAAGAAGTCCAGAAGAACCGCAGGTTCGACAGGCCCATGTCTGCAAAGAGCAGACGGGAACCCCAGAAGGATGGGGCAGATCGAACACGTCCAACGCCGCACCCACTAAGATGACATGACGAAGCGCAGGGAAAGAAGCCTACCCCGCCAGCCCTGAACCCCCCAATGGGGGAGAAGCCGTCCACCGCTGCCACTAGAGGCCGGAAGACAATCAAAAGTGCCCACGAACTGCAGGACCATGCGAGAGTCAACAGAGCAAGCTGCTCCCCCAGCACCCTGTCAACAGAGCAGGGAACAGAGCCCCTTCTGAAAGAAAAAGTACACATACACATACTGTATATACATATTATGTATTTACACATACCTGTACATATACAGACAAGGTATATTACACGTGTGTATGCACATATACATGTGCACACGCACACAGTGTACACATGTACATGTGTACACATATACGTGAAAAGAAAATGACAAGCTGCCGACCGGTGGGCAGAGAGCATCATGCCAGCCAGGCGAAGAAGGCACAAAATTGCATCAAAAGGCCCACCTCGACAACAAAACCTCAAAGTCCCAGCATGACCACAACACGTGCTAAGACCCAAAAAGATCAGTCTGCAAGCCAGGAAGACCCCTGAACTCCAGAAGGCAGAACCGGGTCACACACGAGGAAACAAAGCCCCCTGAACCCACAAAGGGGACCCAAGAGGAAGAAACCTCCGGACCGAAATCAAAGAACCCAGAGGAACCTGGAATCGAACCAGGGGGAGCCCAAACCACCACATTTGCCATCGGAGATACACCACAGAAAGGCAAAGCACAGTCCCCCAGACAGAACCCCCAGGAAAACGGTCAAAACAGACCGAAAACCGAGGGACAAGGTGTGGGAGCAAGCATAACAGCCAGGGACACTGAGCCCAAACCCAAGGGCTCAGACCCAAAACAGACAAAATAGAAAACCCGGTGTCAAATCAACACTCAAACATTCCCAGAGGAACAGGAAACGGGCAGAAAACACCAGAAAAACAAAGAAACGACAACAGGAGAATAAAACCCCTGAAAAAATGTGAAAACTCACCCCAGACGCTCACTTGCACACCCAGGCACATGTAAACAAACCGCAACGCCGCCCTGGTGGCCACGCCGGGAAACCGGCAGAAGAAAATGGCCACCAGAACAGAGGGCTGTGACTGGCGTAAAAGATACGAAAACACGCCAGCAAAAGTTGGAAGCAAGCAGACTGGATGGGCGAAAAACTCCGCCCAAAAGCAGAAAACCCAGGCAGGGGCAAACCGCCCAAGAACTGCTAGCAGGCATCCCCCACAGCCCCGGGAACCAGCAACAGAGGCCCCGGGGCAGAGCCGTCCTCCAAGCCCTCCGCCCTTAAAGAAACGGAAGAGTCCATGGGAAAGGCAGCAAGAAAGGGCCGCTGGTAAGACCCAGAAGCCTTGGCAGGAGGAACAGGCTCGAAAACCTCCGTCCCCAACCCAAACGGGGCAGCCCCCGAAAACCGCCAGAGTCTCGGCCCCAACTAAACCCCGCCTAGACCCCGAAACCCGCAGACAGTTCGGAGCCGGAAACAGGGAGGGAAAGGGGCGAACAGCACCTAACCAAAATGGGGCGGCCTCGGGGCATCCGAGTGGGAAACCAACCTAGCGCTTTGCAGCAACCTAACCTAGCTTGCAGCACGGATGCCGCCTGTACTCAGAACAGTAATAACATCAGGAGAGTACTGGAGAACAAGCAGAGAAACTCTCGCAAGACTCCGGGTCAAGATGTCAGTGACCCAACAGGCAGCATGACAGAGGTAAAAGTGGCGACTGTCACCAGGAGACAAGGGCACAGCAACCAACAATCCCCTACAAGACGGGTTGGAACCTGTAAGACACATTCAATGATCCACCGAGCCCAAACAGGGGTTTCCAGGGCCCGTAGGCTGACTGCTACCATAAGCCCGGAGAAGGTGTTGCTAACCGGATTAGAAACCCAAAAATATCAAGAGGGTAGAGGATAGCACTGAAAACCCCTGCAACGTGTACAATCACGGGGGCCTAGCAGAGGGCCACCAAACACTACCAGTGGAACTATAGCCACACTAGGCAGACCCTCACCAGGCAATTGAAAATAAAAACAAAAGAAAACCCCCGCAAAAGTACACCATCTCCAGAGGTAACAGGAACCGGTCGCCGCTTAGGTGGCAGGTTGCGCAATACCTTGACGCCCTAACCAGCACAATACCAGTCCCTACCCAGGGCCAAACAAGGGCCCCAAGCCCCAGCTGGCCTCAAGGGCAGAGCATATGCCGAGCAGCATGATCCTCTACGTGAATGGTTCCCGAACGCCCCAAGGAAGATAACCCTGTTATGCAGGGGCAGTACTCACAGGGCGCTTAGGGAAGGAAGCCCCTAAGCGCATGCAGCCCCGGCACTGATGAGGTACTTCTGGCCACCGCACAACAACACATGGCAGTGAACGCCACACAAGGCAAACACCGCCTAGGAAACTGAGGCCAGAGAAGCGTCTATCCCAGTTGACATTAGCTTACGAACTGAAGCTAGGCAGCCGGCGCTGTAGGTCCGGGGCTCCCCCCTCCCCCTCTCGGGGCGGGGAGGGCTGCGCGGACGATCGGCGCGGCAGTAAAGTGTGATGTTTGCTTGTTTCCTTGGGATTGTAGGGAGTTTCTACCTCTCTGTTCGGGTTTTGTTTTAGTTTTTTACCATATGGGGTTTGTTTTGTTATGCCTAACTTTCTGGGTGCTTAACCCTGGTTGATGGCAGATAAGGAAAACCCCAACCACAAGGGGGTTTTCCAGGGCCATTGCTCCCTGAAACCTCTCTGAAGGGGCCAGATTCTGGCGCTGGTCCCTAGTAGGTCTGAACTCCTTAGCTAATGTCCCGGTCTAATATAACATACATTAGCCCGATAAGCTCCAGGGAGCCTCCAGGGCTCTCCACAGAAAATATAATGTGCAGGAACACAAAATGTGTGTGATGTGGAAGGCTAATGCTAAGGCATGGGTGACTAGGCAATTTTTTACGGAGTGGGTGAATTTGGTGATGTGCCCTGCCATCAAAAAATATTTGCAGGAGAACTGTTTGCCACTCAAGGCCCTGCTTCTCCTCGATAATGCTCCTGCCCATCCTCCAGGCTTGGAGGATTCATTGGATGAGGAATTTAGGTTTGTTACAATAAAGTTCCTTCCTCCAACACCACTCCTCTACTTCTGCCTATGGACCAGAAAGTCATTGCCAATTTTAAGAAACTTTATGAAAGGGCACTTTTCCGGAGATGTGTTGAAGTGACGAATGCTACAAACCTCACCCTCAAAGAGTTCTGGAAAAACCATTTTAACATTTATAGTGCTTTAAAACTTGTTGACAAAGCCTGGCAAGAAGTGACTGTAAGAACCATGATCTCTGGCTGGAGAAAACTGTGGCCTGAATGTGTTGCAGAACAAGACTGAGGGGTTTGAGCCTGAACCTGAAGTGCCTCTTGTTGAGGAAATTGTTTCTCTGGGTCGGCAATTGGGTTTGGAGTTTGATGGTGCTGATGTGGAGGAGTTGATGGAAGAACACAACGAAGAACTGACCACCGAAGAACTCCGAGCCCTTCAAGAAGAGGCAGCTGAGGAAATTTCTTCAGGGGAGGATGTGCCAGTACAGAATATCTCTTCCTCAACAATTAAGAAAATGTGTGCAGCATGGGAAGAATTGCAAACCTTTGCTGAAACGACTCACCCAAATCAAGCTGCAGTAGGTTGTTGCCTTAACCTATTCAATGACACTGATGCATCATTACAGACAAATGTTAAAACGAAGGGAAAAACAAATGTCTCTTGACAAATTTGTAATGAGACAAACAAGCACTGAACCACAACCAGGTCCTAATGGTATTCAGGCAAAATGTAGAAGAGAGAGAGTACCCCAGAGAAAACATCACTGCCTGATGTGATAATGGAAGGGGACTCCCCTTCCAAACAGTAACAACTCTCCTCCTCCCCCCTTATCACCATCTTCCATATGCCATCAAGAGCCCTCCATAAAGGTAAGATAAACCTAGGTACTGTATTGTAGTTAGAAAAAAAACATTGTATTCAGTATAAAAGGTTTGGGAGCAATCTCACTGATCATGTATTTGTATGTTAATATTCTGGAGGGTGGGGAACGGATTAATTCAATTCCCTTTATTTCTTATGGGAAAAATCGCTTCAACTTACGATATTTCGACTTATGATTCGGTTCTGGGAACGGATTAGCATTGTAAGTCGAGGCCCCATTGTATATGACAGCTATATCAGATGAAACATTTATATATTATTAGATAAGGACCAAGGCTTAATTACCTGGGTTGAGTCGTTCGTTTGTGATCTAACCGGAAATAATCTTATCTACCTTTTACATTACTGGCCAAAAATGAATTGGATAAGATTTCGGAAAGACACTTCCCTTGTGGTTGTTGACAGCGTGTTGATGATGGTAGAAGTACTAATTTGATCTCCATAACACTTCGTCCAAGAGAAATTATAGGAGCAGAATTTGCTCCAACAACTCGCCTTTTTTAACAATGGCTGACCTCCCACCACTGATGCTCCTGGCTTTCTTTGTCCAGATGTCAATAAGTGATAAAAGGGTCACATTTACTTTATTTTGATACTGATAATTAAGTTAATTCAAATGAGATGTTTTTATGATGTTATAAGTCCAAAGATTATTGTATTAAGAATAATTCCAAACAGAATAGATGGTGAATTTATAGCACTATATGGCAATGATATCCTGTTTTCTATTGATGGAAAATTCCACTACACACTACATTTTCTTTGGGTTAACTTGTGTATACAACAGCAGCAATATTATCTGCCTATTGTATTTAATATTATTAAATGGTGTCGGGTTTTCCGATATAATTCCCGGGGGGCTGCTTACGGATCGAAGTCCTGTTTAGAACAGATGAACACCGATATGCCTCCTTTGAATTATTAGATTCTTTTGAAGTTAGTAGTTAGTAATCACACATTTGTGTCTGTTCATACAGGACAGATGTCCAGTACTCAAGTTGCATGGGTTAGAAGTCTAATGCGATTTCATTTCCTTGTTAACTCTTTAGAGGCTAAAATTCTAGCCTAATTACATATTAACCCAGAGAAATGAATTTGATCAAGTACTACAGTCAAGTATGATTCAAGGACTGCAGTGAGGTCAGTGACATTAGATATAACTTGAAACTTGTTCTGGTAACTGGTCACTGATATATATACACTAAGGCCCATGGAAGTCATCTTGATTAAATAATAAATGTATCAATATCAGTCGTCGGAATAATTGGGTCAGTCAAGCTCCCTTGTGCTTATTTGCTAAAGTTTATTTGGCTGACAAATTGGGGTTTAATTTAGTTAGTTGATTCAGAGGACTGAATAGTCCATCATTAAAGTCAAGTATGGTTCTGAGACTGCAGTGGGTTCAGTGACATTGGTTGCAGTGACTTGTAGCTGTTTAGGCTACTGTTCACCGATTTGCCACTGAAGCCTCATGAACTCATCTTCAGCTTTAAATGATGATATTAAGATCAACCTCTGTTGCTATAGTCAGCTGTAATCTCCTTAGTATAATGCTACTGGAGAGATACAATCAGCTGACAAATGTAGATTTCTACTGGTATTATCTGCAGGCATAGGTCTCCTCAGGCTTAGTACTGGGCCTGAGAGTAATTTTCCTCCTGCAGAATTTAGCATGGTTATGCTCTGATATTTAGTAGGGCTACCGATGAATCGATGGTAGTAGTCTGTACCTGCAAGGATACCGATGTCGGTGAGGTGATCAGACTTAATGTTGTCTGCCAGTTTTATTCCTCTACTTAGGAATTTGGCAGTTGCTCTCAGACCTTGTACTTGTAGGTCTGCTGGTATTTTGTCCACCACAATGGCTTGACTTGACAGACGTAGCTGCCTAAACGTACTGATGGTTGTACCACCTGGTAGACTTGAGGTCCTGTATCTGTTAGAAACCTTGAGATATTGATTGTCGTCTGGGTTACAGGCCTTAATTGTAGTTCATCTGCCAACCTTTTAGCGACATATGTTCTCTGGAGATCCTTGGTCAAACAACCCACGGGTATGGACCTTAGCCCTCTTATTCTGGATGGTAATTTGTGCAGTAGGCAAAGTCGTATTACCTTTGGACTTTGCCGATTGGACACTAATTGTTTGTTGCACCTTGCAGTACTGTACTGTGGCGGGAATGCTATCTTCCACCTTGGAGTTTGGAGACTGTTTTTGTGTCTCCGCACAATGCTGCATGATGCTGATCCTTGTTACACCTACAATATTACAGGTGTATAATTGTGTCTCACAGTCGTTGATGTTATGTTTCCTGGGGCATCTCGTGCAATGTTACAAATCTTTGAGTCGCTCAACACGGGCATCACAATCAGGAAAATTAGGGCAGTGGTAAATTAAATGTTTCTCATTGCAGAACAAACATGTTCCATAGCTTCCAGTACCCTTCGGAGTCACGTTCTTGGGTGACGCAGTAACTATAGGCTTGGAGGGTCACACTGCATATACGCCCACACTGCCACTGTTCCACTTTAGTGTTGAATTACAGTATCCACTCAATTTAACAGCCTATATGGGGCTGAGCCCTAGTCGTTATTTATGGAGCTCCGTTATTTCCGAAGTTAAGTCGGGTCGGGTAATTTTTCAAGTAACATTCAGGTAGGATATATTTTATACTGTATAACTAAAATTAAATAAAGTTCATTGTGTAATTGCATTCCAATTTAGTGCCACACCGACGATTAAGCCAGTTGTTGGCTGCTGCATGGATGATGTGTGAACACGGTCTGATCAAGCCCAGATGGGTGGGAAAAAATTGATTCATTCCTTTGTATTGCAAAATATTTCATGTATCAATCAGCAAGTTAATATTTTCTCAATAATATTTTAGAGATGTGTTTTGATTTACCCTGAACAGTGCAGGTAATGTATTTTTAATGTTACAACACAGGCTATGGTGGCCATGCCATAACAATGGCGATCGAGCCTTGTCACTGAGAGCTAGCCAAGACGAAATATTTTGAGCTCACTTATTCTCTGCTGACGATAGAATATACATTTGCAGAGACTAATATGTAGCTTTTGTTGAAAAAAAAACCAATATCTTGTAATACTATAATAAAATTGGTAAATTGACTTACTTTTAATGTTACAACACAGGCTGTGGCGGCCATGCCATAACAATGGCGATCGAGCCTTGTCACTGAGAGCTAGCCAAGACGAAATATTTTGAGCTCGCCTATTCTCTGCTGACGATAGAATATACATTTGCAGAGACTAATATGTAGCTTTTGTTGAAAAAAAACAATTAATATCTTGTAATACTATAATAAAATTGGTAAATTGACTTACTTTTAATGAAGCTGAAGATTACGAAGCTGTGAAGATTACGTCATCCTCTGCAGCACTTGTTTTATATTGTTTATATTGTATACAGGGTACATACTGTATGTACACTTATTTTCAGGCATATTTTAATAGATTATCCTTCTGTTTCTTGATGTCACTTACTGTACTTTTCCCGATGTTAAACTCTGCTGCTGGTCGTGCATGAGAATATCCTTTATCAAGTTTCTTAATTAACTCCAGCTTCTGTGCAACCGTCAGGCGCTTCCTTTGGGTAACTTTTGGCATTTTTGTAAATTAAAAAGAAGATCACAATTACAGTACAGTAATATCCTTCACAATTGAAGCTAGCCGCGCGAGTTCAGAGTAAACAATGGAAACACATGGCCCGGCGGAGTACATTCTAGGTCCGTGGGAAAAAAAATACCTAGTGCCTATACTATAAAAGGTATTTAATAAGAAAACAAAGACTTTTGCTTAATAAAAACTATTTCAAAATATTTTATTAATAATAATTTACAATTTTCTTCATTAAAGTGAATCTTTTAAAAGAAAATTAACATGTAATATATGACTCTGGACGATCCAGGTCGGTGGCCTGGTCGCCATGTGAGGGGACGCTGATGCCACAACAAACCCAATACCGACAAACCGTCGGTAATATCGACCGCAGACCGGTATAGCAGGCTCCAGATACCGGTCTCCCAAACCGGTCGTTAATACCGGCAGATCGGTATAAAAGAGGCCGTTAAATTGAGTGGATACTGTATATTGTTTAGATTGATTTGGGGTACCTTTGGTACTCTGTGGTTTACTATTATTGATTTCTGAAGGTTTACCTGGTGGTTTTAATTTGTCATGTGTTTGTAATTGAGGAACTACTGAATGTAAACCCTCTGATATTTCATTCATGGATAAGATACTTTTATTGTAATGAGCACTCATTTGTCTCAATATGTCCCTAGGTATTTTCTCCTGGACAATTATTTTCAAGACCCACTCTGCCCCATTTGTATCGGCTGTCAGGCTGACGGCTTTGATCATTGATTCTACCTCCAGCTTGAAGACTTGGAGTGAATCAGCTGAAGCTTCCAGTGAGGGGTAAATGCAACAGCTCATGAACTAAATGTGATGTTCTTACTTCTGGATCAGCATAATTATCCTTCAGGAGTTGTACTGCCAGATCATAGCCGTCATTAGTTAATCTCAGATGGGATACTACTGTTTTAGCCACACCTGATAATTGGCCTTGAAGATAATAGAATTTACTACTCTTAGGTAAAGATTGTTTTGAGTCCACAAGGTCTATGAATTTGTTCCAAAATTCATTCCAATCTTCCTCATCTTTTCCTGAGAAAGTGGGTAAATTAGTTGGAGGGAGTCGAGCTTCAGCTTGACTCGTATTAGATGAAACTGTTGTTGTTGTTGCCTTGTTCTGGGCAATTAATTTGATGTAAGGCTGTAATGTGGCCTGAGTGTGATCTTCATAACTCACTAGATCAACCATAATGTCGTCTATTTCTATTTCTGATAAATTGGTGTTGGCAAGTTCAGCCACATATGTTGCTGTTTGGCATTTGATTTGCTCAAATTTACCTGCAGCTGCTTGATAATAGCTTTCCAGGTCAGCATAATCAACTGGAGATTGTTGTGATAAATCTTCACATTTCTTGATCTGTCTTGTTAAGTGGCCTTTAAGACCTGCAAGGGTTCTTTTCATTCTTCCTGCAGTGTCCATACTGGCTAGTTGGTAATGCCTTGTGGGGCTTGTACTTGGGTTGCTCATAATGCTGAACAAGTATTGATGGAGTAGCCTAGGGTAATATTCTGCAATCACTAGGCGATAATCCTACCTCTTCTAGAGGTTAGCCTTAAAATTAATTCACATTATATATATAATCATACACACTAATGATTTGAGTGATAAACCAGTGTCACTGGAAGCACCTTTAGGTTAGCTCCTCAATTATCACCCTAGGATGGTATGACACTAATTAATCACTCAAAAGGTGCAGTGATTATAAGTAATTATATATACACAACTCGACTCGACCTGTTGTTAATTACACCTAAAATAGGGTCTGTACCATTCATTAATGGTGCTAGGTTGTTCAATATAGTACATCTAGACTATGGTAATAAATAGGACTAGGATGGACAATAAATAGTTCAACTAGTCAATGGTAATTGGGGACTAGGTTATCAATAATAAACACTAGTCAATGTATATCCTACCCTGTTGTGGGTTGGCAATTAGTAAATATTGTATTGTGAACACTAGTGCAATATATATTAAATAATTCTCTATTTTGGAGAAATAATATACACAATTATTGATGATAGCCTCTTAATTAGCCTCTATGAAACTTCTAGTATTATCTAGAAGTATTAAATATTATTAGTAACCTCACGAAATTAACACCACAAAATTTGTGGATAATCTTTCGCGAAATTAACACCACAAAATTTGTGAATAATCTTGCAAAGACACAGCCACTAATTTGGCTGGCTTTAAAATAAGCGCTGTCACTTCACGGAATAACACTCCACCAATTAGTGGTAGACCATGAAAATGCTGATAAGGCTGAACTGAGGGGTTCTTGAGCTCGCTCGAGGCTACGCTGCCGGTCTTTGACTGGCGATGTACGGTGTATTGTTATTATATAAATTGCACTAGTACCAGTGTATTTAATGAATCCACTGGTTAACTCATCTGTTTCATCCGGTACAGAGATGACCAAATAATCTGTCATCCGGCTCGAAGATGTCCATATAATGTGGGAACCGACCTGTGAGATTTATATTTATTTAATTTATATGAATTTATATAGAATTTATATTTACGTTAATTTATATATTTCAATAGCAATTTTTATGATGTTTAGCGGACTATATTTCTGCAAATTCTCACAAATCGATCCTTACACATTAGGGGGGTTTATATTAAATTGATTTATATGCAGCCAATCAAACTACAGTATTAAACTACATATATTAGTAAATAACTTGGAGGTGCCTTATCTTATTGTATGGTAGGCTTAGTCTACCAGGTATAACTAGGATGTAGACACCAAATAATCCTCCTGTGAGGCTAGCATCCACCACCCAAGTAACTGATGTACCAAGATTAATTCTTGCTTCCTCTTCTTGTTCCTGTCAAAGGGCACTAGCTGTAAAGCCGGAATCCTAATATATGACAGCTATATCAGATGAAACATTTATATATTATTAGATAAGGACCAAGGCTTAATTACCTGGGTTGAGTCGTTCGTTCGTGATCTAACCGGAAATAATCCTATCTACCTTTTACATTACTGGCCAGAAATGAATTAGATAAGATTTCGGAAAGACACTTCCCTTGTGGTTGTTGACAGCGTGTTGCTGATGGTAGAAGCGCTAATTTGATCTCCATAACACTTCGTCCAAGAGAAATTATAGGAGTGGAATTTGCTTTAACGACTCTGTCTTTTTTAACAATGGCTGACCTCCCACCACTGACGCTCCTGGCTCTCTTTGTCTAGATGTCAATAAGTGATAGAAGGGTCACATTTACTCTATTTTGATACTGATAATTAAGTTAATTTAATGAGATTTTTTATGATGTTATAAGTCCAAAGACTACCGTATTAAGAATAATTCCCAACAGAATAGCTGGTGAATTTATAGCACTATGTGGCAGTGATATCCTGTTTTCTATTGATGGAAAATTTCCACTACAAGCTACATTTTCTATGGGTTAACTTGTGTATACATCAGCAGCAATATTATCTGCCTATTGTATTTAATATTATTAAATGGTGTTGGGTTTTCCGATAACATGGTCTTTGGACCAGGTTCGTTCTTTTCTTTCTTTCCCTCGGTTTACTGTGGCCCCATTTGGTCAGGGATTGTTTTTGAAAGGCTTTGTTTTTGTGGGGAGCGCTCTCTGGCTCCCTGGAGCTATCGGACTGATATGCGATATATTAGTCTGGGGCATCAGTCAATTGGAGTTAAGCCTACCAAGGACCATGAGCCAGAACCTGGCCCCCTCAGAGAGGCAAAGGGAGCAATGGCCAATGGAAACCCCCTTACTTGTACAACGAGCGATGTGTACATACCAACGAGCAAGCTTGTACTTGTACAATGAGTGATGTGTACACTGACGCATCGTCTGTCGGCTGGGGCGTTGTGACCAGTACTCACCAGGCTGGCCAGGTGTAATAACCCTGAATCCTTGTAATCGTTCTGAACGCTACCCTTGTTGTAACTCACTCTCTCTCTCTCTACTCTTTCCCTTCATCCAATACCCCAGCTTAACACTGTTACAGTCCAGTATGACCCCTCACTGGACTGCCACGAATATAAACTGAATATTAAATGAGGAGAACACAACAAGAATAGGGGGTTATTAATTATAACTAATTAATAATTAAAATCATTAAACACTGCCACCACCTTCCAAACATAAGTGAATGTGTCTATAATTACTGGTTCCCTAGGAAGGAAGGGACTCAATAATCAGGGAACTCAAAGGGCACGTAAATGAACCTTAATGGATTAATACTGTAATCTTACTGAACTGAACGGGAGATTCTAGAGCGACTTTACTATTCATAAGATGGAGAACACAGGGGAACTTCTAGCACAGCAAATGAAAATCACAAGAATGAATAACACAGACATTAATCAAAGGGAACAGAGAACTAAACACAAATACATTAAAATACTTTATTATTTGAACCCGTATATTTAAATCAAAATTGAAACATAGCCTACTCTAAAAATCTACGAGGCAACGGAATGTAATACCGACATAAACACGGCTCAAGTGCACAATTACCTTCAATACTGCAGCCTGCCAAAGGATGTTGATTGGCTGCCCGTAGGTCACCTGACCTGTACCTCAGTTGAGGCCCCAAGACACACTAACTAATCTTTATTAAAAATCAACCAATCCGGATCAGGCTTGACCATAAGGGTCAATTCCTCTTGACAGAAAACTCCAAAAACTGGGAAGGCACCAACGACTTTCCTGTGGAAATGCCGGCTGGGCACCCACTTGTAACTTGAGAATTACTGTAATTCGTCACTGTTCTTAAAAACTGTCAAATGGTTAGTGGCAAAGGCAGGAGGAAAGGGGAAACGGGTTGGAAAAAGGGGATTGGAAATGTCTGGGAGACAAATGATTTGGAAAGATTGGAGACAGGGATTGGGGAACAAGTGACTTGACCACCTGCCTAGGGGTAATTTGACTCTGGTAAGAAGGGAAACTGCACGCAGGGAGGGGGAGAATGACCAGAGGTTGGACTGAGGACTGACACATACCATTACAACTCCCCCTCTTCGGAAATTAAGAAATTTGTGTGTAAAGAAGTTTAAAGCACACTTTTCTTATCCAGAAATCCTGCCCTATCATAATCATTAACTCCAAAAACCAACATTTAACTCAACAATAAATGACCTAATGCCTCAAAACAACAGAAACAAAAATAATTATCTAATCCTAGCTAGTTCCATACAATCCTCCAAAAACAAATAATGGCACCCCAAAAAGGTGTGCCCCAGCATGTATACATACATAACAAACACAGCAATAATACATAAAACATAAGGACAGAGACCGTCCCTATAATCCTAGCTGTCCACTTGGATGCAGCCCTGTACCCTTCCAACTACCTGGAAGACAAAACATCCTATACCTGTCTTGATATAATAGCAAATAACTGGAAAAATCCAAACCTAACAATTACAACTAGCTAAAATCAGCCGATAGCTTTCAGCTATCCCAGTATTCCACCTGGAATAAAGATCAAACACCTCACAGCACATCACATAGAAATATTTAAAAAAATGATATCAAAATAAAGGAACACTACCTCTCAGGGAACTAGTGTTCCACTCCACACCTGTGGCAACCTGCCCACCACAGCGTATCCAGATCCTTAACCCCTTAACTGCGTTGCCTCCAAATGTGACACCCCCGCAGTGCGCAGGAAATAAATTCTCTGGAAAAAATTCTTTTTTCTTTTTAAAGTGTCAAAAACCCTTCCCTCAGTATGGGTATGTAAAAAAAAAATCGAAATTATACTTACTTTGGCTGCTATGGGGTCCTGAAGTTGGGGCGTGACGTCGTCATTCCCCGTGCGCCCGTGCCGTAAGCTCTCGGGGGCGGTGGGGCGCTCGGGGCGGGGCTGCGCGAGTTGCTGCGAATATATTTTCATTCATTTTTTGCGCACCTTTCCAAATACATTTTTATTGTTTTTATGTGCCAATCCAATGTATAATGAACACGTACACTATAATATCGCAGTACAACATCCGTACTGTCCGTAGACACTGTGTTACGTGCATGAAACTTGTGTACACATATGCAGTACATATTTACTATGTATCATGCTAATTTGTGTATATATACAATCTATTTACACACTATACACTGTCACACACTATATACATTCACCATCAACACATTCAGAACACCGCGTAGCAGCTGCTTCGTATGGGCCAATAGCAGCTGCCTCGTATGGGCCAATAGCAGCTACCTCGTATGGGCCAACAGCAGCTGCCTCGTATGGGCCAACAGCAGCTGCCTCGTATGGGCCAATAGCAACTGCCTCGTATGGGCCAACAGCAGCTGTCTCGTATGGGCCAACAGCAGCTGCCTCGTATGGGCCAACAGCAGCTGCCTCATATGGGCCAATAGCAGCTGCCTCGTATGGACCAATAGCAGTTGCCTCGTATGGGCCAATAGCAGCTGCTCCGTATGGGCCAATAGCAACTGCCTCGTATGGGCCAACAGCAGCTGTCTCGTATGGGCCAACAGCAGCTGCCTCGTATGGGCCAACAGCAGCTGCCTCATATGGACCAACAGCAGCTGCCTCATATGGGCCAATAGCAGCTGCCTCGTATGGGCCAATAGCAGCTGCCTCGTATGGGCCAATAGCAGCTGCCTCGTATGGGCCAATAGCAGCTGCCTCGTATGGGCCAATAGCAACTGCCTCGTATGGGCCAACAGCAGCTGTCTCGTATGGGCCAACAGCAGCTGCCTCGTATGGGCCAACAGCAGCTGCCTCATATGGGCCAATAGCAGCTGCCTCGTATGGGCCAATAGCAGCTGCCTCGTATGGGCCAATAGCAGCTGCCTCGTATGGGCCAATAGCAGCTGCCTCGTATGGGCCAATAGCAGCTGCCTCGTATGGGCCAATAGCAGCTGCCTCGTATGGGCCAATAGGAGCATTTGGCCATGAACACATTCAGAACGCCTCGAGTGAGAGCAGCCACACCCAGCCTGTCTCCCTCACTCCAACATCTTACTCGCCAACATTGCTCCTCCCACCATATTGTTATAGTTCTTATTACACATGTTCTATATACCTATCTACATGTTTTATTTACCAGAACTATGCAAGTAAGCCGGTATTGTGTCCAAACAGTACAGTGGCCACGATACACTGCTTGAAAAATCACACAGCAGACGACGATACGATTACGTCACCTCCCTCACCAAAATAGCTCCTCTCAACATTCTCCTGTTGCTGTTCTTACACTATATTCACACACTATATATACCCATGTACATATGTGTTGCCCATAGCGAACCACTAAGCTAGTATGGTGAGCAAAACAAGAGTGGCAGCCACACACACAATGAGGCTACCTCAATTCTCGCCCTCCCTCCCCCATCAAAATTCCTCCTTCCACAATACTACGCACAACGCTAATTATAACCACATTCCTGCTATTATCACAATCCTGGTCACTAATTCCTGTAAATGAATAATTGACCACACGTTTATTTTGAAAAGGAACCTAAGAAATCATTTGAAGATTCCTAGATGAATGAAATAATGCTGTGGTGCTGTGGCTAGCGCTGTGAACATCGTGAACAGCATTGAATCACTGATATTTGAACATTGTACCCAGTCATTATCACACTCAGGCTCTAATATAACACTATAATAGCTAAATAATACAAGTTATATATATATTTTGACATTAGGCGATGCTGTGGTCACATGCTGAACAGCAGTGCTGTGCGCTCATGCTGCGAGCGCCAGCCTTGGTTGCTCACACACTACTGAGGCTCCCACACCCGGGAATGTGGACCACGAATTTTTTTAAAGATGGCGTCTGTTTACAAGAGCCCTGAGGAAGCTGATGTGAACCCCACGTAGCCGCGGGAGTTTTGAATGGAACGTGAAAAATACAGATACTCAGAGGCGCGTTGTGCAAACCAGACGTGAGCCTGCAGGCGCGTTGCGCAGTTTAAGGGTTAAAATCTAAAGAAAATACACAAAAAATATTTTTATTAAAAAAAATTCAATGTCCACAGACATGTCTCTTAACCAACAACAACACACTGGATATGAGTTCCTCAAACTCCTAATATCCCAGAGTTCATACTCAAGTCCACAACAACAGTGGGTGAACACATTTTTCAGACTGTGTACCACACCCTTATTGTTCAGTAAACCACAAAAAAAATAAAAAAAAAATACTATCAGTATCTAGGATCTAGAAAAATCTAGATAAAGTTCCCCACTGATCAACGTTTCTTGAAACCCTACTAGATGGTTCTCAAACCAGTTCACACAGTTCACAGTTCACTCATACAACTTATCTAGAGACAGGGTAATTTTATAGTAACAATTTTCTAGATGTTCATTTTCTAGATTTATTTCTCTATTTCACTAGTTCTAGTTTTCAACATTTAACACTGTTCCAGAGAACTTTCCGAAGGTGTGTAGGTGCTTTACTATTAGATAGGAAATTAAAAATTGAACGAACTGTTCCGGAATAACACCATTTACTATATAAATATAAGAACATAAGAACATAAGAACAAAGGCAACTGCAGAAGGCCTATTGGCCCATGCGAGACAGCTCCTATTTATAACCACCCAATCCCACTCATATACTTGTCCAACCCGCGCTTGAAACAATCGAGGGACACCACCTCCACCACGTTACGCGGCAATTGGTTCCACAAATCAACACCCCTGTTACTGAACCAGTATTTACCCAAGTCTTTCCTAAATCTAAACTTATCCAATTTATACCCATTGTTTCGTGTTCTGTCTTGTGTTGATATTTTTAATACCCTATTAATATCCCCCCTGTTATGTCCATTCATCCACTTGTAAACCTCTATCATGTCACCCCTAACTCTTCGCCTTTCCAGTGAATGCAACTTAAGCTTTGTTAATCTTTCTTCATATGAAAGATTTATAATTTGGGGAATTAACTTAGTCATCCTACGTTGGACACGTTCAAGTGAATTTATATATAATTTATTTTATATGACACTTTTCTATGAAGAAGTTCTATAGTTCTTTCCTGGTAACATTTTGGCGACTACCTCATGTTGCTTGAAGATCCTGGTCATCTGGAAGTTCTATTTCCTGCCTCGGCCAACTACGGACAGTACAGGGGGTCTCGTACTACCCGCACCTGACTTGAGTGACAGCTGGCGTTCACCTCTTCTTATCGCTCCCATACAGTCCTGATGGATTGTTTTTAACCATGGTTGCCACAGTAGAGCACAGCTTCGACGTGCCACAATGTCTCGCGTTGGTAGTGAGGTTCGAGTGGCGTTGAAGAGGATGGCATGGTGACAGGACAGGTGGGCCCTGCCTCAGCTCTTGGGCGACGTCATCTACCGGCGTTTATTTGTTATCCCGGTACTACTGGGCCGGTACACCTTCTGTGCAACCCCTCGTGCAGCTGAGCTTGGGCCGAGGTACAGGGTTGTACCTCATCTGGTGATTCAGCAGCACTCTGTAGGGGTAGTGCTGTTCGTACCCGAGACCACCGCGTTGCATCTTGTTTTCCACAGACAACGCAACCGCAGGTTTTGAGAGAGCTGACAAGTCGTTGCAATTAGCTTCTTCTTTGTAGACCACTCGTCTTCCACTTCCGGTTTTCCCGCAGTCTTGACTACGCGGCTGGTAAGCTTGGTTGGTGACCTTGAGACAGCTTGCCCACGGCTGTGATGGTGACTGACTCTGCTCCGTGAAGACAGCATGGCTGGACTGGAACAACCTCGTTAGTGACGGGAGGTGTCGGCCGGGTGACTGTACGCCAGTCACCCCTTCCGGATAACCAATTGACGAGTTACCGGGTACAAGGGGGAGGACTTTATGTAACGTGCCTCGGACCCCGATCTTATCAGCCAGGTGGGTCATCCCCAGACCTACTGATCTCGATCCTTGGTTCATGTGTGACTGGGAGGCTGGAACTGGTGTACCATCAGACCTGAGAAAGACAGACAACAACAAATGGCGGAAGCATGGATATTACTCTGAGGTATAGGGAGTTGGAAACCCCAGAGCAAGGCAAGTATGCTACCTGAGTCATGTACATCAGTAAATACACATCATTGCCTCTACAGGATAATTATTATGAATTTTACTAAACCTGACTAGGGGAGATCATTAACAATTTACTGTACAGCTCGCGACCTTGTTACCATGGGGTGACAAGATTGAACTTGACTACTGATGAGATCTGACAGAAGGTCATCCTCATCATCTGACTCAGCACTTGGATCATTAGACAGGTCAGGAATTAGACTTGCTGAAGGCAGCTCTAGTTCCTCCCTCGCGTGATAAGGTTTTAGTTTGTTAATATGAATCGTTCTCTCAACTTGGTCTTCAAAAATACCTTTAATAACAAAATTAACCGGACCTTTCTTTCAATTACTCGGTAAGGGCCCTGCCATCTAGGTGCAAGTTTCCTACTTTGATTGGCAGGAGCCGCCTCATTAACTCTCAACACAAGACTCCCGACTTTCAACTCAACAGGTCGTACCTTTTTGTCATAATGCTGAGTATAGCGGTTTCATGCTGTCTTGGAAGCCCTAGCTGCAATTCTCCATGCATTTTTCATCTTATTTAAAACTTCTGATGGGTAATCTTCCCCATATACAATATTATGTCTGTTAAGCAGACCTGATGGGAAATTACATGAATGACCTGTGAACAGCAAAAGGGGTTGGGTGTTAATGGACTGATGGATGGCAGTGTTCAGAGCCAGCTGGATATAGGGGAGTTGTTCGTCCCGAACTCGCATCATGCTCTACAAGAATTGCAAGTATATCTTTAACTGACCGGTTCGTCCGTTCTTTCATACTGTTAGCCTGAGGGTGATAAGCCGTAGTGAATGCTGAAATGGTTTCTACAATTTTACATACTTCTCTAAAAATATTCTCATTAAATTCCTGACCTCGGTCAGAAACTAACACTTTAGGGGGACCGAATACAGTGACGAACCTATCTAAGAACGCCTTTGCAACAGTTCGTGAATCTTTCTGAGGCAATGCAATCAGTGTGGTGTACCTGGAAAGGTGGTCTACCAACACCAATACGTAACGGTTTCCTGAATGACTGTGATACAGATCAATCGGATCAGTCCCCACCCGAACCGGTCGGCCGAGTGGACAGCACGCTGGACTTGTGATCCTGTGGTCCTGGGTTCGATCCCAGGCGCCGGCAAGAAACAGAGTTTCTTTCACCCTATGCCCCTGTTACCTAGCAGTAAAATAGGTACCTGGGTGTTAGTCAGCTGTCACGGGCTGCTTCCTGGGAATGGAGGCCTGGTCGAGGACCGGGCCGCGAGGACACTAAAAAGCCCCAAAATCATCTCAAGATAACCTCAAGATAAGATAACTCCATCTAGAGGTTCCAAAATTTCTGGGAATTCTTGCAATGAAGCTTGTACTTTAACCCTCAAACCGCTAGGGGCCCAAATGGAATTCACACCCACAGGCGCAACAAAAAAAAAATCCAAAAAATTCTTTCGTCTTATAGAAGTGTTCATTTTTGTTCCCTGATCACGGAAAAAATAACTAAAAATTCGTAGGTGGCATGTTTTAGCCGCAATAGGGTAGGGAAGTGTGGCAAAAAAAAGGGCGTTGGCAGAGCCTTCGCCAGACGAGGTCTACTCCGCCCGAGCTGTCAGACGGCAGTTGCCACAAATATATTATTACCTAATTATTTCAATGTCTCTGATTTATTTTTTCTTAGTTTTTTTGCAGTAATATTATTCCATACAGTGAATTGTGGTATATATAATATATAAAATGTGTGAACCATCGCTGTACTCAAAATTATGGTGTGCATATTAGTAATTCAATTTTTATGTTCATAAAACAATAAACAAATAGTTTTGCTGTTGTTACACTATATACACAGGTTATATATAAGTATCTGCATGTTTTGTACACCATAACGAACTACTAAGTTGGTCTTGTGAGTCAAAAAGCAACAAGGAGTGACCGCCAAACACCAGTGAGCCACTCACTGCCACTCCCTCCCTCACCACCACCACCACACTCACCCTCATTCACCTCCCACAATACTGTTTCTGTATTTATTCACTATACACAAACGTTATATATACGTATTTACATGTTTTATTCACCATTACTGTACATCTAAGCTTGTATGGTGAGTAAAGGCACAAAGACGTAGCTACTCACACAGTCAGCTGATCGGCAGCCGCCCTCAAGGCCAGACGCACTAATATTTGTCCTCCAACAATATTGTTTGTGGTGTTATTACGCTATATACACACATTATATATAAGTATCTACCTGTTTTATTCACCATACCTGTACAAATAAGCTGGTATGGTGCCCAAAGACCATAGTGGCCATCAGTAAACAACATGCCAAGTCTTGCAGACGACGCTCCTCCCTCACCAAAATGGCGGCTCCCAACCTACTCCTCTCGCTGTTATCTCACACTATACACACGTTATATATAAGTATCTACATTTGTGTTCACCATAGCGAACCACTAAGCTGGTATGGTGAGTGCAGTCAATAAATGGTGGCCACACACAGTCAGAAAACGACGCCACAACCCTCCCTCCCACAGCATTACTCCTCCCTCCATGGAGCACAGCGCTAAATATCACCACAATCCTGCTATTATCAGAATCCGGGTCAGTTTTATCACAGTCAGTGGGCTTCAGTAATACTATCACTGCTAAATAATAGCAGTATCATTTATATTATGGTATTTGTAGGCGATGCTGTGGTCACAAGCTGAACAGCGGTGCTGTGAGCTCGTGCTGCGTGAGCCAGGCTTGGTGGCTTGCTCAATACTGACGCTGTAACACCCAAGAATGTTGGCCTGGATTTTTTTTCTAGGTGGCATCTGGCAACTATCAGTCATGGCTGTACTATAGCTGCCCCTATCCCAGGCGGGACGTTTAAATTATAGAGCTAGACACGAAATCATATATAAATGATGTGCGTGGTTTTGGTTTTGTCACTGATATCATTTATATATGATATGCGCGGTTTGAGGGTTAAGGGTACCTTTCCTCCTTTGGCAGTGACTACAGGACTTAACGAAGTTAATGACCTCTGTTAACATACCGGGAAAGAAAAAGAGTGACTTGGCTTTCATGTGAGTTTTAAAAATTCCCGGATGACCTGCAGTCTTAGACGCATGTGCGAGTTTCAGTGCCGACTTCTTCAATTCCTCTGGGATAACCAGCTGAAAAACTGCACGATCCTTCTGTCCCTTTACATAAAATAAGACCCCATCCCTCATTTCAAAATCATGAATTGCTAAATTACGTTTCTTTGACGGATATTTTCCTCCCTCCAAATGTTCAATAATTTCCTTCCACCTCGGTTCATTCATCTGGAATTCTCGCATTTTTTCGCTGGAAATATTTTCAATATTAAAATTTACGTTAATAGTAGCAATGTTTCTACTCAAGGTGTCTGGTACAACATGTGATGGACCAGGCTTGTAAAGTATTTGGAATGAGTGAGCAGCTAGTTCATGAGACCAACGTGACATGCGAGGGCACTTAGTTCTTTTCTTAAAAATATGAGTTAAAGCCCTGTGATCTGTATAAATGACAAAGTGACGTTGGAAAGATACGATTCAAAGTACCTGACACTTTCTACCACAGCCAAAGCCTCCCTATCCGTTGCAGAATAGCGGACCTCCAGACCCTTAACCTTCCTGCTAAAGTATGCTATTGGGTGAGGAAGATTGTCATTATCACGTTGCATTAAGCACCCACCAATTGCTTTGCCACTGGCGTCAGTGTGTACTTCCCACTCCTTATCAAAATCAGGTACTGCCAAGACTGGGGTTGTAATGTGTTGACTTTTTAATTTTGCATAAGCGTTATCATGCTCAAGTTTCCAAATGAATTTAACATTTTTCTTAGTGAGCTCAGTTAACGGTGCTGTTGTACTTGCAAAACCCTCAATGTGGCGACGGAAATATCCGGCTGCCCCCCAGAAACCTTCGAACATCCTTTGCTGTCTTAGGTGTAGGCATGTCAGCAATGGCTCCACAGGAGTCGGGGTCAGGTCGGATATCATCTGTGCTCAACTGGAATCCCAGAAACATGAATTTCTGAGATGCCAGAGTGCATTTCCCCACATTGAGTTTGAAACCCGCCTTATCTAACAGTGTCAACGTCTCAGTCAAATCTCGTAAGTGCTCATCGAACGTCCTAGAGTAGATAACCACATCACCAAGGTACGCTAATGAGTGCCTTCCCAAGACTGGGCTGAGGATATAATTAATTGCCCTCTGAAATGATGACGCGCTGTCTTTAACCCGAAAGGCATCCGCTTGAATTGATAAGTATGAACCCCATCAGAGAAGGCGGTCTTCTCTCTATCCTTCTCAGCGACTGGGATGGCCCAATACGCAGATTTCGCATCCAGAGTGGAAAAGTATTTTGCTGCCCCAAACTGATCTATTATTTCTTGTATCCGTGGCAAAGGATACACATCACCTTTAGTAATTTCGTTGATCTTTCGGTAGTCAACACAAAACCTATAACTACCATCCGTTTTACATACTAACACTACTGGCGACAAACATGGTGATGTACTAGGCTCTATCACATTCTGTCTCAACATCTTCTGACACTCATCCCTAATTACTTCCTTCACCCGTTCCAGAAGCCTCCATTGACGGGTGTAAATAGAAGGATGATCACCTGTAGGAATAACATGCTCGATCCTATTCAGAAGCCCGATTTGATCGTCTTCTGTTGCAAACAGTCTAGGGAATTTACGTAAAATCCCTCTCAAAAGTTTCCTATCTGACTGTTGCACATGTTGCAAATCCAGAGCCAAGATTAACTTAACACCTTCCTGAGTATTACTACTTTTCCCTGTCTCGGTCTTGTGTTTTCCCTGTGTACTACTATCTGTAACATTCAGCGCACTACATTGTGCTGTGGTGGCTGGCATCTCCTCCTGGCCTTGATACTGAAAAATTCTCGTATTTTCCACAATTGTAGCCTGAGACAGCATATCACCTGCCCTGAAACGATAGGTTTTGTGCGAGAGATTGACAACTGAGATAAGGGCGCGTTTATCAAGCACTGTAATCAAATGATGAGGGATCAACAACCTGTCACATCTTCCAGCCACCTGAAGGGTGGTACCTGGTGCAATGTGACGTCCCACTGATACTTTAATGAATTTAACTGAATGGGATGGGCAACATTGTTTCACCAAGGCATGTAACCCACATGATTTCTTATCTGTGTCTGGAAGAGACTAAAACAACAACTTAGGGTAGTGAATGTTGTACTGTATTTCTGTTTCTTGCTAATGGAAGCAATTACTGGAGGATGTTCTACCATTTTAATGGGATAAACTACCTGGCCCAACTTCAATCTGCACTTCCTTGCTCCCTCTTGAGCAGACAAAGAAAAGTTAACTCGTCCCAGAAAATCCATTCCCAATAAAATCTGATCAGGGTATGCAAGATTCTCGACAATTGTTCAATTGTGTGGGTAAGCTTCTCTCTTACCCACTTCAAAATTAGAGTACCCTGGCTCTAGATATTAATATGTTGACCATTAACTGCTGTTAAATGCTTCCCACAATGCTTAAGGCATGTCTCTTTAAGTGTGCTGAAGGCTGACTTTTAATGAGAGTTGCTTGACTTCCGGTGTCCACAAAAACTGTCAATCTCACACCTTCAACCGTCATCTCAAACGTAGGTCTGTTGCCCAACGTACTGACGTGTTCTGGGTCACCCTTGACCCGTGTGCTCGTGCACACATACCTGTAATGGCTTCTGCCATGACACCTCCAACAAATTTCATCCCCAATTTTTCGTGTCCCAGAAGCCCGCTGGCTACATTCCCCAGCAACTTCTGTAGAGGCGACACTAGGAATGGGGGTAGGGGGGGGGGGAAGAGGGGTGGAGGGGAGGTGAGGAGCAAGGTATAGGATTAATGGAGCGGGTAGGGTGGGTAACAGGAGGGGTTGGTTGGATGGGTTGGGGGGATAGGTGGAAGGGTGAGGGCAGGCCGGGGGTGGGGTGTGGAGGGAGGTTATAAACAGGGTGGGAGTTGAGAGGGAAATGTAGTTTTCCACAATTCCAATAACGCGTCGACAAGGGTTTGGGTGGTATTTGGCTGGGGTTGGTATGGGTCTGCCAGGGATTGGGGTGGACATGGGTTGGCCTGGAGGTAAGGTTGGGGAACGGGGTTGTAGGTAGGGAGGGTTTGAGGTTGGGGGTTGTAGGCAGTGAGGGGAGCCTGGGTAAGGAGGGTATGAGGTTGAGGGTTGTAGGCAGGGAGGGGTGCTTGGGTAAGGATGGGGTATTGGGGAGGGTGCGTCTGCATACATTGTCCATTCATTGATAAAAACCATTTTCACCCCAAAACGTAACTTCAAGACCCGTCGTCGGATCAGGGTGAAATTTTAACACACGATTTGGTTTCATAAATAATCTCTAGTAAAAACACAAAACGTTTCCTAACCTCAATCCTTGGAAAAATTCTCCGTGTGTCCAAACCGGAAGTACCATTTATTGCCACCCTTCCTAATCGATTTCTCGAGCCCCAGTAATTACCTAAGTGGAATTACCTAAGTGTAGTTACAGGATGAGAGCTACGCTCGTGGTGTCCCGTCTTCCCAGCACTCTTTGTCATATAACGCTTTGAAACTACTGACGGTCTTGGCCTCCACCACCTTCTCACTTAACTTGTTCCAACCGTCTACCACTCTATTTGCGAAGGTGAATTTTCTTATATTTCTTCGGCATCTGTGTTTAGCTAGTTTAAATCTATGACCTCTTGTTCTTGAAATTCCAGGTCTCAGGAAGTCTTCCCTGTCGATTTTATCAATTCCTGTAACTATTTTGTATGTAGTGATCATATCACCTCTTTTTCTTCTGTCTTCTAGTTTTGGCATATTTAATGCTTCTAACCTCTCCTCGTAGCTCTTGCCCTTCAGTTCTGGGAGCCACTTAGTAGCATGTCTTTGCACCTTTTCCAGTTTGTTGATGTGCTTCTTAAGATATGGGCACCACACAACAGCTGCATATTCTAGCTTTGGCCTAACAAAAGTCATGAACAATTTCTTTAGTATATCGCCATCCATGTATTTAAATGCAATTCTGAAGTTAGAAAGCATAGCATAGGCTCCTTGCACAATATTCTTTATGTGGTCCTCAGGTGATAGTTTTCTATCTAGAACCACTCCTAGATCTCTTTCTTTATCAGAATTCTTTAAAGATTTCTCACATAATATATAGGTTGTGTGGGGTCTATGTTCTCCTATTCCACATTCCATAACATGACATTTATTAACATTAAATTTCATTTGCTAAGTGGTGCTCCATATACTTATTTTGTCCAGGTCTTCTTGAAGGGCATGACAGTCATCTAAATTCCTTATCCTTCCTATTATCTTAGCATCATCAGCAAACATGTTCATATAATTCTGTATACCAACTGGTAGATCATTTATGTACACAATAAACATCACTGGTGCAAGAACTGAACCCTGTGGTACTCCACTTGTGACATTTCTCCATTCTGATACATTGCCTCTGATTACTGCCCTCATTTTTCTATCAGTCAGAAAATTTTTCATCCATGATAGAAGCTTACCTGTCACCCCTCCAATATTTTCCAGTTTCCAGAACAACCTCTTATGTGGAACTCTGTCGAAAGCCTTTTTTAGGTCCAGATAGATGCAGTCAACCCAACCATCTCTTTCCTGTAATATCTCTGTGGCTCGATCATAGAAACTGAGTAAATTCGATACACAGGATCTTCCAGATCGAAAACCATACTGTCTGTCTGATATTATATCATTTCTCTCTAGGTGTTCTACCCATTTAGTTTTGATTAGTTTTTCCAATACTTTCACTATTACACTTGTCAATGATACAGGTCTATAATTGAGGGGGTCTTCCCTGCTCCCACTTTTGTAGATTGGAACTATGTTAGCCTGTTTCCACCCGTCTGCTACGATTCCTGTACACAGGGATGCCTGAAAGATCAGGTGAAGTGGCATGCTGAGCTCAGATGCACATTCTCTCAGAACCCATGGTGAAACGCCATCTGGGCCAGCTGCTTTGTTCTTACCGAGCTCCTTGAGCATTTTTTCCACTTCGTCTCTAGACACCTCTATGTGTTCTATGTTGTTCTCTGGAATTCTTATTGTATCTGGTTCCCTAAAGATTTCATTTTGTACAAACACACTTTGGAACTTTTCGTTTAGTGTTTCACACATTTCCTTTTCATCTTCCGTGAATCTATTTCCCATTTTCAACCTCTGAATATTATCCTTTACCTGCAATTTGTTGTTTATGAATTTATAGAATAGACCTGGTTCTGTTTTACATTTGTCCGCAATCCCTTTTTCAAAATTTCTTTCTACCTCTCTCCTCACTGCCGTGTAGTTGTTTCTCGCATCTTTGTATCGCTGGTATGTTTGGGGGTTCGGCCTCTTCCTGTATTGATTCCATTTTTGTGTCTTTCGGTCTCTAGCCCTCTCGCAATTTCTATTGAACCAATCCTGTTTCCTAGTTCTGCATCTCTGTTTTGGTATAAATTTTTTTGTGCCTTTATCATATATTTCACAAAACTTGCCATACATCTCATTCACTTCCTTGCCTAGCATCAAGTCTGTCCAATTATACTCACTAAAAAAATTTCTAAGGTCACCATAATGTCCTCTCCTGAAGTCTGGTTTTTCAACTGCTTCAACCTCCTTATTTTCTTCCAGCTTATAACGCATTGCATACTTTATTCCCAAAAAGACATGGTCACTTTTACCTAAGGGAGGAAGGTACTGAATGTCAAATATTTCTTCCTCCTTCCTGGTAAATATCAAATCTAGCATGGAGGGAACGTCCCCTTCCCTCATCCTCGTAGCTTGTTTAGCATGTTGATACAAGAATGTTTCCAGGATGAGGTCTACAAATTTACAGGTCCAAAAATCTTCTGTTTTAGCTTCATATGCTTCCCAGTCTATGGATTTCAAGTTGAAGTCACCGACTATCAACAGTCGTGATCTATCGTTATCCGCTCTCGCTATAATCTCTCTCATTATTGTTATAAGACCTTCACGTTTACTATCTAGCTCCTCCTTTGACCATGTGCTGCTTGGCGGTGGACTATATGCATTTATCATCATTAGTTTATCATCCTCATAGCAGATCTCTAGTGCTATTATGTCAACTTCTTGTGGATTGGTCCCAGTGAGGACCGTCGCCCGTTGACAAGGCGATGACAGATGATGGCGGCAGAATCTCGCTGACTACGCTCCACCAATGAATGAATTTCTTTAGTCATATTATCCTCTTCTTTCATTCGTAAAATTAATATGCACACAGATAGAGTACACGACGGCATCGACAACCATTTATTACTTGTGAAACTAAACACTGTATACGATGTTGCATAAAAAATACATGTGCAATTAGAACTACATAAAAATGTTACGTTAATTGTTAATTGATCGAAACTACTAGAATGAACTTGATAAAATGTAATTAATTTCTACTATATTTATTTGACACTCGAAGATGACTGGTAACGCAATTATAAAAAATTAAAGTAAGAATGTCTTGTCTCTAAATGAAAGACCAATATAAATCTTAAAAACATATTGATAATTACCGCATTCTTGAACAAAATACACTGAAATTATACAGTGAATATTATCGTGAAAGGAACTACACTAAATTTATTGTAAATAATTTAGTTTAAACTCTGTTTAATTTATCAAAATAATCTAAGTCTTGTTAACCAGCGCACAATTAGTACAACACTTTACGTTAACTGAATATCGTAACTATTTCTTTTGTAATTCTTAACCACACTAGGACTGAAGACGTTCCTAGTACTTTAATACTGGCACGATGTTTAAGACTTCAACAATTATTTAATTCTTAACGCCCAACGCTGACAACGGCGCTCAGAAATAATTACAAGTATTTATTAATTAAACAAAAATTAATGATAAATTACTTATTTACGTTACTTAATGAATTCTATGTTTACATAGTATAAACTTATTCACCGCCGGTCGCGTTGTAGAATACTGAGAGATTAACACTGATAGCTGCGACGCTCACAGCTACAGATTCGCGCTGAATCTTAATTAAAAATTAAAAATTATTTTCCCAAAATTATAAATTAAATACTGCCGCGTAGTTGGCTTGTTACTTTACCCGAATATAACACTCACTAGACACTTGGACACTTGGGAGAGCGCAAACAATTACAGACCGCTGTCTCACTGAGCGCCGAGTAAAACCGCTAGAAAATTCAGTCCCAACACTAATTCGCTTAACTGACCAAAAATCGACTTTTGGTCTCTCAAAGTTCTAACTCGGATCACTTTAATCGCACACTTGAATTATCACTGACGACCCGATGAAGGTATGGCTAGACACAAAACTAGAATTTATTCCCAAAATCGAGATTTTCCAAGCGACTTTGAAAAATGTCATCACAAAAATTTTCCACGATTTTCACTAAGTCTTTCACTGAATTCACTTTAATGCACTGCACTTCACTTCACTTGAAAACAGTAAAACCACTCACCTTAGTAATACTCTCAGAGAATTAATACTGCACAACACGAAAACAAAAACTCCTGACTTAAAAATGTAGAAAAAAAAATACTTAGAAAATAATAACACTTATATACGAGAATTACTTAAATAAGGGGGAACACTTAACTAACGAGGGGATACTTAACTTGAAAGGGAACTTAATATGCAAGGAACTTAATTTAGTACTTAAGGAAACGGTGGGGTCCGTCCTTCCGTCAGGCTCATAGCATGGTTCGGGAGTTCGTGACGGTCTGGTTTGCGCTTCAGAGGGTTCGGGTCACTCGGGGCTCGACCATCCGGCTCCATTCGGACTGTACTCCTGTGGTTCATTGCCTGAACCGCGGGGGTTCAGTTCGGACCTTGCCTCTTTGGGGTTGGTTCCTTGGGGTTGGCTCTGCTAGACGTACGGACTCCCACACATGGACCTCGTCCTGTCGGCGTGGTCTCGGTGTCTCCCAGTCTATGTGGCACCCTTCCCCGACTGCGAGGCATTGGCGGGGGATGCCTTTTGGCAGGACTGGTTGAGGTAGGGTTACCTGTACCTCTTCCCCTTGGTCCAACTGTTGCTTCAGCTTTTGGCTCGGTTGGAATCCTTCCCAGGGAGAGCAGTCCTCGTGGCCCCTTGGTGGCTGGCCTAGCCTTGGTTTTAGGCGCTGCTTGCTTGGTGTCTGAACCCGAGGTGTTTCCCGTGGCTCTGCCTCTTTCAGCAGGTCGGACCGATCCGATACGTGGCTGGTTCGACCTTCTCCTCTGGTCTTCGCGTCTGGTCCTTTTGACACGGATGTATCACCATCTCTATGGTGATCAGGTGGTTTCATTGATGGTGTCCCACCTGCGAGCTTCGTCTTGGCGACAGAAGTTTCCTGGCGTTCTTTTCCCCATTTTCTTGCTCTTTGTAGGTTGTCTTCTCTTTCGGATTGAGTTATCTTGTCCTTTCTTTCTGGCTTTTTCAGGACCGTCATTTGATGCCTAATACTGTCGCCTCGTATCGTGCAGCGCTGGTGGAGCCACTCCAACTTGCGTTCGGGGTGGCCGTCACATCCGCCCCGTTCTGTAAGCTTTCTCGTGCTTTGTTTCACCTCCGGCCTGCTCATGCGCTGTCTGAGCCGTCCTGGTCCTTGGTCAGGGTGCTCGCTTATCTTTCCTCTCCTAGGTTTGTGGTGGCCCCTTCGGTTCAAAATCGTTTTTCCAAGGCCCTGGTTTTGTTGGCATTGGCCTCTGGGGGTCGGGTCGGGGAGCTTCATGCTCTCCTCCAGCACAGGAGTTTCTGCTCCTTTGGTCCTGGTGGTAGATTTGTATGTTTGCAGCTTTCTCCATCTTTTCTGGCGAAGAACGAGATGGCTGATTTCCGGAGGGGTCCTTGCGTTATTGATGTTTGGTTGGTTCGGCCGGGGGTGCATTCGGTAGGTTGTGTCCAATTGCAACTCGTTGCTGTTACCTGCGCACCTCGGCTGTGGTGGCTGGTGATGCGCTTTGGGTTGATCTGGTTTCCCCTCGTTCCTTGTTCCAAGGCTCGGGTCTCCCAGGTCATCCGCAGGTTTAATTATTAAGTCAGTCTAACCAGCCTGCAGTCTATACTCGCGCCCATGACGTTTGGAAATTTGCAGCTTTGGCTGCTGTGTTTGGTAACATGTCTTGGGCTAATATATTATGCGTGAGGATTTTTGGAGGTCGAACAGGGTCCTAGCCGCCCGTTATGTGGTGAACTTGCCTGCTCCTGGGCGTTCTTGTGTTGCTTTGGGTCGCAGGTTGCAGCCAGTTGTTTCGACTTCGCTTTGAGGTGTTTGTGGTGCCCACCTCCTGGGTAAGTCCCTCTTTTTCCTTCTCTTTCTGTATGTAGCTCCAGGGAGCCGTAGGGGCTCCCTTCAGAAAACCAGTGTTGAATGTAATGAAACACCATTTTCTTGGTGAGCCCTGGAGGCTCCCTGGCAACCCTCCCTCATACCGGTCTGCGTTTATTTTTGCGTGGGTAGAAGCTTAGCTTCTGAACTGGATTGCTTTGCAGGCGTTGCGGTGAGGTCCAGCCCTTTCCCCTCTCGGGGAGTGGAGGGCTGCATGGACATGCGGTGCGGCAGTAGAGGGTAACGTTTGCTTGTTTGCTTGTTTCCTTAGGATTGATGGGAATTCTACATTTCTGTTCATTTTTTTGTTTTAGTTTCTTACCATGAGGGGTTTGTTTTGTTATGCCTACCTTTCTGGGTGCCTAATCCCTGTTCCGGTCGATGGCAGATAAGGAAAACCCCCAACCACAAGGGGTTTTCCAGGGCCATTGCTCCCTGAAACCTTTCTGAAGGGGCCAGGTTCTGGCTCATGGTCCATGGTAGGTCTGAACTCCATAGCTAATGTTCCGATCTAATATAAAACACATTAGCCCGATAAGCTCCATGGAGCCTCTGGGGCTCTCCCTGAAAATGGCGCTTGATTACATTCAATGATAGTTCTTTCAGTAATATTATTTAATAGTGTGTAGTGTGATATATTTATATAATAAAATGTGTGAACCAACTGTACAACTAAGCTGGTATGGTGTCCAAACAACAAAGTGGCCACCAATACCCCAGCCAGCAGACAATGCTACCTCTCTCACCAACATTCCTCATCCCACTGTTTGTGCTGTTATTACGCTATATACACACGTTATATATAAGTATCTACATGTTTTATTCACCATAACTATAACTAAGGTGGTATGGTCCCCAAACAACACAGTGGTCACAAAAAACTGCATGACAAGTGACAGCAGCTAGCAGGCGACAGCCTTACTTCCTCCCTCATGTACATCCCGCCAAACACACACCGAAACTACGACATTGGTACAACGTTCGAACAAGTTTTGACACTTCCTAACCAGTTTTATATATAAATGTGACAACCAATATAACAAGTTGTAACAATGTTCTAATACATCATAAACACATTAAGCCAAGATGTAACAATTATATTACAAGTTGTAACAAGTGGAAAATAGAGAGTTTTGGTTTGTGTTTCCAGGAATGGCTGCTCCCAGCATACTGTTCGTGCTGTTATTACACAATAATTATGCAGGCTGGTTATCCAACCAGTCTATTGTCTCTCCCTGTGCCCGCAACGTTCATCGGTGGGCCATGCGTTCCTTCATTGATGTTCCTGGGCCTTGTCGGGCCTGTGTGGCCTTAGGGTGGCTTAGGTCTTTTGTCTATGCTTTGCTTTGGGGAGTGGGTGACTTCCGTCTCCTGGGTTAGGTCCCCCTTGTTTCGTCTTAAGGTAGGTAGCCCTGGGGAGCTGACGGGGCTTCCCCCAGAAAACCAGTGTTGAATGTAATGAAACACCATTTTCTGGGTGAGACCCGGAGGCTTCCTGGCAACCCTCCCTCCGTCCGGTTGGCTTTTTTTTTTTTTTTGCATGTTTTGATATCCAACCTCAGAACTGAATTCTTGGGTTGCCAGCACGAGGGGTCTGGGGCTTCCCCCCTTCCCCTTCCTGGGGAGGGGGGAGCTGTGCAGATGGCAGCATGGTGATGTCACGCTCGTTAGCTCATTTTTATTTTGGGAGTTCTGTCCACTAATTCAGCTCTCAGTAGCAATTTCTTAACCAGAATAGGGGTTTGTTTTGGGATGCTTACCTTTCTGGGTGCCTGACTCGGTCAATGGCAGACATAGAATGCTTCCAACCACATGGGGGGTTTCTATAGGCCATTGTTCCTCGTGCCTCTCTGAGGGGGCCAGGTTCTGGCTCGTGGTCCCCGGTAGTCCTAAGAACTTCATACACATGACTGATGCCAAAGTCTGACATTAGCAATATCAGACTGGATAGCTCCGAGGAGCCTCCGGGCAGAAAATGGCATTTCATTACATTCAACGCTGGTTTTATGCCTCGTAAGTGTAGTGGAAGAGTGTTAAAAATTCCTGGCCCTTTTATGCTGATCAAGGTCTCTCTCAGCATGCCGGTTGCACCTCTGCTTTTCAGTGGGGCTGTTTTACACATCCTGCCATGCCTTCTGGTCTCATGTGGTGTTATTTGTGTGTGTGCAAATTAGAAACCAGTCTTTCTAATATTTACAAAGTGTAAATTATTATTGGTTCTCTCCTGCCTGCACTCTAGAGAATACAGATAAAAAATTTCTAGGTGGTCCTAATAATATAGATAATTGCTGAGGGAATTTTATTGAGTATGTAGGTCAGTAGTCGGCCAATAGGGGGGACCTCTGTAAGCCTAACAGGCTTCGTGTTTCCCGCTGACTATGGGAACCTATAAGGTAACCCCATAATTTGCTGAAAGGTGTCATCTTGAATTTGCCTTTTGATGTAACTGAACCTGATTTAAATGTTTTTCATTTTTTTCAGTAAACTGTGACATATTTGGGAGCAGTGATACGAATGTTGAAGATGTAGGGCAACTTACCCCTATAAAGCCTTCAAATAAGAGAGAAGGAACATTTGATGAAAAAGAACAGAGAGGGATTGGGCTTAGAAATTTTCGCTTTGACAAGAATGCACTCAAGGAACAAGGTATATAAACATGTCCATGAATTGTTAATTAGCTTATAACAGGTTGGTGTTAGGAACACATGATATTCATCCATGTATAATTTTGTATATAATTTTCCACAGTGATGCGTACTGTATAAACCCGCTAATCTGGACTATATGGGAAGGACCCCCACCGGATTAGCACGTTTTTCTGGTTTAAAGTACTTTTTCAACTCGGAGTCCAAAAGGGAACATTTCCAACAATTTTTATACCACAATCATGATTTGAATTGACACACACTAATTAGTGTGTGGGGCTGGGTGGCTGGTAGATGGGCAGGGCAGGTGGGTGGGCAGGCAGGGAGGTTTTGGATGGGTAGATGGCAGGTAGATGGGCTTGGTGGGTGACCAGGTTCGAGCAGGCAAGTGGGTGGGTGGGTGGGCGAGCAGGCAGGTGGGTGAATAGGTGGGTCGGTGGGCTATCAGGCAGGTGGGTGGGCAGGCAGGGAGGTTTTGGATGGGTGGATGGCAGGTAGATGGGCTTGGTGGGTGAACAGGTTCGAGCAGGCAAGTGGGTGGGTGGTTGGGCGAGCAGGCAGGTAGGTGAATAGGTGGGTCGGTGGGCTATCAGGCAGGTGGGTGAACAGGTTGGTGGGTGGGCTATCAGGCAGGTGGATGGGCAAGCAGGCAGGTGAGTGAACAAGTGGGTGGGTGGGTTGAGCAGGCAGGTCGGCTATCAGGCAGGTGGGTGGGCGAACAGCCTGGGGGGTGGGCAGGGAAGTGGGTAAACAGGTGGGTGGGTGGGCGAGCAGGCGGGTAGGTGAACAGATGGGTCGGTGAACAGGTGGGTGGCCTGGCAGGTCTGTGCAGGCAGGTGGGTGAATAGGTAGATGGTGCAGGGAAGTGGGTGAACAGGTGGGTGGGTGGGCAAGCAGGCAGATGGGTGGGTGGGTGAGTATGCAGGTAGGTGAACAGGTGGGTGGGTGGGCGAGACTGGAAAGACACAGATCACACGTCTGTGATCTCCTTCCTGGTCACCCCCTCTCCCCACCTCACACTAATGACAAGTGTAAAGTCAAAATATTGGAACAAACAATTAAAACTAAATGGGTAGAACACCTGGAGGAAAACGATATAATATCAGACAAACAGTATGGTTTTCGATCTGGAAGATCCTGTGTAACGAACTTACTAAGTTTTTATGATCGAGCCACAGAGATTTTACAGGAAAGAGATGGTTGGGTTGACTGCATCTATCTGGACCTAAAAAAGGCTTTCGACAGAGTTCCCTATAAGAGATTGTTCTGGAAACTGGAACATATTGGAGGGGTGACAAGTAAGCTACTAACATGGATGAAAAATTTCCTGACAGAAAAATGAGGGCCGTAATCAGAGGCAAGGTATCGGATTGGAGGAATGTCACGAGTGGAGTACCACAGGGATCAGTTCTTGCACCGGTAATGTTCATTGTCTCCATAAACGATCTACCAGTGGGAATACAGAATTACATGAACATGTTTGCTGATGATGCTAAGATAATAGGGAAGATAAGAAACCTAGATGATTGTCATGCCCTTCATGAAGACCTGGACAAAATAAGTATATGGAGCAACACTTGGCAAATGGAATTTAATGTGAATAAATGCCATGTTATGGAATGTGGAATTGGAGAACATAGACCCCACACAACCAAAAAATTATGTGAGAAATCTTTAAAGAATTCTGACAAAGAAAGGGATCTAGGGGTGATTCTAGATAGAAAACTGTCACCTGAGGACCACATTAAGAACATTGTATGAGGAGCCTATGCTATACTTTCTAACCTCAGAATTGCTTTTAAATACATGGATGGAGAAATACTAAAGAAATTGTTCTCGACTTTTATTAGACCAAAGCTGGAATATGCAGCAGTTGTATGGTGCCCATATCTTAAGAAGCACATCAACAAACTGGAAAAGGTGTGTAGCGAGTAGATTATCCCAATAATATACTCGCTCCAAATATAGTGTTAATATTCCTGTCAACCTTTGGAGATGAATGAGGTGAGGCGTTGCCCGGGCAACACGGTGAGGTGTTGCCCGAGCAATATAAGCAGCGGTGTAGCGAACATTGGCTAGTCTACTTTCAAGTGTGGTCTAGAGCAGACACTTGCGAGATACTGTACCGACGCTCAGTGCGCTCAACTCACACCAAACTCACACAACGACATGCCACTAAGTGGCTCCCTGAACTGAAGGACAAGAGCTACGAGGAGAGGTTAGAGGCATTATATATGCAAAAACTAGAAGATAGAAGAAAAAAGAGGCAATATGATCACTACGTTCAAAATAGTAACAGGAATTGATAAAATTGATAGGGAAGAATTCCTGAGACCCGGAACTTGAAGAACAAGAGGTCATAGATTTAAACTAACGAAACAAAGCTGTCGGAGAAATATACGAAAATTCACTTTTGTAAACAGAGTGGTAGACGGTTGGAACAAGTTAAGTGAGAAGGTGGTAGGAGGCCAAAATCGTCAGTAATTTCAAAGCATTATATGACAAAGAGTGCTGGGAAGACGGGACACCACGAGCGTAGCTCTCATCCTGTAACTACACTTAGGTATTTACACTTAAGTAATTACACTAGCCTTCCCAACTCCCCTCCACGTGTGTCAACACGTGAGGTGTTGACATGCTGTACGATGGCTTTAACATTTAAATTTTTGCCCCGAGGGGCAAGTTTATTGGGCAGTGCCACTCATCCTGTGAGTGGTACCACCATAGCAGCATGTACAACACTGCCCAGTGGGAAGAAAACTCGCTGGGTCACAACCCAGCGGGTTTGGATGAAGAAGGCAGTGATGAACCAACACCACTGATCACGAAATACAGTTTACTCATGACCTATGTTGACGGATTAATTAATTTTCATCCAACTGTGCTAATCCAGAAGTTGGAAACATGTATCAGTACCAGAGTCGAACTAAAGAGCTGATCATACAACAGGGCAATGAGCACAGAAGACAAGCTAAACTTGATTCTTATATGGTAAGAAAATCAAGCCAAGTGCCTTCAACCAGTGAGGAGTCACAGGCAAGCCAAGCGCCTTCAACCAGTGAGGCCTCACAGGCAACCCAAGTGCCTTCAACCAGTGAGGCTTCAGCAGCTGGCAGTCAAAACTAACTTTGCTTAATGAACTGTACAGTAATTTTAAGTGTTAATTTGTGTTGTGTTAGTATAGGTTACATAAATTGTCAAAAATTCTTAACTTCAAGATGTGTGGCATCAATCAAGAAGACGAACAACAAGGTAAGTTGAGGTTTCTAGTTGGATGTTTAATAATCATGTGGCAAGGCAATTCAAATTATGTTGTTTGTAGTATAAAAATAGTTGGAAATGGTCACTTTTGGACTCTGAGGTGAAAAAGTACTCTAATCCATAAAACGTGATTATCATGCTGGGGGTCCTTCCCATATAGTCCGGATAATCGAGTGGAGACAGTAAATGCCTAACCGGTTTCTACTACAACTGTGAATGCTCGAAATGCATGACTGACTAGTGACTGTAAGTGACTGGTTCTGACTGGCTGCCATATAACAGAGGCAGTGAAATGTTTGAAAGGAAAATTGGAACTAGTGATGCAGATATGAATGCAGTGAGCAGGGGACGGTCTCACACCTCCCTTCCTCCTCCTCCTTCCCTTCCTCCTCACTGTCTCCCATACGCCAACAAGAGTCCTCAATGCAGTTAAATGTTCACTTATTTTATTTATGGCTTATATTTATACCTGATTGTTTTGTGTATGAAAAATATGACTAGCATTCTGTGTAAAATGTATTTTTAAGTTAATATTTTTGGGGTGTGTGTAACAGATTTACATTATTTCTTACGGAAAAATTCATTTTGGATGATGAATTTTTGGATGACGATGTGTTTGGGAACGGATTAAGATCATGAACAAAGGTACTACTGTATAGGGAGGTCTGTACCCTGCACTCTAGTCAGGCTAAGGGCAACAGTTGTCCTACTGGAATGTAGGTAATTAGTTAATTAACTGTAGAGGTACCATTCCATGCACTCTGTAAAAGAATAGTAAACTCCCTACCTGATCAGTTAATCACGAACTTTGACCGAAGGCTTAGGGGTGCAGTGTGTGTCATCACTGTGACGAGAACGGCATATGAATACTGAACGTATAACACAGTTCTGAATGCGAAAGGATCTTTAGTCCAATACTCTCTCCTAAGTTTGTAATGCAAAGTAGAGCATAATAATTCAAAGACAAATCAAAGTACCAGATAAGCACCCAAGGGGGGGGGGGTGATCTGTCTGAATGAGTCCTTATCTGTTGGGATAAAATTAATGTGGATAATTTAGATATAGCAATAACTTGGATGACTTACCATTACGAGCATGAATTTGCGCATAAACATCAGATAATCAAAAGTCAATCTAATAAACAGATCACAAATTGTTACACTTGTAAAGTAGATGTGTTCAATTACCATATGAAAATCTCAAAATGAATTCTGAAAAAATGCAAAGTATAAAAGCCAAGTATAACAACTAAACATTAGTCATAGGTTGCTAGGAACAGCTTCTGAGACCAGCTCCTAGGACAGGCCCCCCATTCTATGTGACATTATTCAGTAGTGCAGCAATACTGGGCCAGGAGGACCTCTTTAAGCATAACATGCTTTGTTACCCCTTCCCCCCCCCCCTCCTTTCAACTACGGGAACCTATAAGGTGACCCATACAGTAATTTGATGACTGGTATCATCTTGAACATTCCTTTTGATGTAACTGAATCTAATTTACTTGTTAATTTAAATTTTTTCAGAAAACTCTGACACATGTGAAAGCAGTGATATGATTGTTGAAGATGTAAGACAACTTACCCCTATAAACTCTTGTAATGATGGAGAAAGAACAATTGATGAAACAGAATCGAGAGAGGTTAAGCTTAGAAATTTTCGCTTTGACAAGGAGAAGGCAGTCAAGGAACAAGGTATTTAAAGATGTCCATTAACTGTTAATTAGCTTGTAACAGGTTGATGTTAGGAACACACGATATTCTTTCATGTATAATTTTTATATAATTTTCCACAGTGATGAATACGTGTGAATGAAGTGGTTTATGTCTATGAATGAAGCCATGCACATCTGTGAATAAAGCCATGCATATCTGTGAATGAAGCTATGCACATCTGTGAATGAAGCGATGAGCGTTTATTCCTAAGTGTAGTTACAAGATGAGATGACTACCTGTTGTCTACCTTCTGACAATTTCGGAGATCAGTGTTCCTGTGACCCGGTCTCTGACCAGGCCTTCTGGCTCGTCAGAGCTGATCAGCCAGGCTGTTCTAGGCAGATGCTCGCAGCCTGACATATGAGTTGCGGCCTGGTTTATCAAGTATCCTTTGAAGGTGCTTGTCGAGCTCTCTTTTGAGCACTGTGAGAAGTCGGCCAGTTATGCCCTGAATGTGTAAGGAAAGCGTATTGGAAAGTCTCGAGCCCTTTCTGGCTCGTCGGCTTTCCGGAGCTATCCAGTCTGTTATTGCAAATATTAGTCTTTGGCATCAGTCATTGTGAATAGAGTTCTTAAGCCTACCAGGGACCATGAGCCAAAACCTGGCCCACTCAGAGAGGCATAAGGATCATTGGCTTATAGAAAACTCCCATGTGGTTAGAAGCATTCTATGTATGCCATCGACCGGGTCAGGCACCCAGAAAGGTAAGCATCCCAAAACAAACCCCTATTCTGGTTAAGAAATTGCTACTAAGAGACGAACTAGTGGACAGAACTCCCCAAACAAAAGCGAGCAAACAAGCATGACGTCGCCGTGCTGCTGTCTGTGCAGCTTTCCCCTCCCTGGGAGGAGGAAGGGGAGCCCCAAACCCCTCGTGCCAGGTACCCAAGACCTCAGTTCTAAGGCTGATGTGCTAGACGGAAGTCGTGTGCTCTGGCTCCTGAATTGGTCCTCAGGTCTGTTTTTGTTTGGTGTGATGGCTGTCTTCTTGGGGGTGCACAAGCCAGGATTAATTCTTCAGTACTTGTGCTGCATGCATCTAGGGTCCCTTTCCCTAGGTGCCCAGTAAATACTGCCCTTGGGGCTTGGGGTCTCCTTCCACAAGTTCCTTGGGTTCTGCCTCTGCTTGGTTGTTTGCTGCTCGGCTTTTGGCCGCCCTTTGTGTGATGTGGTGTTCTGGCATCCTTGTTCACCTTAGAGTAAGAAGGTGGCTAGGGGGGTCACCAGGTCACCAAGGGGCCAGGATGGCCCCTTGTTGACCAGCCCAGTCTTGGTTTTAGGAGCTGCTTGCTCAGTGTCCGAACACAGGGCATTTTCCGCGGCTCCGCTTCTTCCAGCAGGTCAGACCGGTCCGGTACATGGGCCAGTTCAGTCTTTTCCTTCACTCTTCGCGTCTGGTCTTTTTGAAGCGGGTTTATCACCATTTGTATGGTGATCAGGTGGCTTTCATTGATGGTGTCCCACCTAACAGCTTCATCTTGGCGACAGTATGAAGTTTCCTGGGATTCTTTCCCTCCATTTTCTCTCTCTTTGTAGGTCGTTTTCTATTTCTAAAGAGATTGTCTTGTTCTTTGTGTCTTGGCTTTTTCAGGACTGTCATTTGATGCCTAATTCTGTCGCCTCGTATCGTGCTGCATTGACGGAGATGCTCCAACTTGCGTTCAGGGTGGATGCTACTTCTGCCCTGTTCCATAAGCTTTCTCATGCTTTGTTTTACCTCCGGCCTGCTCATGCACCGCCTGAGCCGTCCTGGTCCTTGAACAGGGTGTTCTCTTATCTTCTCCTCAGTTCGTGGTGGCCCTTTCAGTTCAGGATTTGTTTTTCCAAGGCTCCGTTTCTGTTGGCATTTTACTCTGGGGATCAGGTCAATGAGTTTCATGCTCTCCTCCGGTGCAGGGGTTTCTGCTCCTTCAGTCATGGTGGTTGGTTTGTTCGGTTGCAGCCTTCTTCTTTTCTGGCAAAGAATGAGACAGCTGCTTTCCGGAGTGGTCCTTGGGTTATTGATGCTTGATTGGTCAGGCAGGAGGTGCATCATGTCTTGTGTCCGGTTGTGGCTCTTTGCCGTTACCTGCGTGTTTCGGCTTCTGTGGTCGGGGATGTGCTTTGGGTTGATCCGGTTTCCCTCATTCCCTATTCCAGGGCTTGGGTCTCCCAGGTTGTCTACAAGGTTATTAGTCTAGCCAGCCTGCGGTCTAACGTCGTGACCATAATGTTATGAAGTTTGATGCGTTGGCCTCCAGTGTTTGGCAACATGTCTTGGGCTGATATTCAGGCGCAGGGATTTAGGATGTCAAACAAGGTCCTGGCCGCCTGATATTTAGTTAATGTTCCTGGGCCTGATCACTCTTGTGTTGCTTTGGGTCTCAGGTTGCAGCCAGTTGTCTCTACTTCGTGTTGAGGAGTGTGTTGATGTTGACCAGACCACACACTAGAAGGTGAAGGGACGACGACGTTTCGGTCCGTCCTGGACCATTCTCAAGTCGATTGTGATGAGGAAGATTGATTGATGAAGATTAAGCCACCCAAGACATGGCACAGGCATGAATAGCCCATAAGTGGTACAATTTTTTTTTTCTCAGTATTCTGAGTTTGCATTTAACCATCAAGCTGTTATTGCGGGGGAAGGATACTGCTTCACAGTCTTTATGAGGGTGTCCAGCTGCTGAACACCTTTGTTGACCAGGAGAGTGGCTGTGTTGATGGCTTCAGGGTGGCCACTGCATGATTCAGGAACTCTTAAAGCTCTTCTAAGGTCACTGGTTGCTTCACATTCCAGAAGATAGTGAAGTAATGGCTTTTCTGTGACAGTTTGGCAGAAGATGCACTCTCTCTGTCGGGGTTCACCAATCTCCCAGTTACATCTGTAACCTAGACGTAGTCTATACAGTGGAACCTCTATTAACGAGTTTAATCCGTTCTGGCACCGAGCTCGTTACCTGGAAAACTCGTCTTTGGAAACAAATTTCCCCATTTAAAATAAAGGAAATAAATTTAATCCGTTCCACTCCCAAAAACATCCATACTTGTATGACTTTTTTTTATGTAAATATAATATTGCACATGTAAATATAAATGTTTTGTTGTAGTGTTTTAATATTTACTTTACCTTATGAAGAGTAGTTGCTGGCTTGAGGGAGACGATGGGGAGGTGGGAAGGATGAGAGGGGTTATGGTGTGGAAGGAGAATCCACCTCTGAGTCAGGCAAACTCTCTCTTCTTTTTTTTTTTTTTTTTTTTTTTTTTTTTTTTTAAGATATATACAAGAGTTGTTACATTCATGTACAGCCACTAGTACGCGTAGCGTTTCGGGCAGGTCCCTGGAATACGATCCCCTGCCGCGAAGAATCGTTTTTTCATCCAAGTACACATTTTACTGTTGCGTTAAACAGAGGCTACAGTTAAGGAATTGCGCCCAGTAAATCCTCCCCGGCCAGGATACGAACCCATGACATAGCGCTCGCGGAACGCCAGGCGAGTGTCTTACCACTACACCACGGAGACTGCAATTCTTGGGAATTGCACCCAAATTTCGTTTCAAATGTCACACAAGGATGCGTTAGACCAGCACCAATTAAAAAACTACGTTGATTACATTCGTTGTGTCAACAATATAATAGTCTTACCACGAAGATACAATACAATGCCGTTCTCTCAAATAGGCAATGTGGTTATTAAAGAAAACGGAAATTTCATGGCAAACATGTATACAATCCCCAAGTCGATCGGATAAGAATTGGATTTTATAGAAATATTTGCTCAAATGACGCTTGAGCGCGGTGTTTGGGTGCATTCAAGAGAAAAAAAGTGTGTTACGTTCAAGCGACATATACCTGCGAAAGTGATAACACTTTCATAAAGTGTTATCACAAAGTGATAAATTAATTAAACATTTTCACACACCGGGTTGTCACTGCTTTATCAGGGCAGCTTTTCCAAGAATGCGTTCACCTTTTCAAACATTCCAAACACTTCCCTGATCTCAGTGTAAGAGGCAGCATCCTCCCTTACCTCCTCATTCCCTTACTAATGGTGTAAATTGTTGATGAGGACCTGCCATACTTCCTTGTGAGATCAATCACACAGACACCACACTCATGCTTTGCTATAATTTCCTTCTTTAAATCCACAGTAATTGTGTCTTTCTTCCTCTTGACAACACTATCTTTAGCAAGCAGCTTCTTTGGAGACATTGTGTTACAAATTGTAGTCGCAAAACCACTAAAAACCCAAAGAAAAGCTCAAATAAATCCAGAGGGATGCTTGTCGTGTGAGATACAACAACACTGGCGTCGGAGGCGTCCGAGAATTTGCGAGAACCCGCGAGACGCTAGGAAGCGCCATGTGGTGTCACTCGTTAATAGAGGCGAGCTCGTCAATAGAGACAGATTTGCTGCGAGTGACTTGCTCGTTACTGGAAAAACTCGTTAATAGAGCCACTCGTTAATAGAGGTTCCACTGTATAACCTAACTGCTATTTCCCTGTGGATTTCTTTTGGGATATTTAACCTTTCTAATTTGGTGGCCTGAAGATACCATGTTGCAGATGGCGAACCTTCAGCTATTCTCTGGTGCAGGTAGGCTTTGTTGAGATGTGAGAGTTTTTTGGTGATGATGTTTTTTATGTTCTCTAGGCTGGGTTGAATTGTTTTATGTATCACTGGATGACGAGTTGCCAATTTAGCAATTTCATCAGCTTTTTCATTTAAGGGGATTCCAATATGGGATGGGATCCAGTTTAAAGTTATGTTGAGTCCTTTGCCTTTAGCGACTGCTCCAAGATACAAAATGGTGGTAATTATTTCCACATTATCTTTCCACTGTTTTTGTCCTAGTATTTGAAGTGCAGCTTTTGAGTCTGTGTGTATGATTGCATTTTGAGTGTTTTGTGCAATCACATATGCGAATGCCTGTTGTATGGCAAACAGCTCAGTTTGGGTTGATGATACTAGTCCTCCCAGTCTCCAATATGCCTGTACGCTGGCCGTGCAAAGAGCAGCGCCAGCACTCTCATATTCTGTGTCCACCGATCCGTCTGTGAAGATGTGAATGAGGAAGTAGATGCAGGCAATAAATAGGCAAGAGGGAGGTGAGGAGCAAAGTAAGGTGTAGTAGAGGGGATAGTAGTAGGAATAAGAACTGCAGAGGGCCCATTGGCCCATACTAGGCAGCTCCTATTATAACCACCGAATGAGAAGGAAATAGTAATGGGAATAAGAAGAGGATAATAAGGGAACGTAAGAGTAAACAATGAACAGAAAAAAGAGTGAAGAGAGAAAGAAAAGGAAAGAGAAAGATAAATGGAAGGGTAAGCTTATGTTAGGTCACATTTGTTAGAAAGATTAGAGCATTTGAGTATTTACTGTGAAAGGGAAGAGTCCACAGCAACAAAGCCAGGACTCAAGTTCATGTTGGGTACATTGTGTATTAGAGCCGATTCAACAAGGCGGCGTCTGTGTAGAGTAGAGGCAGGAAAGATTATTTTGGAGGAGGACCAATCAATAGGATGATTGGGCTCCCTCACATGGCAGAAGAGAGCATTGTTAGTGTTTGCAGACTTAACACTTCTCTTGTGTTCTTTAAGTCTGTCATTCAGTGTACCGCCAGTTTTACCAAAGTAATGGAGAGGACAAGACGAACAGGAAATAGAGTAGACACCAGCAACATTAGAAGCAGGAGGAGCAGTGTGAACTAGATTGCTACGAAGTGTGTTAGTTTGTTGAAAGGCGAGCTTTATGTCAAGAGGACGAAAGGTATTGGTAAAAGTTTTGAGTTCAGATATGAAGGGAAGGCATAGTACAGTGCTACTAGTGTTGGAAGCCGGTTTAGGATGAAAGAAATTTCGTTTAGCTTGAGAGTAGACACAGTTGATGAAATGCAAAGGGTAACCAAGGCGAGAGAATGATTTGTAGATAAAGGCAATTTCAGAATCAAGAAACTGAGGGTCGCTGATGCGTAGAGCGCGGAGGAAGAGAGAGACGAGGACACTTTTCTTAACAGGAGGATGGTAGGAAAAGAAGTGAATATACTTGCCACTATGCATGGGTTTGCAGTAGACAGAGAAAGAGAACCCGGACACAGAGCTGTGAACGTCAAGAAAAGGAAGGAGGGAATTAGATTCCCACTCACCTTTGAAATGGATAGGAGCCAGATTTTTAAGAGAGGAGAGGAAAGACTGGAAAAGACTAAGGCCATGAGGCCATAAAGCAAAATTGCCATCAACAGAGCGAAGCCAGAGAGAGGGATGAGTATCAATAGAAGGAAGAAGAACAGTTTCGAAGTATTCCATGTAGAAATTAGCAAGAACAGGGGAGAGAGTGGAACCCATAGCGACACCGAAAGTTTGAGTGTAATATTTACCGTTGAAAGAGAAAGAGTTAGTCAACACAGAGTCTAATGAGTTCGAGGAAAACGTCAGTGGGAAGTGGGAGAGGAAGAAAGCCCTCAGACGCCTTTTGTCTAAGGAAATAGAGAACGTCATTGAGCGGAACATTAGTAAACAGAGAGTCGACATCAAGACTAAGCATCTTACAAGAGGGTTGCAGGCGCAGTCTTTCTATGAAGCCCTGAGAGTGATGAAGGTGGACAGGGGAAAAAGTGCCAAGGTAAGGTGTCAAGGTTTTAGCGAGCCAGGAGGCAAGAGGATAGCTGACAGAGCCTCGTGAAAAAATGATAGGACGAAGAGGAACACCAGGTTTATGACTCTTAGGAAGACCATAGAAATAAGGAAGAGAAAGGCAGAGGACACGGAAACGTTTAATGAGATCAAAGTCAGGAGGACAAAGACTAGAGAGCTGTCTTAGTTTGCGGTTAAAGGAAGTTTTGAGGTGATCCAAAGAGTTAGAAGTCAGAGGAGCATAAGTGCGAGAGTCAAGAGAGCAAGACATCTGCTTTTCGGAGGTAGTCCTCACAATCAAGGACAACCACCGAATTGCCTTTGCCAGAAGGAAGGATAAGAATAGAGTTGTTAGATTTCAGGGAGGCAAGGGCAAGCTGGAAGCTACGAGGAAGGTGGTAATTCTTAGAAAACAAGCTGTCAAGAACGGATGTATTTGAGAATGTGTGGCGGCCTCCTCCCGGGTAAGTCCCTCTTTTTCCTGTCTTTGGTTATGTATCTCCAGGGAGCTGTAGGGGCTCCGCACAGAAAACCAGCATTGAATATAATGAAATGCTATTTTCTGGGTGAGCCCAGAAGGCTCCCTGGAAACCCTACCTCTTGTCGGCAGTTTTCATGCGGTTGATACTTAGCCTTTGAACTGGAGTTGCTGGATCACCAGCATGTGGGGTCTGGGGCTCCCTCCCTCTCCCTCCCAGGGGTGGGGGCTGCACAGACTAGCGATGTGGAAGTGGAGTGTGAAGTTATCTTGTTTCCTTGGGATTGGGGGAAGTTCTGCCTCTGTTTGGTTTCGGTTGCAATTTTCTTACCATGTGGGTGTTTTTGTTATGTCTACCTTTCTGGGTGCCTAACCCTGGTAAATAACAGATAAGCCCCAACCACAGGGGGGGTTTCTTTGGTCCGTGTTTCTTTGCGGTTAGTTGTTTCGGGTTGTACTTCTGCTGAGCTATCAGGGTTTCGCTCTCCGCACTGTTCACATTCAAGGCATGTCCGTTGTTCTGGGGCCGGCCTGTCCCGTTTCCTTCCTCCTTCCACAGAGTAGCCATTCGGCACCGCTTCCTTCCTTTGACTTTGCCGGGCATACGGCCGCCCCAAGATGGACCACTTCGCGTCAGTGTGAGCTCTGCGTTTTCCATTGTTTGTAGCGCCGTTCCCTGACTGCAAGGGCTTTGCAGTAGATGTTTTTGGCTGGACTGGTCGAGGTAGGGGTTTTTGTTCCTCTTCCCCCTGGTTCAGCTTTTGCTCAAAGTCCTGGCTCGCTTAGAATCCTTTCAGGGAAGGGTTCTTATTCTGGCTCCATGGTGCCTGGACCAGCCTTGGTTTCAGTTGCTGCTTGCTTGGTGTCCTAACCCGGGTGACTGTCCACGGCTCTGCCTCTACCACCATCTTGGGCCAGTGAAGCACCATGCTGGTTTTCTTTTTTGTTCTGTACTTCATGTCTGGTCTTTCTTACACGGGTGTATCACCATTTCTATGATGATCAGGTGGCTTCTTTGATAGTTTTGAAGGACAAATATTAGTGCGTCTGGCCTTGAGGGCGGCTGCCGATCAGCTGACTGTGTGAGTAGCTACGTCTTTGTGGCCTTTACTCACCATACAAGCTTAGATGTACAGTTATGGTGAACAAAACATGTAAATACGTATATATAACGTCTGTGTATAGTGAATAAATACAGAAAGAGTATTGAAGGAGGTGAATGAGGGTGAGTGAGGTGGTGTTGAGGGAGGGAGTGGCAGTGAGTAGCTCGCTGGTGTTTGGTGGTCACTCCTCGTTGCTTTTTGACTCACAAGACCAACTTAGTAGTTCGTTATGGTGTACAAAACATGCAAATACTTATATATAACCTGTGTATATAGTGTAACAACAGCAAAACTATTTGTTTATTGTTTTATGAACATAATAATTGAATCACTAATATGCACACCATAATTTTGAGTACAGCGATGGTTCACACATTTTATAATATAAATATACCATAATTCACTGTATGGAATAATATTGCTGCAAAAAAACTAAGAAAAAATCAATCAGAGACATTGAAATAATTAGGTAATAATATATTTGTGGCAACTGCCATCTGACAGCTCGGGCGGAGTAGACCTCATCTGGCGAAGGCTCTGCCAACGCCCCTTTTTTGCCACACTTCCCTACCCTATTGCGGCTAAAATATGCCACCTACGATTTTTTTGTTATTTTTTCCGTGATCAGGGAACAAAAATGAACACTTCTGTTAGACGAAAGAATTTTTTGGAATTTTTTTTTTTGTTGCGCCTGTGGGTGTGAATTCCATTTGGGCCCCTAGCGGTTTGAGGGTTAAGGGTTAATATCCTGTCATCCCCACAGGCGCATGTCATTTTGAAAAAAAAAAAATTATTTTTTCTTCCTAACCTGTTAATTTGTGTTCACTGATCACGGGAAAAATAATAACTAAATCGTAAGTGGCATATATTGCCCGCTATAGGGCGGGGAAGTCTGGCAAATTATAGGCGCTGACTCAGCGTGCGTCCCAGGCGGTCTGTTGCTCGCCAGCTGTCAGGCCGAAGTTGCCACAAAGAGATAATTACCTAATTATTTCAATGTCTCTGATTGATTTTTCATAGTTTTTTTGCTGTAATATTATTCAATAGTGTGTAGTTTGATATATTTATATAATGAAATGAGTGAATCATCGCTGTACTCAAAAATATGGTGTGCATATTGTTGATTCAATTATGTTCATCAATCAGTGAACAAATACTTTGTCGGTTATTACACTATAAGCACAGGTTATATATAAGTATCTGCATGTTTTGTTCACTATAACAAGCCACTAAGTAGCTATTATGAGTCAAAAAGTAACGAGGAGTGACCGCCGTGTACCAGCCAGCCACTCCCGCCCTCCCTCCAGTCATCTGACTCACCCACATTCTCCTCCCACAATAATGTTTTTGCTATAATTCACTATATACAGATGTTATATATAAGTATTTACATGTTTTGTTCACCGTAACTGTACATCTAAGCTTGTATGGTGAGTAAAGGCACAAAGACGTAGGACCTCACACAGTCAGCTGATGGCTGCCGCCCTCAAGGCCAGACGCACTAATATTTCTCCTCCAACAATACTATGTGGTGTTATTACGCTATATACACACATTATATATAAATATCTACCTGTTTTATTCACCATACTTGTACAAATAAACTGGTATGGTGCCCAAAGACCATCATGGTAACCAGTAAACAACACCGTCGTCTGCACGGTGGCGTCGTGCAGACGACGCCACCGCCCTCACCAAAATGGCGGCTCCAAGCCTTCTCTTGCTGTTTATACCCTCTATACACACGTTATATATAAGTATCTACATTTGTGTTCACCATAGTGAACCACTCAGCTGGTATGCTGAGTGCAGTCAATAAAAGGTGGCCACACACAGTCAGAAGACATCGCCACCACCCTCCCTCCCACAGCATTACTCCTCCCTCCATGGCGCACAGCGCTAAATATCACCACAATCCTGCTATTATCAGAACCCTGGTCAGTTTTATCACAGTCAGGGGTCTTCTGTAATAATATCATCGCTACATAATAGCATGAACAAGTATATTTTGGCATTTTTAGGCGATGCTGTGGTTGTGGGATATTTGGGTTTGATTCTGATTAATTAATAATTAAAGTAGTAAATTAAATTACGAAGGACCACCCGCTTTTAAAGTAAAGAGGGAAACTGAGAATTTCAGATCATCAGATAAAATTCTAGAGAAAACCAGTGACTATGGATATGACTAGAAAGTATGATCATGAGAATAATTAATGGGCTGTATTATTAAAACCAAACCTCAAACACCTACATTGGGGGGTTATTACTGGAGGTCAGTACGTCCAGGAATCAGTGTGGTTCGTTCACTAATTCTATTAATAATAATCTAATCCTATAATTAATGTAGAATATAATATTATTCATACAAAGAAGAACATGAATATGAGCATAATAATGAATTACAGTAAATCACACATTATGTTGAAAACATTCTGAATGTATCAAATTGCAATGTTATGAGTAAAAGAAATAAGCCTTAGCTGGTAATAGATTCCTTTAGATAACCCTGGCAGTCCTCTTAATCTCCAAGTCTGGTACACCGACGTCTGACACGGTTAACATGGAGAAGACAGCATGAGGAATTCGTCTCTCGAGCTGCAAAATAAATAACTACCAGTAGCAATTGATTTAACTACTCAATACATATTCAAGATTATTGATATCTACAGAGAAATTTCTAATCACCTGTTATTAGGTGTTGTCGTGCCGCGTGACGCGCAATCACCCCGCTATTATTAAACCTGTAAATGATGCATCAAATAAAAGGTACTTAGCTGTGGGCACTGTGTAAGTATTAAGATTGCCGTAATTTCGCATCCCAGGCTCCGGTGAACCTATCCTGGATTGATGCGTTTCAAGCTGGCTGATCACGTGTCGTCAGGAACCAAGTCTAGGGGTCCCTTATTTAACACCAGCACTAGTTGAAGATATTATCTGCAAGGTCGTTCACGCCTCACAGTGGCGGCTTTCATCTGTAGATAGACACAGAGATGCAGAACTAGGAAACAGGATTGGTTCAATAGAAATTGCGAGAGGGCTAGAGACCGAAAGACACAAAAATGGAATCAATACAGGAAGAGGCCGAACCCCCAAACATACCAGCGATACAAAGATGCGAGAAACAACTACACGGCAGTGAGGAGAGAGGCAGAAAGAAATTTTGAAAAAGGGATTGCGGACAAATGTAAAACAGAACCAGGTCTATTCTATAAATTCATAAACAACAAATTGCAGGTAAAGGATAATATTCAGAGGTTGAAAATGGGAAATAGATTCACGGAAGATGAAAAGGAAATGTGTGAAACACTAAACGAAAAGTTCCAAAGTGTGTTTGTACAAAATGAAATCTTTAGGGAACCAGATACAATAAGAATTCCAGAGAACAACATAGAACACATAGAGGTGGCTAGAGACGAAGTGGAAAAAATGCTCAAGGAGCTCGGTAAGAACAAAGCAGCTGGCCCAGATGGCGTTTCACCATGGGTTCTGAGAGAATGTGCATCTGAGCTCAGCATTCCACTTCACCTGATCTTTCAGGCATCCCTGTGTACAGGAATCGTAGCAGACGGGTGGAAACAGGCTAACATAGTTCCAATCTACAAAAGTGGCAGCAGGGAAGACCCCCTCAATTATAGACCTGTATCATTGACAAGTGTAATAGTGAAAGTATTGGAAAAACTAATCAAAACTAAATGGGTAGAACACCTAGAGAGAAATGATATAATATCAGACAGACAGTATGGTTTTCGATCTGGAAGATCCTGTGTATCGAATTTACTCAGTTTCTATGATCGAGCCACAGAGATATTACAGGAAAGAGATGGTTGGGTTGACTGCATCTATCTGGACCTAAAAAAGGCTTTCGACAGAGTTCCACATAAGAGGTTGTTCTGGAAACTGGAAAATATTGGAGGGGTGACAGGTAAGCTTCTATCATGGATGAAAAATTTTCTGACTGATAGAAAAATGAGGGCAGTAATCAGAGGCAATGTATCAGAATGGAGAAATGTCACAAGTGGAGTACCACAGGGTTCAGTTCTTGCACCAGTGATGTTTATTGTGTACATAAATGATCTACCAGTTGGTATACAGAATTATATGAACATGTTTGCTGATGATGCTAAGATAATAGGAAGGATAAGAAATTTAGATGACTGTCATGCCCTTCAAGAAGACCTGGACAAAATAAGTATATGGAGCACCACTTGGCAAATGGAATTTAATGTTAATAAATGTCATGTTATGGAATGTGGAATAGGAGAACATAGACCCCACACAACCTATATATTATGTGAGAAATCTTTAAAGAATTCTGATAAAGAAAGAGATCTAGGAGTGGTTCTAGATAGAAAACTATCACCTGAGGACCACATAAAGAATATTGTGCAAGGAGCCTATGCTATGCTTTCTAACTTCAGAATTGCATTTAAATACATGGATGGCGATATACTAAAGAAATTGTTCATGACTTTTGTTAGGCCAAAGCTAGAATATGCAGCTGTTGTGTGGTGCCCATATCTTAAGAAGCACATCAACAAACTGGAAAAGGTGCAAAGACATGCTACTAAGTGGCTCCCAGAACTGAAGGGCAAGAGCTACGAGGAGAGGTTAGAAGCATTAAATATGCCAAAACTAGAAGACAGAAGAAAAAGAGGTGATATGATCACTACATACAAAATAGTTACAGGAATTGATAAAATCGACAGGGAAGACTTCCTGAGACCTGGAATTTCAAGAACAAGAGGTCATAGATTTAAACTAGCTAAACACAGATGCCGAAGAAATATAAGAAAATTCACCTTCGCAAATAGAGTGGTAGACGGTTGGAACAAGTTAAGTGAGAAGGTGGTGGAGGCCAAGACCGTCAGTAGTTTCAAAGCATTATATGACAAAGAGTGCTGGGAAGACGGGACACCACGAGCGTAGCTCTCATCCTGTAACTACACTTAGGTACACTTAGGTAATTACACGTGTCCTATTTACTGGACAATGGCGTCCTTTGTGCGTACGTTAAGCGCAGGTCTGCCTCTCTCCGGTTCCCCACGTGTACGCGCACCGACTCCCTCACCGAGTGAGCATGGCGTCGCGTCCCTTCCCCCACGCCGAGTCGACGTTCATTACACAAATTATTGGCATGAACATTAATATTTCTCGCATTCGCGCTTGAAACTCTAAAGACTGGACGGGTTTATTATTTAGAGGAACGAAATATTATTATTTAACTATTTAAGAATAGTAAAGATACAAGGGAGAGGAATTAATGTCTCCCCATAGCATTCATTGATGACGTTAACACTATCGCGAGGTAGACGGTATAATTCTAACGCTCTATTCGGCTTTTAGTTAGAGAACAATTCGTCTGCAATCAGTTGTCATACAGAATGCCTTAATTATGGAGAATCGTATTTAATTCTCACACAAATTGTATATAATGTGTTTTACTGTAAAGAAATCTGACGCAATACTAGCGTTAGATGACGTGAGAATTCTAGCCTAATGCACAGATGAATTATTAGTACAGGAGAATTCTACGAGTTGTTAATTTTACTTACTACAATATTAATATGATTAGTAATAAGTAATGAGAATACAACAATGTTGTATTCGATGTTGGAAATATCCAACATAACTCCGGGGGGGGATTCCCAGGGTCGCAGTGTACTGTGTTGTACTGACCTATCCCGAAGTAATATTAAGATTAACACATTAGTATGTTAGTATGTTAGTACACACATAACGAACGTCCCGGATTTATCAAGGACTTACAAGAATTTAAGTCTTGTTATTCACATGTCAACTGAAACATGTTTGTAGCCTACACAATATTTATAAATTTAACTCTCCCAATTTAAACTAACAGAATCTACAGTGATGCGATATCTTGGGTCATAGTGACGTGTAATGTTTCGTTACGCGATATCACATCGTAGTATCAGTACAGTTTCCTTAGGGGGAAATGAAGGAAATTATTCTTCTTCAGAGTTATAATAGGCTCGCAAATTCCGCCTACATTGTTGAGCTGCAGCTCTAGTGGGACGGTTGCTTGGAGGAACAGATTCATTGTCCTCTGAAATTACTGGGGAAGCTGGATTTGGCTGATATTCTTGTTCAGTCAGTTCTAGGGGAACCAGCTTCTCTAAAGTTTTTAGAGTAGTGTTGCCCTTGCATAAGACTTTAACCACTCTTAGGACACCTTGTCGATCTGGGTGGATGGTGACGATTTTTCCTATAGGCCACTCGGACCTTGGTCCATCACTGTCGACTAGTACAAGGTCTCCAGGTTTTAATTGTACCTTATTGTAAGGACTCGAAGCTCCGTAGTGGTATTCTCGTAGAGCTGTGAGGTATTCTCGAGTCCACACCTCATTCCACCTGTTGATAACTCTAGAAAGATGTTGGTAGCTTTCCACCAAGTCTCCTCGAGTCACATGGGATGGGTCTACTGGGTCCTCTTCGACTAAGGGGATGAGAGGGCTCAATAGACCTCCATGGATCAAGTGAGAGGGGCTCAGTGGTTCTCTCTGGGTGTAATCATCAGACAGGTAGGTGATCGGGCGGTTATTGACTCGCGCCTCGATTTCTACAACAATAGTTTGGAGTTCTGAGTAACTGACCCTTTGTCGGTGTAACGTTTTCCTTAGACATCTTTTGACTGTGCCTACCATTCGCTCATAGAACCCACCTTGCCAAGGGGCTCTTGGTGCTATGAATTTCCAGTGACATTGTCTTCTTTGTAAGACTGATTGCACTTCAGGGTGGTTCCAGACTTCTCGTAAACAGCTTTCTCCCGCTACAAAATTAGATCCGTTGTCTGATATCATTAATCTAGGACATGATCGACGGGCAGCAAATCTGCGGAAAGCTTGAATGAACGCTTCAGCACTCATGTCTGGGGTGACCTCTAAGTGTACACCTCTGGTTGTAGCACAGGTAAAGAGACAAATGTACGCTTTCACTGGTATATTATCTGGGTTACCAGTGAGGAGTAAGGCTCCTGTATAATCTACTCCAGTGGTTTCGAATGGACGAAGATGAACTACTCGCTCTTCTGGGAGTGGAGGAGGTCCTGGGTAAGGACAGACTCTAGCGTCGTATCTCTTACAGATTACACAAGATTTAATAATGGTCTTAACAGTCTGACGACCTTGAGGAAGCCAGTACTTTTGTCTAAGATCGGTGAGAGTATCTAAAACTCCACCATGTAGGGTACCATATTGATGGTGATGTAAGACAAAAAGTTTAGTTATGATGTGGTGGCGAGGTAAAAGGATTGGGTTCTTAGTGTCTAAGTCAATCTTTGCATGTAGCAAACGTCCTCCACATCGTAGTATGTTATGAGTGTTGACATCGTACCAGATGCCCAGAGATTTAGTGAGTTTATCCGGAAGATTCTCAAATTCGCTTCCGTAAGTCTCTTGCTGCGCCCGCTTAATCCAATAATGAACAGGATTGGGGAATTTGTGTCGTATTCCTATTTTAGAGAGGAAATCAAACACGTGTGCAGTCACTCGTAACAATTTGCTTAAATTAGAATAATGATGAGGATTAATGGCTAATGTTCGCTGAGGCTCTGGGTCCTTCATGGGAGTGGTGATATTGGTCACGATGACTTGTGGCTTTTGTTTGGGCCACTGACCACCAACAAGCCATGAAGGTCCGTTGAACCACAGTGAAGATTTGACAAGTTGTTTTAATGTCAATCCTCTCGACAAATAATCTGCAGGATTGTCCTTAGTAGGGACATGTCTAAACTTATAACCTGCGGATAAATCATGAATCTCCCTGACGCGATTACTGACGTAAGGAGTTTTGTTGTTATTGTTTCTTACCCATTGTAAGACTGCCTCGTTGTCTGACCACACTACAATCTCACCAAAGTGGATATTACTGAGTGTCTTTGCCAGACAATGGGCTAACCTTACTCCCACTAGCAACGCAGTCAATTCCATCTGAGGTAAGGATCTCTTTTTGATGGGAGCAACTCTTGCTTTTGATGTGAGTAAAATTGATTGAGCACTGTTAACTAAATAGGCTACTGCGCCATATGCTTTGCCAGAGGCATCGCAAAAAACGTGCAAATTGGTGGGTAAGTTTGGTCCCGAGGCATTACGTGGAAATTTCAAAACACCTAACTGATTAAAATCCGTTGAGAGTATTTGCCATTTGGCTTGTAACTCACTTGGTAACGGGTCATCCCATCCCATATGTTGTTGCCAGCACTCCTGCATTAGGAGTTTGCCCCTTATTAATATAGGACTAAGTAGGCCTAAAGGGTCAAATGGTTGACTGACAAATGAGAGCAGTGTTCTCATGGTAAGGGTGGAGTTATCAGTTTGCACTGACTTGACATTCATTTCGTCAGTGTTGGTGTTCCATTCCACGCCTAGAACCTTTAAGCTACTGGGTACCTGATAATCGGGAAATTCCTTCTCAATTAACTGGTTAAGTAGTTTATTATTTGAGGCCCATGACTGTAGAGGCATATTAGCTCCTAACAGTTCACGGTTAGCCTCATGGTAGATTTCTACCAGATCAGCTTGATCATTAGTTGTCCCCTGGAAATTGTCGACATACAAGTTGTCGCTAATGGTTGCCTTATAAGGGCTGTCTGATTTCCTCAAATGCGTGTCTAATGTGGCTTGCAAAAGAAACGGTGAGGATGTAGCACCAAATAATACAGAGGCGAACCGATAGGTGATTATTTCACTGTTAGGATCCAGTGGATCTTTGTACCAGAGGAATTTTGTGTAGTCACGATCTTCCTCCTGCAAACCTACTCGGAGAAAGGCTTTGCTGATGTCAGCAGTGTAGGCAAAAATGCCTGTACGAAATCGTAACAATACGTCATGTAGCCTTTGTGTTAGGCTAGGTCCCGTTTGGAGACATTCATTTAGAGACACACTATCAGGCTTTACTTTAGCACTGCAATTAAAGACAATACGAATAGGTGTTGTCAGTGAGTCTTTCACCACAGCATGGTGAGGTAAATAATGACCTGCTTTTCGGTCATCGTGTTCCACAACTTCAATGAACTTATTGTTAAGTTGTTGTTGGATAAGTTGGTGATACATGGTTAATTTCTCTGGCTGCTTCTGCAGTCGTGTTAATTGAGACCGCAATTGTGAGGCTGCCATAAAATAATTCACTGGAAGTTGGGGATGATCTAACTTCCATGGGAGTCTTACCCAGTATTGTTTATTTGAGTAGACAACCGTATCCAGATATTGCTGGTAAGTCCATGTATCATCAGGACTTGGTTGCTCAGGGATGATGCCTAACGTATCTAGATCCCACAAACGATATATCGGTGGGTCAGACTCAATGTCCTCGGCTATTTCCCTGAAGCGTAGTGGTGACTGCTCCAAGCCTAGTCACGCCACAATTACATTATTGGTTTGTTGGTTTGTGGGCGCTGGACCTTGTCTGAAAAGCACGGGTCCTGTGAGCAATTTGCCCCCTGCGGACGACAACAAATTCATACCATGTTGCCTAGTGCATCCAGTGATAAACTTGTAATAATGATCCGCGCCTATTAATATTCCAATATCTGTGAGACAATCGGAATTTATTTTATGATCCGCTAGCCTCATGCGGTTTCGCTTAAGGTGTCTCGCAGTTCGAGCTAATCCTGTGACTTGCAAGTCCGTAGGAATCTTATCTACGACCACAGCATGAATTGGGCTGGCAGAGGATCCTAATCTAACTAGTAATTTGACTACCTTGTAGTCACGTGGTCCACTATTTGATAGGAAACCAGAAATGTTTAACTTCACACTTTTGGTAGGTTTTAAATTTAAATCATCTACCAACTGTTGTGTGATGAAAGTTTTTTGGGAACCTTGGTCAAAGAGACCTCTACTGTTAATTCTAGATCTTCGGTTTATTAATTTAAGCTGAGCAGTAGGCAAGGTAGTACTGTTGCCTGACTCAGTAGCGAGTACATTCACTTCGTGATGTACCTTACAGTATTGCACTGATGTAGAATTAGTAAAATTCTCTCCAGTGGGCATAGTTGGGGTAGGAGATTTCCTACATAAGGCGTAGTGGTGTACACCCTGTTTACAACGGTTGCAAGTACGTAGTGGTACTGCACATTTCTTGGGATCATGAGAACCCATACATTTAGTGCATTTGTGCAATTCCTGTAACCTTTTAACTCTAGCATTATACGTAGGATAAGCAGAGCATTGATAAGTGGTGTGTTCCTGATTGCAGAACAGACACTTTCTTTGATTAATAGACCTAGTCTCTTTAGTAGACAAGTCATGAGTTATCTCTGTAGGAGATACTGAATATGTACCTACATTTCCACTTCTTTTCCTGGTGGATGGAGTAGGTTTGGATTTATATTTATTAGACTTACTTGGAGTCTGTTTAGGTTTGACTGAATTATCAGTATTAATTGGTTTGGACTCAGGTTTAATTTTGTCATGAGTCTTTAACCTATTAACTGTGATCCTCAACCCCTCGAAAATCTGATCGAGAGTAAGAAACTCAGTATTATAATGTGAGCAGAGCTCTGTCAAGACATTCCGAGGTAATTTCCTCTGTAACAATAGCTTGATAGACCATTCAGAACTAGGTATATTAACCTTGGTACCTAAGGCCTTTACTAGAGACTCTACTTCTAGTCTGAAGCTTTGAAGTGACTCTGGTCTACTGTTTGGTGCATTCAGATCTAGCAATTGATAATAAAGGGTAGCTATACTTAACTCTTTGTTGCAATAGTTCAACTTCAGGAGTTTTATAGCTTCCTCATAATTACTCTCATCAAGAGTAAGGTTATGTATGACCTTTTTAGCCTCTCCTGTGAGAAGACTGAGTAGGTATGAAAATTTAGAAACCTTGTCTAGAGACTGTTTCTTATGGATGTGAACTTCAAAGGAAGTCCAAAAATTGTCCCAATTTTCTGTATCTAATCCTGAAAAGGTGGGCAAGTCTAGAGTAGGTAAACGAACCTCAGGTAAGTGATTATTGAAGTGAGACCCAGTGTTGCTGGCATTGGATCCAGACTGTTTGGCTAATTTAGAAAGCCTGAAAATTTTATCATGAGTCTCCTCTTCATATTGGGAGATGTCGTTTACTATTTGACTTACTTCATCAGGATCAATTTCTACAGTATTTAGCAGAGCAAGATAAGATTGACCTGCAGTTCTGACTTGATCAAACTTCAGATCAGCCAATCTAACTGTTGACTCTAAGTGATAAGAGTCAATGGGATTATCTTTAGTTAAGGCATCAGCCTTATTGATTAATCTGGTCAAGTGACCTTTAAGGCCAATGTAGGTTCTCCTCAATTGTTCAGGAGTAGCCATGTTGGGCTTAGGTTCAAACTTCACAGTGTTAGGGTATGTATTACTAATGAAGCTTGGATACTTGTTCATTAGTGAACAGGTAACATTAATTGTAGCCTAAATTAAAATGACTACTTTATGGTTTACCTCACTTGAGGTTGAATGTACCTACCTACCTAACAACAAATAGCTAGATATTTTGTGTACTGTCTGAACTCCACCATTAGTTCTCGTCCGGTTAGCTCATCCTTATCACCATCAGAGTTAATGGAGATAATCCAGCAATACACAAAATAGATACACAAAATAATGTATACAAGAGAAATATTATGGAGATACTCCAATCAGAGTTATCTCAAAAATTTATCCCACCCTGTAGAGGGTCAGCACAATAATGTAATATATACACAACACTGACTAGTTTTAGATCTAGTCATAATAATTCCTAGCTAAGAACTATAAAATTATTTAGTCTGGGCTTGTACCAAATTCAGCACAATCTCAGCCTAAATTCTACCTAATAACATGGGTAAAGATTATTGTGGTGCAATAAGGTAAATATAGTTGTGCTGTATTTTTGGGTTTTTTGTTTTATAAGAGTGCTCTTGCACACACAGGTGAATAATTATGTACAGTTAAGTTTGGCTTGCTAGCCACAGCCTTTTGTGATGGTTGATGGTGTTAATTAACTTGTCAACCACATGCAACCTAGATTCCCCTGACAAATGTACACCGTCTCTGGTCAGGTTCTGTCTGTAAATTGTATATATGTGGCATCCAATCTCACTCGTTTTTTCAGCCTGAAATTTATGTACTTAGCAGCTCTCAGGTAGTATTCCGGAGTTACTCCCCAACGATTATCTTGGCTAGGTTGGCGAGGCTCCACTAATGTGAATACTACTGATTCACTGATGAGCTTGAAAGAAGAAATTATGTTTTTGAGGTGTTTGATCACCTCGGCTGGATGACGAGTGGGGTGGATGTCATTACCACCTAAGTATATGATAGTTAGGTGGTGAGGCCACTCTAACGCAGGTGTTAGGGTGGTGTTATTGTAAAAGTTGTGAGCTGTTGCTCCTGGTGACCTAAAGATTCTCACCTCGGTGTGAGGTATAGGTCTAAGTGTTGTGGGTAATTGGCTATGACCCACTAAAGCCACTTTATACATGAGATAAAAGTAGCAATATGTTAGTGTGATCTAGACTAACTGATGTGTTACAATGTTAGTTGACACAATTGATTAAATAGTTAGTCTAGCTTCTATCACACAAGGATTAGTTATTAATGGTTAATATTTTAATTATAAATTTAATGCCTATCCGGTTCGAAGGACCATAATGTGGGATATTTGGGTTTGATTCTGATTAATTAATAATTAAAGTAGTAAATTAAATTACGAAGGACCACCCGCTTTTAAAGTAAAGAGGGAAACTGAGAATTTCAGATCATCAGATAAAATTCTAGAGAAAACCAGTGACTATGGATATGACTAGAAAGTATGATCATGAGAATAATTAATGGGCTGTATTATTAAAACCAAACCTCAAACACCTACATTGGGGGGTTATTACTGGAGGTCAGTACGTCCAGGAATCAGTGTGGTTCGTTCACTAATTCTATTAATAATAATCTAATCCTATAATTAATGTAGAATATAATATTATTCATACAAAGAAGAACATGAATATGAGCATAATAATGAATTACAGTAAATCACACATTATGTTGAAAACATTCTGAATGTATCAAATTGCAATGTTATGAGTAAAAGAAATAAGCCTTAGCTGGTAATAGATTCCTTTAGATAACCCTGGCAGTCCTCTTAATCTCCAAGTCTGGTACACCGACGTCTGACACGGTTAACATGGAGAAGACAGCATGAGGAATTCGTCTCTCGAGCTGCAAAATAAATAACTACCAGTAGCAATTGATTTAACTACTCAATACATATTCAAGATTATTGATATCTACAGAGAAATTTCTAATCACCTGTTATTAGGTGTTGTCGTGCCGCGTGACGCGCAATCACCCCGCTATTATTAAACCTGTAAATGATGCATCAAATAAAAGGTACTTAGCTGTGGGCACTGTGTAAGTATTAAGATTGCCGTAATTTCGCATCCCAGGCTCCGGTGAACCTATCCTGGATTGATGCGTTTCAAGCTGGCTGATCACGTGTCGTCAGGAACCAAGTCTAGGGGTCCCTTATTTAACACCAGCACTAGTTGAAGATATTATCTGCAAGGTCGTTCACGCCTCACAGTGGCGGCTTTCATCTGTAGATAGACACACGTGTCCTATTTACTGGACAATGGCGTCCTTTGTGCGTACGTTAAGCGCAGGTCTGCCTCTCTCCGGTTCCCCACGTGTACGCGCACCGACTCCCTCACCGAGTGAGCATGGCGTCGCGTCCCTTCCCCCACGCCGAGTCGACGTTCATTACACAAATTATTGGCATGAACATTAATATTTCTCGCATTCGCGCTTGAAACTCTAAAGACTGGACGGGTTTATTATTTAGAGGAACGAAATATTATTATTTAACTATTTAAGAATAGTAAAGATACAAGGGAGAGGAATTAATGTCTCCCCATAGCATTCATTGATGACGTTAACACTATCGCGAGGTAGACGGTATAATTCTAACGCTCTATTCGGCTTTTAGTTAGAGAACAATTCGTCTGCAATCAGTTGTCATACAGAATGCCTTAATTATGGAGAATCGTATTTAATTCTCACACAAATTGTATATAATGTGTTTTACTGTAAAGAAATCTGACGCAATACTAGCGTTAGATGACGTGAGAATTCTAGCCTAATGCACAGATGAATTATTAGTACAGGAGAATTCTACGAGTTGTTAATTTTACTTACTACAATATTAATATGATTAGTAATAAGTAATGAGAATACAACAATGTTGTATTCGATGTTGGAAATATCCAACAGTGGTCACAAGCTGAACAGCAGTGCTGTTAGCTCATGCTGTGTGCGTCAGGCTTGGTTGCTTACTCAATACTGAGGCCAATAACACCCGGGAGTTTGGCCCACAATTTAAAAAAAAAATGGCGTCTGTTTACAAGAGCCCTGATAAAGGTGTGGTGAACCCCGTGTATCCGCGGGCCGTTTAAATTTTGCATAGTACTCCAACACATCATATGACATGATGCGCAGTTGATTGGAACAACGTCCAACACGTCATATGACGTGATGCACACTTTAAGGGTTAAGCAAGGGTACTAGGAACAGCTTCTCAGACCAGCTCCTAGAACAGCTCCTTGAACAGCTCCTGTGACAGCTCCTAGGACAGGTTCCCAAATTTATGTGACGGGTTGTGGTATCGCAGCTATGCTGAACCAAGATGGTATGGCTCTCCCTCACACAAATAAAAAAAAATGCTGCTATTTGCCTTGCAATGTGTAAGTCGCAGGTGGAAACAAATGAAAATCATCAACTAAATAATTAAACAATTTACTGAAATAGTAATGAACAAAAATGACACATGACAATGCTTGCCTATCATGTAATGCAAAGGTGAACAAGTTAATATGACATTAATACAAAAATAAACTATAAGCAATTAATATGAATCATAAATACATATACTGGTGTACTGAAGACAGCTACCATACCACCATGGCATCAGTCTCACGACATTGGCTGAAGGCAGACAATGGGTGAGAAACACGAAGGTGATCATAGAGCACTAAGGGAGAGACTGACTCTCCAGGGAGGCAGCGCCCTTTATATAGTCTGGCGGTGATGACTCATCCAGTGTTAACGCAAGGTGGACATCTAGTCAACTAGCAAACTGCTCATTTGTGGCTGGTGGTGCCTTTGTGTTGAGCTGCACCACTGTTAGTTGAAGGCGGCTAACTGCTTGTTTGTGCGGGCAAACTACCGGTTAGCAGTGGCGCCCGGCTTGCCTCTGATCCGGGAATGTTGTCCACGATTTGGAAAAAAATGGCGGCTACTAGAGCCCTGAGGAAACTGATGTGAAACCTGCGTAGCCGCAGGAGTTTTGAATGATACGCTATACCTATGAGAGCCTCAAGGTGCGTTGCGCACCACCCATCAAGAGCCTCAAGGCGCATTGCGCAGGGCAGTGGTTAAACTAATGGTAAAGTCCATAGATTCTGTGCTGAACATTTCATGTCCATAGACTTTGTGGAGAAGGCATTGGGGGGGGGGACACCCCCCCCCCCCCATTCAGGAGGGCACTGGGCCAATCCTGACTTCTCTATGACAATTCTGATCACTATAAATCCTGTAAAGTTTAATGAATCTAGGCTCAAGTGTCTGGCCTCCAACCTCGCACAAACAATTTAACACTTTCTCTTTTATAGATAAAGACTGGTTAACAGTGTTTCTTTCTTTACAGTTAAACTATTGAGACACATTCATATTGAAGAGGAAGAGTGTTTTAGAGAGAAGGAATTCACATCACTACATGCAAACAACAGTACTCCTGGTGTAAAAACTGGAGGTATGTTTTATGAAGACAGTGTATATTTTGATTTTTACTATGCAAGTTCTTAAATTCTGTATAATGTTTTTGTACTTGTTTTCTGAGGGTAGCCTCTTCGGCTCCCCGGAGCTATCCAGGCTGATATGTATATTATTAGAATTTGGCATCAGTCAGTGTGAATGGAGTTCTAGGCCTTCCGGGGACCACGAGCCAGAACCTGGCCCCCTCAGAAAGGCACGAGGAGCAATGCCTATTGAAATTCACAGGTGTAATTACCTAAGTGTAGTTACAGGATGAGAGCGACGCTCGTGGTGTCCCGTCTTCCCAGCACTCTTTGTCATAAAACACTTTGAAATCACTGACGGTTTTGGCCTCCACCACCTTCTCATCTAACTTGTTCCAACTGTCTACCACTCTGTTTACAAAAGTGAATTTTCGTATATTTCTTCGGCAGCTTTGTTTTGTTAGTTTAAATCTATATGACATCTTGATCTTGAAGTTCCGGGGCTCAGGAATTCTTCCCTATCAATTTTATCGATTCCTGTTACTATTTTGTACGTAGTGATCATATCGCCTCTTTTTCTCCTATCTTCTAGTTTTTGCATATTTAATGCCTCTAATCTCTCCTCATAGCTCTTGCCCTTCAGTTCTGTGAGCCACTTACTGGCATGCCTTTGCACCATTTCCAGTTTGTTGATGTGCTTCTTAAGATATGGGCACCACACAACTGCTGCATATTCCAGCTTTGGTCTAACAAAAGTCGTGAACAATTTCTTTAGTATATTGCCATCCATGTGTTTAAAAGCAATTCTGAAGTTAGAAAGTGTAGCATAGGCTCCTTGTACAATGTTCTTGATGTGATCCTCAGGTGACAGTTTTCTATCTAGAACCACCCCTAGATCCCTTTCTTTGTCAGAATTCTTTAAAGATTTCTCACATAATTTATAGGTTGTGTGGGGTCTATGTTCTCCAATTCCATATTCCATAACATGGCATTTATTCACATTAAATTCCATTTGCCAAGTGGTGCTCCATATACTTATTTCATCCAGGTCTTCTTGAAGGGCATGACAATTATCTAGGCTCTTTATCTTCCCTAATATCTTAGCATCATCAGCAAACATGTTCATATAATTCAACCCATCCTCCGAATAGATAGTACGTTTTAATACTAAATGTAATAAGTACATTTCCCTACATACATAATTAGTACATAATTGCACTTATGGGGCTGTTAAATGTTCTGGCTGACCTCCATATATTCTCCCGAAACATTGAACAATGAATCGTTTTCTCTAATGTAACAGGTGTGCTGTTTTCTTTCCTTAAATTTTGCGGATACTCAGTCAATTTTGCATATACTCGTATACATACTCAGCACAAATTTGGCCTTTATAATTTAAGGTATCATGAAAATTGCCCGCTTTTGAGGCAATTAAGTACTGTAGACACTCGATTATCTGGGATTCGACCTTCCGGAAAATGCCCTTATCCGGCTAAAATCGTGACCGGATAAAGTTATCTCACTATCCGGGAAAAATGTCCATGGGAGCCGGATAAAAGCCGGTTTGGCCGGTTAAAAAATCTGAGCTGGTGGGCCGTACCATATTAATCCCGTACAGCTGTGGCTCAAGGCCATGGTGTAGGAGGGGGTAGGGTGGGTGGGTGGGTGGTGTCAGGAGAGAGGGGAGCGTTGGGAGGGACCACCTGAAGGATTACGGTCAAGAAGGGAGGGAGGGAGTTGGTCAGGAAGGGAGGGAGGGAGTTGGTCAGGAAGGGAGGGAGGGAGTTGGTCAGGAAGGGAGGGAGGGAGTAGGTCAAGAAGGGAGGGAGGGAGTTGGTCAGGAAGGGAGGGAGGGAATTGGTCAAGAAGGGAGGGAGGGAGTTGGTCAGGAAGGGAGGGAGGGAATTGGTCAAGAAGGGAGGGAGGGAGTTGGTCAGGAAGGGAGGGAGGGAGTTGGTCAGGAAGAGAAGGAGGGAGTGGGTCAGGAAGGGAGTTGGTCAAGAAGGGAGGGAGGGAGTTGGTCAGGAAGAGAAGGAGGGAGTGGGTCAGGAAGGGAGGAAGGGAGTTGGTCAGGAAGGGAGGGAGAGAGTTGGTCATGGAGGGAGGAAGGGAGTTGGTCAGGAAGGAAGGGAGTTGGTCATGGAGGGAGGAAGGGAGTTGGTCATGGAGGGAGGAAGGGAGTTGATCAGGAAGGGAGGAAGGGAGTTGGTCAGGAAGGAAGGAAGGAAGGAAGGAAGGAAGGGAGTTGGTCAGGAAGGGAGGGAGGGAGTTGGTCACGGAGGGAGGAAAAACTGTTGTGGTGTGTATGTGACTCGCTTAAGCCTAACGAAGGATGGTGGCGTTGGCAGTGTTGCAAGAATTATATTGTTTTCTTATTGCTGTGGAGAGCTAGTTACGAATATTAATTAAATAACACTATAATAGGTGAACAGTACATTACAGTATTTGGTTTGTTATTTATTCATTTAAATATTTACAATAAAATAAAATGGGATTTAACAGAACTTAAGGCGCATATCTTAAAATCATCGTACAGCGTGTCAACACCCACGTGTCGACATACAGAATTCCTGAGACCCGGAACTTCAAGAACAAGAGGTCATAGATTTAAACTAACGAAACAAAGCTGCCGGAGAAGTATAAGAAAATTCACTTTTGTAAACAGAGTGGTAGACGGTTGGAACAAGTTAGGTGAGAAGGTGGTGGAGGCCAAAACCGTCAATAATTTCAAAGCATCATATGATAGAGTGCTGGGGAGACGGGACACCACGAGTGTAGATCTCCTCCTGTAACTACACTTAGGTAATTACATGTGGAGGGGAGATGGGACGGCTGGTGTGAGGTGGGGGTGACCAGGCAGATCACACGTGTCATCTGTCTCTGTTCCAGGCTCGCCAACTCACCCACCTGTTCACCCACTTCCCTGCCCACCCACCTGTTTACCCACCTGTCTGCATGCCCACCTGTTCACCCACTTCCCTGCCCACCCACCTGCCTGCATACCCACTTACCCACCTGCCTGCACACCCACTTACCCACCTGTTCACCCACTTCCCTGCCCACCCACCTGTTCACCCACTTCCCTGCCCACCCACCTGTCTGCATGCCCACTTACCCACCTGTTTACCCACTTCCCTGCCCACCCACCTTGTTACTCACCTGCCTGCATGCCCACTTACCCACCTGTTCACCCACATCCCTGCCCACCCACCTGTTCACCCACTTCCCTGCTCACCCACCTGTTTACCCACCTGCCTGCAAACCCACTTACCCACCTGTTCACCCACTTCCCTGCCCGCCCACCTGTCTGCATGCCCATCTGTCTGCATGCCCACTTACCCACCTGTTTACCCACTTCCCTGCTCACCCACCTGTTTACTCACCTGCCTGCATGCCCACTTACCCACCTGTTTACCCATTTCCCTGCCCACCCACCTGTTTACTCACCTGCCTGCATGCCCACTTACCCACCTGTTTACCCACTTCCCTGCTCACCCACCTGTTTACTCACCTGCCTGCATGCCCACTTACCCACCTGTTTACCCACTTCCCTGCCCACCCACCTGTTTACTCACCTGCCTGCACACCCTCTTAGCCACCTGCCAATCCATCCACCCACCTGTTCACCCACCTACCTGCACACCCACCTGCCTGCTCAACCCACCCACCCACCTGTCAATGCACCAACTTCCCTGCCTACCTACCTGTTTACCCACATGCTTGCACGCCCACTTACCCACCTGTCAATACACCCACCCACCTGTTCACCCACCTGCCTGCTCACCCACCCACCTATTCACCCACCTGCCTGCTCACCCACTTGCCTGCTCGAACCTGCTCGAACCAAGTCCATCTACCTGCCATCCATTCATCCAAAACCCACCTGCCTGAACCCACCTATCCCTGCCAGCCCACCCACCCACCCACCCACCTGCCTGCCTGCCCACCCACTTTCCCTGCCCACCTACCAGCTAGGCAGCTAACCACCCACCCAGCCCCACACACTAATTAGTGTGTCAATTCAAATCATGAGTGTAGTATAAAAATTGTCGGAAATGGTCCCTTTTGGACTCAGAGGTGAAAAAGTACTATTATCCGGAACATGTGAGAATCCGGCAGGGGGTCCTTCCCATATAGTCCGGATAACCGGGTGGAGACAGTATAGCAGAAGCACAGTCACTGACATTCAAAGGACAGAAGGTATGAGATAACGATGTAAATGACAATTTAAATCCTTCTAATTTTTGCTTATTCGTCAATGAGAACTGATGCCAACGCACTGGCCAATAAACTGGATAATACTGGCCACTAAACAATAAACTGAACCTATCATAAAGAAGAACGACGACCATTGACCATCTAGTGCTCTCATAGTGTCTAACTGTAAGAAACAATGCTTAAGTCCTGACTAACAGTCAAATATTTATCCATCAACCATGAAGCGAAGTCATGCGGCCCCCAACATCACCTGTCATGCTGTCATTCAATTGAAAAGACTTCTCTGGTTTTACATAGGTTTACCGTGAGAGACACTTACAATAGTAACCTTAAAGTGGAAAGGAAATTGGCAGCTTTTCGAAGGTATACCTTGATGATATTTTCCAGCTATACTTTAAAAGAAAAGTTAACAGATGTTTGTCTTTTACGCTTCGGCGGGTAGGCAGTTCCATCGATATTTACCAACCCTCAGGGTGAATACTTATATCACACAAACTGCACCTATCAGTAGGGAAAAAACTAACCAGTCTCCAGATAGCAGGACGTGATTCGGTTTTCATGGATACAGTGTGTCCTCACTTGAACAAACTATATGGGGCGAAGCCGATTCGTTCCAGTGCGGAATTCGTTCCATCCGTCCGGCCCCAACAACCTTCTTATTTTTCCATCACCATCCCCCACCCCACTCACACCATCCACACCATCCTCCACACCACCCACACCATCCTCCACACCACCCGCACCATCCTCCACACCACCCACACCATCCTCCACACCACCCACACCATCCTCCACACCACCCACACCATCCCTACACCATCCTCCACACCACCCACACCATCCCCACACCACCCACACCATCCCCCACACCACCCACACCATCCCCCACACCACCCACACCATCCCCCACACCACCCACACCATCCCCCACACCACCCACACCATCCCCCACACCACCCACACCATCCCCCACACCACCCACACCACCCACACCATCCCCCACACCACCCACACCATCCCCCACACCACCCACACCATCCTCCACACCACCCACACCATCCCCCACACCACCCACACCATCCCCCACACCACCCCCCACACCACTAACACCATTCGCCCCCACCACCCACCCTCCCCACACCACCACCCACACACCCCACACCACCACCCACACACCCCACACCACCACCCACACCATCCCCCACACACCCCACACCACCACCCACACCACCCACATCATCCCCCACACCACCCACATCATCCCCCACACCACCCACACCATCCCCCACTTCACCCACATCATCCCCCACACCACCCACACCATCCCCCACACCACCCATACCATCCCCCACACCACCCACACCATCCCCCACACCACCCACACCATCCCCCCACACCCCCACACCATCCCCCCACACCCCCACACCCCCACACCATCCACAACACCATTCGCCCCCACCACCCACACACCCCACATCATCCCCCCACACCACCCACACCAACCCACCCACACCACCCAAACCACACCACACCACACCACCCACACCATCCATGGGGTGTATTGAAGCAGCGGGCTTGGAAGCGTCTCAACTCGCCCGACAAAAAAAAAACGATGGGTTGACAGGTCTCCTCTCACACCTCCAGGACCCCCCCCCACCCCCCAGGTACCCGGCCATACACACCACAATGCCAAGTCAGCTATTGTTTTCTTCAGGAAACAATAAAACGTGTTAATGATTAATAATGTATATTAATACACGAAAATTAACATATTTTGGCATAAATATTTTACAGCTAAGATTGAGATTTATAATAGAGTATGAATGAGAGGTTTGGCAGCCATGCGTGGTCAGCACCCTTCTCTCTCCACTTCCACCACTGACCCCACCTGCCTCCCCTGACCCCACCTGCCTCCCCTGACACCGCCTGCCTCCCCAGACCCCACCTGCTTCCCCTGACCCCACCTGCCTCCCCTGACACCGCCTGCCTCCCCAGACCCCACCTGCTTCCCCTGACCCCACCTGCCTCCCCTGACCCCACCTGCCTCCCCTGACACCACCTGCCTCCCCTGACCCCACCTGCCTCCCTTGACCCCACCTGCCTACCCTGACCCCACCTGCCCCCCCTGACCCCACCTGCCTCCCCTGACACCACCTGCCTCCCCTGACACCACCTGCCTCCCCTGACACCACCTGCCTCCCCTGACCCCACCTGCCTCCCCTGACACCGCCTGCCTCCCCTGACCCCACCTGCCTCCCCTGACACCACCTGCCTCTTTTCACCACCTGCTTCCCCTGACACCACCTGCCTCCCCTGACCCCACCTGCCTCCCCTGACACCGCCTGCCTCCCCTGACCCCACCTGCCTCCCCTGACACCACCTGCCTCTTTCCACCACCTGCCTCCCCTGACACCACCTGCCTCCCCTGACCCCACCTGCCTCCCCTGACACCACCTGCCTCCCCTGACACCACCTGCCTCCCCTGACCCCACCTGCCTCCCATGACACATGCCTGCCTCCTCTGACACCACCTGCCTCCCCTGACCCCACCTGCCTCCCCTGACCCCACCTGCCTCCCCTGACACCACCTGCCTCCCCTGACCCCACCTGCCTCCCCTGACTCTGCCTGCCTCCCCTGACACCGCCTGCCTCCCCCTGACACCACCTGCCTCCCCTGACACCGCCTGCCTCCCCTGACACCGCCTGCCTCCCCTGACACCGCCTGCCTCTCCTGAGCCCACCTGCCTCCCCTGACACTGCCTGCCTCCCCTGACACCACCTGCCTCCCCTGACACCACCTGCCTCCCCTGACACCGCCTGCCTCCCCTGACACCACCACAAATGATGCCAGCCACCTTATCAAGGCCTAACGTTCACACGACCTGTGCTTGTTTTATTGGCCTCCTCAAAATTAATTCTAAATAGGTAGGCTGTTAGAGGAGGGAGGGAGGGATCCAGGAAACAACCCCCCCCCCCCCAATGGCTCAGGGAGCGACCGGCCGGCCACACAATGCTAACTGTTATCTACACCCCAATTGTATTAAAAATTCTGTGAAAAGGAAATGTGTTCAAACTGTTTAAAATATGTACTGTATATATTACAATTTTCACCATTATTATTGCTCCAATATGACATTTTTCTAATAAAAAGGCTATTTTCAGTGTAGATAATGCGATAATTATCATTAAATTGACTCTTGGCATCTGACGAGGAGAGGAGAGTGAGTGGTCTCTGTGGTCAGGTGGAGGAAGGAGGGTGGGGGCAGGGGAGCACGTGTTGCCTCCTGACAACAACTCTCTCACCAATGCCCCCCTGACACCATTTTATCACCATTTCTCCCTAGAAACAATGGGTAGGGATAATAAAACACTATAGATGAATAACTGTTTACACTCTGGCGAATCATAGTTGATGACAGCCAGCTCTGACGCTCGGCCTCGGTGACCGCTTGGACGAACATTCCTCACTTAATCGAACATTTGTATGTTCCACTGAACATTTGGTACCGAATTCAATTTGTTCGGCTCTTCTGGGAATTCGATAGAGCGGGGTTCGTTAGTCTGAGGAAGCACTGTATATTCATTTTCGGGTGTTCGACTTCAATTCTCCAACTTTGTTTTGGAAATATGAAAAGTCACAGCATGGTGCATTCAGATGATAAATCAAAATGACTTTTACGAAGTCAGTGCAGAATGTGTGAATCTTTATACGTAGACATCTTATAAATGTGAATATTCTCGTGTATATATTTATTTATTTATTTATTTATATAAAAGAAGGTACTTTGGGTAGAGAAAGTAAAAATATTAATATAATGATATAAACACCTCGTTACAATGTACTGTTTTATCTTACATGATATATAAGTGTCATTAGTCTCGTAAATAATGTTCTTATTTTGCTGGAGATATTCCTAATATTTAGTTAAGAATGACATGTACTGTACTGTAATTACCTACTGTGTATTTAGTGTAGTTCTTACCAGTTGAAGATGCTAGGAGTCAATACAAGAGTGTGCAGAGAGAGTTAGCAATTTAGCCTAGCAGGAATTCATACCTGTGATATTGTACAGAATTATATTACTGTACCTGAGTTTACCTGAGAGCCACAAATACTAGTGGTTTTGAAAAAGACGGGAAGCCGGCTGCTTGTAGAAGGTCCCTCCATTTGCCTTGATTATCTGTACTTTAAAAGTTAACAGAGCTTTGCCATTTACATGTTCGACGGGTAGGTAGTTCCGTATGTTAATAATCATGTGGGTGAAAAAGCATCTCCTGTTCTCAGGATATATATATATATATATGTATGTATGTATGTATGTATGTTTTTTAAAAATCTTTCTCAGAGAATGAATTTTGAATTTTAAATTTCAACCTCCTTAAATACAACTAGGTGACTACACTCCAACTAGGTGAGTATATTCTCTTGTACATGTATTGACATGACTCTGGCAGTTTATTAACCTGACTCTGGCAGTTATATTAACCTGACTCTGGCATTCATATTACCCTGAATCAACACTCGCAAATATATTAATCAGACTCTGGATATAAATACAGTGGTACCTCGGAATGCGATTGTCCCTGTATGCGAGGTTTTCGGAAGGCGAGGTGTATTTACTCCAAAAATTTGTCTCAGAAGGCGAGGGTTACTTCGGGAGGCGAGTTTGGACGCGAGTTTGTTGATACGCGTACAGCCGACCTAGCGCGTTCGTCGCCCCTCCGCCCCTCAGTTTATTATTGTCTCGCGCTCAGTGACTACCCCCACATCAATTCTTCTCGCGGATTTTCAGTGTTTTGTTGGATTTTTGGTGATTTGTCTATACAATTTGTTATTATATATCTCACCATGGGTCCCAAGAAAGCCAGTGGTAAGGATAAAGGCCAGAAAGCTCATGTGAGGATGACAATAGAGGAGAAACAAGAGATCATTCGGAAGCATGAGAACGGTACACGTGTTGTTGAACTTTGTAGGCAGTACAACAAAGCCACATCAACAATATGCACTATACTTAAGAAGAAAAATAAGATTATGGGTGCTAAAGTGGCAAAAGGAGTAAGAACATTAACGGCACAAAGACCACAAATACTTGAAGAAGTGGAAAAGTTGTTATTAATTTGGATACACGACAAGGAGTTGAGGGGTGATAGTGTTTCGGAGGCCATTATTTGTGAGAAAGCCAGGGTGTTGCACGAAGACCTTCTAAAGAATACCCCTGCAACGAGTGATGCAGATAAGAAAGAGTTTAAGGCAAGCAGGGGCTGGTTTGAAAAATTTAGAAAGAGAAGTGGTATCCATAGTGTTACAAGGCATGGGGTTATGTGATGTGATTATGGAAGGGGACTCCCCTTCCAAACAGTAACTCCTCTCCTCCTCCCCCCTCCTCACCATCTTCCATACGCCTACAGCACTCGACAGCAAGGTAAGTAATAACTGGAACACAGTTTTGTAGGTTTATTTAGATGAATTAGGTAAATTAGGTATAAAAATTTAGTTTGATGTGGGGTTTTTGGGGTAGTCAGGAACGGATTAATTCATTTCCCTTTATTTCTTATGGGGAAATTAACTTCGGAATGCGAGTTTTCGGAAGGCGAGGCGTCTCCAGGAACGGATTAAACTCTTATTCTGAGGTATGCCTGTAACTGTATATCTGTTTATTATTTAGTTACGACCTGGTGCTACCTCACTCAGCTAATTTAGAACTTAAGACATGACATTAAACTTCAACAATATATTTACCTGAGTTTACCTGGTAAATATATTGTTTATAGTCTATTATATCAATATTACATAACTCCCACTAATACCTCGGATGTTATTGATATTATCCTTTCTCGTAAAACAAAGTCAGGTGCCCTGGCTGAGATACAAACTGTAACTTACAAAAAAGCCTCCTGATTTCATGCTACAGCCATTGCATTGCTCTACAACAAATCATTTGAACGCCACACCTTTCCTGATATTAAAAAAAAAAGTTAGCCCACTCTCTAAAAGTTGTGATCTCAGTGATGTCAACAATTACAGACCAATATCAATCCAGCCAACCTTTCTCATCTCCATTAATGACCTTCCAAATGCCTCTGAACACCTCTAGTCAATTTTATTTGCCGATGACAAAACCTTCATTTTCTCCAGTCCTCATCCTCTTATTCTGAATGACAGTTAACCCTTTAACTGTGCAACGTGCCTACAGGCCCACGTCTAGGGTGCGCTACGCGCCTCCAGGTATTTGTATTTTTCACGTTCCATTCAAAACTCCCGCGGCTACATGGGATTCACATCAGCTTCCTCAGGGCTCTTGTAAACAGACGCCATCTTTAAAAAAATCATGGTCCACATTCCCGGGTGTGAGAGCCTCAGCAGTGAGTGAGCAACCAAGGCCGGCGCTCGCAGCATGAGCACACAGCACTGCAGTTCAGCGTGTGACCACAGCATCGCCTAATAATGTCAAAATATATATATATATATAACCTGTATTATTTAGCCATGATAGTATTATAGAAGAGCCTGAGTGTGATAATGACTGGGTACAATGTTCAAATATCAGTGATTCAATGCTGTTCACGATGTTCACAGTGCTAGCCACAGCACCACAGCATTATTTCGTCCATCTAGGAATCTTCAAACAACTTCTTAGGTTCCTTTTCAAAATAAACTTGTGGTCAATTATTCATTTACAGGAATTAGTGACCAGGATTGTGGTTATATTTAGTGTTGTGCATAGTATTGTGGAAGGAGGAATTTTGGTGAGGGAGGGAGGAAGGGAGAGAATTGAGGTAGCCTCACTGTGTGGCAACCACTCTTTTTTTTTGCTCACCATACTAGCTTCGTGGTTCGCTATGGGGAACACATGTACATGGGTATATACAGTGTGTGTGTATAGTGTAATAAAAGCAACAGGAGTATGTTGAGTGGAGCTATTTTGGTGAGGGAGGTGACGTCGTAATCGTAGCGGCGTCTGCTGTCTGCTGTGTGATTTTTCATGCAGTGTATGGTGGCCACTGTACTGTTTGGACACAATACCAGCTTGCTTGCATAGTTCTGGTAAATAAAACATGTAGATAGGTATATATAACATGTGTAAATAGTGTAATAAAAACTATAACAGTATGGTGGGAGGAGCAATGTTGGCAAGTAAGATGTTGGAGTGAGGGAGGGCCTGTCTGGATGTGGCTGCTCACATTCGTGATGTTCTGAATGTGTTGATGGTGAATGTGTATAGTATGTGTACATATATTGTAAATATACATAAATGAACATGAAACATTGGTGTGAAGAACTGTATGATGAGAGGAGCAATGTTGGCAAATACAATGTTGGAGGAGTGAGGGAAGGCTGGCTGGGTGTGACTGCTCACACTTGCGGTGTTCTGAATGTGTTGATAGTGAATGTATATATACAATGGGGCCTGGACTTACGATGCTAATCCGTTCCCAGAGACGGATCGTAAGTCGAAATATCGTAAGTCGAAGAGATTTTTCCCATAAGAAATAAAGGGAATTGAATTAATCCGTTCCCCACCCTCCAAAATATTAACATACAAATACATTTTATACTGAATACAATGTTTTTTTCTAACTACAATACAGTACCTAAGTTTCTCTTACCTTTATGGAGGGCTCTTGATGGCGTATGGAAGATGGTGATGAGGGGGGAGGAGGAGAGTTGTTACTGTTTGGAAGGGGAGTCCCCTTCCATTATCACATCAGGCAGTGATGTTTTCTCTCTCCTACGTTTTGCCTGAATACCACTAGGACCTGGTTGTGGTCCAGTGCTTGTTTGTCTCACTACAAATTTGTCAAGAGACATTGGTTTTTCCCTTCGTTTTAACATTTGTCTATAAAGATGCATCAGAGTGTCATTGAATAGGTTAAGGCAACGACCTACTGCAGCTTGATTTGGGTGAGTCGTTTCAGCAAAGGTTTGCAATTCTTCCCATGCTGCACACATTTTCTTAACCCTCAAACCGCTAGGGGCCCAAATGGAATTCACACCCACAGGCGCAACAAAAAAAAAAAAATCCAAAAAATTCTTTCGTCTTATAGAAGTGTTCATTTTTGTTCCCTGATCACAGAAAAAATAACAAAAAAATCATAGGTGGCATATTTTAGCCGCAATAGGGTAGGGAAGTGTGGCAAAAAAGGGGCTTTGGCAGAGCCTTCGCCAGACGAGGTCTACTCCGCCCAAGCTGTCAGATGGCAGTTGCCACAAATATATTATTACCTAATTATTTCAATGTCTCTGATTTTTTCATAGTTTTTTTGCAGTAATATTATTCCATACAGTGAATTGTGGTATATTTATATTATAAAATGTGTGAACCATCGCTGTACTCAAAATTATGGTGTGCATATTAGTGATTCAATTATTATGTTCATAAAACAATAAACAAATAGTTTTGCTGTTGTTACACTATATACACAGGTTATATATAAGTATCTGCATGTTTTGTACACCATAACGAACTACTAAGTTGGTCTTGTGAGTCAAAAAGCAATGAGGAGTGACCGCCAAACACCAGCGAGCCACTCACTGCCACTCCCTCCCTCAACACCACCTCACTCACCCTCATTTACCTCCCACAATACTCTTTCTGTATTTATTCACTATACACAGACGTTATATATACATATTTACATGTTTTGTTCACCATAACTGTACATCTAAGCTTGTATGGTGAGTAAAGGCCATAAGACGTAGCTACTCACACAGTCAGCTGATCGGCGGCCGCCCTCAAGGCCATACGCACTAATATTTGTCCTCCAACAATATTGTTTGTGGTGTTATTACGCTATATACACACATTATATATAAGTATCTACCTGTTTTATTCACCATACCTGAACAAATAAGCTGGTATGGTGCCCAAAGACCATAGTGGCCATCAGTAAACAACATGCCAAGTCGTGCAGATGACGCTCCTCCCTCACCAAAATGGCGGCTCCCAACCTACTCCTCTCGCTGTTATCTCACACTATACACACGTTATATATAAGTATCTACATTTGTGTTCACCATGGCGAACCACTAAGCTGGTATGGTGAGTGCAGTCAATAAATGGTGACCACACACAGTCAGAAAACGACGCCACAACCCTCCCTCCCACAGCATTACTCCTCCCTCCATGGAGCACAGCGCTAAATATCACCACAATCCTGCTATTATCAGAATCCTGGTCAGTTTTATCACAGTCAGGGGGCTTTAGTAATACTATCACTGCTAAATAATAGCAGTATCATTTATATTATGGTATTTGTAGGCGATGCTATGGTCACAAGCTGAACAGCGGTGCTGTGAGCTCGTGCTGCGTGTGCCAGCCTTGGTGGCTTGCTCAATACTGACGCTGTAACACTCAAGAATGTTGGCCTGGATTTTTTTCCTAGGTGGCATCTGGCAACTATCGGTCGTGGCTGTACTATAGCTGCCCCTATCCCAGGCGGGGCGTTTAAATTATAGCGCTAGACACGAAATCATATATAAATGATGTGCGCGGTTTCGGTTTTGTCACTGATATCATTTATATATGATATGCGCGGTTTGAGGGTTAATTGTTGAGGAAGAGACATTCTATGCTCTTGTATCTGCTCTATGGTCATTCTTACATGGGTTTTCATATATTGAGCCTTACCACTGACTTTCCTGGGACTCATGGTGTGATATATAATAATTACTTTAATGTTCAAAATGCAAAAAATCACCACAAAAGCGGAATTTCTTATAGACGCGATCATCACTAAGCAGGCAGCTGTAGTAAACTGAGGCAGTTCGGCTGCATGACTGGGAACCACGCGCTCGGTCGACCCGAACGTGTACCAACAAATATCGGAAGTCGACGACACCATCAGATGTCGAGTCGCATTTTTCGATGAAATTTACGTTGTAACTCGAAATTATTGTAAGTAGGGGCAATCGTATATCGAGGTGCCACTGTAGTGTATGACAGTGTATAGTCTGTAAATAGATTGTATATATACATAAATTATCATGATACATATTAAATATGTGCAACATATGTGTACACAAGTGTCATGCACGTAACACAGTGTCCTCGGACAGTACGGATGTTTTACTGCCATAATATAGTGTACATGTTCATTATACATAGGATAAGCATGTAAAAACAAATTAAATGTATTTGGAACTGTACACAAAAAATGAACAAAAATATATTCGCGGTAACTCGCGTGCCCCGCCCCGGGCGCCCTACTGGTCCCGGGAGTGTATATCACGGGCGAATGGGGAATAATGACATCACACGCCAAATTACGGACCCCATAGCAGCGAAAGTAAGTACAATTTCGAATTTTTTTTGACATACCCACACTGAGGGAAGGGTTTTTGACACTAAAAAAACAAAAGAATTTTTTCAAGATAATTTATTTCCTGCACACTGGGGGGGTGTCATATTTGGAGGTGGCGCAGTTAAAGGGCTAATACTGAACTCAATAAAGTCCATCTTTAACTAACTGAATTGTGACGCTATTGTGATAAATGTGTGTATTGAAGTAAGGGTAAAGTGGTAGAATAGCTTGTTGACAGAGCCCGAGTGCATGGGGGAATTGTGTAAAACCCTGGTTTGACTCGCCTAGTTGTACTCACCTAGTTGTGTTTGCGGGGGTTGAGCTCTGGCTCTTTGGTCCCGCCTCTCAACTGTCAATCAACTGGTGTACAGATTCCTGAGCCTATTGGGCTCTATCATTTCTACATTTGAAACTGTGTATGGAGTCTGCCTCCACCACAACACTACTTAATGCATTCTATTTGTTAACTACTCTGACACTGAAAAAATTCTTTCTAACATCTCTGTGGCTCATCTGTGTGTCTCAGAGAGGCTGCAGGATCCTAACTATAACAAACTTTGTTGTCAGACAGCACACAGTCCCGCTATTTAAGTCCCTTAACTTGCTAAACATACACTCACTCCACACATTCTCCTGTGCAATCTACATGTACAAAACCTTGTTCCTAAATGCTAATGTTGATCTGAAACTTTTTCACTATTTAAGAAAACCAATGAGCACCATACCGGAAATAAATATCGCTTACATATCCCCCAGAGTAAGACTAAATCTGTGCACACACTCCATGCAAATAAAAGGGCCCAGTATTTGGAATTTTCTCACTGATATATTAAAAAAGTTTCCAAACCATGCCTAGTTCAAAAGTAAAATGAAAAGAGTACCTTATTTCATCCTCATAGTTTCCCACCTTGTGCTTCATACTCACACTATCTTTTACAACCCCTAATTGCCTACTTTCTGTGGAAAGCCCCTTCGGCTCCCCGGAGCTATACCGTGCTGATGTGTATATATTAGACCGTGGCAACAGTCAATCGAAGGAGTTCTAGGCCTACTGAGGACCAGAGCCAGAACCTGGCCCCCCCTCAAGAGTGGCATGAGAAGCAATGGCTTAAAGACACCCCAGTGTAATTGGAAGCAGTCTTTGCCATCAACCAGGTCAGGCACCCAGAAAGGTAGGAATTCCAAAACAAACTACTGTTAATTAAATAATTGCAATCCGAAAGCCGAACTAGCAACAGAACTCTCCAATCAATCAAATCAAGGAAACCAGTATGACGTCACCCTAAACACCGCGCATCAGTCTGCGCAACCCCTTCCTCCCCGGGAGGGGGACGGAGGGGTCCCAGACCTCTGCGCCGGCAACTCTCCTCAGTTCACAGGCTGTTGTGAGAGAGAACGGTCAATCGACTCTGGCTCCATCCTTTGAGCAGTGCAGCAGTGTGGTGGTGGTGTTTCATTTTGGTATCGTGCGAGCCAGGAGTAATACAAGAGTACTGGGGCTGCATGCACCTAGGGCCGCCTTCCCTAGGTGCCCTGTAAGTACTACCCTTGCGGCTTCAGGGTTATCTTCCCTGAACCGATCGGGAACTACCTCCGCGTGGTTCTGTCACTGCTTGGTGATTGCCTGCCCTTGGGGGTTCTGCTGGGGTGGTTCTTGCTCCTTTTTTTCCTTGGGTAGGAGGTAGTTTCATCGCTGACAGGGGCACGAGGTACTGTGCAGCTGTCTGATATACGATTAACGACCGGTTCTGTTCTCCTGGAGACGTGTGCTTTTGCAGGGTTTTTCTTTTATTTTGGTTTTGTTTTGCCTGGTGGGGGTCTGCCAGATGTGGCGGTAAGACCACTTGTATGATTTTGGTGGCCCTCCACTAGGTCCCTGTGCTTGTATACATCGCAGGAGTTCAGCTTATAGTTTGTTTGCTTGGTAGCTCTGGGATAACTGGTTAGCAGTACCTTGTCTGGGCTTCCCTTAGCAGTTAGCCTAAGGGCCCTGGAAACTCCCTTGGGGGCTCAGTGGTCGGATGGAAGAGACCCCAGAGTCCCACCTCGCCTTGTGTGAGTTTGAAGGTTGCTCTGTCCCCTTGACTCAGGGTGACACTCGCCATCTTTGTCTCCGTCATGCTGCTTGTTGGGTCAATGACACCTTTGACCCGGAGTCCTGCGAGTGGTGTTTCTTGTTTGTACTGCAATTCACCCAGTCCACTGAAATTGTTATTAGGGGTGCAAGCAGCTTCAGCATTGCATGCAAGGTTTATAGTTGCAGCAATGCGCAAGGTTGGTTGCCTTTCCAGATGCCCTGCAGCTGCCCCGCTTAGGTTATAGGGACCCGGACTTGGGGGTGTTTAGTCTCCTCGACTTTGGTTTTATCTGCTTCCCCTAGTCCTTCCCCTGTTGTGGTTCATCCTGCTCCCCCCCCCCCCCCCTCTGCTTCCGGCTCCCAATCGTCTGAGGGTTTCAGAGTCGGGGCAGGGTTTATCTGGTGGTGAGTCTCGGGCAGCTTCGGGAAATGCTCCTTCTGGATCGGCGGCGGAGGCATTCGAGCCTGTTCCTCCTGCTGGAGCCCTTGGGCCATGCCAGCAGGCCCCCTTCATCCCGGCTTTTCCGGCGGACTCTGCCTTTTCTCCAGAGGCAAAGGGTTTGGAGGTACAGCTCGGCCCCTGGGGCTGAGGAGGAGTTGACTTGGGGTGCTTGGACCCCGTTTGACTCCGCTTGGATATTGGTACCCTCGACGCAGGGCTTGTTGTTACAGGGGGAGGAGTTTTCCTATCCCCCTCCCTGTACGAGTTTGATATGGGTGCGACTCTTTCCCAGGTTCGGTTCCAGGTTCCCTCGGGTTCCTCGGTTCCCTCCTTCCAGAGGTTTTCGGCTTCCCCGCATCACGTCAAAGGTGGAGTGGGAAGCCCTTGCAGCTTACCTCTTGCGAGACCAGGATTACGCTTTGGCAATGAATTCTTCTTCTTTTGAATTTGGCTTCTCGTTTTCCTTTTGAATGCATTACGAGGTGCCGGAGTCTTCCTGGCTGGCGGATTGCCCTTTCATTTCTTTGGGGGCGTGGCACTCGTTCTGTCAGACCTGTGCGCTTGAATGGCGGGAAGTGTCTACGGTTGTTCAGGTTTACCTGGAGGACGAATTTGAGCACCTCAATGCGTGCTTGGTCACCCCTGTACTTCCTCGTGATGTCGGTCAGATTCAGCTTCACACTCAGGTTCCTTCCCTTTCGGCGTCCCTGATGGCCGAGGATTTATGTGCCCATGGGCATTTAGCTTTGGTCTTGCGTTTCTTTTCTCTGCTGGAGCTGTCTTCGGACTGGCTCGGCGAAGATACGCAGGAAGTGGGATCTGGGCCCATGTCGGCAGCTCAGTCGTCGGCTGCCTTGTTGAAGTTGTTTGCGCTGATTCTGAGGGAGGCGGTGTCCCTGTTCTTTGCTTCTTGTCTCGCGTGCCGTCATGCGGTGCTTGTCCACTCATTGGAATCGGCTTCGGCCCTGGCTCTTAGATTTTCTTCCCCTTTTTGTCCGTTGCTGTTTGCAAAGTCTGCGGTTGTGCATTTTCTGCAAGCAGCTTCGTCTAGTTGCCGACCTGTGTAGAACTTGTTGGTTCTCCAGGGGGGGCCGTGGTGGTCCTGTCCGAAAGGGTCGTGCCAGGTCCCAGGGTTCCTTCGGTCGTCGTAAGCCAGTAGTGCCAGATTCGGGGCCAGCACCTCCTTTGGAGCCGTCGGCATCTGGTCAGCGCAGTGATTGCTCTGAGTGTCAGTCGGGCTCTCGTAAGGGTCGTCGGCCCTTTCACGGGTTGCCCCATTGACGGGACGATAGGGGGGAGGCTCGCTCTATTTGCTCTCGCCTGGTCCCACGATACGTGGGCATTTTGAGTCATTTCCTCTGGCCTTGGGTAGCTCCTCCTCCTTCAGGGGGGGGGGGTCGGGGCTGGTAGGGCAGGCCTCTTCTCCTGTGCTCTGTCAGGTCATCCGGGAGTGGGTTCGCTTGGATGTCGTCGAAACGACAACATCCCTCAGGTGGGTTTCCTGCCTGTTTTCAATTCTGAAACGGGACTGTGCAGTTCTGCGATTCATCCTGGACTTGTCTCGTTTGAATCCCTGGGTCTTTTGCCCCTCTTTTCGGGTGACTACCCTGTCTCAGGTCCGGCTGCTTTTGACACCGGGTGCCTGGATGGTGTCTCTGGACCTCCGGGACATATATTGCCATGTCCCAATTCATCCAGGATTCAGGGACTGCCTCGGTTTTGTCGTCGGGCGACAAGCTTACCGCTTTTGTTGCCTTCCATTTGGCTTTAATCTGGCACCTCGAGTGTTCACACGCCTTACCCGGGTCGTGATGGCCCGGTTGCGTCTGTTAGGGGTTCGGGTTCTGGCTTACCTATACGACTGGCTGGTGTGGTCTCTCCAGGGATTTGGTTCTTTCCCAGCTCGCCGGGTTCGGGTTCCTGGTGAACTGGAGGAAGTCCCATTTGGTTCCTTCTCAGGTTCGAACTTGGCTGGGTCTTGTGTGGGACTCTCGGACCACTTCCTTGTCTCTCCCAATTGCAACGCTGTTACGGCTGCGGTCCGTAACAGCATCCCCTCCAAAAACCGTCCGTTTGGTGCCCTCCAAAAACAGCCAGAGGCTGTTTTTGGAGGGCACCTGTGTTACACGTCGGTTTTTCAAGCGGCTGTGCGGGAGCCTGAACTTCGCCATGATGGTCTACCCATCAGGTCGGATCTGGCTTTGGCGGATGTTCTTGTTTCTGCGGGGTCATCACTTCCGCCGCTCTCACGATCGATGGGTTCGGATATCGGGAGCCTTGTGTCGGCTGCTGCGTCGCTGGCTTCCTCTGCGGGTTTTTCGGGGTTCTGTGCCGTGGCGCCTCCCCAAGCTCTCGCTCGATGTGTTCACGGATGTCTCGTCTCTCGGCTGGGGTTTTGTAACAAGTGCTCACCAGGCCGACCAGGGTCGGTGGGGTCTGTCCTTTCGTCGAGCTCACAGCATGGCGCAGGAGTTCATGGTGGTGTGGCCTTCGCTTCAGAGAGTTCGTGTTGCTCGTGGAGCAATGATCCAGCTTCATTCGAACTGCTTCCCGATGGTTCATTGTCTGAACTGAGGGGGTTTGATGGGATCCTTGGCTCTTTGGGGCTGGTCGCTTTAGGTGATTCATTTGCCAGATTGCGAAGCCGTCGGGGTCGACGCGTTTTGGCTGGCTTGGTCGAGATGGAGTTACCTGTACCTCTTCCCACCAGTCCGATTGTTGCTTCGTATCCTGGCTCGGTTGGAGACTTACTAGGGAAGAGTAGTCCTTTTGGCTCCTTGGTGGCCGGGCCAGCCTTGGTTTCAGGAGCTTCTTGCTCAATGTCCGAACCTGAGGGTCTTCCCGTGGCTCCGCCTCTTTCAGCAGTTCGGTCCGGTCCGGTACATAGCTGGTTCAATCTTCTCTTCCACTCTTCACGTCTGGTCTTTTTGACATGGGTGTATCACCACTTGTATGGTGATCAGGTGGCTTCTTTGATGGTGTCCCACCTACGAGTTTCGTCTAGATGGCAGTATGAAATTTCCTGGTGGTCTTTTCCGCTTTTTTTGTCTTAACGTCGGTTGCCTTCGATTTCTGATCAGGTTGTTTTGTCCTTTCTCTCTTGGTTCTTTCAGGACCGTCATCTTATGCCTAATACTGTCAACTCATATCGTGCGGTGCTGGCAGAGCCCTTTGCTTTCAGGGTGGATGTCACTTCTGCTCCGTTCTGCAAGCTTTCTCGGGCGTTTTTTCACCTCCGGCCTGCTCATGCGCCGCCTGAGCTATCCTGGTCGTTGGACCGGGTGCTCTCTTTTTTCTCTTCTCCTCGGTTTGCGGTGGCCCCTTCGGTTCAGGACTGTTTTTCTAAGGCTCTTTTCTTGTTGGCTTTGGCCTCTGGGGGTCAGGTTGGGGAGCTTCACGCTCTCCTCCGGCGAAAGAGTTTCTGCTCTTTCGGTCCTGGTGGTCGTTTCGTTCGTTTACAGCCTTCTCCTTCTTTTCTGGCGAAGAATGAGTGCTACTGCTTTCCGAAGGGGTCCTTGGGTTGTTAATACTTGGTAGGTTCAGCCGGGGGTGCATCATGTTTTGTGTCCGGTTGCGGCTCTTCGCCATTATCTGCATTCCACGGCCTTCGACGCAGGGGACGCGCTTTGGATGGACCCGGTTTCCCTTCTTCCCTATTCCAGGGTGCGGGTCTCCCAGGTTGTCCGCAAGATTATTCGGTCTAGCCAGCCTGCGGTCTATCCCAGTGCCCATGACATTCGTAAGTTCGCGGCTTTGGCTGCTGTTTTTGAGAATATGTCCTGGGCTGACATTCAGGCACGGAACTTTTGGAGGTCGAACAGGGTCCTGGTCGCATGGTATCTTGTTAATGTTCCTGGCCCTTCTCGGGCGTGTGTAGCCTTGGGTCACAGATTGCAGCCATTTGTCTCGACTTCGAGTTGAGGAACGAGTGATGACCGCCTCCCAGGTAAGTCCCTTTTTTCTTTTTCTTTTGTTCGATAGCTCCGGGGAGCCAAATGGGCTCTCCACAGAAAACCAGCATTGAATGTAATGAAACGTCATTTTCTGGGTAAGACCCGGAGGCTCCTCGGCATCCCTCCCTCCCTCCGGTCGGCGTTTTTTCGAGATTTTGATACTCGGCCTCTGAACCTGGGAGAGTTGCCGGCGCGGAGGTCTGGGACCCCTCCGTCCCCCTTCCGAGGAGTGGGGGGTTGCGCAGACGGGTGCCCGGTGTTTGTGGTGACGTCATACTGGTTTCCTTGATTTTGATTGGAGAGTTCCGTTGCTAGTTCGGCTTTCAGTTTGCAATAATTTAATCAGCAGTAGTTTGTTTTGGAATTCCTACCTTTCTGGGTGCCTGACCTGGTAGATGGCAGACAAAGACTGCTTCCAATTACACGGGGGTGTCTTTAGGCCATTGCTCCTCGTGCCTCTCTTGAGGGGGCCAGGTTCTGGCTCTGGTCCCCGGTAGGCCTAGAACTCCTTCGATTGACTGTTGCCATGGTTTAATATATACACATCAACCCGGTATAGCTCCAGGAAGCCTCCGGATCTCACCCAGAAAATGGTGTTTCATTACATTCAACGCTGGTTTTCTGTGGGGAGCCCCTACGGCTCCTTGGAGCTTATCGGGCTAATGTATGTTATATTAGACCGGGACATTAGCTAAGGAGTTCAGACCTACCAGGGACCAGCGCCAGAACCTGGCCCCTTCATAGAGGTTTCAGGGAGCAATGGCCCTGGAAAACCCCCTTGTGGTTGGGGTTTTTCTTATCTGCCATCGACCGGGGTCAGGCACCCAGAAAGGTAGGCATAACAAAACAAACCCAACATAGTAAAAAACTAAAACAAAAAAATGAACAGAGAGGTAGAAACTCCCTATAATCCCAAGGAAACAAGAAAACAAGCAAACATCACACTTTACTGCTGCGCCGATCATCCGCTCAGCCCTCCCCGCCCCAGACCTACCGTGCCTGCTGCCTAGCATCAGTTCGTAAGCTAATGTCAACCGGGATCGACGCTTCTCTGGCCTCAGTTTCCTAGGCGGTGTTTGCCTTGTGTGGCATTCACTGCCGTGTGTTGTGCGGTGGCCAGGAGTACCTCATCAGTGCCGGGGCTGCATGCGCTTAGGGGCTTCCTTCCCTAAGCGCCCTGTGAGTACTGCCCCTGCGTGACAGGGTTATCTTCCCTGGGGCGTTCGGGAACCATTTCTGTAGAGGTTCTTGGTGCTCTGCATTTGCCTCGCCCTTGGGGCCAGCTGGGGTTTGGGGCCCTTGTTTGGCCCTGGGAAGGGACTGGTATTGTGCTGGTTAGGGCGTCAAGGTGTTGCACGACCTGCCACCTAAGCGGCAACCAGTTCCTGTTGCCTCTGGAGACGGTGTACTTCTGCGGGGGTTTTCTTTTGTTTTTATTTTCATTTGCCTGGTGGGGGTCTGCCTAGTGTGGCTATAGTTCCACTGGTAGTGTTTGGTGGCCCTCTGCTAGGCCCCTGTGATTGTACATGTCGCAAGGGTTTTCAGTGTTGTCCTCTACCCTCTTGATATTTTTGGGTTTCTTAACCGGTTAGCAACACCTTACCCGGGCTTCCCGTATTTGTTACCCTACAAGCCCTAGAAACCCCGTCGGGGCTCGGTGGACCATTGAACGTGTCTTCCGGGTTCCAACCCGTCTTGTACGGGATCGTTGGTTGCTGTGCCCTTGTCTCTGGGTGACAGTCACCACTTTTACCTCCGTCATGTTGCCTGTTGGGTCACTGACACCTTGACCCGGAGTCTTGCAAGAGAGATTCTCTGCTTGTTCTCCAATACTCTCCTGATGTTATTACTGTTCAGAGTACAGGTGGCATCCATGTTGCAAGCTAGGTTAGGTTGCTGCAACTCGCTAGGTTGGTTTCCCACTCTGATGCCTTGGGGCTGCCCCGTTTTGGTTAGGTGCTGTTCGCCCCTTTCCCTCCTTGTTCCCGGCTCCGGACCGTCTGTGGGTTTCGGGGTCTAGGCGGGGTTTAGTTGGGGCCGAAACTCTGGCGATTTTCGGGGGCTGCCCCGTTCGGGTTGAGGACGGAGGTTTTCGAGCCTGTTCCTCCTGCCAAGGCTTCTGGGTCTTACCAGTGGCTCTTTCTTGCTGCCTTTCCCATGGACTATTCCTTTTCTTTAAGGGAGTGCTTGGAGGACGGCTCTGCCCCGGGGCCTCTGTTGTGGGTTCCTGGGGCTGTGGGGGATGCCTACTAGCAGTTCTGGGGCGGTTTGCCCCTGCCTGGGTTTTCTGCTTCTGGGCGGAGTTTTTTGCCCATCCAGTCTGCTTGCTTCCCACTTCTGCTGGCGTGGTTCTTGTATCTTTTGCCTCGGTCACAGCCCTCTGTTCTGGTGGCCATTTTCTTCTGCCGGTTTCCCGGCGTTACGGTTTGTTTACATGCGCCTGGTTGTGCGAGCCAGCGTCTTGGGTGAGTTTTTCACCTTTTTCAGGGGTTTTATTCTCCTGTTGTCGTTTCTTTGCTTTTCTGGTGTTTTCTGCCCGTTTCTTGTTCCTCTGGGAATGTTTGAGTGTTGATTTTACACCGGGTTTTCCGTTTTGTCTGTTTTGAGTCTGGACCTTAGGGTTTAGGCTCAGTGTCCCTGTCTGTTATGCTTGCTCCCACACCTTCTCCCTCGGTTTTCGGTCTGTTTTGACCTTTTCCCTGGGGGTTCTGTCAGGGGGCTGTGCTTTGCCTTTCTGTGGTGTATCTCCGCCAGCAAATGTGGTGGTTTGGGCTCCCCCTGGTTCGATTCCGGGTTCCTTTGGGTTCTTTGGTTTCGTTCCGGAGGTTTCTTCCTCTTGGGCCGCCTTTGTGGGTTCAGGGGGCTTTGTTTCCTCGTGTGTGACCCGGTTCCGCCTTCTGGGGTTCCGGGGTATTCCTGGCTTGCAGACTGATCTTTTTCGGTCTTGGCACATGTTGTGGTCGTGCTGGGACTTTGGGGTTTTGTTATCGAGGTGGGACTTTTGATACAGTTTTGTACCTTCTTCTCCTGGCCGGCGTAGTGTTCTTTGCCCACTGGTTGGCAGCTTGTAATTTTCTTTTCACGTATATGTGTGTGTGTACATGTGTATGTGCATACGCACATGTGTGTAACATACCTTGAGTGTGCGTGTATTTATATATGTATGTGTATGTGTATATACGTAATATATACGTATTTACATAATATATACATATATACGTAATATATATGTATATAATACATGTATATATGTGTATGTACACTTTTTCTTTTGGAAGGGGCTCTGTTCCCTTCTCTGTTGATAGGGCGGTGGGGGAGCAGCTTGCTCTGTTGACTTTCGCATGGTCCCGCAGTTAGTGGGTGCTTTTTGGTTGTGTTCTGGCCTCTGGTGGCGGCGGCGGATGGCTTCTCCCCCTTTGGGGGGTTCAGGGCTGGCGGGGTGGGCTTCTTCCCCTGCACTTCGTCATGTCATCTTAGTGGGTGTGTTGGACGTGGTCGATCCGCCCCATCCTTCTGGGGTTCCCGTTTGCTCTATGCAGACATGGGCCTGTCGAATCTGCGGTTCTTCTGGATTTCTTCAGTTTGCGCCCTGGATTCTATGCCCTCATCGGAGGACTGTTGTCTCCTGTCCGGCTTCTGTTGGGGCCGGGTGCCTGGATGGTGGGCCTGGACCTCCAGGTCAATTCTTGGCACGTTCCTCTCCAGTTTTCCGGGACTGGCACAGTTGGTGGTGGGGCTTCAGGCATGCCGCTTTTTTTGCCTTCCCTATTTTGTAATTGGCACTTGGTGTATTTTCGCATCTTTACCGGATCTTGGTGCCTGTCTGAGTCTGCTTGGGATACGGTGTCTGGCCTACCGCGACGACTGGCTGGTGTGGGTTCCCAATTGGTCTGCTTGTCTACTCGGCATGGGTGTGGTTCTTTCCAGATCGCCGGGTTTGGTTTCCTGGTGATCTGGAGGCCGTTCCATCTGTTTCCGTCCTGGGTTCGGACCTGGCTGGGTCTTGTTTAGGGCTCTTCGGCTGCTCCTTGTTTTTCCCTCCAGAAGTGTTGCTGCGGCTGTGGTGCCACCTTCGGCTGTTCATGAGGGGGTCCCGTATTGCTCGGCGGTTGCTTGAGCAGTTGTCCAGGAGTCTGAACTTCGACATGCTGGTCTGTACGCGGGGTCGGATTTGGCTTCGGCATCTGTTTGGTTCCTTCGGAGACTCCCCTTCCGCCTCTCTTGCAATTGTTGGGTTCGTTCCTCCGGGGATCTTGTGTTGGTGCTGCGTCACCAGCTTCCTCTTTGGGGTTTTCGGGGTTCCGTGCCTTGGCACCTCCCCGAGCCTTCGCTCGATGTTTTCACGGACGGGTCATCTCTCGGCTGGGGCTTTGTGACCAGTGTTCACCAGGTCAGCTGAGGTTGGTGGAGTTTGTCCGTCCGTCGGGCTCACAGCACGGTTCGGGAGTTCGTGGCTGTCTGGTTTGCGCTTCAGAGGGTTTGGGTCACTCGGTGCTCTGCCATTCAGCTCTGTTTGGACTGTTCTCTGGCGGTTCTTGCCAGAACCACAGGGGTTTGGCTAACCGTGAGGTCCATGTCTGGGGTGTCCTGCGTCCTGGCGGACAGCTGTCTCGGTTCATTCCTCTCTTCGCGGATTGGCCAGTCGTCGCCGACTCATTTTGTTGGCTCTGTCGGACATATGGACTCCTGGCCATGAATGTCTTCGAGTCAGCGTGGTCTAGGCATCGCCCATTTTATGTGGCGCCCTTTCCCACCTGCGAGGCATTCACGGTGGATGCTTTTCGGCAGGACTGGTCGTGGTGGGGGTACTGTGGGATATTTGGGTTTGATTCTGATTAATTAATAATTAAAGTAGTAAATTAAATTACGAAGGACCACCCGCTTTTAAAGGAAAGAGGGAAACTGAGAATTTCAGATCATTAGATAAAATTCTAGAAAAAACCAGTGACTATGGATATGACTAGAAAGTATGATCATAAGAATAATTAATGGGCTGTATTATTAAAACCAAACCTCAAACTCCTACATTGGGGGGTTATTACTGGAGGTCAGTACGTCCAGGAATCAGTGTGGTTCGTTCACTAATTCTATTAATAATAATCTAATCCTATAATTAATGTTGAATATAATATTATTCATACAAAGAAGAACATGAATATGAGCATAATAATGAGTTACAGTAAATCACACATTATGTTGAACATTCTGAATGTATCAAATTGCAAAGTTGTGAATAAAAAGAAATAAGCCTTAGCTGGTAATAGATTCCTTTAGATAACCCTGGCAGTCCTCTTAATCTCCAAGTCTGGTAGACCGACAAAAGACACGGTTAACACGGAGAAGACAGCATGAGGAATTCGTCTCTCGAGCTGCAAGATAAATGACTACCAGTAGCAATTGATTTAACTACTCAATTCATATTCAAGATTATTTATATCTACAGATAGAATTCTAATCACCTGTTATTAGGTGTTGTCTTGCCGCGTGACGTGCAATCACCCTACCATTAATACACTTATAAATGATGCATCAAATAAAAGTACTTAACTGTGGGCACTGTGTAAGTATTAAGATTGCCGTAATTACGTATCCCAAATTCAGGTGAGCTTATCCTGGATTAATACGTTTCAAGTTGGCTGATCACGTGTCGTCAGGAACCAAGTCTAGGGGTCCCTTATTTAACACCAGCACCAGTTGAAGATATTATCTGCAAGGTCGTTCACGCCTCACAGTGGCGGCTTTCATCTGTGGATAGACACACGTGTCCTATTTGCTGGACAATGGCGTCTTTTGTGAGTACGGTAAGCGTGGCTTTGCCTCCTTCTGGCCTTGCACGTGTCCGCTTCCCGACCGCCTGACCGACTGAGGATGGCATGGCGTCCCTCCTACCCACGCCGAGTCGATGTTCATTACACAAATTATTGGCATGAACATTAATATTTCTCGCATTCGCGCTTGAAACTCTAAAGACTGGACGGGTTTATTATTTAGAGGAACGAAATATTATTATTTAACTATTTAAGAATAGTAAAGATACAAGGGAGAGGAATTAATGTCTCCCCATAGCATTCATTGATGACGCTACCTCTATCGCGAGGTAAACGTTTTGATTCTAAAGCTCTATTCGGCTTTTAGTTAGAGAACCATTCGTCTGCAATCAGTTGCCATACAGAATGCTTTAATTATGGAGAATCGTATTTAATTCTCACACAAATTGTATATAATGTGTTTTACTGTAAAGAAATCTGACGCAATACTGGCGTCAGATGACGTGAGAATTCTAGCCTAATGCACAGATGAATTATTAGTACAGGAGAATTCTACGAGTTGTTAATTTTACTTACTACAATATTAATATGGTTAGTAATAAGTAATGAGAATACAACAATGCTGTATTCGATGTTGGAAATATCCAACAGGTACCGGGTCCTCTTCTGGTCCAGCTGTTGCTTGGGGTTCTGGCTCGGTTGCAGCCCACTCCCACGAGAGCAGTCCTTATGGTTCCTTGGTGGCCGGCCCAGCCTTATTTTCAGACGCTGCTTGATAGATGTCTGAACCCGGGGCGTTTTCCCGCGACTCCGCCTCTTTCGGCAGGTCGAATTGGTCCTGTACGTGACTGGTTCGGCCTTCTCCTCAGCTCTTCGCGTCTGGTATTTTGATGCGGGTTTCACCATCTCTATGGTGTTCTGTTGGCTTTGTTGACGGTGTCCCACCTGCGAGCTTTGTCTTGGCGACAGTATGACGTTTTGTACGCTTTCTCGTGTTTTGTTTCGCCTCCGGCCTGCTCATGTGTCGCCTGAACCATCCTGGTCCTTCATCAGGGTGCCTACTTATCTTCTCCTCAGTTTGTGGTAGCCCCTTTGGTTCAGGTTTCTGCTCTTTGGTACTGGTGGTAGATTTGTACATGTGCAGCCTTTCTCCGTCCTGGCGACGGTAGAGTCGGCTGCTTTCCGGAGGGGTTCTTGGGGTATTGATGCTTGATTGGTTTGGCCAGGGGTGCATCCTGTGTTGTCCAGTTGTGTTTTTGCCGTTGCCGGCATACCGTGTCTGGGGATGCGCTGTAGTTGATCCGGTTCCTCTCGTTCCCTGTTTTCAGGGCTCGGGTCTCCCAGGTCGTCCGCAGATTTTTCATTCTTCCAGCCTGCGGTCTGTCTTTGCGCCCGTGCTGTTCAGACGTTTGCAGCTTTTGCTGCTGTGTTGGGACATCTAGGGCTCATTTCGGGCGCAGGGATTTGAAAGTCACACAGGTTCTTGGCCGCCCATTCTTTGTGCGTCTGCTCCTGTGCGTTCTTGTTGCCTTGGGTCGCAGGTTGCGACCTGTTGTCTCGGCTTTGCGTTGCAGAGTTTGTGGCAGCCGCCTCCCGGGTTAGCCCTTTCTTTTCCTTCTCTTTGGGTATGAAGCTCCAGGGTGCCGTAGGGGCTCCCCACAGAAAACCAGCGTTGAATGTAATGAAACGCCATTTTCTGGGTGAGCCCCGGAGGCTCCCTGGCAACCCTCCCTCCCACCGGTCGGCGTTTTTTTTGCGTTGGTTGAAGCTTAGCTTCCGAACTGAAGCTTGGCAGCCGGCGCGGTAGGTCCGGGGCTCCCCCGTCCCCCTCTCGAGGCGGGGAGGGCTGCGCGGACGATCGGCGCGGCAGTGAAGTGTGATGTTTGCTTGTTTGCTTGTTTCCTTGCGATTGTAGGGAGTTTCTACCTCTCTGTTCGGTTTTTGGTTTAGTTTTTTTTTTTTTTTTTATTATTACCATGTGGGGTTTGTTTTGTTATACCTACCTTTCTGGGTGCCTAACCCCGGTCGATGGCAGATAAGGAAAACCCCAACCACAAAGGGGTTTTCCAGGGCCATTGCTCCCTGAAACCTCTCTGAAGGGGCCAGGTTCTGGCGCTGGTCCCTGGTAGGTCTGAACTCCTTAGCTAATGTCCCGGTCTAATATTACATATATTAGCCCGATATGCTCCAGGGAGCCTCCGGGGCTCACCCAGAAAATGGCGTTTCATTACATTCAACGCTGGTTTTCTGGGTGCCTAACCTCGGTCGATGGCAGATAAGGAATACCCAAACCACAGGGGATTTTCCAGGGCCATTGCTTCCTAAAACCTCTGAAGGGGCCAGGTTCTGGCGCTGGTTCCTGGTAGGTCTGAACTCCTTAGCTAATGTCCTGGTCTAATATAACATACATTAGCCCGATAAGCTCCAGGGAGCCTCCGGGGCTCACTCAGAAAATGGCGTTTCATTACATTCAACGCTGGTTTTTTGACAACCAACCTCAGAACTGGTGGGTGGATCACCGGCATGGGGGTCTGGGGCTCCTGCTTCCTCTCGAGGATGGGGGAGCTGCGCAGAGATGCGGTGCGTCTCGTGTGATGTCGTGCGCGTTTGCTCATTTTCATTTGGGGAGTTCTGTCTACTAATTTGTTTATTTTAGTCGTTTTAACCAGAACAGAGGTTTCTTTTGAGGTGCTTACTTCTCTGGGTGTCTGTCCCAGTCGATGGCAGAGATAGAATGCTCCAAATCACATGTGCATTTCTATTGGCCATTGCTCCTCATGCCTCTCTGATGGGGGCCAGGTTCTGGCCATGGTCTCCAGTAGGCCTAGAATTCCATTCACACTGACTGATGCCAAAGTCTAACGATATACATATCAGCCTAGATTTTTCTGGGGAGCGTCCAGGACTCGCTCAGAAAATGGCGTTTCATTACATTCAGTACTGTTTTTTTGGCTCACCATACCAACTTAGTGGTTTGCTATGGTAAACACATATGTAGAAGACTCCCGTGATCAGAGACTGCATTTTAATAATATAAGAAGAGAAAATATTTTTTTGGAAAGAATTTATTTTTCGGCGCACCATGTGTGTGTCGTATTATAATGCAGAGCAGTGCAGTGGTTAAGGCGTTTTGCACAGTACAGAGGTTAAAGAGTTTGGGCTAGTTTCAAGTGAACAATTTGTTCTGGTTGAAATCAAATTTGAATTCAAATTCAAAATTTTTATTCAGGAAAAGTTCATAGATGATTTACAAACATAATGTTGGATTTATAAATAGAGCTAGTACATACAATACCTAAAGCCACTAATACGCATAGCGTTTTGGGCTATTGATTGATTGCAGAGTTATTTGGTTGTTTTGATGCTTAATTTTCTATGAACCATGTATATGTCTGTAAAACTTTGCAGACTTTCTGAATGCTTTCCAAGTGAGGGATGATGATAATCATCCCCTGCAATTATCTGTGGGAGGCAAGGAGATTAGGGCAGATTCTGGCTCTTGTCTCCAGTTGGCCAAAGAGTACTCCTTCGACTGATGTGACCCAGTAGTGGGGGTGGGGGGCATTTCATGAGATAGCTTCAGGGAGCCACTGGGGCTCTACTAGAAACAGGCATTTCAGTACATTCATTACTGGTATTTTGTTACTTAAGAATATAAGATCATAAGAATTAAGGAAGCTGCAGTAGACTTATTGAGCCATACAAAGCAGCTCTTTTCTGAGGAGAGCCCCTTCGACTCCCCGGAGCTATACCGGGCAAATGTGTATATATTAGGACCGTGGCAACAGTCAGTTGAAGGAGTTCTAAGCCTACCGGGGACCAGAGCCAGAACCTGGCCCCCTCAAGAGAGGTACGAGGAGCAATGGCCTAAAGACACCCCTGTGTAATTGGAAGCAGTCTTTGTCTGCCATCTACCAAGGTCAGGCACCCAGAAAGGTAGGAATTTCAAAGCAAACTACTGCTGGTCAAAAATTGCAAACCGAAAGCCGAACTAGCAAACAGAACTCCCCAATCAAAAACAAGGAAACAAGTATGACATCACCACAACTGCCACACATCCCCCACCCTTTCCAAGAGAGGGATAGGGGGGTCCCAGACCTCCACACCAGCAACTCTCCTCAGTTCAAGAGGCTGTTGTGTTGGTGACAGTCAATCGCTCTGGCTCCACACTTTGCACAGCGGTGCAAAGTGGTGTTATTGCCTTTGCCTAGCAGTGTTATTGCTCTGTTTTTGTGGTATATGAGCCAGGAGTAACAAAAGAGTACTGGGGCTGCATGCACCTAGGGCTACCTTCCCTAGGTGCCCCATAAGTACTGCCTTTGCAGCCTCAGGGTTATCCATGAGCCATTCAGGAGCAGCTATCTCCGTGTGGTTCTGTTGCTGCTCGGTGATTGCCCGCCCTTGGGGTTCAGCTTGTGACAACTGAAGCTGTTTTAAAATAAGTAATTGTATGGGAGGCAGTGGGATACGCCTTTGTACAAAAGTTAGAGTCAAGTTGTAGTTTGACCTGACCCAAGCACAAGGTCATCTCTCCTGGGATTAATGGTTGAGATACAAAATGGCCACCACCTTTGTCTTAAAGCAACGTATAATGAATTATTTTACAGCATTCAGTAATTTAGAGAAATTCAAGTCTTCATTCAAATTGTATTCAATAGTATTCCTGTTTAAAGTATCAAGAGTTTCCTCAATTGTCGGAATACTTTAGTAAGTCACCATCAGTGACGTCACTAGCCGGGACTAGCCTTGGTCGCGGAGCGATTTGGGCGACTCTAGGTCAGGGGTCACCAAAGCCTTCCATATTTTTGGTAATTCTCAAAGGTCAAATAGCCATTTTGTAATCGGAAATAGCTCTTCCCTAAGATGCCTGTGCAATTACCTTCAGTTTAAAAAGAGTTCAACCATCTGGGGGTTCAGTGCAACAGAGATGAGTTGTTCAACTTAAACCCTGCTAGTAAGCTTGGTGAATCTTGCGTAGGAATACCCCCCTCAGCCTTGTGGTGAGAGAGGGAGGTAGAATTCAGTGTGGGCAGGTCAACGACTCGGGAAGGTGATCCACTCTCCACCTCTCCCTGAGATCAGCGCTCCATCTAGCTGGTCGCCATAAAAGGTAGAGTCTGCTGTAGTTTGGTATAGGAAATTAGTTCATCTCATGCCTTAAGTCAGGGAGTGTTAAGATCTAGGGAGTGCTTTGATTTAGATTTTGTTTTAGAGTTTGAATAAATTATTTAGTTAGTAATTTGCATTTTTATTATTTCCATTTCATGTTTCCATTTTCTCATTGTCCTTGACACGTGGTCCCCACGAGTCTGAGTCTAGTTCGGCCGCCAGCCCAACAACGATTAAGAGTTCAGCTATCCCTTGTGTTTGTTATAATTTACCACACTTAACATAGATTCTTCCCTCCTATGCCAAATAATTGGGGATCAAGCCTCAAGGTTCTTTGAGAGCATAATCAATCCAGACCTTGGTTATTGCTCCCAGTGTTAATGGTCTGGTGGTGGCGGCGTAAGGAGATTCTAGAGTTTGCTTGGGGTCTAGTTCCACGTTGTGAGGCTGTAGAATCTTAGCCGGTCAAACGGCTTAAGACCACGTGGCGTGGGATTCGGCTTAGAGTAGTAGCTCTGGGGTCCCTTGGATTGAAGAGAAATAAATCAGAATACGGGTAGAGGTAAGGGGTAAAGGGCAGAGTACAGAGAGGGATACCCCCCTCCCCGTGTTACAAGCTGAGGAGGTTCTTATTCCTATTTGCCCTGGGTAGGTAGTTTCGTCGCTGGCTGGGGCACGAGGTACTGTACAGCTGTCTGATATATGCATAGCGACCGGTTCTGTTCACCTGGAGACGTGCTTTTGCCGGGTTTTTCTTTTGTTTTTGTTTTGATTTGCCTCAAAACAAAAAGTACCTCGCCTGGGCTTCCCTTAGCAGTCAGCCTAAGGGCCCCTGGAAACTCCCATTGGGGCTCAGTGCTCCGATGTAGGAGACCTCTGAGTCCCACCTCACCTTTTGCGAGTTTGAAGGTTGCTCTGTTCCCTTGTCTCAGGGTGACACTCACCATCTGCCTCCACCATGCTGCCTGTTGGGTCAGTGATACCTATGACCCGGAGTCCTGCAAGTAGTGTTCTTTGCTTGTAATCCATTCACCCAGTCCACTGAGACTGATATTCGGGTGCAAGCAGCTTTAGCGTTGCATGCGAGGTTTAGGTTGCAGCAATGTGCAAGGTTAGTTGCCTTTCCGGATACCCCACAGCTGCTCTGCTTTGATTGGACTAGTTTCTTTGGGGGCGTCCCTTCCGCCGCTCTGGTGATCGCTGTGTTTGGATCCTGGGAGCCTTGCGTTGGCTGCTACGTCGTCGGCTTCATCTGAGGTTTTTCGGGGTTCTATGCCCTGACGTCTCCCTAAACCCTCGCTCGATGTGTTCACGGATGCCTCGTCTCTCAGCTGGGGTTTTGTGACCAGTGCTCACCAGGCCAGCCAGAGTCAATGGGGTCTGTCCTTCCGTCGGGCTCACAGCACGGCGCAGGAGTTCGCAGTGGTGTGGCTTTCGCTTCAGAGAGTTCGTGTTGCTCGTGGAGCAGTGATCCAGCTCCATTCGAATTGCTCCCAGATGGTTCATTGTCTGAACTGAGGGGGTTCAATGCGGTCCTTGGCTCTTTGGGGCTGGTCACTTCAGGTGATTCATATGCCGAGTTCTCAGGGTTTGGCTCTCCTGGCGGTTCACGTTCACGGGGTGTCAGACGTCCTGGCAGATGGCCTGTCTCGGTTCATTCCCCTATCCATCGAATGGATGGTCGACAGACTCATTCAGTTGGCTCTGTCGGACGTCTGGCACTTAGAGGTGAACCTCTTCGCATCGACTTGGTCAAGGCGTCTTCCAGTGTATGTGGCGCCCTTCGCAGACTGCGAGGCCATCGGGGTCGATGCCTTTTGGCTGGACTGGTCGAGTTGGGGTTACCTGTACTTCTTTCCACCGGTTTGGTTGTTACTCCGGGTCCTGGTTAGCTTAGAGAGACTTACCAGGGACGAATAGTCCTGTTGGCTCTTTGGTGGCCGGCCCAGCCCTGGTTTCAGGCACTTCTTGCCCGATGTTCGAACCCGTGGATCTTCCCGCGGCTCTGTCTCTTTCAGTAGATCGGTCCATTCCGGTATGTGGCTGGTTCAATCTTCTCTGCTTTTTGCGTCTGGTCTTTTTGACATGGGTTTATCACCACTTGTATGGTGATCAGGTGGCTTAGTTGGTGTCCCACCTGCGAGTTTCGTCTCGACGCCAGTATGAAATTTCCTGGCGGTCCTTTCAGCACTTTGTCTCTTCGTAAATCGTCTTTGTTTTCTGGTCAGGTTGTTTTGTCCTTTCTCTCTTGGTGGTTTCAGGACAGTCACCTTATGCTTGATATTGTCGCCTCATTTCGGGTGGCGCTGGCAGAGTCGCTGCAGCTTGCATTTGGGGTGGATGCCACTTCTGCTCCATTCCGCAAGCTTTCTCAGTCGTTACTTTCACCTCTGATCTGCTCATGTGCCGCCTGAGCTGTCCTGATCATTGCATTGGGTGCTCTCTTCTCGCTTCTCCTCGGTTTGGGGAGGGAATACCAGATGAGCGAGCCTAGATGGAAAGAAATTATTGAGTATTTAGAAGAAGGTGAAATTGACACCAGTAATTCCATTTATCATCATACTATCATGCAAGAGGAGCCACACATCTATGGATCATCCAATAAAATCAGCAGACTTCTAGATGTTACTACTGCTCGGCTTAGACTCGGTTAGAAGTATCTCTGTGAATTCTCATTATCTGCTGATGTAGACCTGACCAAATGTAAACTGTGTCAACAAAATTATTCGCACACCCTCCGTCACTATGTGATGGAGTGCGAAAAGATACGTGAATTTAAAGACAATTCTATAACCAATGTTCTAGCGATGTGTAAATATTTCATTCAAAATGATCTGCTACCAGAAATTTTAGCCAAATATCCCCAGTTTGCTAACTGTAGGTAGTAACTGAGTGATTGTAACCTATCCACCGCTGCCCACTGGATGGGGGGGCGGTGTGCAGGACAAACATATAAATTGTGACAATAGCTCTCCACATACAGGGGTACCTCGGTTTAAGAGTTTAATCTGTTCCTGGAGACAGCTCGTATTCCGAAGCTAATTTCCCCATAAGAAAGAAAAATTAAAAAAATGGGAAATGAATTAATCCGTTCCTGACTACCCCAAAAACCCCACATCAAACTAAATTTTTATACCTAATTCATCTAAATAAACCTACAAAACTATGTTCAAGTTATTACTTAGCTTGCTGGAAGATGGAAAATGGTGAGGAGGGAGGAGAAGAGGTGTTACTGTTTGGAAGGGGAATCCCCTTCCATTATAACATCAGGCAGTGAGGTCTTCACTGGTGTGTACACTCTGGCACATTTTGCCTGCATACCACTAAGACTTGCTTGTCTTACTAAGAATCTGTCTAAAGACACTTGTTTTTCCCTACATTTTAACACTTGTCTGTAGTAAGACATCACATTGTCATTTAAAAGGTCAATGCAACGGTCTGCTACAGCTTTATCTGGGCGAGTTTTTTCAACAAAACTTTGCAATTCTTCCCATACTTCACACATTTTCTTAACACTTTAGCGTTATCACGGCACTCAAGAGCATTACCACTTTTTGTGTTGAGGTCGCACAGCGGACTCGCTCACGAGTCACGAGAAAAAATATTTCTATAAACTCTATTTGTTATGAGATCGACTTTGGGATAGTTTGAAAATGTCCGCCATGAAATTTCCGTTTTCTTTAATAGCCGCATAGCCTATTTGGGAGAACGGCGTAGCATTGCACCATCGAGGTAAGACCATTGTATTGTTGACACGACAAGTGTAATCGACGTAGTTTTTTATTTGGTGCCGGTCTAACGCATCCTTGTGTGACATTTTATACTAATGTTCTTATAGAACATTCTATTGCGAACACACTGGTACAAAAATGAAATACGTAAATCGAAAATTAATGTCAGGACAGTGAAAAGAGTATACACTTTTCAGTGTTGCCGCTCGATCGCCCGAAATGCAGCACTATTTTCTTAGGTTAAACCTTACCACTGGCTTTCTTTGGACCCATGGCGAGATATATAATATCTTTTATGGTCAAATGACCAAAAATCCAACAAAACACTGAAAATCCGGGTGAAGAATTCACGTGGGATAGTCACTGGGTGCGAGGCACTGGTAAACTGAGGGGTGAGAGTCGACGATCCCCGTACCACCATGCACTAGGTCGGCCTGTACGCGTATCAACAAACTCGCCTTCCGAGGTAACCCTCGCCTTCCGAGACACATTTTCCGAGGAAATCCTGCTCGTATTCCGAAAAACTCGTATACAGGAACAATCGTATTCCGAGGTACCACTGTATGTCAGTTGCTTAATTTAGAAACTGTACTTGAGGTCGATCTCGAACCCATTGTTGATGTGACGACTTATATTGAATTTTGTAACTAGCTCAGCTAAATGAATTGTGGGGTTCAGTCCCTGAGCCCATTATGTGCCTCTGTAACCCTTTCCACTACCGCCCACAGGATGGGTATGGGGTGCATAATAAATGAACTAAACTAACTGGACCAACTGCTTTATTGTTATTTAGCTCCTTGAGCATTTTTTCCACTTCGTCTCTAGACACCTCTATGTGCTCTATGTTGTTCTCTGGAATTCTTATTGTGTCTGGTTCCCTGAAGATTTCATTTTGTACAAACACACTTTAGAACTTTTCGTTTAATGTTTCATACATTTCCTTTTCATTTTCCGTGAATTTATTTTCCATTTTCAACCTCTGAATACTATCCTTTACCTGCAATTTGTTGTTTATGAATTTATAGAATAGACCTGGTTCTGTTTTACATTTGTCTGCAATTCCTTTTTTCAAAATTTCTTTCTGCCTCTCTCCTCACTGCAGTGTAGTTGTTTCTCGCATCTTTGTATCGCTGGTATGTTTGGGGGTTTAGCCTCTTCCTGTATTGATTCCATTTTTGTGTCTTTTGGTCTCTTGCCCTCTCGCAATTTCTGTTGAACCAATCCTGTTTCCTAGTTCTGCATCTCTGTTTTGGTATAAATTTTTTTGTGCCTTTATCATATATTTCACAAAACTTGACATACATCTCATTCACTTTCTTGCCTAGCAACAAGTCTGTCCAATTATACTCACTAAAACATGTGTTACTAGGTTTTTTCTCACGATCTTCTCCATCACCTTGCATGCTATACAAGTTAAGGACACTGGCCTGTAGTTCAGTGCCTCTTGCCTGTCGCCCTTTTTGTATATTGGGACCACATTTGCCGTCTTCTATATTTCTGGTAGGTCTCCCGTCTCCAGTGACCTACTATACACTATGGAGAGTGGCAAGCAAAGTGCCTCTGCACACACTTTCAGTACCCATGGTGAGATCCCGTCTGGACCAGCAGTCCTTTCTAACATCCAGATCCAGCAGGTGTCTCTTAACCTCCTCACTTGTAATTTCGAACCCTTCCAAGGCCGCCTGGTTTACTTCCCCTCTTTCTAGCACAGTGACCTCACCTTGTTCTATTGTGAAGACCTCCTGGAACCTCTTGTTGAGTTCTTCACACACCTCTTTGTCATTTTCTGTATACCTGTCCTCGCCTGTTCTAGTTCTAAGTTTCATTACCTGTTCTTTCACTGTTGTTTTCCTCCTGATGTGACTATGGAGCAGCTTTGGTTCGGTCTTGGGTTTGTTTGCTATATCATTTTCATAATTTTTCTCTGCTTCTCTTCTCACCCTAACATACTCATTCCTGGTTCTCTGGTATCTCTCTCTGCTTTCTGGTGTTCTGTTATTCCGGAAGTTTCTCCATGCCCTTCTGTTCAGTCCCTTTGCTTCTATACATGCCCTATTATACCATGGATTCTTCTGTTGCTTCTCCCAGGTTGTCTGCAGGATTTTTCAGCCTAGCCAACCTGTGGTCTTTCCCCGTGCCCACGCTGTTATTAAGTTCAGCATTCGGCTGCATGTTTTAGTAATGTCCTGGCCTTATCTTTTGGGCACGGGGCTATTGGAGGTTGAACAGGGTCCTGGTTGCACATTACCTTGTAACTGTTCCTAGTCCTTCTCGGGCGTGTATAGCCTTGGGTTGCAAGTTGCAGCCAGTTGTCTTGAATTTGAGTTGAGGAGCAAGTGACGACTGCCTCCTGGGTGAGTCCCTTTTCTTCTTATCTTTGGTTAGGTAGCTCCGGGAGCTGAAGGGGCTCTCCATAGAAAACCAGCATTGAATGTAATAAAACGCCATTTTCTGGGTGAGGCCCGGAGGTGCCATGACATCCCTCCCTCCCTCCGGTCGGTGGTTTTTTCGCGTTTTTGATACTCAGCCTCTGAACTGAGAAGAGTTGCTGGTGTGGATGTCTGGGACCCCCCCCCCCATTCCCCTCCCGGGAAGGGGGATTGTGCAGACGGATGCGCAGGCGGTTGTGGTGACGTCATGTTTGTTTCCTTGCTTTTGATTGGGGAGTTCTGTTTGCTAGTTCGGCTTTCGGTTTGCAATTTTTGACCAGCAGTAGTTTGTTTTGAAATTCCTACCTTTCTGGGTGCCAGACCTGGTAGATGGCAGACAAAGACTGCTTCCAATTACATAGAGGGTGTCTTTAGGCCATTGCTCCTTATGCCTCTCTTGAGGAGGCCAAGTTCTGGCTCTGGTCCCCGGTAGGTTTAGAACTCCTTTGACTGACTGTTGCCACAGGTCTAATATATATACACATCAGCCCAGTATAAGCTCCGGGGAGCCTCCGGGTCTATCCCAAAAAATGGTGTTTCATTACATTCTACGCTGGTTTTTTATATCCACCCAAATTCATTCAGATATATGTCTAACTTAGGCCTTGACATAGTCCATCAGTTCCAAGTCTGTTATGTTATCCGATAACATAATACTGTAGTTTTGTTCTATAAATAAAAATCCCTGTTTCCAAATAAAAATTAACTTAGGTGTTAAATGAATCTGAACTGACCTGATTGATATCGGTTGTTTCATGTTCTATTTGGTATTGATACATTTTTTAAATCTTATTTTTAGGGGTAAAATCTGATGTGGGTTGAAAAAGCTTATAAATATTAGTTAAAGAGAATTAAATTTTTAGTAATTTTTCTGGGGGGAGCCCCGTCGGCTCCCCGGAGCTTTACCGGCTGATATGCTAATGTCAGACTTTGGCATCAGTCATGTGTATGGAGTTCTAGGGCCTACCGGGGACCACGAGCCAGAACCTGGCCCCCTCAGAGAGGCAAGGGGAGCAATGGCCTATAGAAACCCCCTGTGTGGTTGGAAGCATTCTATGTCTGCCATCGACCGGGTCAAGCATCCAGAAAGGTAAGCATTCCAAAACAAACCCCTATTCTGGTGAAAATTGCTACCTAAGCCGAACTAGTGGATAGAACTCTTCAACAGAAAACAAGGAAACTAGTATGACGTCATACGTCACCGCGCCAGCTGTCTGCGCAGCTCCCCCCTCCCCGGGAGGGGGAAGGGGGAGCCCCAGACCTCCCACGCCGGCTATCCACCCATCAGTTCTTCGGCTGATGCTATAGGCAATGGTTATGTGCTCCGGCTCCAGTGGTTGTTTCAGCACTGTACCTAGAGTGTGGTGTCTGTTTTCTAGGTGGTGCGTGAGCCGGGAGTGATTCTTCAATACTCGGGCTGCATGCGCCTAGGGTTCCCTTCCCTAGGTGCCCTGTAAGTACTGCCCTTGGGGCCACCTTCCACAAGTTCCTTGGGTCCTGCCCCTGCTTGGCCGTTTACTGCTTGGTTTTCGGCCGCTCTTTGTGTGCTCGGGTGTTCTGTCTCCCTTGTTCGCCTTAGAGTAAGGGGCAGTGTTTGCACTGGTGGGGCGCAGGGTACTGTGCAGCTTGTCTTTACCAATCATAGCGGCCGGCTCTGTTCCGCTTGGGTACGCTGTCCTCTTGCGGGGTTTTCTTTTTGTTTATCTACCTGGTGGGGGGGGTCTGCCTTCGTTCTTGCCCTTTGTGTCCCTTGTGTTCTGAGTATTTTCTGGTGGTACCCCTGCTAGGTCCCCGGTGAGTGTACACGTCCCGGGGGTTCAGCTCTTAGAAAGTTGTTTGGTAGCTTTGGGTGCTGGTTAGCAGTACCCTGCCTGGGATTACCTGAGCGCGAGTCCTCTTAAAGTAAACGCTCGGGACCCTGGGAAACCCCTGGGGGCGCGCGGGTCCAATGGATGTGACCCCAGAGTCCCCCCCTCGCTTCTAGCGAGTTTGAGGGTTGCTCTCACCCTTTGTCTCTGGGTGACTCTCTGTTTTGCCTCCATCTGCTGCCTGTGGGGTCGGTGACACCTTCGACCCGGAGTCCTGCGAGTTTGGTTGCTCGTTGTGGCTCGGTTACCCAGTTGTGCTAACAAAGCGGGTGCGGGCAGCAGGGGCGTTGCACTTGAGCCTTGGTGGTGGCAATGTTCTCGTGGTTTCCTCCCCGGGAGCCCCGGGGCTGCCCCATTGTAGTTCGTTTTGGGACTTGGGGGTGTTGGTTGCTTCGGTTCCATCCACGCCCCCTTGTCTTTCCCCTGGTTCACCCTTCCTGCCTGCATCCGGTTCCTTACCGTCTGTAGGTTCGGGGCGGGGTTTTTGGTGTTGAGACTCGGGCAGTCTCAGGGAATTCCCCTTCTGGGGTAGTGACGGGGGCATTTGAGCCTGTTCCTCCAGCCGTGTTGTGTGAGTCTGCCAGTGGGCTCCCTTCCTTAGTGTTTTCACGGCTGCCCCGGTTTTCTGGTACGGCCAGGGCTTTGGGGGAACGGCTCGGCCCCAGGGCCTGTCGTGTAGGTTCCCGGGGCTGGGGAGGGGCTGACTTGGGGGGGGTCTTGGCCCCGTTAGACCCCGTGGGGGTTTTTACCCCCTCTAGGCGGGGTTTGTGGTTACACGGAGTGGGGTCTTTCCTCCCCACTCGCCGTACGTGCTGTTGGACGTCGGCCCCTCCCCGGGCTCGGTTCCTTGACCTTTGAGTCGGTTGGTTCCGTCCTGTGGGTGGATGTTTCCTCCCACCCCTTTTTGGGACGGTGTTTTTGTCATGTTTCCCCGTTCAATGGGGTTCTGCGTGACTTCTGATCTCGGGTGCGCCTGCGCCTTCGTGTGCCTTCGGGACTAGTGTTGGCTTCTGTGTTCTCGAGGGTACGGGAAGGTTTTTCGCTACTTCCCGCATTATTGGAACGTCTGTTGGGCTACTTGTCGCCCTGCTGGGCTACTTGTCGCCCTGTTGGGCTACTTGTCGCCCTGTTGGGCTACTTGTCGCCCTGTTGGGCTACTTGACGCCCGGTTGGGTTCCTTTTTGGGCTCTTTGCTTCTTTGGCTGGTTTTATTGTTCCTGCTTCCTCTTTTGGCTTCTTTTCTCGTGCAGTAGTCCTGGCTGGCGCCTTCCCGCAGGGAGGGTGTGCGGTTCGTCCAGCGTGTTATGCGCATGCGCCGTGGAGTTTGTTTTGGTCTGGGCGGTGTTTCAGTGCTGGTGTTTTGCGCCCTTTTTTGCTACAGTGCTTCACCTCTCGTTCTTCTCCCTGGCTGCGGTATGTGCCCCTTCGCGCCGGGGGTGTCCTGGTTCCCAGTTGTGGGGAGGACACCGCGGTTTTCCCTGTGTCATGGGTGTGGACCGCCTCCTTCGCCTCTCCCTGCTCTCCTGCGGGTCCGGCAGGGTCCGGCTCTGGCGTCTTCACCTGGCGGTGCTTCCAAGTTCTTCTGGGCACGGTTGAGTCGTATCAAGTTCGTGCCACCATTCGCCAGGTGAGTTTCTGCGGTCTGGCGTCTTTTGGCCGGGCGCTGGATGTGGCGGTGTTTATATACCTGTCTTTATTTAGGTATATTTTTGTACGACTGAGACCGTTCGCACACCAGTGACTGTCCCTTTATCACCCCTTCCTGTCCCCCTCATGTGCATGTCCAACCCATGCTGGAGTCATTCAGGGGACCCTCCTTTTTAATGTTGTGAGGTGTGGGGATTGTAGGGTTGGTTCTGTACTCACCTGGTAAGGCTCCTGGCTGTGCTTGCAGGATTTGAGCTCTGGCTCTTGGGTCCCGCCTATCTGGTAGAACTTGCGGGATAGTACCAGTGGAGTGCAGTGGTGCTATTGGCACCTTTGGGGAACACTGTATTACCATCAGAGATCTGTGCTTGTTACACGACCTACTTGCGAGCATAAGCCTTCTTGCTGGTTCGTCCGTGGACTTCCAGGGCGCACTGGCCTGTTTTCGTATGGCAGTTCCGGCCCGTCCTGGTTGTGGGGGTATGTGGGCCGGTGGACTGCTCCTAGCAGCTGCCTGGTGGGCCATCCTCTGGCCGGTCTAGCCTGACCTTGGGCCGGGCTTCAGGTGTAAAAGAGCTCCCAGTACCTCATCCAGCAGGTATCGAGCGGGGTTTCTCCGCCGTCGGTCGCCTGGTGCAGGTTTCTGGGCCTGCAGGGTTTTGTCGTGTCTCCGTTGGCCCTGTCTGGGGTCTGCCTGCTCCGTTCTCTGCCTTGCAGAGGGGAGTTGCTATTTACGTGTTGCAGTGGTGCCTGTTGCTGCTGCTGCACGTGTGCATTGGTACCGTGTTTCACGGTGGCGTGTCCTTGTTCCTGTGTCCGGTTGTGGAGTGGCACTTTGCTGCCGTTTTGTGCCTGGGGATTGCGTGGGGTTTTTGTCCCTGCCTGCTTGTCCACCCTTGGTTGTTCTCCTGGGTTTTTTTGTGCTTCTGCTCTTTCTTCCTGCCTCCTCTGCAGCAGGGATGTTCTGCATGTGTTCTTAGGCGTTAGTCAGCCTGTGCCCTGTGATGTGCTTCTTTGTCTCGGTCTATTGCAGTTGTTCGTGCCCCTTGGTTCGGGTCCTGTTCTGGCGGCGACCCTTCCGCCTTCTTTGGTTTCCTAGCTTGCCCTGCCGTTTTTTTTTTTGGGGGGGGGGGGTCTTGCGATGTCTCGCGTCGGACCCGTCGTTTCTGAACTCCTGGCGGGCTTGCATGCTTTGGGGAGTTTTTCTGTTCGGCAGACGTTCCATCTCCTTGTGCCGCCTGGGTTTCGGTGGTCGCAGCCCGAGATCTTCTCGCGGCTCCGCCTTTTTCCTGGGCTCGGAGGGGCCTTGTCGGGGCTGCTTACGTTCTGCCTCGTGGTCTCGCCTCCGGTTGGTGGTCGGGTGGCTTCGTGGTAGGTGTCCCACCTGCGTGCTTCTCTTGGCGGCAGTATGGGGTATTTTGGCGGTCCTTCCTTTTCCTGTCCCTTCATAGGTGGTTACTCTTGTTAGCTTGGTTTACTCTCGGCTTGGTTTTCTAGTGGGGGTTGGGGGCTGTCGTCTTGCCACATACTGTCACCTCTTTTCGTGCGGCGCAGGCAGAGCTTCAGCTTGCTTTCGGTCTTGGTGTTGCTTCTGCACCGTTAGTCAGCTGTCTTGTGCGTCGTTTCACCTCCGGCCTGTTCGTGCGCCGCTTGCACCATCCTGGTCTCTGGTCAGCGTGCTCTGTCTTCTCCTCGGTTGGTAGTGCCCCTTCGGTTCCGGTGTGTTTTTTCGTCGGCTCTTTCCTTTGGGCCTTTGCCTCTGGGGGTCGAGTCGCTGAGTTTTCTTGCTCCTTCGGTTTTAGCGTTTTGGTTGTTTGGTGGCAGCAGTCTCCATCTTTTCTGGCGTGGGGTGGGGCTGCTGCATTCTGGAGGGGTCCAGGGTTTGTTGGTGCTTCGTTGGTCGGGCCGGGGGTGTGTCGTTTTTGTGTTCAGTGACGGCCCTCCGCTGTTGTTTGCGTGCCACAGGCGTTTGGGTCCGGAGCGCGTTTTGCGTTGATCCGGTTCTGTTCTTCCCGGTTCGCGGGTGATAGTGTCCCGGGTGGTCAGCCGTGTTCTTGCGGCTAAGCTGCCTGTGTTCTTCCCTCATGCCTGTGGCGTTCGTGGCTTCGCTGCTCTCGCTACCGTCTGGGCTACGTGGCCTTGCGGTCTTTCGGGCATGGATTTTTGGTGTTCGTGCAGGGGCCTTGCTGCTCGTGGTTCTCGTGTTGTTCCCGGGATTTTCGGGGCTGTGGCGCCTTGGGTTGGCGTTTTGCTGCCGGTTGTCTCGCCTCCTTGGGGGGTGCGTGGTGTCCGCCTCCCGGTTCTGTCCCTTTGACCTTCCTCTGTGGGTAGTTAGCTCCGGGGAGCCGACGGGGCTCCCCCCAGAAAACCAGCGTTGAATGTAATGAAACGCCATTTTCTGGGTGAGACCCGGAGGCTCCCCGGCAACCCTCCCTCCCTCCGGTCGGTCGTTTTTCGCGTGTTTTGACATCCAGCATCAGAACTGATGGGTGGATAGCCGGCGTGGGAGGTCTGGGGCTCCCCTTTCCCGCTCCCGGGGAGGGGGGAGCTGCGTAGACAGCGGCGCGGTGACTGTATGACTGTCATACTAGTTTGCCTTGTTTTCTGTTGGAGAGTTCTATCCACTAGTTCGGCTTAGGTAGCAATTTTCACCTAGAATAGGGGTTTGTTTTGGAATGCTTACCTTTCTGGATGCTTGACCCGGTCGATGGCAGACATAGAATGCTTCCAACCACACGGGGGTTTCTATAGGCCATTGCTCCCCTTGCCTCTCTGAGGGGGCCAGGTTCTGGCTCGTGGTCCCCGGTAGGCCCTAGAACTCCATACACATGACTGATGCCAAAGTCTGACATTAGCATATCAGCCGGTAAAGCTCCGGGGAGCCTCCGGGTCTCACCCAGAAAATGGCGTTTCATTACATTCAACGCTGGTTTTATTTTTTTATGCAGGTCTGAGTGGAGACGCACGCACACATACACCTGGAAAGTTAAGAAAACTTGTGAATAATTTAAATATTAGAGCCAATTTTAACAAACCTTACAAGATATTTGTTGTGAAATCATCTGGCATGGCTCAGTCTTCATTATCCAAACCCGTTTTTGTTGATGCCCCAAGTCCAAATTCAAAAAATAAGGATGATGAGTATAATAATGAGAAGTCTACTATTTATGTTGATGAATCTTCATCTGATAACCCCTTGGGTGGCATGTCTATGAAACTGCTGATGAGCAAGACACCACCGTCAAAGGTGTCTGTAAATTGCTCCGATGTTGAACAAGATAGCCAGGAGAGCCCAGTCATCCAATCTAAGGTATGTTATTTTTTAAATATTCTATATTAAGCATTTTACCTTAATTTATACATGGCATTTTATAACCCTATCAAATCGGTACAAAAATTACATCCATTAAAAAGTTATCCTGGATGTGACAAGAGCAGTTGATGATGGGACAAAGGTGGATTCTCTGAATAGAAACTTAAGGGAAATGCACAGCAAGAAAGATTAAGTATAATTAAAGATATGATAAAGATTGGAATAAAACTAGCATTGACTAATGAAATGACTTTCTAGTGAGTCCTTGGTGGCTCCATATTTCTAGATAGGTATTTATGAGTTATTATAAGCCTACGTGACACCAAAGCCCAAAGCCTAGCCCTATTTAGAGCAAGAATACTAGGACACCAGAAGCAAGGATACAAAATTGCCCTTAACAAGAAAAGGCCACCAGAAAGATAGGCGAACCAAAGCAATCAGCAAGGTAAGTAAAGCATAAAGAATAAGAAAGGAGACCTTGAAATGAATGAACACTGAAGTCATGAAACAGCTTGCTTCTTAATTACAACTACATGCCGCTAGGTGGCCAAACACCTGGCTTGTCAATCCCTCAACTATACAGTTGATTGACAGTTCAGAGGTGGGACCAAAGAGTCAAAGCTCAACCCCAGCAAGCACAACTAGGTGAGTACAGTTCAATCATTTAGAACGGAAGACAAAATATGGAAGCACATTTGTTAATTGTGCTTCCTCATTTGCTTTTTAACAAAAAATTTTTTTAAAAGGAAAGAGAGAATCCAAGGGGGCACCAAGTGTAACAGGGGCCAAACATTTAGCCTTACATAATCTGGTTAAATGCTGGTCATTATTATTAAAAGTTCCTAATGTATCCTTCAGCCAACAACTCTCGGGACATTGGCATTTGATCACCAAGATATCACGACACGAGGACACTGTACTTTCTCGGCTACACCATATAACCCTTAGAGACCTCTTAACAGCTGCCACCACCAACCCATACGTTCTATTAACTGCTAATTGGCTGCGGGTTGACCTAGTCAATTGTAACATAAATTCATAGAATGTGGAGCCCCAATTATCCAATTATATATATATATATATATATATATATATATATATATATATATATATATATATATATATATATATATATATATATATATATATATGCAGAATAACCACATATGAAAAATAGAAAATGCTTAACGCGTTTTCGGCTAATTCGCCTTCATCAGAGCAAAGTAGAATGGATTCTACTTTGCTCTGATGAAGGCGAATTAGCCGAAAACGCGTTAAGCATTTTCTATTTTTCATATGTGGTTATTCTGCATACTTGGATCAGTGTTTTTGTGATCATTTTTGCATATATATATATATATATATATATATATACAGTGGAACCTCTATTAACGAGTTTAATCCGTTCTGGCACCGAGCTCGTTACCTGGAAAACTCGTCTTTGGAAACAAATTTCCCCATTTAAAATAAAGGAAATAAATTTAATCCGTTCCACTCCCAAAAACATCCATACTTGTATGACTTTTTTTTATGTAAATATAATATTGCACATGTAAATATAAATGTTTTGTTGTAGTGTTTTAATATTTACTTTACCTTATGAAGAGTAGTTGCTGGCTTGAGGGAGACGATGGGGAGGTGGGAAGGAGGAGAGGGGTTGTGGTGTGGAAGGAGAATCCACTTCTGAGTCAGGCGGACTCTCTCTTCTTGGGAATTTCACCCAAATTTCATTTCAAATGTCACACAAGGATGCGTTAGACCAGCACCAAATAAAAAACTACGTTGATTACACTCGTGTCAACAATATAATAGTCTTACCACGAAGATACAATACAATGCCGTTTTCTCAAATAGGCAATGTGGTTATTAAAGAAAACGGAAATTTCATGGCAAACATGTATACAATCCCCAAGTCGATCTGATAAGAATTGGATTTTATAGAAATATTTGCTCAAATGACGCTTGAGCACGGTGTTTGGGTACATTCAAGAGAAAAAAAGTGTGTTACGTTCAAGCGACATATACCTGCGAAAGTGATAACACTTTCATAAAGTGTTATCACAAAGTGATAAATTAAACATTTTCACACACCGGGTTGTCACTGCTTTATCAGGGCAGCTTTTCCAAGAATGCGTTCACCTTTTCAAACATTCCAAACACTTCCCTGATCTCAGTGGAAGAGGCAGCATCCTCCCTTACCTCCTCATTCCCTTACTAATGGTGTAAATTGTTGATGAGGACCTGCCATACTTCCTTGCGAGATCAATCACACAGACACCACACCCATGCTTTGCTATAATTTCCTTCTTTAAATCCACAGTAATTGTGTCTTCCTCTTGACAACACAATCTTTAGCAAGCAGCAGCTTTGGAGACATCGTGTGTTACAAATTGTAGTTGCAAAACCACTAAAAACCCAAAGAAAAGCTCAAATAAATCCAGAGGGATGCTTGTCGTGTGAGATACAACAACAACACTGGCGTCGGAGGCGTCCGAGAATTTGCGAGAACCCACGAGACGCTAGGAAGCACCATGTGGTTTCACTCGTTAATAGAGGCGAGCTCGTCAATAGAGACAAATTTGCTGCGAGTGGCTTGCTCGTTACTGGAAAAACTCGTTAATAGAGGTTCCACTGTATATATATATATATATATATATATATATATATATATATATATATATATATATATATATATATATATATACGTATAAACTTTATATATATATATAATGTCGTACCTAGTAGCCAGAACGCACTTCTCGGCCTACTATGCAAGGCCCGAATTGCCTAATAAGCCAAGTTTTCCTGAATTAACACTTTCGCGCTTTAGATTAGAGATAACTCGTCGCTGTTTTTTCTTACGATTCCGCATAACTTCCTACTTTTCTCGTCCATCGAAAAAATATTTCTATAAATTTCATTTTTTAACCGAAATGGATGGGGATACTTTTGTTTTGTAGAGAATTTATTTGCGAATTTTCTGGTATAAGAATGAATATTATATCACATAAACTTCTATGAGTAAAAAAAAAAATACACAAAGTATGTTTGGGGGTGTGGCGAGCGTGTGGCAGTGGGTTCCCTTTAGCCGTTGATATATCCAACACGTGGGAAATATTTGTATGTGTTATGTATATGTCTGTGTAGGGAATTTTACTGCGATCACTGTCATACAAATTATAAAATGTTTCATCAAGTATAAACATGACAAACATCAAACGAACGAAAACAATGCGTTCGTTTCTGCCGCGAACGCATACTGAGCAACGTGGTTCTATATTTGGCGCTTCTCTTACACATGCTTTGTACAAATGTTATACAGTTCATCTTATAGAAAATTTTATTGCGAACACATTGGTATAAAAAAGAAATACGTACATAGAAAAGTAGGGTCAGGAAACGTATAAACTTTCCAAGCATGATTTCCCCCCTGTGTTTTCGCCAGTGCGCTCGCGGCTAACTACTCTCCACTTCACACACTCTTGCGGGTGGGCAATTACCTATATTAAACATTCATATGCATATGTCCGTGTAGAGAATTTTATTGCGATTCCAATGATACCAAAATTAGCGATGTAGGACAACTGTAGGCTTCGCAACCATTAAGAGAGTGGAAACATTTTGTTGCTGTTTGGCGCTCTCGGCGAGTGATCTGCATAGTTTTTTATTTGGTGTTGATACTCCTTATGCTTGGGCGGCATTTTATAGGTATGCTCTTATAGACAATTTCATTGCGAACAAAGTGATACCAAATTTAAATACGTGCGCCTTCAATTATTGTCAGGACAGTCAAAAGAGTGTACACTTTTTCGGTCTTACCGCGTAGGCGCGCGAAGTGCCGAAAGCATCTGGGGTATTGTTTTTTTTTGAGCGCCGAGAGCGCGAAAGTGTTAATATATTTTCTCTAATTTTTTTCATATGAAATGATAAAACTACCCATTTCATTATGTATGAGGTCAATTTTTTTTTATTGGAGTTAAAATTAACGTAGATATATGACCGAACCTAACCAACCCTACCCAACCTAACCTAACCTAACCTATCTGTATAGGTTAGGTTAGGTTAGGTAGCCGAAAAAGTTAGGTTAGGTTAGGTTAGGTAGGTTAGGTTGTCGAAAAACAATTAATTCTTGAAAACTTGGCTTATTAGGCAAATCGGGCCTTGCATAGTAGGCTGAGAAGTGCGTTCTGGCTACTAGGTACGACATATATATATATATATATATATATATATATATATATATATATATATATATATATATATATATATATATATATATATATATATATATATATATATATATATATATTTTTTTTTATATAATATGGAAGGGAGTACCACCTCTAGCTGGAAGAAGGGGGACCCATAGCCTCGGAGGAAACCACGCATAATGCATTAGAGGGAATGTTTAGATCCCCTCCAATACAGTTTCTGTGTGCTTTTCTCCTACCACCCCCTTCCTTTTTTATTTTTTGTGCTTTATTATGCATTTGATGGTTACAAGATATACATGGGTTGATACAAAAATAATAATGCAAAAAGGTGCTTAAAGGTTATGGATCTCTTGAAAAACACAACAATGGGAAACATTGATGAATGTCACAGACGGGTTCGATCATTGTTGCAAGTCAAATACTTCTTCGAATTCCTCTGAAGTTGGACTAGTTCCCAAGACGCAACAGGCATTTCCCCTCTGAATCGCAACACTGAGGCGCTGGAACAAGAAACTTTTTGCTCTCTGGTCTTTTGTAGCGCTGATCAATTTGTCCCCCAATTCCTTCAGGAACTTCAATGCACATTTTCCCCACGAACCGAGGGTCTCCGAGCCGATCGGAACAAAGCTGTAGCAGTGTGCTAGACCTCTGTATTTAATAATTTTCTGCGATTCCCTGAAAGAAGCAGCACCACCGCTTTCACGTGTGCTGTAGTGGAGGTAGGTACTGGCCAGTGTGGCAGCGCACGTGTAGTCCCATACCACTTGCTTACCATCCTTCCAAGGTAGCAAGGTGACCCCATCAGGGCGCTTCTGAGGGTCGTTAGGTCTGGATAAGTGTGGTTCTCTTTGTGCCGGGCAGCGGGCTGTGGCGAGGCTCCTCTTGATGATGTCGTTGACTTCTTCATGTCTTGCAATTTTACCCTGTGATTTACAACATACCAGACCATGGTGGCCATATTGGTCTGCCATCGCAGTTCCGCAGATGCACCTATGTTCGGTGAGGATGGGGGCGGCAAGGCGAAGGGCAACTCCAATGCGGAGAGCGTCATGATTGAGGCGAGTTCCCAGGGCTGCATTGGGCACAGCAAATAAAAAATCCCCGGCGTGGGGTGCTGTTACCGCTAGGAGGCGGGCTTTGTTTTCAGCATCAGCGTTGTCAATCATTGCTGTGACAGTCTTTTCCATTATGGGGCTATCCCAGTGGGCCTGCTTGTGGTCTTTTGGGACTTGTGGTCGGGGTTGAGGGTGTGCAATGGTGTCCCATTGTCTGGCTGCTTCGATGAACATTTGATCATGAGTTCCCGCTGTCTCTCTCATGCGCTCTGGTAGGATCTGCCCTACCAATTCGTTGGCTGCTGTACATGAGGATAAGAATGCTGGAAGTGCTACCTCAGTTGCCTTTCGTATGCCTATCCCTCCAAATCTCACTGGTAATGTTGCTTGGTCCCACTGACTGTCATCTAAATCTAGGTTGAGCGCCTTCCTGAATATTGACCTGAGGAGCTCATCATATTGATGTAGAAGTGGGTTGCCAAAAGTTGGTGCACACCTTAACCCTTAACATGCTCGGGGTCTAATATCCTGCTATCCACACAGGCGCATGTCATTTTGAAAAAAAAAAAAATTTTTTTTTTTGCTAATCTGTTAAGTTCTGTTCACTGATCACGGGAAAAATAAAAAAAAAATTCTATTGTACTTACTTTTGTTGCAATAGAGCCGAGAAGCTCTGCGATGACGTCACAATCTGCATGTTCGCTCATGCAGTACACGCCCGGAAGGTGTTGCGCGCGGTCCTCAAACAGCCAGAGTTGCCACAAATATATTTTCGCGCTATTTATTTACAATGTCTAAGCGCATTTTATCTAATTTTTTTTCACTAATTGTGTTTCAAATACTGTTTGAACATATTTTGTATCAATAATTGTTGCATATTTGAGTATACACAGGCGCACACAAATGTTTTCAATTACGGCAATATAATATGTCATTACAGTCTATTATATTATATGTTCTGCTTATATGTTTACATATTTACACACTCGCACACGCTATACACACTTTGAAGCACACTTAGAAGATTTCTAGACTGTGGTAGTCATTGAAGCAGTCGACAGCACATAATGGGATACCACACGTTTCACACCATGTTTGCACAAGCTTCCGTTTCTTGTCTCTACGTGTCGTTGTTTTACACACCAAGCAATCACGTTGGGCTATTGCACGCTTCACACCAGGTGGCAAATACTTAGACACTCACCAACTGCAATGTCGTCAAACACAGGCATTTCCCTTCGTTGTGGCTTTACTGTACCAACCAATCCGGTTCTATTTTCTAGCAAGAACCGAGCTAGCAAGGGACTTGTATAGTAATTATCTGTGTATAAAATGTGTCCCTTGTTCATCCACGGAGCCATGATGGTCTTCACTACACTCCCCGAGAATCCATGTTCGTCGTTACCGGGAATGTCTACATCACTAGCCGAGTACAGAATCATGTGTAACACGTATCCTGTCTCACAATCACAAAGAACAAAAAATTTCAGGCCAAATCGGTTTCGTTTTGAGGGAATGTACTGTTTGAATGGAACACGTCCTTTGAAAAGTATGAGAGATTCATCAACCACCAGCTTCTGTGCTGGTACGTAAAAATCTCTGAATTTTCCAATAACATCGTTCATGTAGTGCCTCACTCGCCACAGTCTATCATCAGGTGTTCGGTCCTGAACACTTCCAAAATGTAGACACCTGAGGAGTATCTGAAACCTGTCTCGTGACATATATTTCCCGAATAAAGGTGTTGGTATTGTCTTGTCCTTGCTCCAATAGTCATTTATTGCATGTTTGTGACAGTGCTTCATCAACAGAGTGCCAAAAACAAGCTGGCCCAGATGGCGTTTCACCATGGGTTCTGAGAGAATGTGCATCTGAGCTCAGCATTCCACTTCACCTGATCTTTCAGGCATCCCTGTGTACAGGAATCGTAGCAGACGTGTGGAAACAGGCTAACATAGTTCCAATCTACAAAAGTGGCAGCAGGGAAGACCCCCTCAATTATAGACCTGTATCATTGACAAGTGTAATAGTGAAAGTATTGGAAAAGCTAATCAAAACTAAATGGGTAGAACACCTGGAGAGAAATGATATAATATCAGACAGACAGTATGGTTTTCGATCAGGAAGATCCTGTGTATCGAATTTACTCAGTTTCTATGATCGGGCCACAGAGATATTACAGGAAAGAGATGGCTGGGTTGACTGCATCTATCTGGACCTAAAAAAGGCTTTCGACAGAGTTCCACATTAGAGGTTGTTCTGGAAACTGGAAAATATTGGAGGGGTGACAGGTAAGCTTCTATCATGGATGAAAAATTTTCTGACTGATAGAAAAATGAGGGCAGTAATCAGAGGCAATGTATCGGAATGGAGAAATGTCACAAGTGGAGTACCACAGGGTTCAGTTCTTGCACCAGTGATGTTTATTGTGTACATAAATGATCTACCAGTTGGTATACAGAATTATATGAACATGTTTGCTGATGATGCTAAGATAATAGGAAGGATAAGAAATTTAGATGATTGTCATGCCCTTCAAGAAGACCTGGACAAAATAAGTATATGGAGCACCACTTGGCAAATGGAATTTAATGTTAATAAATGTCATGTTATGGAATGTGGAATAGGAGAACATAGACCCCATACAACCTATATATTATGTGAGAAATCTTTAAAGAATTCTGATAAAGAAAGAGATCTAGGAGTGGTTCTAGATAGAAAACTATCACCTGAGGACCACATTAAGAATATTGTGCAAGGAGCCTATGCAATGCTTTCTAACTTCAGAATTGCATTTAAATACATGGATGGCGATATACTAAAGAAGTTGTTCATGACTTTTGTTAGGCCAAAGCTAGAATATGCAGCTGTTGTGTGGTGCCCATATCTTAAGAAGCACATCAACAAACTGGAAAAGGTGCAAAGACATGCTACTAAGTGGCTCCCAGAACTGAAGGGCAAGAGCTACGAGGAGAGGTTAGAAGCATTAAATATGCCAAAACTAGAAGACAGAAGAAAAAGAGGTGATATGATCACTACGTACAAAATAGTAACAGGAATTGATAAAATCGACAGGGAAGACTTCCTGAGACCTGGAACTTCAAGAACAAGAGGCCATAGATTTAAACTAGCTAAACACAGATGCCGAAGAAATATAAGAAAATTCACCTTCGCAAATAGAGTGGTAGACGGTTGGAACAAGTTAAGTGAGAAGGTGGTGGAGGCCAAGACCGTCAGTAGTTTCAAAGCGTTATATGACAAAGAGTGCTGGGAAGACGGGACACCACGAGCGTAGCTCTCATCCTGTAACTACACTTAGGCAATTACACTTAGGTAATTACATACATTTCCGCCACTGTGGTATTTTTCCAACGCTGCAGTCGTGAAAATTCTGTGATTTCCCTCTCAATCAGGTAAGCAGCATGCAGGTTCGTTTGGTGTACAATGTATTCCATGAGTGGTTCATCATAGAATGCTGTAAAATATTCCATCTCAGCCATGTCCTCACCTTGATTAGGGAAAAGGTTTGTAATCCCTACATCTTTATCGTCAAAGTGAGGAATATTAGGAATAAAATCGTCACCATCACTCCACTCAAGTACACCAGGCGTCCTGCGAGATGCAGAGGAAAGACGGCGAGGAAGCGATGCATACCGGCGACCAGGAGCTGAATACCGTCTGCGAGAAGCACGGCGGCTACGTGCACGTGAGGTGGGTGCACGTGAGGTGGGTGCACGTGAACACGAGGGTCTTGGTCCCTCATGTGGTGCCATGCGGTGGCGCTTGGCTGGGCGAGATGCTGCTGACGCGACAATTTCTCGCCCAGTTACACCACTGGTACCAGCCACAGGCTCAATAAAACTTTGATCTGAGTCACTAAACCCAGAAAAGGAGTCACCTCCCTCTGACTCGTCACCCTCAAACAGAAAATATCCACAGGAACTGTGAGGTCGTGGTAGAATTGGGGTAGAAAATGGGCGAGGAGGCATGGGAGAGCGTATAGGCCTCGCCATGGCATGGCGGTCATTCTCACTTTCACTGCTGCTGCTACTATCTCCCGACAACTGTGTATAATCCTCATCGTTGTCTGAATCGTCAAACACACTTTCTTCACCTTCAGAGAATAATTCGTGGGCTATTTGCTCTGGGGTGAGGGACTGAGTGGTGCGTGCCCGTGGGGCGTTTGACCGTGCGCTCGCCATGGTGACTCTCGCTAAACTGAGGCCTCCCATGCCATCGGAGCGTGAGCTGGATTTTTTTTCAAAATGGCCGCTGTTTACTAGAGCCCCTGGGCAGCGTATGGGACCCCCAGCTACACCGCGGGCCATTCAAATCGTGCGCGGTACCCATACACTTCATATGAAGTGAAGCGCAGTTGACTGGTAAAACGATTTACACTTCATATGAAGTGATGCGCACTTTAAGGGTTAAGAAGTATGTTAGCCTGGGCAAGGTAAGGCACTTTGTGAGAAGGTAGAGGGCATCATGGGAGTCCAAGTCCCCAATTCTCTCTTCCATCCTCTTTAGGTCTCTAAACTTTTCGTCAAGGACTGCAGCAATGGCATTGTGGCCCAGAGGTGCTCCGAGTAGTGTGCTGTCGGTAGGTTTAACGACTGAGGCTTCTGGTAAAACTGATTTCACTGCTCTAATGATTACTTCACTGGATGCAATAATTTTGCACTTGGAGGGTGTTATAAATAATGGTGTATTGGCTTCTATGGGGTACTGGTACTATTAAGGGGTAAGGGTAGTTAGAAGACAAGAGTATCAAATATGGGAGAGCTAAAAGGCCCGGCCCCCAAAATAAACTATCCACAGTAGTAATAACTTGCTACTAGACCATATATGTTAGTCTAAGGGTTGATCAATGCGCTCCCACACAGGAAGAAGGGATACTCTGTAATTCATGTACTTATTTATTAACCCCTTAACAACCCCCCCATATACACTCACACCAATAACAATAATAACTTTACCACACTATCTTACGTTAAAAGCCTTGGTCCACATAGGCAGGATACAAGGTTTACACTAATAACAAGCTAGGGTAAAGTACTACTGGATAAGCACTGAAGCTGGATGCAGCTTAGGGTAGTGAGACCCCACGTGGTACCCTAATACAAAACACAACACTTAGGGTTACCCAAAACACTGGCAACTACTACCCCCAGGTCTCACCAATCGTTACTACCAGAGAAGGTACACTTAGAAATCATACAATACTTAACTTAATGGTACAGGAACTTAAGGTAAGGGAAATAAGTAAGAGGAGAAGGGAGGAGATTAGGGGTGCAGCCACAGAGTAGGTCTCGTCCGCACAAACGCCAGCCAGAGAAGGACCTCCTAGCGACCAGCTAGGCCTCCCATGTCGTGGTGCCGGAAGGAGCCTAATTGATCGTGCAGCTAAGCACATTAAAGATCTTCCCCTATGCAATGTATTGTTACTTTACAAATGATTAGAAAGTATTAGTAAGCAAAGTTAGTGCCTATGTTATTATTTAATAATCAACCCCCAGCTCAGTCTTTAAATGCTCTTTGAGAAACAATAATAGTCTTACGTCTGGCAGGGAAGATACAAACAATTGCCGCTCGCGATGCACTCAACTGTACTACCAGAAAGTTTAATAGCTCAATTTTGACCTCTGGTTTCCACTGGAGAACCCAGGGTCGTAACAGAGGGGTTAAGAACGAGACCCATGGACTCCCCCCGTGTCTTCACCAGCTGTAGGTCTTCTAGCAGGGAATCTTGTGTGCCTGCCAGAGTGCCATCATCCAGGAACCAGATGTTGAGCTCACTGGACAGTCTGGTTGTAATTTCTCGAACCGCTATGCAAAAGAGGAACGGTGCAAGTGGGTCACCCTGTTGAATTCCCTCTGCTGAGGTGACTTCATGTTTGCCAAACAGGAGGGTTGAGTCTTTGCTGTAGCCTGCTGACACAAACGGGAGAATGCTTGGGCAATGTTCCTGGACTGCAGTGAGGATTGCTTCCCTTTTGACCGAGTTGAAAGCGTTTTTAAAATCTAATTTTACTACTGCCTGGTCTTCAGTAAGAGAGCTAATGTAGGCTCGTGCAGCATGAGCCGCTGCTTCACAGCCTTGGGGGACTCCAAACCCCAGCTGGTTGGGTTGCAGCATGGTGGCTGCTTCCATTCGGATACTTCTGACAGCAGCCCTTGCAACTAGGCGGCGAAGGGTATTACCAACGGCAATGGGTCTGATCCCTCCCCCCTTCTTTTTCAGGGCACATAGGGATGCACCAAAGAAGAATGGTTTGATTTCATCAGGGATTAACCCGGCGAGGCAGTTGTTGACAAACGTTGTGATTTCTGTCAGGAGCGCTTCTGCAGCTGGGCCAAGAACAGGGTTCACCATTTCCTTCACATGTTGAGGTCTTACCCCTGTGTAGCCTCCTGAGGAGCCCGGGGGAAATGAAACGATAGCTTTATAAACCTCTGACTCCCGGAGGACGAGAGGTTCCTGGTTAGGGGCGAGCCTGACCTGTGGGGGAGGTCCACCTACAGCCCTGAGGGGGTGTTTTTCTCTCAGTGCTTGGGCTGTGGTTTCATCCCTGGGCAAAATTTTGTCCTCACTTGTGATCAACCTGAGTGCCCCGACTGTATTGCCCTCTTCAATTTTCTTGCCGACTTGGGTACCTAATTTTCTGTTGTCGCTGATTGTCGTACTTGGTCTGCCTCGGCGGTGTTTGGTGTGTTTGGGGAGGCGGACTAGGTTGTCAGCCCTAGGAAAATCCCTAATTGCTTTATTGACGGATGAGGCCAGTGTCTTGCCTCCTCTGTCTGGTACACCTAAGCATGCATTGCCAAAAAGTAACAGATTGTGCCAGGCTTTGATGGTATCAGGTGCATCAAGGTTATTTGACCCTCTGTTGACTTTTGCGATGAGGTCCGTGTATTTCCCGGCAGCAAATGGGCGAGAGGCCTTTGGGATGTGGGTGAGTGTCCTGGTTGACGTTGCTTTAATTGCCTCTAGCAGGTCGTCTGTTGCAATGTAATCTGTTGCGATTTGTACTGGTGCAACAGGCTCCTGAGTGCTGCCTCCTCCCACGGGAGGCCTCCCTGACCCAGGACAGTCGCCATGCTGGCGTATGACTCTAGAGACCGAGTTGCTGATGCTGATGTTGCTCCCACAAACACTGCATGTGCCTCTCCTTTGATTGGCTTCGGGAGGGGTGAGCTGACTGGTAGCGGCTTCTTCTGCCATCCCCTTAGGTAAAGTGAATGTCACCTTGCACTGGAGTATTTGTCTCTCCCTCCTGGCTGGGGGGGACGAGGTTGTCCCCTATACTATGCGTCATGTCTGGGCAGATGTCTGGGGTGGGTGGGCTTGTGGAGGTGGTGGGTGGGGGTTGGGAGGCTGCGCTGGCCCGGTCTGGGAGGGGGATCGGGGAGGGGAAGGCGTGACCACCTAATCGTGGGAGGTGGGGGCGGGAGAGCGGAAGACACTGCACCTCACGGAGGGGGGTGGAGAGACACTACACAAGTGGAGTGGGCGAGCGGGAGACACTACACTCATTGGGGGGGAGGCACTACACTCAGGGGGTGGGGGGGAGGGTTGATGTGGCACGTAACACTTGGATAATTTCCTTTTTTCACTAAACACTGGTGAATGTGTCCTGGCTCACTGGGTGTGGTGCTCTCAAAACGATACTCACAATGGTCCAGTCACCACAGGACTGGACTCGACTTATCTTTTTCAAGCACTTATTGGCACACTGGTGACCCAGTCTCTTGACCCCACCACATGTGTCCTTCCACCCTTTCCTGGTGAGGGAGCCGTAGGGCGTGTGACGTGTGTGGGCGTGGGCTGACGGTGGGCGTGGGGTGGCGGTGGGCGTAGGGTTGCGTGGGGTGACGGTGAGCGTGGGGTGCCGGTGGGCGTAGGGTTGCGTGGGGTGATGGTGGGCGTGGGGTGCCGGTGGGAGTGGGGTAACAGTGGGCGTTGGGTGACGATGCGTGGGAGGTGATGGTGGGCGTTGGTCGACAGTGGGCGTTGGTCTACAGTGAATGTGGGGTGGACGATGGTCGTCGGGTCAGCCGCCGGGAGAGGGTAGCTGGGTGGGCTGGCGAGGCCAGCCCACCCAGCCCACATATATATATATATATATATATATATATATATATATATATATATATATATATAAAAGTTTGTGAGGGTACCACCTCTGGTGCCAATGTGGGGACCCATAGCCTCGGAGAAGAAAATAAAAAGTATTCAGAGGAGACCTTGTGGTTTCTCACTGAACACTAATATTATCTTCTCCTACCACCCCCATTCTTTTGTATGTACACATATATATTTACTTTATTTGAACTTTGTTACAAAAAAGGAGTTACATATGGGTTACAAAGATGGTTATCATAGGTTGTCGAGTTCCTCCAGATCCTCAGATTTCGGGCAGGAACCCTGGATGCAGTGCGCATTTCCCCTCTGTATCGCCACACTGAGGTGCTGGAAAAGAAAGCTTGCAGCTCTTGGGTCCCTTGTTGTTTCAATGAGCCTAGAACCCAGTTCCTTCAAAAAACTGGTAGCACTTTTACCCCAGGCGCCGAGTGTCTCAGAAGCAATGGGGACACAATTGTAGTGGTGATCCAGTTCACTATACTTACGGGATTTGGCTGCTTCCCTGTGGGTGGCAGCGCCACCTGGTTGTGCAACACTGAGGTTAATGTAGGTGTTAGCCAGGGTTGATACATATACATATATTGATATATATATATATATATATATATATATATATATATATATATATATATATATATATATATATATATATATAATATATATATATATATATATATATATATATATATATATATATATATATATATATATATATATATATAATGTCGTACCTAGTAGCCAGAACGCACTTCTCGGCCTACTATGCAAGGCCCGATTTGCCTAATAAGCCAAGTTTTCCTGAAATAATATATTTTCTCTAATTTTTTTCTTATGAAATGATAAAGCTACCCATTTCATTATGTATGAGGTTAATTTTTTTTTATTGGAGTTAAAATTAACGTAGATATATGACCGAACCTAACCAACCCTACCTAACCTAACCTATCTTTATAGGTTAGGTTAGGTTAGGTTAGGTAGCAGAAAAAGTTAGGTTAGGTTAGGTAGTCGAAAAACAATTAATTCATGAAAACTTGGCTTATTAGGCAAATCGGGCCTTGCATAGTAGGCTGAGAAGTGCGTTCTGGCTACTAGGTACGACATATATGTATATATATATATATATATATATATATATAGGCCCGATTTGCCTAATAAGCCAAGTTTTCATGAATTAATTGTTTTTCGACTACCTAACCTACCTAACCTAACCTAACCTAACTTTTTTGGCTACCTAACCGAACCTAACCTATAAAGATAGGTTAGGTTAGGTTAGGTAGGGTTGGTTAGGTTCAGTCACATATCTACGTTAATTTTAACGCCAATAAAAAAAATTGACCTCATACATAATGAAATGGGTAGCTTTATCATTTCATAAGAAAAAAAATAGAGAAAATATATTAATTCAGGAAAACTTGGCTTATTAGGCAAATCGGGCCTTGCATAGTAGGCTGAGAAGTGCGTTCTGGCTACTAGGTACGACATATATATATATATATATATATATATATATATATATATATATATATATATATATATATATATATATATATATATATATATATATATACATATATATATATATATATATATATATATATATATATATATATATATATATATATATATGTCGTACCTAATAGCCAGAACGCACTTCTCAGCCTACTATTCAGGGCGCGATTTGCCTAATAAGCCAAGTTTTCATGAATTAATGTTTTTTCGTCTACCTAACCAACCTAACCTAACCTAACCTAGCTTTTTTTGGCTACCTAACCTAACCTTACCTATAAATATAGGTTAGGTTAGGTTAGGTAGGGTTGGTTAGGTTCGGTCATATATCTACGTTAATTTTAACTCCAATAAAAAAAATTGACCTCATACATAGAGAAAAGGGTTGCTTTATCATTTCATAAGAAAAAAATTATAGTAAATATATTAATTCGGGAAAACTTGGCTTATTAGGCAAATCGGGCCTTGAATAGTAGGCTGAGAAGTGAGTTCTGGCTACTAGGTACGACATATATATATATATATATATATATATATATATATATAGGGGGGTACCACCACTGGTGCAATTATAGGGACCCACAGCCTCAGAGAAGGGAACACAGAGCATTCAGGGAAAAACTTGCCATTTAACTCTGAATATGAAAGAGTGTTCTCTTCTATTACCACCTATATATATATATATATATATATATATATATATATATATATATATATATATATATATACACACACACACACACACACACTCACAAATCAAAATCAAAGATGGCCGCCGCCACCACCCCCACTGAGAATGTACACACACCAACAGATGAGGGTTTCAAAGGATTCTCAACACAAGATATAAGGAAAGGAGGTGTTCTTGGCAGGTTAGAGATAATTGAGGATATGCAAAAGAAGTATGAAGAAAAAGTGCTTAAATTGGAAGAGGACAATGGAGCTCTTTGGAGTGAGCTTTGCACTCTAAAAGGGAGTATGATGCAACAAGGTAAGATTATTACTGCATTAACAGACAAGGTAACAAATCAGGAGGAGCAAATCAAGGAACTAGTGAAAGAAAATGAGGCATGGAAAGTGAAGTGTGGTGACTTTGAAGAAATAAACAAGAAAATAGACTCATATGGTGAACAACTCCAAGCAAGCCTAAGGGCTAACATAGAGTTAGGTAAGGATCTCCAACTGGAAACTTCACTGACAACTCACATAGAGGAAGTGAATAAAGAAATAGAAAAGTATAAAGAAGAAATAAAAGCGACATATGCTGAAGTTGTAAAAGAGAAAGAGACTATCAAAGAAGTGTGTTCGGAAGTTAAAACCAGAAATGACCAACAAGAAGCAGAAATTAGGCAAGCAATTAGGAAAGAATTGGTTACCAACAGTAAACTGGTACAAAACACTGCAGATAGAACTAAGTCCATAATCATGGACTTCGAGCGGCAGAAGAGATGAAAATCATAGAGAAAATAGTAGGTTTAAGAGAAGGCTCAAAGGAAAATGTCAGTGATTTAGAAGAATAGGAAAATATGAGAAAGAAAAGAACCGCCCCTTAAGGGTGACGTTTAATGGAGTGAAAAACATGATGGAAGTGCTAAGAAAGGCCAGGAAACTGCAGAGTGATGAGATTGGCAAATTTTGGTCAATAAGACAAGACCTCTCCAAGGAAGACAGAGAAAAGCTGAAAATGAACCTAATTGAGGCAAAACGTCTAAATGGGGATAGAAATGAAGAAGACAGAAATTCTTTTTTTTACAAAGTGACAGGGACTGGAAAGCTTGTGGAATGGTACATAAAAACAAAGCAGCAAAATCAGTAGTGGAAGGGGGAGTAAAGAGCAGAGGAAAAGGGAACATGTTCCTGAAAATTGTATATACCAACATAGATGGAGTGAGGTCAAAAACTTTGGAGTTGCAAGATATAATCCAGCTTAGGGTCCCAGATATTGTTGCATTATCAGAGACGAAACTTGAAGGAAATATAATAAATGAAGTCATATTCCCAAGAGGCTACTCAGTTTGGAGATGTGACAGGAAAACTAGGAAGGGAGGAGGAGTGGCTGTACTGGTGAAAAAACACCTGAAGGTAAAAAGAGTTAATATTTGAAAACCCTCGAGATATTGACATAATGGCATTGCAGGTCTGGAATCAGGATGATAAGCTGATAATTGTAAATACCTACAGCCCACCAGCAAGCAACACATGGACAAAGGAAGAACTGGATGACAAACGAGAGGGCCTCATAATGGTCATGAGAGATATTATTGTACAAGCAGATAAAGATAAATCACGACTGTTGATACTGGGGGACTTCAACTTTAGAGCAATAGACTGGGAGGCCTATTAAGCAAGAACGGAGGACTTTTGGACATGCAGATTTGTGAACCTCATTCTGGAGACATTCTTGTATCAACACATAAAGCAAGCCACAAGAATGAGGGAAGGAGATATACCGTCAGTACTGGATCTAGTATTCTCCAGGAAAGAAGAAGAGATTTTTGACATCCAGTACCTTCCTCCCTTGGGAAAGAGTGATCACGTCCTGTTAGACATTAAATATGCTTTAAGATATCATCTAGAAGAAAATGGGGACATTGAAACAGTTGATAAACTCGATTTAAGGAGAGGCAACTATGGGGAACTTCGAAATTTTTTTAATGAGTGTAATTGGACAGAATTGTTGCACACACACACAGACAAAAAGGTGACACCCCTAGGGTCAACACTTGCAGCAGAGGAGCTCCAGCATATTTCAACAATCCTAAGTATTGTAGTACAGGTTGATGGTAGTGAGTGGTGTCCCAGAGAACATAAAGGTATAGTGCTCTTGAAAAATAGGTGAGATAACAGGAAAGTGCTAAGGGAAGTGAAAAATCGGATGAGAAAAAGTTGCCCTAGTGTTTACAGTGCAGAGAAGAACATTCAAGATGGCCACTGGCAAGGGGAAAAACAAAACAGAGCTTGATTTTGAGGGATTCAATGAAGAAAGCATTGATATTAGTAGTCTACATAACAAGTTGGTAAATTTAGATACTATAGTGAACTCTCATGTAGAAATAATTAGTAAATTGAAAGAAAGTAATGACCATTTGAATAGCAAAGTTTTATGTCTTGAGGGTTTAGTGAAAGACTTGCGCAAGGATAAGAATCAATTGGAAACAAATTGCAAAGCCATGGAAGAAGAAAATAAACTCTTAAAAATAGCTTTGGAAGAAGTTAAAGTAAATTTAAACAGAAATGACTACAATAGGTTAGGCAAGGAAATTCAACAGGAGAAACAGCTTTTGTCAGCACAGATGGAGGAAGTTACACAGGGAATAGAACAGTGCAAGAAAGATATGCAACTCACTTATGCACAAGTGGCCAAGGAGAAGGAAAAAATAGAAGAAGCAGTAAAGGAAGTCAAACACTGCAGCAACCAAGATAAAACAAACATTAGGCTAGAAGTGAGGAAAGAATTGGCATCTAACCCGAAGTTGGTGCAAAACACAGTTGATCGGAGTAAGTCCCTGATCATTTTTGGCTGCAAAGAAAAGGCGATAACATCTAGGTCAGAAAGAGCTGTAGAAGAAGCTAAAGTAGTAGATAAAATTGTTGGCCTCGTGGAAGGTCTTACAAACAGAGAGAATGTGTGCGACTACAGGAGAATAGGCAGGTACGTAAAAGGGAAAGATCGACCTTTGAGGATCACCCTAAACGGTGCCAACCAGATGGAAGAAGTACTAAGGAATGCTAGAAAATTGCAAAGGGATGAGGATGGGAAAGGGTGGTCGTTAAGACGAGATCTTTCAAAAGAAGATAGAGAGAAGCTGAAACTGAACCTCGCCGAGGCAAAACATTTAAATGAGAGCAGGAATGAAGAAGAAATAAATTCTTTTTTCTACAAAGTGATAGGGGTAGGCAAACCAGTAAAGTGGTACATAAAGGCAAACCAACAAAATCAATAGAGAGAGGGGGAGTGAAGAATAAGGAGAGGGGGAACAAGTTCCTGAAGATTGCATACACCAACATAGATGGAGTGAGATCGAAGATACTGGAGTTAAGTGATGTAATACAGCTGCAGACACCAGACATTGTTGCACTCACGGAGACAAAACTTGAAGATGTAATTTTAAATGAGGTCATATTCCCAAGGGGCTACTCAATTTGGAGACGGGACAGAAAAATTAGGAAAGGCGGTGGCGTTGCTGTGCTGGTAAAAGAACACCTAAAGGTGAAGGAAATAATGACTGCCAATCCACAAGAAGTTGACATAATAGCACTAGAGATCTGCTATGAGGATGATAAACTAATGATGATAAATGCATATAGTCCACCGCCAAGCAGCACATGGTCAAAGGAGGAGCTAGATAGTAAATGTGAAGGTCTTATAACAATAATGAGAGAGATTATAGCGAGAGCGGATAACGATAGATCACGACTGTTGATAGTCGGTGACTTCAACTTGAAATCCATAGACTGGGAAGCATATGAAGCTAAAACAGAAGATTTTTGGACCTGTAAATTTGTAGACCTCATCCTGGAAACATTCTTGTATCAACATGTTAAACAAGCTACGAGGATGAGGGAAGGGGACGTTCCCTCCATGCTAGATTTGATATTTACCAGGAAGGAGGAAGAGATATTTGACATTCAGTACCTTCCTCCCTTGGGTAAAAGTGACCATGTCTTTTTGGGAATAAAGTATGCAATGCGTTATAAGCTGGAAGAAAATAAGGAGGTTGAAGCAGTTGAAAAACCAGACTTCAGGAGAGGACATTATGGTGACCTTAGAAATTTTTTTAGTGAGTATAATTGGACAGACTTGATGCTAGGCAAGGAAGTGAATGAGATGTATGGCAAGTTTTGTGAAATATATGATAAAGGCACAAAAAAATTTATACCAAAACAGAGATGCAGAACTAGGAAACAGGATTGGTTCAATAGAAATTGCGAGAGGGCTAGAGACCGAAAGACACAAAAATGGAATCAATACAGGAAGAGGCCGAACCCCCAAACATACCAGCGATACAAAGATGCGAGAAACAACTACACGGCAGTGAGGAGAGAGGCAGAAAGAAATTTTGAAAAAGGGATTGCGGACAAATGTAAAACAGAACCAGGTCTATTCTATAAATTCATAAACAACAAATTGCAGGTAAAGGATAATATTCAGAGGTTGAAAATGGGAAATAGATTCACGGAAGATGAAAAGGAAATGTGTGAAACACTAAACGAAAAGTTCCAAAGTGTGTTTGTACAAAATGAAATCTTTAGGGAACCAGATACAATAAGAATTCCAGAGAACAACATAGAACACATAGAGGTGTCTAGAGACGAAGTGGAAAAAATGCTCAAGGAGCTCGGTAAGAACAAAGCAGCTGGCCCAGATGGCGTTTCACCATGGGTTCTGAGAGAATGTGCATCTGAGCTCAGCATTCCACTTCACCTGATCTTTCAGGCATCCCTGTGTACAGGAATCGTAGCAGACGGGTGGAAACAGGCTAACATAGTTCCAATCTACAAAAGTGGCAGCAGGGAAGACCCCCTCAATTATAGACCTGTATCATTGACAAGTGTAATAGTGAAAGTATTGGAAAAACTAATCAAAACTAAATGGGTAGAACACCTAGAGAGAAATGATATAATATCAGACAGACAGTATGGTTTTCAATCTGGAAGATCCTGTGTATCGAATTTACTCAGTTTCTATGATCGAGCCACAGAGATATTACAGGAAAGAGATGGTTGGGTTGACTGCATCTATCTGGACCTAAAAAAGGCTTTCGACAGAGTTCCACATAAGAGGTTGTTCTGGAAACTGGAAAATATTGGAGGGGTGACAGGTAAGCTTCTATCATGGATGAAAAATTTTCTGATAGAAAAATGAGGGCAGTAATCAGAGGCAATGTATCAGAATGGAGAAATGTCACAAGTGGAGTACCACAGGGTTCAGTTCTTGCACCAGTGATGTTTATTGTGTACATAAATGATCTACCAGTTGGTATACAGAATTATATGAACATGTTTGCTGATGATGCTAAGATAATAGGAAGGATAAGAAATTTAGATGACTGTCATGCCCTTCAAAAAGACCTGGACAAAATAAGTATATGGAGCACCACTTGGCAAATGGAATTTAATGTTAATAAATGTCATGTTATGGAATGTGGAATAGGAGAACATAGACCCCACACAACCTATATATTATGTGAGAAATCTTTAAAGAATTCTGATAAAGAAAGAGATCTAGGAGTGGTTCTAGATAGAAAACTATCACCTGAGGACCACATAAAGAATATTGTGCAAGGAGCCTATGCTATGCTTTCTAACTTCAGAATTGCATTTAAATACATGGATGGCGATATACTAAAGAAATTGTTCATAACTTTTGTTAGGCCAAAGCTTGAATATGCAGCTGTTGTGTGGTGCCCATATCTTAAGAAGCACATCAACAAACTGGAAAAGGTGCAAAGACATGCTACTAAGTGGCTCCCAGAACTGAAGGGCAAGAGCTACGAGGAGAGGTTAGAAGCATTAAATATGCCAAAACTAGAAGACAGAAGAAAAAGAGGTGATATGATCACTACGTACAAAATAGTAACAGGAATTGATAAAATCGACAGGGAAGACTTCCTGAGACCTGGAATTTCAAGAACAAGAGGTCATAGATTTAAACTAGCTAAACACAGATGCCGAAGAAATATAAGAAAATTCACCTTCGCAAATAGAGTGGTAGACGGTTGGAACAAGTTAAGTGAGAAGGTGGTGGAGGCCAAGACCGTCAGTAGTTTCAAAGCGTTATATGACAAAGAGTGCTGGGAAGACGGGACACCACGAGCGTAGCTCTCATCCTGTAACTACACTTAGGTAATTACACTTAGGTAATTACACACACACAACAACAACAACTCCAAGCAAGCCTAAGGGCTAACATAGAGCTAGGTAAGGATCTCCAACTGGAAACTTCACGGACAATTCATATAGAGGAGGTGAATAAAGAACTAGAAAAGTATAAAGAAGAAATAAAAGCGACATATGCTGAAGTTGTAAAAGAGAAAGAGACTATCAAAGAAGTGTGTTCGGAAGTCAAAACCAGAAATGACCAACAAGAAGCAGAAATTAGGCAAGCAATTAGGAAAGAACTGGTTACCAACAGTAAACTGGTACAAAACACTGCAGATAGAACTAAGTCCATAATCATTTTTGGATGTTTAGAGAAGGAAATTTCATCTAGGGTGGACCGAGCGGCAGAAGAGATGAAATTCATAGAGAAAATAGTAGGTTTAGGAGAAGGCTCAAAGGAAAATGTCAGTGATTTTAGAAGAATAGGAAAATATGAGAAAGAAAAGAACCGCCCCTTGAGGGTGACGTTTAATGGAGTGAAAAACATGATGGAAGTGCTAAGAAATGCCAGGAAACTGCAGAGTGATGAGATTGGCAAATTTTGGTCAATAAGACAAGACCTCTCCAAGGAAGACAGAGAAAAGCTGAAAATGAACCTAATTGAGGCAAAACGTCTAAATGGGGATAGAAATGAAGAAGACAGAAATTCTTTTTTTTACAAAGTGACAGGGACTGGAAAGCTTGTGAAATGGTACATAAAAACAAAGCAACAAGATCAGTAGTGGAAGGGGCAGTAAAGAGCAAAGGAAAAGGGAACATGTTCCTGAAAATTGTATATACCAACATAGATGGAGTGAGGTCAAAAACTTTGGAGTTGCAAATCTGACTCTGTAATCAGACACATCATTAGTACTGGGACTAGGGAACCTCACTTACAGGCTTAGACACAAACGTCCACCTATCCACTCCATAGATGGCGTTGCTGTCTAAGCGCCACCTCACCAGAGGTCAGCAGCGGCTATGTTACGAGCTGATTGAGACGGGAATCCAGCACCTGTGGCCGGTATATCCCGTCCTCACTAGATGGCGTTGTCCATTTGGAGTGGGTTTCGGGAGCGGACTCACAGATGGCGTTGTCGTCACTGCTCCGTGCTCAAGCATTTTAAAACTAAATTGTAAAGGCAAGCATTTTAAAACTAGTCCCATAATAAAAGCACAATATATAGAATTATAACACTATCGCTCACCGGGCAGGCGTGCGGTAAACTTAGGGGGGTAAACTTAGGGGATCATGTACCGAGCGTGCGGGTAAGCGCGCGATGACACCTAAATGTGTAATACTCGTTTCAGCTTTCTTACCTTAATTCTCATGCTAACGTCACTCATTTTGGCATCATTGTGTTCGCAATTAAATTCCCTACAGGTGTGTATAAATATAATGTCCAAAAGCCTGCTGTGACTCCCAACAGCAAAGCCTAATGTCGGCAAAAGTTACCCGTGAGCGCACAAAATCAGTAACATGTGCATACTCGTTCCATTTTTCTCACCTTAATTCTCGTGCTACGTCGCTCGTTTTGGTATCATTGTGTTCGCAATTAAATTTTCTATAGATGTGTATGAATATAATGTACAAAAGCCTGGAGTGCCTCCCCGCAGAAAAGCCTAAAGTTACCCGTGAACCAGCACCAATTTGTACACTGCAACCTAATGTGTATACTCGTTCAATTTGATAACATCAAATTTCGTGTTACGTCTTTCATTTTGGTATCAAATTGTTCGCAATAAAAAGGCGCTTATTTTAAAACTAGTCCCATAATAATAGAGCAATAACTAGAATTTTAACAAATATTTTAATTCTGGACGCTCATCATCACAAATTTATTTATATCTTTCCAGTGTTCTGACATAAATTTTTGTGTTACTTCTTTCATTTTGGTATCAAATTGTTCGTGACATAAAGGCGCACACTTTAAAACTAGTCCCAACATAATAGCATAATAAATAGAATTTTAACTAATATTTTAAAATTTCGACCAAAAACCTATTTATAATCATATAAGTGTTTGGACATCAAGTTTCATGTTACATCTTTCATTTTGGTATCAAATTGTGCGCATTTTAAAGGCGCTTATTTTGATACTATCCCTAGGTCGATTGGATAAAAAATTAATTTTATACAAATATTTTTTGTAGTGGACGCAAGTCCGGTCCACAGTTAGGATTCAAGAGAAAAATAATGGACGCAAGTCCAGTCCAGAGTTACAGATAGTGTTAACAAATATTTAAAAATTTTGACCAAAAACGTATTTATAATCTTTCAAGTGTTCTGACATGAAGTTTTGTGTTACATCTTTCATGTTGATATTAAATTGTGCGCACTCTAAAGGCGCTCATTTTGAAACTATGCCAAAGTCAATCTGATAGAAAATTAATTTTATACAAATATTTTTTGTATTGGACGCGAGCAGTGTCCAAAGCTAGGACATGAGAGAAAAAAAGTGGACACGAGGGGTGTTCAAAGAGAGCGATAGAGTTAATTTTCACATAATTCAAATATATTTTTGCCCAGCCCCAGCTTATACCCCCATTTACAGCCCAGGCTGTAGCAGTATAAGGGTTAAACGCTTGTTTTTTATTTCAGGTTGTCAAGCGCATGCGATTTTTGGCATCCAGCGATGAGGATGAAGACCTTACATCAGCTAAGAAACAGCAGTTAAATGATCACGATAGTGCCTCAGAAGATTCATTTAATGTGCTGGAAGAGGGTATTATTGAAAAGTTTGTAGATATGTGGGAAAAGGTCTATACATTTGTAGATAAAATGGTGAGTACTGTTGCTGTATTTACTTGCTTTTACTGTACTTGTATTATTGTATACAGTGGAACCTCTATTAACGAGTGGCTCTATTAACGAGTTTTTCCAGTAATGAGCAAGCCACTCGCAGCAAATTTGTCTCTATTGACGAGCTCGCCTCTATTAACGAGTGAAACCACATGGCGCTTCCTAGCGTCTCGCGGGTTCTCGCAAATTCTCGGACGCCTCCGACGCCAGTGTTGTTGTTGTATCTCACACGACAAGCATCCCTCTGGATATATTTGAGCTTTACTTTGGGTTTTTAGTGGTTTTGCGACTACAATTTGTAACACACGATGTCTCCAAAGAAGCTGCTTGCTAAAGATAGTGTTGTCAAGAGGAAGAAAGACACAATTACTGTGGATTTAAAGAAGGAAATTATAGCAAAGCATGAGTGTGGTGTCTGTGTGATTGATCTCACAAGGAAGTATGGCAGGTCCTCATCAACAATTTACACCATTAGTAAGGGAATGAGGAGGTAAGGGAGGATGCTGCCTCTTCCACTGAGATCAGGGAAGTGTTTGGAATGTTTGAAAAGGTGAACGCATTCTTGGAAAAGCTGCCCTGATAAAGCAGTGAGAACCCGGTGTGTGAAAATGTTTAATTAATTTATCACTTTGTGATAACACTTTATGAAAGTGTTATCACTTTCGCAGGTATATGTCGCTTGAACGTGACACTTTTTTCTCTTGAATGCACCCAAACACCGTGCTCAAGTATCATTTGAGCAAATATTTCTATAAAATCCAATTCTTATCCGATCGACTAGGGGATTGTATACATGTTTGCCATGAAATTTCCGTTTTCTTTAATAACCACATTGCCTATTTGAGAAAACGGCATTGTATTGTATCTTCGTGGTAAGACTATTATATTGTTGACACAACGAGTGTAACCAACATAGTTTTTTATTTGGTGCTGGTCTAACGCATCCTTGTGTGACATTTGAAATGAAATTTGGGTGAAAGTTCCCAAGAAGAGAGAGTCCGCCTGACTCAGAGGTGGATTCTCCTTCCACACCATAACCCCTCTCATCCTTCCCACCTCCCCATCGTCTCCCTGAAGCCAGCAACTACTCTTCATAAGGTAAAGTAAATATTAAAACACTACAACAAAACATTTATATGTACATGTGCAATATTATATTTACATAAAAAAAAGTCATACAAGTATGGATGTTTTTGGGAGTGGAACGGATTAAATTTATTTCCTTTATTTTAAATGGGGAAATTTGTTTCCAAAGACGAGTTTTCCAGGTAACGAGCTCGGTGCCAGAACGGATTAAACTCGTTAATAGAGGTTCCACTGTATAACTAAATGCATAAAAAAACAGTGTTAAATGTAATGAATCACCATTTTCTGGGTGAGACCCGAAGGCTTCCCGGAGCTATCCAGGATGATATGTATAATATTAGACTTTGACATCAGTCAGTGTGAATGGAGTTCCAGGCCTACCGGGGACCATGGCCAGAACCTGGCCCCCTCAGAGAGGTACGAGGAGTAATGGCCCCATAGAAATGCACATGTGATTTTGGAGCATTCTATATCTGCCATCGACCGGGACAGGCACCCAGAAAGGTAAGCGCCTCAAAGCAAACCCTTATGATGGTGAAACCAACAAAAATGACAAAACAAGTGGACAGAACTCCCCCAATTAAAAATGAACAAACGAGCATGACGTTACACGGGCTGCGCCGCATGTCTGCGCAGCTCCCCCCCTCCCCGGGAGGGAAAAGGGGGAGCCCCAGACCCCTTTGCTGGCGATCCACACTTCAGTTCCTCTGAGCTGGGGAGGAGTTGACTTGGGGTCTTGGGTCCCATTTGACCCTGCTTAGGTGTTGGTACCCTCGGCGCAGGGCTTGTTGTTACAGAGAAAGTTGTTTTCCTTCCCCCCCCCCCCCCCCCTCCTTCCTGTACGAGTTTGATATGAGTTCAACTCCTCCCCCGGGTTCAGTTCCGGGTTCCAGGTTCCCTTGGGTGCCTCGGTTCCCTCCTTCTGGAGGTTTTCAGCCTCCCGCATCCCGCTGCGGGAGGTGTGGGAGGCCCTTGCGGCTTACTTTCTGTGAGATCCGGATTATACCTCGATAATGGATCCTTCTTCTTTTGAGTTTGGCTCCTCTTTTTCCTTACTGGGTGCATTACGAGGTGCCAGAGTCTTCCTGGCTGGCAGACTGCCCTGTCTTTTCGTTGAAGGCATGGCATACATTTAGTCGGACCCGCATGCTTGAGGGGCGGGAGTTGATTATGGTCATTCAGGTTTACCTGGGTGGCGAGTTTGAGCACCTCAATATGTGCTTGTTCACCCCTGTGCTTCCTCGTGATATGTCGGTTGCAACTTCACGTGCAGGTTCCCTCCCTTTCGGCGCCCCAGGTGGCCAAGTTTTGTGCACCCGTGGGCATTTGGCTTCGGTCTTGCGCTTCTTTTTCCTGCTGGAGCTGTCTTTGGACTGGCTCGAGGAAGATGTGGAGGAGCTAGGTTCCAGGTCTGCATCCGGTTTGCTTGCCCTGGCAGCTGAGACAACCTCAACAAGGCTTCAGCTGCCTTGTCGAGGTTGTTTGCGTCGATTCTGAAGGATGTGGCGTCTCTGTTCTTTGCTTCAAGCCTCGTATGCCGGCAGGTGGTGCTCGTCCACTCTTTGGAATCCACTTGGGCCCCTGGTTCTCAGATTTTTGTCCTCTTTTTTTGTCCGTTGCTGTTTCCAGAGTCTGCGGTGTTGCATTTTTTGTATGTGACTTCGTCTAGTTACCGGCCTATGTCGGACTTCTTGGTTCTCCAGGGGGGCCGTGATGGTCCTGCCCGGAAGGTTCATGCCAGGGCTCAAGGGTTTCTGTGATCATTGTAAGCCGGTTGTGCCAGATTTGGAACTGGCTCCTGCTGGGCCTTCGGCGTCTGGTCGGCGCAGTGATTGCTCTGAGCGTTGGTCGGGCTCTCGCAAGGGTCGTCGGCCCTGTTGTGGGAAAACTTGACTCATGTAATTCATTTAAATTGATGCTAATTTCGATAGCTGTGAAGGACCACCACTTTTTAAAGGAAAAAGTGAAAACTGGGTAGAGCAAGTGGTTTACTATTAAATCCATGAACTTGTGTCCTTTGGATATTATTGATAATTATTATCTTAAATATTAAAGGGACTGTAATTTATTAATCAAATCTTCTCACCCAAAATGGGGGGTTATATGTCAAAAGACGATTGTATCCCTGACATCATTTCAGTGTGGTTCGTTCACTGAAGTAAATGAAATAAGTACAGTAATTGCAAATTGGGCAATAATAATTAGAGGCGAATGGGCCTCAAAATACTACAATAGACTAGTATTACTACCAGTGGTTAGTAACATGGATCTCAATGGGAGATCATTAAAATGTCTACGTTATTAGTATCTCTACAATAACTTATACAGCTTGGCTGTGAATTGCAAGAGGTGTGAAGTTAACTGCCACACTCCTGACGAAGTATTGCGTCTGACAAAATTGTTGCCTGAAGGTGGGACAGCCTAGTACCTCGCTTGACGTCGGACCCGGTTGCTGCAAGGCAAGTAGACCATAGAAGCTTTCTACTTGACTATTAATAATACATCCTAAATTAAAGAAAATACTCCTACTGAATATAACAATCACTGTAGGATTTGTCTACAGATATTAATGCAATATTTATTCCTATATAAATTAAGAATATTACTACAGAAGAGACGTACTGGGTTTTTGCTGTAATTGTATGGCCTAACGACAACTAGTCTAAATGTTAAATGTGCACACAGTATAACAAATAGAAAATTTATAGTTGCCAAGTCGCGTGTCCGTTGGTGGAGAGAGCTATGCAATCCTTCGTCCTCAGCTGCTGTGTGAAGGACGTTGACTTTGGATTTCGTATCACTCTGGTTCCAGCTCACAGCTATTGATTGCCAATTTAATGTGGCAACGCTTTTGTAAATGTAAGAACAAATAATTAAACTAAGCAAATGCTTTGCTATAGCGTTGTCATTCTCTTGCACATTGCTAATATGGCGTTGCTCGTCAGGAGTCGGGCAGCAAGCAAGTCGCTCTCCTTCTTCCCAGGCTGTGCTACGCATGCGCAGTCCCGCTCAAAATATTCTCGAGCTTAAAGTATTTATTTTACTTGCAATTAATTGGGAAGGCAAGGACTGGTGACAAGTGCTTATTTCACTAAGTAATGTATTAAGGTGCAATATATTTTTGCACAATGCAAGTCAGCTTATTAAGACTGCATAAAGAAATATCATATGACTTGCTTTACTGTAGCAATATTTTCCACTATAGTTGTTAATACACCTAAATGAACGAATTCAGTAAGTAATAATATGTTACGTAAATAATCAACTAAATAAACGATTATCCTTAGTAAGGGAACGTAATGAACTAAACTCTGTTTAGATGCAACTAAATGTGGAGAGATTCATGTTTTAGCCTGTAGCTACCTCCCGGCATCATTGAGACTGTGGGAAGAATTTGGCAAATATTGCGTCGTAATAGAAACATTAATTGAATTAGTTCTACAAATTAGTAGAGTTAGTAATTACTATGGTTAATACAATAATGATGTATTGTAATACAAGAAATGATGTATTAGTGTTGGAAACTTTCCAACACCTGTCGTCGGTTTACCCCATTGACGGAGTGATAGGGAGGGAAACTCGCGCTGTTTGCTCTCACCTGGTCCAACGATTTGTTAATGTTTTCCCCAGCCTACGATGGCATTGGGTGGTTCTTCCTCTCTTCCTCATTTGGGGGGGGGGGTCAGGGCTGGCAGGGCAGGCCTCTTTCCCTGTGCTCTGTCAGGTCATCCTGGAGTAGGTTCGCTTGGGCATGGTCAAAACGACAGAGTCTCGAAGGTGGGTTTCCTGCCTGTTTCCAGTTCTGAAATGGGACTGTGTGGACCTGCGGTTCATTCTGGACTTTTCTCATCTCAACCCATGGGTCTTTTGCTCTTCCTTTCGAATGACCTATTCTGTTCCCAGGTCCAGCTGCTTTTTGGAGCTGGGCGCTTGGATGGTGTTCCTGGACCTCTGGGATGGGTATTGGCATGTCCCAATTCATCCAGGGTTCAGGGACTGGCTCAGTTTTGTCGTGGACGACTGGCTTACCATTTTCATTGCCTTCCTTTCGGCTTAAATCTGGCTTACCTTGATGATTGGCTGGTCTGGCTCCCAGCCGGTCTTCATCTCTGCTCGCCAGTTATTTGGTTCTTTCCCAGCTCGCCAAGTTCAGGTTCTTGGTGAACTGGAGGAAGTCCCATTTGGTTTCCTCTCAGGTTCGAACTTGTGTGGGACTCTTGGACTGCTTCGTTGTCTCTTCCTCCTGCGGCATTGCTGTGGCTGCGGTCCCACCTTCGGCTGTTTTCCAGGTCAAACGTCGGTTGTTTGAGCAGCTGTGTGCGAATCTGAATTTCACTGTTCTGGTCTACCCATCAGGTCGGATCTGGTTTAGGCAGCTGTTTTGGTTCCTTCGGAGACATCCCTTCCGCCAGTTCAGCAATCGCTGGGTTTGGACCCCGGGGACCTTGCATTGGCTGCTGCATCGCTGGCTTCTTTTTGGGGGTTTTCGGGGTTCAATGCCATGGTGCCTACCCTAAGCCCTAGCTCGATGTGTTTACGGATGCCTCGTCTCTCAGATGCTACAAAGTACTGGGTGACCGATTAGCAAGATTTGTAATCCGACATGTTTTGGACATTAGTGCTGATGACATCAAGGCACAACTTCAGGCTGCTGACTTTCCAATCTTAGGAGTCAGGAAATTTGTGTGTAGAACAAATGGGGAACTGTGTGATACCGATACTGCCCTACTTACTTTTCTCGACTACTTTTTCCCCTGATCAGGTTTGGCATAATGGCTTCCTCCATAAACTAGAGGTGTACATTCCATATCCCACTCAGTGCTTTTGATGTAAAGGTTTTAACCTTCTTGAGATAGGTTATCTTGAGATGATATTGGGCTTAGCGTCCCCGCAGCCCGGTCCTCGATTAGGCCTCACTTTTGTTACACCCCCAGGAAGCAGCCCGTAGCAGCTGTCTAACTCCCAGGTACCTATTTACTGCTTGATAACAGGGGGCATCAGGGTGAAAGAAACTCTGCCCATTTGTTTCCGCCTCCACCGGGGATTGAACCCAGAACCTCAGCACTACAAATCCGAAGAGCTGCCCACTCAGCTGTCAGGCCCCTATACCATACTTCGAAAGGCTGCACCAATGACGTCAAATGTGGCAAATGTTCTGGTTCCCATTACACATGAAACTGTTACATCAGATATACTCTGCTACTCAAACTGTGGTAGCAATCATGACATTGCGTTCAAACAATCTCCATCATATATAACGGCACACGCTAAGGCTCTCCTCACTGACAACCTGCAATAGAGCTTAGCATTCATGCAAATATAAAACCTGGCAACCCCATTCCAAACACAAATCAAACAACAGCAAAACAAGGCAAAATGACAGTAAACAAACTAATTCGTGGTCACTTTAATAAAACCTTAAAGACGAAGGCATCAGGAATTGAATATTGTATATGTAAGAATAGATTTCATTCGTCTTGTACAGGAGTGAGTAACACCTTGGGACTGAGAACTGGCCATTTACTCTGGGTATGTAAATATGACTTACCATCTTGGAATATACTAAAAAACATTCTAGATACTATGATTCATGACCGGAAAACTTCATTCAATGAAAGCCTACCAGCCATCCAGAAAGAGTGGGAAACAAACAATAATAATTCCAATAGACCAGGGGCGGAGACTATAGTCAGGGAGGAAACTGAAGCAAAAACCCAGGAAGTTGTAAACTCTGATTCAGTATGCCCGGATGCAGACGACAGTAGAGTGTAACAGACAGCATTGACAGCTCTATACGTACAGACACTACAATGGTCCCAGATAGAGTGAGTAAAACCAGAAGGACAGACATATGCCAATTCTATGTAAAGGGCATATGCAGACATAGATATGCTGGAAATAAAAAGGGATTAGAATGTAGTTACCATCATCCCAGAAATTTTTTAAATATGCTTAGGAAAGGTCAGTGTCAATTTGGAGCAACATGTTGATTTTTCCAGTCCTAACATGTGCAAAACCTCACTTGAGGACAGAAAATGCTATGACCTCAGCTGCCCATACTTTCACGTGAAAGCCATATAACACGACATAAAGAGTGGCAAGCAAGATAATGGATTTGGAGGAAACTCAAATATATTTTTATACCAAGCTGAAAGAGATTTCAAAAGGGGGAACATAGAAAATGTATGGAACTGGATGACAGACCCACTTGCATACCAGAATCACACATTCAATTACACAAAAAAGGATCTACAACTACGACTGGCAACTGCCATACAACAATCAGCACTGGCCAGAACAAATTCGATATGTCTGTACATAATGGACATGCCAGAAAAGTCTCCTAGTCAAACTACCCCAAATAGAGTAACCTCATTCATCTTTGCCAACATACAAGGACTAAAAACAAGAACAAAAAACAAAGTACCATTCATAAATGGCCTCCTCACTGAGTCAAATGTAGTATTTGGAGCTTTCACAGGAACCCATGCAGGGAAATTCTTGGACAGTGAGATCTGGATATCAGGAAATAATCAATATAGGTGTGATTGGATAAATAGGTCACATGGAGGAATAGGTCTGTATATTAGGGAAAACATTGTATTCTTGGAGCTCCTTAACTCTACAAATGAGGTGGTAGAGGTACTAGGAGTAAAAATAGAGAAAATAATCTTAGTTATTATTCTAATATACAAACTGCCAAATGCAATGACTGAGGAATTCACAGAACAGATAAACAAAATAGAGAATAGCCTTGATAATTTGGCAAACTCGATAACAGATATTATCTTCCTAGGTGACTTCAACTTGCCTAATCTAAGATGGAGAATAGCAAACAATAATATTATATCAGGAAATCTATCAGGACGTAACCAACCACAGATTAGAGAACTACTTAGATTCTGTGACAAATTTTCACTCAGCCAGCAGACATCAAAGCCAACTAGAAACAAAAATATTCTAGATTTGGTCTTCTCAAACAATGAAGACATAATCAGGGACATTATGATCTCAGATAAAACATACAGTGACACCTCGACTTACGATTACCCCGACATACGATTTTTTTCAATTTATGATGTAAATTTGGGCAGAAAATGTGACTCGACTTACGATTGTGTCGTCGACTAATGATCTTCATTGGTATGCGTTTGGGTCGACCGAGCACATGGTTCCTTGTAGCACGGGGCCGACTTGCCTCAGTTTACTAGAGCCGCCCGCTTAGCAACGATCAGGCTTGTAAGAAATTCCATTATTTTGGTGATTCTTTGTATTTTGAACATAAAAATAATTATTATATATCACGCCATGAGTCCCAAAAAAGTCACTGGTTAGGTTCATCATATGAAAACACATGTGGGAATGACTGTAGAAGCAGTACAGAATGTTCCTTCCTCAGAAATTAAGAAAATGTGTGCAGCATAGGAAGAACTACAAACTTTTGCTGAAACAACGCGCCCAAATCAAGCAGCAGTAGGCTGTTGCTTTAACCTTTTCAATGACACTGTGGTGCATCACTACAGACAAATGTTAAAACGAAGGGAAAACAAATCTCCATAGACATATTTTTAGTGAGACAAACAAGCAGTGAGCCACAACCAGTGGTAGTGGTATGCAAGCAAAATGTAGGTGTGTGTGTGTGCCCCATGGAAGGGGACTTCCCTTCCAAACAGTAATGCCTCTCCTCCTCCCCCCTCCTCACCATCTTTAATACGCCAACAAGAGTCCTCGATAAAGGTAAGATAAACATGTACTGTATTGTAGTTAGAGAAAATATTGTATTCAGTATAAAATGTATTTTTATGTTAATATTTTTGGGGGTGTGGAACGAATTAATTCAATTCCCATTATTTCTTATGGGGAAATTCGTTTCGACTTACTTCAATGTTTCGGCTTACGACCCGTCTCTGGGAACGAATTAAAATCGTAAGTCGAAGCCCCACTATACTCAGATCACAAACTCATTGAAGTGCAAACTATCATCAATAATCAAGGATAGACCTAAAACAATGATCAGGCGAGAGGGGTTATTCAGTAAATTCAGTTTTAATAATAAAAGGATAGACTGGGAGAAAATAAACAGGGAACTTACAAATATTCCATGGGAAACTGTTCTAAGTAATAAAAATGCTATGAAGGAATAGAAAAACTGACTTTGGAATCATATGAAGTCTGTCTGAAAATATGTTCGTTTGAGGAAAGCCAGAAAGAGGTCCAGCGTAGAAAGAGAATGCAGACGACACTATAAAAGAAGGAAAAAATAATGGAAATGCTTAGGCAAACACAAATTTAACTCAAAGAAGAAATAATTTAAACAGGGAGATTGAAAAATCGAGAAGAAACTGAAACACTCATATCAGATTGAAGAAAGGCAACTAAAAGGGAAAGCAATTCAAGAAATAAAGAAAAACCCAAAATATTTCTTCACATATGCGAAATCAAAAGCAAAAACCACTGCCAGTATTGGACCTATTCGTACGAATGAAGGTTCATACACTTAGGGTGAAAAAGAAATTAATGAAATACTAAAAAAGCAGTATGAAGACTTGTTTAGCACCCCCAATAAACAGCATGAAAGTGGAAGATCCGGACAACTTCTTTATTGGTGATATCCAAACCCCAGTAAATATAAATGATATCAACACGAGCATGGCAGATTTTGAAAGAGAAATTGAAAACATGCCCATGCACTCAGCTCTTTGTCCAGATTCATGGAATTCAATATTTATAAAGAAGTGAAAAGGTGCCAGTAGCATAGGCACTCAGTATAGTGTGGGCTACTCCCTGGGCTTGGGGAGTAGAAGAAATCCCAGAACCCCATCAAGCAGGTATCAAGCAGTGTGGAGGAAGAGCTTGGACACAGGGAAGATACCAGATGTGCTTAAATCAGCAGAAATAGCCCCTTTTCACAAGGGAGGGAGCAAAGCATTGGCAAAGAATTATAGACTAGTTGCACTAACGTCTCACATAATAAAAGTATTTGAGTGTGTGATCGCGAGTCAGGTCACCAGTTTCATGGAGACCAGTGACCTTCACAACCCAGGCCAACATGGATTTAGATAGTGCCTCTCACAGCTACTGACCAAAGTCACTGAGCCATTAGAAGAAAAATAGAATGCAGATGCAGTATACACAGACTTCATAAAGGCATTTGATAAATGTGACCATGGAGTGATAACACACAAAATGAGGTCAGTGGGAATAACCGGTAAAGTAGGACGCACGATATTCGGTTTTCTGTCCAACAGAACACAAGGGTAAAAGTGAACCATATAAAATCGAGTCCAAGTGCAGTTAAAAGCTCTGTACCTCAGGGGCTAGTCCTTGCACCACTGCTTTTCCTTATTTTCATATCAAATATAGACATAAATACAAGTCACAGCTTCATATTATCCTTTGCAGATGACACAAAAATCAGCATGAAAATTACCTCTGCTGAATACATTGAAAAACTTCAAGCTGATATTAATAAAGTTTTCGACTGGACAACAAAAAATAGCATGATGTTTAACAGTGATAAATTCCAGGTACTCAGGTACAGGAAAAATGAGGACCTTAAACATAATAGAATATGAAGCACAATCAAATCTGCCCATAGTAGGAAAGCAGCAGCTAAAGGATTTGGGAATAATGATGTCTGATGACCTAATGTTTAGGGAGCATAACCAAGCAAATATTGTCAGCCAGAAAAATGATAGGATGGATTACAAGAATGTTCAAATCCAGGGATTCCATTACAATTGTTGTACTATACAAATCACTTTTACTGTCCCATCTTGAGTACTGCTCAGTACTCATTTTTCCCTTCAGAGCAAGAAGAGATTGCTGAAATAGATGGAATACAGAGAACATATATGGCATACATAGATGCAATAAAGCACCTAAATTACAGTATTGGGATCATCTCCATGCTCTCCAAATGTACTCACTAGAAAGGAGACGAGAGAGATATAAAATAATATACACATGGAAAATACTGGAGGGCCAGGTCCCAAATCTACACAGTAAAATAACAACATACCGGAGTGAACAATATGGAAGAAAATGCAGAATAGAGCCAATGAAGAGCAGGGGTGCCATAGGCACGATAAGAGAGCGCTGTATAAACATCAAAGGTCCATGGTTGTTCAACATCCTCCCAGCGAGTATGAGAAATATTGCCGGAACAACCATGGACATCTTCAAGAGAAAACTAGATAATTTTCTTCAAGGAGTGACAGCTCAACCGGGCTGTGGTGGATATGTGGGCCTGTGGGCTGCTCCAAGCAACAGCCTGGTGGACCAACCTCTCACAAAGGTGAAGGAAATAATGACTGCCAATCCACAAGAAGTTGACATAATAGCACTAGAGATCTGCTATGAGGATGATAAACTAATGATGATAAATGCATATAGTCCACCGCCAAGCAGCACATGGTCAAAGGAGGAGCTAGATAGTAAACGTGAAGGTCTTATAACAATAATGAGAGAGATTATAGCGAGAGCGGATAACGATAGATCACGACTGTTGATAGTCGGTGACTTCAACTTGAAATCCATAGACTGGGAAGCATATGAAGCTAAAACAGAAGATTTTTGGACCTGTAAATTTGTAGACCTCATCTTGGAAACATTCTTGTATCAACATGTTAAACAAGCTACGAGGATGAGGGAAGGGGACGTTCCCTCCATGCTAGATTTGATATTTACCAGGAAGGAGGAAGAGATATTTGACATTCAGTACCTTCCTCCCTTGGGTAAAAGTGACCATGTCTTTTTGGGAATAAAGTATGCAATGCGTTATAAGCTGGAAGAAAATAAGGAGGTTGAAGCAGTTGAAAAACCAGACTTCAGGAGAGGACATTATGGTGACCTTAGAAATTTTTTTAGTGAGTATAATTGGACAGACTTGATGCTAGGCAAGGAAGTGAATGAGATGTATGGCAAGTTTTGTGAAATATATGATAAAGGCACAAAAAAATTTATACCAAAACAGAGATGCAGGACCAGAAAACAGGATTGGTTCGACAGAAATTGTGAGAGGGCAAGAGACCAAAAGACACAAAAATGGAATCAGTATAGGAAGAGGCCAAACCCCCAAACATACCAGCGATACAAAGATGCGAGAAACAATTATACAGCAGTAAGGAGAGAGGCAGAAAGAAATTTTGAAAAAGGGATAGCAGATAAATGTAAAACAGAACCGGGCCTATTCTACAAATTCATAAACAACAAATTGCAGGTAAAGGATAATATCCAGAGGTTGGAAATGGGAAACAGATTCACGGAAAATGAAAAGGAAATGTGTGAAACATTAAATGAAAAGTTCCAAAGTGTGTTTGTACAAAATGAAATCTTCAGAGAACCAGACACAATAAGAATTCCAGAGAACAACATAGAGCGGATAGAGGTGTCTAGAGATGAAGTGGAAAATATGCTAAAGGAGCTCGGGAGGAACAAAGCAGCTGGCCCAGATGGCGTTTCACCATGGGTTCTGAGAGAATGTGCATCTGAGCTCAGCATTCCACTTCACCTGATCTTTCAGGCATCCCTGTGTACAGGAATCGTAGCAGACGTGTGGAAACAGGCTAACATAGTTCCAATCTACAAAAGTGGCAGCAGGGAAGACCCCCTCAATTATAGACCTGTATCATTGACAAGTGTAATAGTGAAAGTATTGGAAAAGCTAATCAAAACTAAATGGGTAGAACACCTGGAGAGAAATGATATAATATCAGACAGACAGTATGGTTTTCGATCAGGAAGATCCTGTGTATCGAATTTACTCAGTTTCTATGATCGGGCCACAGAGATATTACAGGAAAGAGATGGCTGGGTTGACTGCATCTATCTGGACCTAAAAAAGGCTTTCGACAGAGTTCCACATAAGAGGTTGTTCTGGAAACTGGAAAATATTGGAGGGGTGACAGGTAAGCTTCTATCATGGATGAAAAATTTTCTGACTGATAGAAAAATGAGGGCAGTAATCAGAGGCAATGTATCGGAATGGAGAAATGTCACAAGTGGAGTACCACAGGGTTCAGTTCTTGCACCAGTGATGTTTATTGTGTACATAAATGATCTACCAGTTGGTATACAGAATTATATGAACATGTTTGCTGATGATGCTAAGATAATAGGAAGGATAAGAAATTTAGATGATTGTCATGCCCTTCAAGAAGACCTGGACAAAATAAGTATATGGAGCACCACTTGGCAAATGGAATTTAATGTTAATAAATGTCATGTTATGGAATGTGGAATAGGAGAACATAGACCCCACACAACCTATATATTATGTGAGAAATCTTTAAAGAATTCTGATAAAGAAAGAGATCTAGGAGTGGTTCTAGATAGAAAACTATCACCTGAGGACCACATTAAGAATATTGTGCAAGGAGCCTATGCAATGCTTTCTAACTTCAGAATTGCATTTAAATACATGGATGGCGATATACTAAAGAAGTTGTTCATGACTTTTGTTAGGCCAAAGCTAGAATATGCAGCTGTTGTGTGGTGCCCATATCTTAAGAAGCACATCAACAAACTGGAAAAGGTGCAAAGACATGCTACTAAGTGGCTCCCAGAACTGAAGGGCAAGAGCTACGAGGAGAGGTTAGAAGCATTAAATATGCCAAAACTAGAAGACAGAAGAAAAAGAGGTGATATGATCACTACGTACAAAATAGTAACAGGAATTGATAAAATCGACAGGGAAGACTTCCTGAGACCTGGAACTTCAAGAACAAGAGGCCATAGATTTAAACTAGCTAAACACAGATGCCGAAGAAATATAAGAAAATTCACCTTCGCAAATAGAGTGGTAGACGGTTGGAACAAGTTAAGTGAGAAGGTGGTGGAGGCCAAGACCGTCAGTAGTTTCAAAGCGTTATATGACAAAGAGTGCTGGGAAGACGGGACACCACGAGCGTAGCTCTCATCCTGTAACTACACTTAGGTAATTACACTTAGGTAATTACAATTCAAGCCTGGCCCGAGGCCAGGCTTGAGGAGTAGAAGACTTCCCAGAATCCCATCAAGCAGATACCTCAGTTCGTCCACAACCACTCACTCCCGATCAATCCTGCCCATCCCTGAGACTGACCCCAATACTTCCCTGATTCACATCTAATGTGAATGCCATTCAACCTACCGCAGCTTCCCTTGTTGTATAAAAAACGTTTGAACTGATGCTGGAAAACCTCGATAACTCCTTGGCGTGCCTTTTCGAAGTCGCTTCCTCAGGCTGACTTGCCACAAACCCCATCCCCCAGCACTAAGAGAAAGAAATCCTCAGCTGTCCCAACTTCCAAGCGACCTGCCACTGCCTGACAAACCACATAAACCACACAAACCACACACTTCTACGATGCATCCTCACACCACTTCCAGATCTTCCACATGCTGTCCTCCTGGCTCTTCAAAGAAGACCAATGCGGTTGCATCCCAGATGTAATGCTCCAGTATCCGACAACATTACTTACCCTATTCTCTCCTACCTTATCCCAACCTGACCTACCTTAACTTTTTGCACATTTACCCCATGTTCCTTCATGTACTCCCACTTGTACTTGCAATTGACTCCAATATATCGCTTCGCAACCTCCGTCTTTTGACTACATCACACACTTTCCGTGGAATGGCGATACTTTATCACCCTCAACACAACTCCTCATCTTTACCGTCCTGAGTTCATTTCAACTCCTATGTTTATTTTCCCTTTATCCTCACACACATAGATGACCTCAATATCTTCCATCCTCTGCCAATTCATGAACTTTGATGCGCCACTGTGAGTGCCACATCCTTCAACATTACTGCTCGTGTAGTCATCCGGAGGAAGTACCTTCATGCAAATGGCACGTATTGCGAAGAATTATTATTATTATTATTATTATTATTATTATTATTATTATTATTATTATTATTTTGTGTTCTCATAGATTTTTACCTCTGTGTTCCCATTCATTGTTACCTCATTATTTTCCTGGGTAATCCTAAGTTTATTAAATATATCATTGTATGTTATACACTAGAAGTGAAATAGCCTTTTGCCTTCAGTTTTCTCTTTGTTGTAGGCATCACATGAGGCCTCTGTGATCTTGAGAGAATTATTGTTGTACTGTACATCAAATTCACAAGGGCCGTGACGAGGATTCGAACCTGCGTCCGGGAGCGTCCCAGACACTGCCTTAATCGACTGAGCTACGACAGGGTTAAAAGAGTTGAAACCGAAGATCTACTGAACTTACTGGATCCCGTAGCCTCTCCAAGGCACAAACCAGGATTTTACACAGCTTCCCCCTGCACCCGAGCTATGTCAATAGGCCGTTCTCCCTCTTCGCCCTTACATCATTATTTTGGGTAATAGAACCCAAAATGTAAGGGCGAAGAGGGAGAACGACCTATTGACATAGCTCGGGTGCAGGAGGGATTTGATTTGATTGTTGCCGCCAAAGGCGGCTAGTTTATTGTGCACCCCATACTCATCCTGTGAGCAGTAGCGCAAAAGCATTACAGAGGGCACAAAAGGTCTTTATCAGACCAGGAGGGAGTTGTGTAAAATCCTGGTTTGTGCCTCGGAGAGGCTACGGGATTCAGTAGAACTTCAATTTCAACTCTTTTAACCCAGTCGTAGCTCAGTCGATTAAGGCAGTGTCTGGGATGCTCCCGGACGCAGGTTCGAATCCTCGTCACGGCCCTTGTGGATTTGTTCATTTGATGCATCACGTTAGTGTGATCTCTGTGTGTACTGTACATCAGTTTGTATCCATTACATCTGATGGTTAGTTTTGGCCCGAGTCCTAAGGCACAATTACAGTGGCCACATTTGACATAGTGTTCTGTCATCACTGTTACTCTAAAGTTCTGTCTGACCATTCTGAATGTTGTACAAGAATAGCTTATTTGCCTCTTGTCATTGGTTAGATGTAAAGTGTTAATAGTTTGTCAGTCATTAAGGTTTTGCATTTTTAGTTTGATTAATTTCCTTATGTTTATATTATTTCTCTTTCAGGATATCTTGGATATATATAGAAAAAATGTTTGGGATGCTGAACTTACAATGGAAGATTTAGATACAATAAATATGAAAAACAAATACAAACGTGAGAAAATGGTCAAAAAGATGTCTAAGAAAAGAAAGTTAGCTAAGCAGAGAGTGGAGGAGAAGAAACAGAAAGTGCCTGAGGAAGAATTGGCATCAGTGATAGGAACAGCAACGAAGGAGAAGTTCAAAACCCAAGAGCAAGCATGGAAAGGTAACATTGTGAAGCACTTTTGCTGAAAATGTAGATTAATATGCATGCTCTGTAGTAGTCTTGGGCTTGCACTTGAAAATCTTCAGGATTAGGGTAAACTCACCAGTTATCAGATACTTAAGACGGTAGGTATTGATGTTGCCAGTGGTTTAAAAAGGAATCCTATTATGCTTATTGGAAAGCTTATAGTATGAATAGAAAGAGATGATGTTCTATAAAATGATACCATAATGGACACTACCTATAATAATACCCATGGTATTAATCACAAAATTGCAGTGTCAGGAATAATAGCAAGTACTAGATGTTTGTATACCCCAGTGCTGGTATCCAGACAAATGTACATATTATCCACTTCCCACATAGTGATATAAATATGTATATACTATAAGTTCGCTAATCCAGAGTAATGTAGAAGTTCGCTAATATGGACCATATGGGAAGGACCCCTTGCCGGATGAGCCCGTTTTCTGGAGTAACTGACTTTTCACCACATCAAAAGTGAACATTTCCAAAAATGTTTGTACCACAAACATAATTTGAATTTCCACACAGTAGTGTGTGGGGCTGGGTGGGTGGTTAGCTGCCTGGGTGGTAGGTAGGCAGGCCAAGTGGGTGGGCAGGCAGGGATAGTTGGGTTGAGGCAGGTGGACCTCTTTTCGTCGGCGTGGTCATGACCTCTCACGTTATATGTGACGCCCTTCCACGACTGTGAGGCCATCATGCCTTCAGGCAGGACTGGTCGAGATGGGGGATACCTGTACCTCTCCCATCCTGTTCCATTGTTGCTCCAGGTCCTAGCTCGCTTGGAGACTTACCAGGGGAGAGTAGTCCTGTTTCCCCTTGGTGGCCGGCCCAATCTTGGTTTCAAGCGCTGCTTGCTCGGTGTCCGAACCCAAGGGTCTTCCCGCAGCTCCGTCTCTTTCAGCAGATTGGGCCAGTCCGTTATGTTCGATCTTCTCCTCGAGTCTTCGCATTTGGGCTTTCTGACACGGATCTGTCACCACTTGTATGGTAAGTAGCTGGCTTCGTTTATGTTGTCCCACCTGCATGCTTCGTCTCGGTGGCTGTATGAAGTTTCCTGGTGGTCCTTTTGATATTTCTTGTCCCTCCATAGGTTTTCTTCAGTTTTGGATTGGGTTGTCTTGTCCTTCCTTACGTGGTTGTTTCAGGACTCATCTTATGCCTAATACTGTTGCCTCGTTTCATGTGGTGCTGGCAGAGTTGCTTCAGCTTGCGTTAGGGGTGGATGTTACTTCTGCTCCGTTCCGGAAGCTGTCTCATGCCTTGTTTCACCTCCAGCCTGCTCATGTGCAGCCTGAGTTATCCTGGTCATTGGACTGGGTGCTCTCCTTTCTCTCTTCTCCTCAGTTTGTTGTGACCCCTTCAGTTCAGGATTGTTTTGTAAAGGCTCTTTTTCTGTTGGCATTGGCCTCTGGGGGTCGGGTTGGGGAGTTTCATGCTCTTCTCCAGCGCAGGGGTTTCTGCTCTTTTGGTCCTGGTTTGTTCAGTTGCAGCCGTCTCCTTCTTTTCTAGCGAAGAATAAAACTGCTGCTTTCCGGAGGGGTTCTTGGGTTGTTGATGCTTGGTTGGTCAGGCCGGGGTGCATCATGTGTTGTGTCAGGTTGCGTCTCTCTGCCGTTACTTGCGCGCTACGGCTTCTGTGGCCGGGGATGCGCTTTGGGTTGATGCAGTTCCCTTCTTCCCTGTTTCAGGGTTCGGATCTCCCAGGTCGTCCACAGGGTTATTCGGTCTAGCCAGCCTGCGGTCTATCCTCATGCCTCTCAACATTCGCATGTTTGCTGCATTGGTTGCTGTCTTTGGTGACATGTCTTGGGCTGACATTCTGGCAAGGGGTTTTTGGAGGTCGGACAGGGTCCTGGCCACTCGCTACCTTGTCAGTGTTTCTGGGCATAGTCGGGCCGATGTCGCATTGGGTCGGCGGTTGCAGCCAGTTGTCTTGACTTCGCTTTAAGGAGTGAGGGCCGACTGCCTCCTGGGTGTGTTCCTCTTGTTTTTATCCTTGGGTAAGTAGCACTCACGCTGGCCTACTGCACGCTTTACAGTTGGTGGTAAATACCTTAGATTGTGTGTGACAAAGGCATCCTTGAATGTGAGCCTGAGTGTGAGAGCATGGTGCAATACCGGGTTCAGAATTGACCTCTGTATGCCAGGAATTGGTTTGCCAAACTTCTCTAGTAATTGTCTCACTACAGTAAAACTGAATGCACGTAAATTTTGTTTACCACCTGTTTTGACAAGATACATATTGTAACTGTTCAGCATTGTTACGTCAACAAGGTGGAAAAACATTTTCTTGGTCCACTTCACTGTTTTCCGTACACACTCCACTGCCCCCACCATCATATCACATTTATCCACCAAATGCATGTTGATGTTATAGTCCAAGACACAATCTGGCTTATAGATTATTTGTTTTGTTGTTCTGTTCACCTTGCCACTGTCCAACATGTACCATCGTGAATGGTGGTCAACATGTTCACTTCATGCCTGTCTTTCCACCGCACTGAAAGCATGCACCGATTTTCTTAGCTCGCAGTCACCAACCTACATAACAGTGTGAAACATTGGCATTTCCCTTTGTTTTGCCTTCACTGTGCCACACACTCCAGTTCTATTATCAATCAAGAACCTAGTTAGCAAGGGACTGGTATAATAGTTATCTGTGTATAATATGTGGCCCTTGTTCAGATGTGGTGCAAGCAGTGATTTCACAACACTACCTGAGAAGCCATGTTGGTCATTAGCAGGAATGTCTACATTTGTACCCATATACATTATCATGTGTAACACGAGTCCTGTTTCACAGTCACAGAGTACAAAGAATTTCAATCCAAATCAGTGGCGTTTGGAGGGAATATACTGCTTGAAGGCAAGACGTCCTTTGAAAAGCACAAGGAATTCGTCAATCATTAGCTTCTGAGCTAGTATGTAGAAATCCTTGTACTTTCCAATAAGTTCATTCAGGACGTGCCTTATCTTCCAAAGTCTATTATCATCATTCTGGTCTTCATCATTTGCAAAATGAAGACACCTGAGGATTATCGAAAATCGGTCTCGAGACACATATTTGCCAAACATTGGTGTTGGAACAGTATGGTCTTTGCTCCAATAATGGTACATGTTTGACACAATGTTTTATCAACATACACAGTGCCAAAAACACATACATTTCACCTACAGTCGTACCTTTCCATTGCTGTAAACGTGAAAAATCTGATAACTCCTCCTCGTCAATGAGATCAGCTGCATATTTGTTCGTTTCCTGAACAATATATTCCATGAGCGGCTCATCAAAATATGCGGTAAAGTAGTCCATTTCACACATATCGGGACCTGTATCAGGGAAAATGTCTGTAATTCCAACATCTGAATTATCAAAGACAGGAATTTGTGGAACAAAATCTGTCCCATCACTCCACACAAAAACACCTGGTGTCTTTCAAGAGGCAATAGCGGCACCACGGCGAGGAAACCGTTGACCAGGAGCTGAAGCAGGTCTAGCAACAGTAGGGGGGGGGGGCAGGGACGGTGACGGAAAATTACTTGATGTTGAGGGTCTTTATTCATCAGCATCCCCATGTGGTTCCATGCGGTGCCGCATGGCTTGGCCAGATGCTGCTGACTCGACAAAATGCCGCTTGGTAACACCACACACTCCACTGGCACTAGCAGCACCGAAACTATTTTTCAATTCTAAGTCACTAAAACCGGAAAATAATTCACCTTCCTCAGACTCGTCGACCAAAACAACAATATCTTGCAAGGTAGCACATGAACTGTGTGGTCTGAAATGAAGTGGGGTTGAGTGAGGGCGAGGGGGCATGGGCGAGATGCTAGGCCTAGCCCTCGTCGAGCCAGCATGTTTCCACTCATCGTCGGTCGTATCCACATCTGAGGGCTGTATGTAGTCATGATCAATGCCGGAGTCGCCAATATCAGACTCATCACCATCCGGGAACAAATTCTCATTAATTTTCATCCTCGGTCAGAGGTCGCGATGAACGCCTCGTTGAGTGGGGTCGGTCATTGGAACTTGATTCAGTCAGCCATGGTGTCTGCCGGGTAACAGAGGCCTGTACACAATGACGGCCTACGCTGGATTTTTTCCTAGGTGGTGTTTGTTTATGGTCGGGTGCGGCTCGCCGATGACTACCCCTATCCCATGCGGGGCGTTTAAATTCTAGCGCTAGACACGAAAACAGCTATTAATGTATTGTGCGGTACCGGTTTTGTTACTCAGATCATCTATATATGTATTGCGCAGTCTAAGGGTTAACAAGAAAACCTCACGGTGCGTTTCCGCTACTTCACGTACTTTCTCAGACTATCTCCGACGATGCAAAAAATTATGAACAAATTACACTCAGAAATTTTTTTAAATTATTTTTTTTAACCCTTGTGTGGCTCCAGGGCTATTTAGCATTTGTCACCCACAGGCGCATACAAAAAAAAAAAAAAATTCTTCTAAACCTGTTAACTTGTGTTTACTGATCATGGGAAAAATAATAAAAAAAAAAATCGTAAGTGGCATATATTGCTCGCTATAGGGTGGGGAAGTCTGGCAAAAAACAGGCGCTGACTCAGCGTGCGTCCCAGACGGTCTGTTGCTCGCCAGCTGTCAGGCCGGAGTTGCCACAAAGAGATAATTACCTAATTATTTCAATGTCTCTGATTTTTCATAGTTTTTTTGCTGTAATATTATTCAGTAGTGTGTAATATGATATATTTATATAATAAAATGAGTGAATCATCGCTGTACTCAAAAATATGGTGTGCATATTGTTGATTCAATTATTATGTTCATCAAACAGTGAACAAATACTTTGTTGGTTATTACACTATATACACAGGTTATATATAAGTATCTGAATGTTTTGTTCACCATAACGAACCACTAAGTTGCTATTATGAGTCAAAAAGTAACGAGGAGTGACCGCCACACACCAACCAGCCACTCGCTGCCACTCACTTCCTCAATGCCTCACTCACCCACATTCTCCTCCCACAATACTGTTTTTGCTTTTATTCACTATATACAGACATTATATATATGTATCTACATTCGTGTTCACCATAAGGAACCACTAAGTTGGCATGCTAAGTGGCAGTGGCAGCTGCTTCCTCCCTCCCTCAACTCACCTGACTCACCCACATTCTCCTCCCACAATACTGTTTTTGCTTTTATTCACTACTGTATTTACAGACGTTATATATAAGTATCTACATTCGTGTTCACCATAACGAACCATTAAGTTGGCATGCTAAGTGGCAGTGGCAGCTGCCTCCTCCATCCCCCACTTCACCTGACTCCCCACCATTCTCCTCCCACCATACTGTTTTTGCTTTTATATACAGATGTTATATATAAGTATTTACATGTTTTGTTCACCATAACTATACATCTAAGCTTGTATGGTGAGTAACAGCACAAAGACGTAGCTACTTACACAGTCAGCTGGTGGCGGTTGCCCTCAAGGCCAGACGCACTTAATATTTCTCCTCCAACAATACTGTTTGTGGTGTTATTACGCTATATACACACATTATATATAAGTATCTACCTGTTTTATTCACCATACTTGTACAAGTAACCTGGTATGGTGCCCAAAGACCATAGTGGTATCTATCATAAAAGTATTCCTTATTCTGACTTTTATCCAGTTATTTATTCCTCCATCCTGTTGGCAGGCTTGTTGGTCTTCTGTCACTGGTAACAAACTGCGTGCTCTTTAGAGTTGTGTGTCCTCATGGCCAGTCCTCCTGCCACTGTAACTGGCGATGGGAAATGGCTCTGATGAGGTTGAGTATTGGCCATACTCGTTTAACTCATGGGCATTTAATGGAGCGCTGCCCTGCTTCTTATTGTCCAAATTGCATTGTCCCTCTTACAGTCGTGCATATCCTTGTTGGATGTCCAGACTTCTGGGACGAGTCTGTGTCTTATTTTCGCTATTTTTTTTTTTTTATTATTATTTTTCTTATATATTTTATTTTATTATTTTTATTATTTTTCACGGTCGCTTGTCCCTCGATAGAATTCTTGGTGAATCAGGATACTTTTGATATCATTCGCCTTATACGTTTCTGTTCTCGTATTGGCATCCTTGGTGATATTTAGCACCCTCTGATTATTCCGCACATATGATGGTGCTACATAGCCTTCCCGGTTTGGTGCCTTCTTTTGATAATTACTTACTTGTTGATCAATTTCATTCTATCTTCATATAGTTAGGGACTGGTATGCACTCTCCAGGATGTGAAGGTTACAACAAAATCAGATAATAAAGAAGAAAACAAAACTAAAATCTTGAAAAGAGAAAAATTCCCCCCCAAAAATTTTGAACATTGATGAAAGTAACAGATATTAACATTGGGCAATGTACTTATATGATATAAAACAAACTATAGCATAACATACTTATTCCTTATTATTTGTGTTATTATATATTACTCAGCAATGCCATAAAGGCACCAGCTGCATGCCCACTTTGTGGACACTTCTTACTACTCTTCTTCTTTGTGGACAGGTGCTTGCATCTCTTTATTACTGCATTATCCATCAGTTCCAGTTAATAGGAGCTGTTCTCCTTATCAACGAAATGTTCTTCTTTTTAAAAAATCGTCTAAAACCAATTTCTGAAAATATTTTGAAGAAAGTTTCACGACGCTGAAGAAAATAAGTTGGAGATTTGTTTAATGTTTTTAAGTAATTTTTACATAATTTGAATATTTTTTGCTTCCCTGCCCCTTTTGCTAAGCAGTTTAAGGATAAAGGCCAGGGGCTAGATTCACGAAAGCACTTACGCAAGCACTTACGAACGTGTACATCTTTCCTCAATCTTTGACGGCTTTGGTTACATTTATTAAACAGTTTACAAGCATGAAAATTTCCCAATCTATTGTTGTTATTGTTATAAACAGCCTTATGGTGCTTCGGAGCTCATTAACTGTTTAATAATTGGAAACAAAGCCGCCAAAGATTGAGAAAAGATGTACAGGTTCGTAAGTGCTTGCGTAAGTGCTTTCGTGAATCTGGCCCCAGACCACTAAGGTTGGAGGCCTTGCCTTGGGTAATGTCAGGGCTCTTTATTTCCCTCTATCTAGTCCCCTGTTCAAGAGGGAGCATCTTGGCTGATAGGAGTACACTGGTTTGCATGCTCGTTAACAGGGCACACTGAGATTGGCCCCTCACAGCTGCATTGACTAGGCAGTCAGTTTACTTTATAATATCACTCAACCATTCATGTAAATTTTTCTGAATAGTTTCATTATTGTGCATTCCAAATACAGTACTTTATTAACAATCAATATCCAATGTAGCTCATATAGAGTAGTTATAGTGGGAGCAGAGATCTGTATTATATTATAAACATACTATGTACTTTATCATACCCAAAATTATCTTTATTTCCAGTTGGGAAAGGCCACCCATACCATTTCTGTCCCTCGTGCAATAATGTCGTCGCTATTCGTCGAAATGTCTGCAAGTGTGGATATAGCTTTGTTGATGCCAGACATAAAGCTAAGGAGGAACAAACAAAAATACCAGAAAAAAAAGTTTATGGTAAGCTCAATTTTACTTTTCTATGGGAGCCCCTTCGGCTCCCTGGAGCTATCGGGCTAATATGCAAATCATTAGACCAAGACATTAGTCTATGGAGTTCTGCCTACTGGGGACCACTAACCAGAACATGGCCCCACCAGAGAGGCACAGGGAGCAATAGCCCTGGAAAACCCACCTGTGGTTGAGGGTTAACCTTATCTGCCATCGACCGGAGTTAGGCACCCAGAAAGGTAGGCATAACAAAACAGATCCTACATGGTAAGAAAAATACAACCAAAAGCCGAACAGAGAGGTAGAACTCCCTCCAGGCCCAAAGAAACAAGCAAAGATCACACTCCATCGCCGCGTCGCTCAAACACACAGCACGCACCCCAACTCCCCCCAGGAGGGGGACCCAGCCACTCCAGTTCATCAGCTAATGCAAACTGGGGCAGACGTCTTCTCCTGCCCTTGCTTTCCAAGCAGTGTTTGCCTTTGTGGTGGCCTCTGCAGTGTCGTTGTGTGTGGTGGCATAGGTGCCTCCTTCCCTAGGCGCCCTGTGAATACTACCTTTGCATGTTAGGGTTCTCTTCCAAGAGAACTAAGGCTAACTGGTGCCCAAGCTACCAATCAACACTGTTAATGCTGAACCCCTGGGACGTGTCCACTCATGAGGGCGAAGCAGGGGGTACCACCAAACACAACAACCATAGTATAAAGTGGGAGGAGCACCAAGGCAGGCCCTTTCCCCTCCTCTCCACCAGGCAAAACGAAAAAGAAAAGAAAAGCTCACAAGAGGAGAGCGTACCCAGAGGGAAAAGAGCTGGCCACTGTTATAGGTGAAAATTAGCTATGCAGTACCCTGCGCCCCTACCAGTGCAAAAACTACCACTTATTCCAAGGCAAACTAGAGAGGAATCCTCTCCAAGACACTCGAAGCGGTCAATCGCAAGCAGCAAAAGACCAACAGAGGTAGACCTAAGGTGACTTGTGGAAGGGAACCCCAAGCCTCAAGGGCAGGTACTTACAGGGCCCTCAGGGAAGGTGACCTTAACCACATGCAGCCCAAGTACCTGTGGAATATTACTCCCAGCTCGCACACCACCGTAAGAGCAGTACTGAAACAAAACAGCATAACAAGAGTCTGGAGCTGGAGCCACAACTTCCAAGCTGTATCTCATCAGACAAAGAACTGCAGGGTGGATTGCGGGCACAGGGGTCTGGGGCTCCCCCTTTCCTCTCTCGAGGAGGGGGAGCTGCGCAGACATGCGGTACGGCTCGTGTGACGTCATACTTGTTTGCTCGTTTTCGTCGTTTTTAACCAGAACAAGGGTTTCTTTTGGGGGCGCTTACCTTTCTGGGTGCCTGTCTTGGTTGATGGCAGATATGGAATGCTCCAAAATCACATGTGCATTTCTATGGGCCATTGCTCTTCGGGCCTCTCTGAGGGGGGCCAGGTTCTGGCTCGTCCCAGGTAGGCCTAGAACTCCACCCACATTGACTGATGCCAAAGTTAGGGATATTCATATCAGCCTGGATAGCTCCGGGGAGCCTCCGGCACTCATCCAGAAAATGGTGTTTCATTACATTCAACGCTGTTTTTTTTTCCTTCAGGGGTGGAGGGTTTGGAGGCCGGCTCTGCCCTGGGTCCGGAATTGGGGGATCCCAGGGCAGGGGAGGAGTTGATCTGGGCGCCTTGGGCTCCCTTTGACTCCTCTTGGGTGTTGGTGTTCACTGTGCAGGGCTTGTTGCAGGGGGAGGGGTTTTCTTACCCCTTCCCCTGCAGTCGCCGGATCGGCCGAGCGGGGAGCCGGTTGGCTGAGCGGACAGCACGCAGGACTTGTGATCCTGTGGTTAGGTTATCTTGAGATGATTTCGGGGCTTTTAGTGTCCCCGCGGCCCGGTCCTCGACCAGGCCTCCACCCCCAGGAAGCAGCCCGTGACAGCTGACTAACACCCAGGTACCTATTTTACTGCTAGGTAACAGGGGCATAGGGTGAAAGAAACTCTGCCCATTGTTTCTCGCCGGTGCCTGGGATCAAACCCAGGACCACAGGATCACAAGTCCAGCGTGATGTCCGCTCGGCCGACCGGCTCCCTGGGTTCGATCCCAGGCGCCGGCGAGAAACAATGGGCAGAGTTTCTTTCACCCTGTGCCCCTGTTACCTAGCAGTAAATTAGGTACCTGGGTGTTAGTCAGCTGTCACGGGCTGCTTCCTGGGGGTGGAGGCCTGGTCGAGGACCGGGCCGTGGGGACACTAAAAAAGCCCCGAAATCATCTCAAGATAACCTTCCCTGTATGAGTATGATTTGCGGTCGGCTCCTACCCGGGTTCGGTTCTGGGTTCCCTTGGGTTCCTCGGCTCCTTCATTCCAGAGGTTTTCTGCCTCTCGAATCCCACCTAAGGATGTTCGGGAGGCCCTTGCTGCATACCTACTGCAAGACCCGGATTCCGCTTCCATCATGGATCCGTCCTTATTTGAGATCGGTTCTTCTTGCTAGTATTGGGTGCGTTTGGAGGTGCCGGAGTCTTCCTGGCTGGCAGACTGGACATTTTTTCGTTGCGGGCATGGCATGGGTTCTGTCAGACCCGCACGCTTGAGTGGCGAGAAACTTCTACCGTTCTGAAAATTTACCTGGGGGGAAAGTTTAACCCTCAAACCGCGCATATCATATATAAATGATATCAGTGACAAAACCGAAACCGCGCACATCATTTATATATGATTTCGTGTCTAGCGCTATAATTTAAACGCCCCGCCTGGGATAGGAGCAGCTATAGTACAGCCACGACCGATAGTTGCCAGATGCCACCTAGAAAAAAAATCCAGGCTAACATTCTTGGGTGTTACAGCGTCAGTATTGAGCAAGCCACCAAGGCTGGTGCACGCAGCACGAGCTCACAGCACCGCTGTTCAGCTTATGACCACAGCATCGCCTACAAGTACCATAATATAAATGATACTGCTATTATTTAGCAGTGATAGTATTACTGAAGCCCCCTGATTGTGATAAAACTGACCAGGATTCTGATAATAGCTGGATTGTGGTGATATTTAGCACTGTGCTCCATGGAGGGAGGAGTAATGCTGTGGGAGGGAGGGTTGTGGCGTCGTTTTCTGACTGTGTGTGGTCACCAATTATTGACTGCACTCACCATACCAGCTTAGTGGTTCGCCATGGTGAACACAAATGTAGATACTTATATATAACGTGTGTATAGTGTGAGATAACAGCAAGAGAAGTAGGTTGGGAGCCGCCATTTTGGTGAGGGAGGAGCGTCGTCTGCACGACTTGGCATGTTGTTTACTGATGGCCACTATGGTCTTTGGGCACCATAACAGCTTATTTGTTCAGGTATGGTGAATAAAACAGGTAGATACTTTTATATAATGTGTGTATATAGCGTAATAACACCACAAACAATATTGTTGGAGGACAAATATTAGTGCGTCTGGCCTTGAGAGCAGCCGCCGATCAGCTGACTGTGTGAGTAGCTACGTCTTATGGCCTTTACTCACCATACAAGCTTAGATGTACAGTTATGGGGAACAAAACATGTAAATATGTATATATAACATCTGTGTATAGTGAATAAATACAGAAAGAGTATTGTGGGAGGTAAATGAGGGTGAGTGAGGTGGTGTTGAGGGAGGGAGTGGCAGTGAGTGGCTCGCTGGTGTTTGGCGGTCACTCCTCGTTGCTTTTTGACTCACAAGACCAACTTAGTAGTTCGTTATGGTGTACAAAACATGCAGATACTTATATATAACCTGTGTATATAGTGTAACAACAGCAAAACTATTTGTTTATTGTTTTATGAACATAATAATTGAATCACTAATATGCACACCATAATTTTGAGTACAGCGATGGTTCACACATTTTATAATATAAATACAGTAATTAAACAAATAGTTAAACTCAAACCAAACAAATCCCCAGGGCCGGATGAAGTGTTTGCCAGGGTGCTTAAAGAATGCAAAGAGGAGCTTTGCGACTACTGTCTATATCAAATTTAATAAATCAATAGAGTTAGGCAGAGTGCCAGAGTTATGGAAAGTTGCTAATGTGATACCAATTTTTAAGAAAGGAGATAGATCACTTGCGTCAAACTATCGACCAATTAGCCTAATGTCTATTGTGGGAAAGTTACTTGAATCGATAATTGCAAATAAAATTCGTCTTCATCTTGAAAAACACAAATTAATAAATGAGTCGCAACCCAGTTTTACAAATGGCCGTTCATGTTTAACAAATTTGCTATCTTTTTATTCCAGCATAGTTGAGGCAGTTGATAGTGATAAGGATTGTGATGTCGTGTACCTTAACTTTAGCAAAGCATTTGATATGGTGCCACATGAAAGACTGATTAAAAAAATAGAGGCTCATGGTATTGGAGGTGCTATATTAAGTTGGATTAGGGCATGGCTATTCCAAAGGAAACAGAGAGTTAGTATAAATGGGGTTAAGTCAGGGTGGGAAAATGTTGTAAGTGGAGTGCCTCAGGGCTCTGTCCTGGGACCTCTGTTGTTTATAATATATATCAATGATTTAGATTCAGGTTTGAGTAGCAACATTTGCAAATTTGCTGATGATACAAAAATCGGCAGGGAAATTAACACGGAAGAAGACTCACTATCACTTCAAGTTGATCTAAATAGGGTTTTGAAATGGTCAAAGGATTGGCAGATGCAGTTTAATGCTGATAAATGTAAAGTTTTGAGGCTAGGTAATGATGATAGAGTTACAATATACGAGCTAGATGGTGTTGAGATTGCGAAGTCGAATTGCGAAAGGGATCTGGGAGTTATGATAAGTAAGAATTTAAAACAAAAGGATCAATGCATGAATGTTCGTAATAAGGCAAATAGGACACTGGGATTTATTAATCGAAGCATTAGTAACAAGACACCTGGTGTGGTTCTTCAGCTATATCTTGCTCTGGTTAGGCCCCATTTAGATTATGCAGTTTAGTTTTGGTTGCCTTACTATAGAATGGATATAAATTCACTTGAACGTGTCCAGCGTAGGATGACTAAGTTAATTCCCCAAATTAGAAACCTTTCATATGAAGAAAGATTAACAAAGCTTAAATTGCATTCACTGGAAAGGCAAAAAGTTAGGGGTGACATGATAGAGGTTTACAAGTGGGTGAATGGACATGACAAAGGAGATATTAATAGGGTATTAAAAGTATCAACACAAGACAGAACACGAAACAATAGGTATAAATTGGATAAGTTTAGATTTAGGAAAGACTTGGGTAAATACTGGTTCGGTAAGAGGGTTGTTGATTTGTGGAACCAATTACCACGTAACGTGGTGGAGGTGGGGTCCCTCGATTGTTTCAAGCGCGGGTTGGACAAGTATATGAGTGGGATTGGGTGGTTATAGATAGGAGCTGCCTCGTATGGGCCAATAGGCCTTCTCCAGTTACCTTTGTTCTTATGTTATGTTCTTATGTTCACGGTGGCGTCGTGCAGACGACGCCACCATCCTCACCAAAATGGCGGCTCCCAACCTACTCCTCTTGCTGTTTATACCCTCTATGCACACATTATATATAAGTATCTATATTTGTGTTCACCATAGCGAACCACTAAGCTGGTATGGTGAGTGCAGTCAATAAAAGGTGGCCACACACTAGCCAGAAGACATCGCCACCTACCCTCCCTCCCACAGCATTACTCCTCCCTCCATGGAGCACAGCACTAAATATCACCACAATCCTGCTATTATCAGAACCCTGGTCAGTTTTATCACAGTCAGGGGTCTTCTGTAATAAATTCATCGCTACATAATAGCATGAACAAGTATATTATGGCATTTTTAGGCGATGTTGTGGTCACAAGCTGAACAGCAATGCTGTGAGCTCATGCTGCGTGCATCAGGCTTGGTTGCTCTCTCAATACTGAGGCCCCTAACACCCGGGAGTTTGGCCCAAGGTTTTTTTTTTAAATGGCGTCTGTTTACAAGAGCCCTGATGAAGGTGTGGTGAACCCCGTGTATACGCGGGCCGTTTAAATCTTGCATAGTACTCCAACTCGTCATATGACGTGATGCGCAGTTGACTGGAACAACTTCCAACACGTCATATGACGTGATGCGCACTTTAAGGGTTAATTACAATTTCTGGGGGAAGCCCCTTTGGTTTCCTGGAGCTTACTAGGCTGATATGCTAATGTCAGACGTTGGCATCAGTCATGTGTATGGAGTTCTATGGGCCTACTGGGGACCACGAGCCAGAACCTGGTGCCCCTCAGAAGAGACAAGGAGAGCAATGGCCTATAGAAACCCCCGTGTGGTTGGAAGCATTCTATGTCTGCCATCGACTGGTTCCAAGCATTCAGAAAGGTAAGCGTCCCAAAACAAACCCCTATTCTGGTGAAAATTGCTACCACATGCCGAACAAGTGAATAGAACTTCCCTAAAATAAACGAGCAAACGATCATGATGTCACACGTCATCTGCACAGCTCCCCCCTCCCTGGGAGGGGGAAGGGGGAGCTCCAGACCCACCGTGCCGGCTATCCACCCTAAGTTCTAAAGCTGATGCTAAAGGCTGAGGTCATGTGCTCTGGCTCCGGTGGTTGTTTCAGCACTGTACCTAGAGTGTGGTGACTCTAGGTGGTGCGTGAGCTGGGAGTGATTCTCCAGTACTCGGGCTGCATGCGCCTAGGGTTTCCTTCCCTAGGTGCCCTGTTAATACTGCCCTTGGGGCTTGGGGTTCCCACAAGTTTCTTGGGTTCTGCCCCTGCTAGATCAGTTTACTGCTTGGTTTTCGGCCACCCCTTGTGTGCTCAGGTGTTCTGTCTCCCTTGTTCGCCTTTGGGTAGGGGGTAGTTTGCACTGGTAGGGGCGCAGGGTACTGCACAGCTTGTTTTCACCTATCATAGCGGCCGGTTCTATTCCGCCTGGGTACGCTGTCCTCTTGCGTGGTTTTCTTTTTCTTTTTGTTTCCTGCCTGGGGGGGGGGGGTCTGCCTTGGTTCTTGCCCCCTGTGTACTGAGTACTCTTCTTTCTTCCGGTGGTTTCCCCTGCTAGGTCCTCGTGAGTGTACACGACCCAGGGGTTCAGTTATTAGAAGGTTGTTTGGTAGATTTGGGCGCCGGTTAGCAGTACCCTACCTGGGATTACCTGGGCAGTGAGTCCCTATAGGTAAACGCTCAGGACCCTGGGAATCCCCATAGGGACGCGTGGGTCTGATGGATGTGACCCCTGGGTCCTCTCTCGCTTTGTGTGAGTTCGAGGGTTGCTCTGTCCCCTTGTCTCTGGGGTGACTCACTGTTTTGCCTCCGTCTGCTGCCTGTGGGGTCGGTGGCACCTTCGACCCGGAGCCCTGCGAGTTTTGTTGCTTGTTTGTGGCTTGATTACTCAGTCTTATGCTGACTATGTGGGTGCAGGCAGCACAGGCGTTGCACGTCGTGTTTCGGTGTTGGCGACGCTTTAGGTTGTTTGCTGCCCCGTTTTGGTTGGTGTGACTGGGCTTGGGTGTGTTGGTTACTTCGGTTTCCTTCCACTCCCCTTTGTCTTTCCCCTGCTGTGGTCTTGTCTGCCCCCCCCCCCCCTGCATCCAGATCCTTACCATCTGTGGGTTTGGGATCGGGGGGTGTGAGATTGTTTTGAGACTCGGGCGGTCTCGGGGAAGTCCCCTTCCGAGGTAGCAACGGGGGCATTCGAGCCTGTTCCTCCAGCTGTTGTATGAGTCTGCCAGTGGGCTCCCTTCCTTAGTACTTTTCGTGGCTGCCCCAGTTTTTTCTTATGAGGCCGGGGCTTTGGGAGGATGGCTCGGCTCCGGGTCCTGCCGTGTGGATTCCTGGGGTTGTTGAGGGGCTGACTTGGGGGGCCCCAGGCCCCGTTGGACCCCGCTCGGGGTTAAAAGGACCCCGCCGGGGTTTTTCTACCCTCTGAGCGGGGCTTGAGGTTACTGGGAGTGGGGTTTTTTCCTTCCCCCCTCTTCGTACGAGTTGTTGGGCGTCGGCCCTTCCCCGGGCTCGGTTCCTTGTTCGTTGAGTCCGTTGGTTCCGTCCTGTTGGTGGGTGCTCTTTTCAGTTATTCACCCCCTTGTTTCTTGGGACGGGAGCTCCCTGTCATGTTCCCCTCTTTTTGGGGTTCTGCATAACTTTTGGTCTCGGGTGCGACTGTGCTTTTATGAGCCTTCATGGTTTGCGCTTGCTTCTGTGTGTTCTTGAAGGTTCGGGAAGGTTTTCGCTACTTCCCATATCATTGAAACGTCTACTGTCTTTCAGTGTGGCTTCACTCCAGTCTTTTCTAGGGCTTGTTGGTCCTCTTCTGGCCTTATTTTGGGTTTTCGGTCCTGTCTCGATCTTTTGTTTCTGTATCTTTTCTTCATGCTCGGTCTCAGCACTGTTCATTTTCTTTACATACTCCTTGTCCCGGGATGCCAGATTGGGCTACTTGTAGCCCAATTGGGTTGCTGATTAGGTTCCTTGTCTTCCTTAAATACACCAGCTATGTATGTCGCTGCTAACTGTTTTTGGCTCCTGTTCTCGTGTGCTGGGCTTTTTCTGCTCCTGCGCGCATCCCTCGGGTCATGGGCTGTTCGGGCTTCTTTTCTCGTAAAGTAGTCCTAGTTGGCGCCTTCTTGCTGTGGGGGTTGTGCACGTGCGCCATGGGAGTTTGTTTTGGTCTAGGCGGTGTGCACAAATGCTGGTGTTTTGCGTCCTTTTCTCTTGATTGCTTCATCTCTCACTCTTCTCGTTTCTCCAGTCCATGCCCTGTAGCTACTGGGGTTTTCTGGATTGCAGCTATGGGGGCGGACTGCCGGGGTTTTCCCTGTGTTATGGGTGCGGGGCGCCTCCTTCGCCTCTCCCCTCCCCTTCCCTCAACAGGCTAGCTGTTGCTTCAGGTTCTGGCTCGGTTGGAGTCAATTCCCAAAGAGAGTAGTCCTAGTGCTCCTTGGTGGCCAGCCCAGTTTTCTTTTCAGACGCTGCTTGATAGGTGTCAGAACCTGGGGCGTTTTCCCGCAGCTCCGCCTCTTTCTGCAGGTTGGACCGGTCCGGTACGTGATTGGTTCGACCTTCTCCATGGCTCTTCACGTCTGTTTGTTTAACGTGGGTGTATCATCATCTCTATGGTGATCAGGTGCCTTTGTTGATGGTGTCCCACCTGCGAGCTTCTGTACGCTTTCTTGTGTTTTGTTTCACCTCCGACCTGCTCATGCATCACCTGAACCATCCTGGTCCTTGATCAGGGTGCCCTCTTATCTTCTTCTCAGTTTGTGGTAGCCCCGCCGGTTCCAGATTGTTTTTCATAGGTCATATTTGGTTGGCATGGGCCTCTGCGGGTCGGGGAGCTTCTGGCTCTCTTCTGGTGCAGGAGTTTCTGCTCTTTTGGTACTGGTGGTAGGTTTGTTCATTTGCAGCCTTTCTCTGTTCTTCTGGCAACGGTCCAGACCGTTGCTTTCTGGAGGGGGTCCTTAGGGTTATTGATGCCTTGGTTCGGCCGGGGGTGCATCATGTGTTGTCCGGTTGCGGCTCTTTGCCATTACCTGTGTATCGTGACTGGGGATGCGCTTTGGGTTGATCCGGTTCCCCTCGTTCCCTGTTTCAGGGCTCGGGTCTCCCAGGTCATCCACAGAGTTTTTAAGTGTTCACCATTTTTTTTTCGCTGAGCAAAAGTGTTAATATAATTATCACTTTCGCTCGGCAACGACTCAAAGGGGCAAGTCCGGCGAGGACTCAGCATTGAGTCCTCCGTGCGGCAACAGTAGCAGCATTTTCGGGAAGGTCTTGCTGCGGTTTTGGACATTATATGCATATACTCTTGTAGGGAATTTCATTGCGAATACATTGATACCAAAATGAAAATCCTAGGACCAGAATTGAGGTAACAAAGTTGAAAACAGAATACCCATTTTATTGCTCTTTATTAGCGCTCACGAGGGTAATGCTCCGTCACTTTCTCTGTTTGCTGTGGGTGGTACGCCGGGCTTTTGGACCTAATATTTGCATATATGCCTGTAGGAAATTTTATTGCGAACACAATGATACCAAAATGAAAGGACCTAGGACGAGAATTGAGATGTCTAAAGTGAAGAGAGTGAAGTGAAGAGAGAGCTCCTGCACGCTCCCGGGTAAGACGCTCTCACTTTCTCGCCGGGCTTTTGGGATTTATATTCATTTAGTCCTGTAGAGAATTCTATTGCGAACACATTGATACCAAATTGAAAAACCTAGGACGAGAATTGAGATGACAAAGTTAAAAAGAATATACACTTTTCATAATGAGAAGCGCCTTGGGGTGGCGCAGCACTCTCTTTCTTGTAACCGCAACCTGTTTTCATCACGTCGGCGGGTGGAGATAGCTGCTGTTTTTGACATTATATGCATATAGTCCTGTTGGGAGTTCTATTGTGAACACACTGATACCAAAATGAAAGACCTAGGACGAGAAATGAGTTGACAAAACTGAAAAGAGTAGTAAACATTTTATCACTCATGTGCGCTTCCGGGTAACTTTCTCTCACTTTCTCTGTTAGTTGCAGATGGTAAGCCGGGCTTTTGGAGTTTATATGCATTTAGTCCTGTAGAGAATTCTATTGTGAACACATTGATACCAAATTGAATATCTTAGGATGAGAATTGAGCTGACAAAGTTGAAAAGATTATACACTTTTCAGAATTTACCGCGCTCTCCCTCGCGCTCCCGCGGAACGCCCAAACCCACCTGGGGTAGTGGGGCGCCCGGGTGCCCAGTACATCAAAGTGTTAAGTCTCCCAGCCTGCGGTCTATCCTTACGCCCGTGTAGTTCAGTTGTTTGCAGCTTTCGCTGCCGTGTTGGTGACGCCTAGGGCTCATTTCAGGTGCAAGGATTTGGGGGTCGCACAGGTTCCTGGCCACCCGTTCTTTATGTGGTCTGCTCCTGTGCGTTCTTGTGTTGCCTTGGGTCGCCTGTTGTCTCGGCTTCGTGTTGCGGAGTTTGTGGCGGCCGCCTCCCGGGTCAGCCTTTTCTTTTCCTTCTCTTTAGGTTTGAAGCTCCAGGGAGCCGTAAGGGCTCCTCAACAGAAAACCAGCGTTGAATGTAATGAAACGCCATTTTCTGGGTGAGCCCCAGAGGCTCCCTGGCACCCTTCCCTCCCACCGGTCAACGGCTTTTTCGTGTTGGTTGAAGCTTAGCTTCCGAACTGATGCTAAGCAGCCGGCGAGGTGAGGTCCGGGGCTCCCCTGTTTCCCTCTCGGGGCAGGGAGGGCTGCGTGGACGATCGGCGCGGCAGTAAAGTGTGATGTTTGCTTGTTTTCTTGGGATTGTAGGGAGTTTCTACGTCTCTGTTCGGTTTTCTGTTTTAGTTTTTTCCACGTGGGGTTTGTTTTGTTATGCCTACCTTTCTGGGTGCCTAACCCCGGTCAATGGCAGATAAGGAAAACCCCAACCACAAGGGGGTTTTCCAGGGCCATTGTTCCCTGAAACCTCTCTGAAGGGACCAGGTTCTGGCGCTGGTCCCTGGTAGGTCTGAACTCCTCAGCTAATGTCCTGGTCTAATATAACAGTACATTAGCCTGATAAGCTCCAGGGAGCCTCCGGGGCTCACCCAGAAAATGGCGTTTCATTACATTCAACGCTGGTATTTTTGGAAATATGTCTTGGGTCGACATTTGGGCACATGGGTTTTGGAAATCGTGCAGGGTCCTGGCCGTCAGATATCTTGTCAATGTTCCTGGCTCTCTCCAGCCTTGTGTTGCCTTGGGTCGTCTGTCGTGGCTCAGTGCCTCTTCTTCCTTGTGTGGCCTGCGTTGTGGCCTTCTCCTAGGTGAGTCCCTGTTTGCCTTATCTGTGGGTAATTAATTTCAAGGACCTGACGGGGCTCCCACAGCAAACCAGCATTGAATGTAATGAAACGCCATTTTCCGGCCGAGTCCCGGACGCTCCTTGACACCCTCCCTCTATCTGGTTGGAGTTTTTTCATCAGTTCTCCAAACTAAGGGGTGGAGCAGGCTCCCCCTTCTCCCCTGTTGTGGGAGGGGGAGAGTGGACACTAACGAGTGGGCACCTTAGTTGGATTACAATTTGCTTGTTTCATTGTTTTATTATAGGGGGAAGTTCTTTGGATCTGTTCAGACGTAGGTTGCAGTTTTAACCAGTTGGAGGTTTGTAATGTCTCGCCTAATTTTCTGGTGGTATCCTCGGTCAATGTCAGACATGATTATACTCTAAATGTCGAGTGCTTGTATGGCCATTGCTCACTGCCCCTCTCTTAGGGGGGCCAGGTTCTGTCTCGAGGCCCCCGGTTGGCACTTTAATGGATTGATGGCACCAAACTAATATAGCACATGTCAGTTTGATTGCTTCAGGGAGCCTCTGGGGCTCACCCATAAATTCCCAGTTTAGTAGCTGAGGTGGATCTTTTCCAGTATCTCCTGTGAGACCTGCAGTGTGCCTCTGTGATAGATACTGCCTCTTTTGTGTTTGGGTCTTAACTACACTGGTTGTACTATCAGATCTTAGAGTCTTCTTGGCTGGCTGACAGTCCTTTTTTCTGAGGGGAGCCCCCTTGTGGCTCCCTGAAGCTACTCTCACTAATTGTGTATCAACTACTGTTCTTAGGTCTCAAGCGGAATACACCTAACAATGCCAGATTATAGTTTAGGAGAATATTATAAGAGGCCTAACAATATTTTCTTTATTCCATATGCCACTTATGATCTTCATTATATTATTAAATTATAAACATGTAAATTTTCCTGAATAGTCTAATTATTGTGCAATCCATATACATTACAGTACTTTATAAACAATTATTATCCATTGTAGCTCATATGAAGTAGTTATAGTGTAAGCAGAGATCTATATTAAATTATAAACATATTACGTACTTTATCATAACAAAATTATCTTTTCTGTGGAGAGCCCCTTCGGCTCCCCGGAGCTATAAAGGACTGATGTGTATATATTAGACCGTGGCAACAGTCAGTCGAAGGAGTTCTAAGCCTACCAGGGACCAGAGCCAGAACCTGACCCCCTCAAGAGAGGCACGAGGAGCAATGGCCTAAAGACACCCCCGTGTAATTGGAAGCAGTCTTTGTCTGCCATCTACCAGGTCAGGCACCCAGAAAGGTAGGAATTCCAAAACAAACTACTGCTGATCAAATAAATTGTAAACCGAAAGCTGAACTAGCAACAGAACTCCCCAATCAAAACCAAGGAAACAAGTACAGTGGCACCTCGAATTAAACGATTGCCCCTGCTTACGATAATTTTGAGCTACGATGTAAATTTAATCGAAAAATGCGACTCGACATCCGATGGTGTCGTCGACTTCCGATATTTGTTGGTACACGTTCGGCTCGACCGAGCGCGTGGTTCTCGGTCACGCGGCCGATCTGCCTCAGTTTACTACAGCTGCCCGCTTAGTGACGATCGCGCCTATAAGAAGTTCCGCTTTTGTGGTGATTTTTTGCATTTTGAACATTAAAGTAATTATTATATATCACGCCATGAGTCCCAGGAAAGTCAGTGGTAAGGCTCAACATATGAAAACCCATGTAAGGATGACCATAGAGCAGAAACAAGAGTACAGAATGTCTCTTCCTCAACAATTAAGAAAATGTGTGCAGCATGGGAAGAATTGCAAACCTTTGCTGAAACGACTCACCCAAATCAAGCTGCAGTAGTTTGTTGCCGTAACCTATTCAATGACACTGTGATGCATCTTTACAGACAAATGTTAAAATGAAGGGAAAACAAATGTATCTTGACAAATTTGTAGTGAGACAAACAAGCACTGAACCACAACCAGGTCCTAGTCCTAGTGGTATTCAGGCAAAACATAGGAGAGAGAGTACCCCAGAGAAAACATCACTGCCTGATGTGATAATGGAAGGGGACTCCCCTTCCAAACAGTAACAACTCTCCTCCTCCCCTCTCATCACCATCTTCCATACGCCATCAAGAGCCCTCCATAAAGGTAAGATAAACTTAGGTACTGTATTGTAGTTAGAAAAAAACATTGTATTCAGTATAAAATGTATTTGTATGTTAATATTTTGGAGGGTGGGGAACGGATTAATTCAATTTCCTTTATTTCTTATGGGAAAAATCGCTTCGACTTACGATATTTCGACTTACGATCCGTCTCTGGGAACGGATTAGCATCATAAGTCGAGGCCCCATATGACGCCACCACAAATGCCATGTATCCGTCTGCACACCCCCCCCCCCCTCCCCGGGAGGGGGACGGGGCGGTCCCAGACCTCCACGCCGGCAACTCTCCTCAGTTCAAGAGGCTGTTGTGTTGGTGACGATCGATCGCTCTGGCTCCACTCTTTGCGCAGTGCTGCAGTGCAGTGTAGTTGCTCTGTTTTGGTGGTGTTTGAGCCAGACGTAACACAAGAGTACTGGGGCTACATGCACTTAGGGTCGCCTTCCTGTAATGATCTGGGGCTCAGCTCATTGGTTCTCCCTTCTCCCCTCTTTTCCCTCTCCTTCTCCCCTCCTTTCCTTCTCCCTCTCCCCTCCTTCCTTCTCCCCTCCCCTTGGCCGTCATTCGTCTCCTCCTCTTCCCCCCCCCCCCTGTCGCCCATTTGTCAGGGTCAAGAGGTTGACCTGAGGGTAGGGTGGTCTTGGATACCTTGGCTTCTCCCACTCAACTTCCCCCTCTTATTCCCTCTCTTTCCCTCTCAGCACCGGCCTCTTCCCCATACGAGGCAGAGTCAAATGTCCCTACTCGCTATCTTAGAGGAGACAGGCTTGAACATAATTTATCAGTTTTGTAAACATTGCTCGCAGGTGCCTGGGGCTCCATAGAGGCGCCTTGTCCCCCTTCTCTTAGCTGGGGAGAGCTGACTCAATCTTCAGGAATTCATGTAGCTTTCCACGGCAGATCAGTGAAGGTGATTGGCCTGAGATAAGGGCCAAGTCCTTATTGGCCCTAGAGAGCCAAACCTCAGGCCTACGTGTTAAATGGTTGGCCATTGCCAAAATAATGGGTGGAGCCCTGGGGCTGTATTAGATGGTGGGAGGAGTAATCCTTCCCAGCAATAAGTTGGAAAAACTAAATTTCATTAGTGTGTCTTGGGAGTGTATTAGGAACAGGGCCACAAGCCCGTATCCTAAGGGCTGAGGGCAGCCATCAACATCTTGGCCGTAGTGAGGGTATTTAAGGTATAGTAGCACTTGAGTTTCGTGCCCTCAATAAATATCCATTGTGCCTCTAGGGGAATAGAATAGGTTATGTGTTCGAATTGTCTTAATTTACATGTTTCATAAAATAAATTGTAGAGCTTGTCCAGTGGTATTCACTTAACTCCCCTTGATATATTTTGATACTTTTGTCATTTTTAGGTGTTGTATTGGAAGCCCCCAGGTTCTCCTACAATTAATCGATACTAAAGTTGCCCTTGGATTTAAATTAGTAACGTAAATTACACAACTAATTTTCTAAAATTTATTTCTGAAAGTCATATTACCCGGAGTCCCATGGTTACTGATTCCTTGCCTTCCTGGGGGATCGGTGATAAGACACATTCAGGTATGGTTGGTCGGGAAGGTGGTGGCAGTGCAAATGTGTTTTGTTATTTTTTTTAACTAATAACCCTTGTCCTTGGTGTATCTTCCTCATTTAATATTCCTCTTATGTACGGGGCAGTCCAGAGAGGGGTCATGCTGGACTGTAACAGGGTTAAGCTGGGGTATTGAGTGAAGAGAGACAGAGATGTACAACAGAGAGCGTATATTACGATCACGAGAGATAACAAGATAACAGGATTAATAATGGGGAACATTGGGTTATTACAATAGAGGCTGCGGTTATTACGACAGGGTAAAGCGGTCATTACATTCCCTAGGTGCCCTGTAAGTACTGCCTTTGTGCCCTCAGGGTTATTTTCCATGAGCCGTTCAGGAGCAGCTACCTCCGTGTGATTCTGTCACTGCTCGGTGATTGCCCGCCCTTGGGGGTTCAGCTGGGATGGTTCTTACTCCTGTTTCCCTTGGGTTAGGAGGTTCGTCACTGGCTGGGGCGCGAGGTACTATGCAGCTGTCTGATATACGCATAGCGACCGGTTCTGTTCTGAAGACGTTGTCCTGTTGACCAGACCACACACTAGAAATTGAGGGGACGACGACGTTTCGGTCCATCCTGGACCATTCTCAAGTCGATTGTGATGAGGAGGTAGGGGGCAGGCAATAAATAGGCAAGAGAGAGCTGAGGAGGAAAGTCAGGTGTAGGGGATAGTAGTAATGAGAACTGCAGCAGGCCTATTGGCCCATACGAGGCAGCTCCTATTATAACCACCGAAGGAGATAGTAATAGGAATAAGAAGAGGATAGCAAGGGAGCGTAGGAGAAGACAATGAACAGAAAAAGGGAGAAGAGAGAAAGAAAAGGAAAGAGAAAGAAAGAAATGGAAGGGGGAAAGCTTATGTTAAGTAAAGACGTTGTCCTTTTGCGGGGTTTTTCTTTTGTTTTTGTTTTGTGTTGCCTGTTGGGGGTCTGCCAGATGTGGTGGTAGGACCACAGGTTGGTTTTTGGTGGCCCTTCACTAGGTCCCCGTGCTTGCACACATCGCAGGGGTTCAGCTTTTAGATTGTTTGCTTGGTAGCTCTGGGATAACCGGTTAGCAGTACCTCGCCTGGGCTTCCCTTAGCAGTCAACCTAAGGGCCCTGGAAACCCCCATTGGGGCTCAGTGGTCCAATGTAGGAGACCTCTGAGTCCCTCCTCGCCTTGTGTGTGTTTGAAGGTTGCTCTGTCCCCCTGTTTTGGGGTAACACTCACCGTCTGCCACCGCCTTCCTGCTTGTTGGAGTCAGTGACAACTATGACCCGAAGTCCTGCGAGTGGTGTTCTTTGCTTGTACTCTATTCACCCAGTCCACTGACACTGATATTTAGGTGCAGGCAGCTTTAGCATTGCATGCAAGGTTTAAGTTGCAGCAACATGCTTTCCGGATGCCCCACAGCTGCCCCGCTGAATTATACTGTAGTGAGACTCGGGTGGCTTCGGATTGCCTCTTTCAGATCGGCGGCGGAGGCATTCGAGCCTGGTCCTCCTGCCGGAACTTTTGGGCCACGCCAGCGGGCCCCCTTCATCCCTCGGCCCCGGGTCCTGACGTGGAGGATTCCGGGGCTGGGGAGGAGTTGACTTGGGAGGGCCTGAGCCCCACTTGTTCCTGCTTGGGTGTTTGGTACCCTTCGTGCAGGGCTTGTTGTTACAGGGGGAGGGGTTTTTTCCTATCCCCCTCCCTGTACGATTTTGTTATGAGTTTGACACCTCCCTAGGTTCGGGTCCAAGTTCCCTTGGGTTTTTCAGTTCTCTCCTTCTGGAGGTTTTTTGGCTTCCCGCATCCTACAGAGGAAGGTGTGGGAGACCCTTGCAGCTTACCTCCTGCGTGACTCGGATTACGCCTTGATAATGAAGCCTTCTATTTGAGTTTGGCTCCTCTTTTCTTTGTTGGGTGCGTTACAAAGTGCCGGAGTCTTCCTGGCTGGCAGACCGCCTTTTCTTCTTCATTGGGGGCATGGCATTCGTCCTGTCAGAATGTGCACTTGAATGGCGAGATTTGCTTACAGTCGTTCAGGTTTTCCTGGGAGGGGGGGGGGTGAGTTGGAACACCTCAAGGTGTGGTAGTTTGCTCCCCGTTCTTCCTTATGATGTCGGCCAGGTGCGACTTCACGTGCAGGTTCCCTTTCGGCATCCCTAATGGCCGAGGATTTGTGCACCCGTGGGCACTTGGTTCCGGTCTTGCGCTTCTTTTCCACATTCAATGGTCCACCGAGCCCAGACAGGGGTTTCCAGGACCCGTAGGCTGACTGTTACGGGAAGCCCGGGCAAGGTGTTGCTAACCGGTTAAGAAACCCAAACTCACTATCCCTCTACCTTCTACAAGAGGGTAGAGGGATAACACTGAAAACCCCTGAGACGTGTACAATCACAGGGGGCCTAGCAGAGGGCCACCAAACACTACCAGTGGAACTATAGCCACACTGGGCAGACCCCCACCAGGCAATTGAAAATAAAAACAAGAAAAAAAATGCAAAAGTACACCGTCTCCAGAGGCAACAGGAACCGGTCGCCGCTTAGCTGGCAGGTCGCGCAACACCTTGACGCCCTAACCAGCACAATACCAATCCCTACCCAGGGCCAAACAAGGGCCCCAGCTGGCCCCAAGGGCGAGGCAATTACCGAGCAGCAAGAACCTCTATGGGAATGGTTCCCGAACGCCCCAGGAAACATAACCCTGTCTCGCAGGGGCAGTACTCACAGGGCGCTTAGGAAAGGAAGCCCCTAAGCGCATGCAGCCCCGGCACTGATGAGGTACTCCTGGCCGCCGCACAATACAACACACGGCAATGAACGCCACACAAGGCAAACACCGCCTAGGAAACTGAGGCGGTGTTCTGAGAAGCGTCTATCCCGGTTGACATTTGCCTATGAACTGATGCTAGGCAGCCGGCGCTGTAGGTCCACGGCTCCCCCCTTCCCCTCTCGGGGCGGGGAGGGCTGCGCGGACAATCGGCACGGCAGTAAAGTGTGATGTTTCCTTGTTTGCTTGGTTCCTTGTGATTGTAGGGAGTTTCTATCTCTCTGTTCAGCTTTTTGTTTTAGTTTTTTACCATGTGGGGTTTGATTTGTTATGCCTACCTTTCTGGGTGCCTGACCCCGGTCGATGGCAGATAAGGAAAACCCCAACCACTAGGGGGTTTTCCAGGGCCATTGCTCCCTGAAACCTCTCTGAAGGGGCCAGGTTCTGGTGCTGGTCCCTGGTAGGTCTGAACTCCTTAGCTAATATCCCGGTCTAATATAACATACATTAGCCCGATAAGCTCCAGGGAGCCTCCGGGGCTCACCCAGAAAATGGCGTTTCATTACATTCAATGCTGGTTTTTTGTCATTTGCTGCTTGCAGAGTCTGCGGTGCTGCTTTTTCTGCAGGCAGCTTCATCCTGTGACGGCCTTTGTCGGACTTGTAGGTTCTCTGGGGGGGCCATGGAGGTCCTGCCCGGAAGGGTCGTGCCAGGTCTTGGGGTTCCTTTGGTCGTCGTAAGCCAGTAATGCCAAATTCGGGGCCGGCACCTCCTCTGGAGCCGTCGGCGTTCTGGTCAGTGCAGTGATCGCTCTTAGTGTCGGTTGGGCTCTTGTAGGGGTCGTCAGCCCTTTTGCGGTTTGCCCGGTTGACGGGTGATAGGGGGGAAGGCTCGCGCTGTTTGCTCTCTCCTGATCCCACGATTCGTGGGCATTTCGGGTCATTTCCCCCTTCCTGTAGTGGCGTTGGGTCGCTCCTCATATATGGGGATCAGGGCAGGCCTCTTCTCCTGTGTTCTGTCAGGTCATCCGGGGGTGGGTTCGCTTGGTGTGGTCGAAACAACAACATCCCTCAGGTGGGATCCGGCTGTATTCAGTTCCGAAACGAGACTGTGCGGATCTGTGATTCATACTGGACTTGTCTAGTCTGAATCCCTGGGTCTTTTGCCCCTCCTTTCGGATGACCACTCTGTCTCAGGTCCGGCTGCTTTTGGCACCGGGTGCCATGGATGGTGTCTTGGGTCCTCCCGGACGCGTTTTGGTTTTATAATTTTATTGTACGCGTCCCGATTCATCCGGGGTTCAGTGACTGACTCGGTTTTGTCGTGGGGTGACAAGCTTACTGCTTTCATTGCTTTCCATTTGGCTTGAATCTAGCACCTCGAGTGTTCACACACCTTACCGGGTCGTGGTGACCTGTTTGCTTCTGTTAGGGGTTCAGGTTCTGGCTTGCCTCGACGACTGGCTGGTGTGGGCTCCCAGCCAGTTCTCGTGTCTGCTCGCCACGGATATGGTTCTTTCCCAGCTCGCCGGGTTCGGGTTCATGGTGATCTGGAGGAAGTCCATTTTGGTTCCTTCTCAGGTTCAGACTTGGCTGGGTCTGGTGTGGGTCTCTCGGACTGCTTCTTTGTCTCTCCCTCTTGCGACGCTGTTGCAGCTGCGGTCCCGCCTCCGGCTTTTTTGGAGGGCACCCGGGTCACACATGCATTGTTTGAGTGGCTGTGAGGGAGCCTGAACTTTGCCATACTGGTCTACCCATCGGGTCGGATCCGGCTTCGGCAGATGTTCTAGTTTCTTCAGGGTCGTCGCTTCTGCTGCTCTCGCGATCGATGGGTTCGGATCCCGGGAGCCTTGTGTCGGCTGCTGTGTCGCTGGCTTCCTCTGTGGGTTTTTCGGGATTCTGTGCCGTGGCACCTCCCCAAGCCCTCATTCGATGTGTTCACGGATGCCTCGTCTATCAGCTGGGGTTTTGTGACAAGGGCTTTCCAGGCCGGCCAGGGTCGGTGGGGGTCTGTCCTTCCGTCAAGCTCACAGCATGGCGAGGGAGTTTGCGGCGGTGTGGCATTCGCTATAGAGGATTTGGGTCACTTGAGGAGCAATGATCCAACTCCTTTCGGACTGCTCCCCAGTGGTTCATTGCCTGAACCGCAGGGGTTTGATGCTGTCCTTGGTTCTTTGGGGCTGGTCACTTCAGGGGACTCGGCTGCTGAGTTTTCGGAGTTTGGCTCTCCTGGCAGTTCATGTTCAGGGGGTGTCAAACATCCTGGTGGACGATCTGTCTTGGTTCATTCCCCTTTCCACAGAATGGACGGTCGACGCCGACTTGTTCAGTTTGCTCTGCCGGACATATGGGTGCCCAGTGGTGGACTTATTCGCATTGGCGTGGTCGAGGCATCTTCCAGTTTATGAGGCGCCCTTCCCAAACTGCGAGGCTGTCGGGATCGATGCCTTTCAGCTGGACTAATCGAGGCGGAGTTACCTGTACCTCTTCCCTCCGGTCTGGTTGTTGCTCCGGATCCTGGCTTGGTTGGAGACTTGCCATGGGAGAGTAGTCCTGATGGCTCCTTGGTGGCCGGGCCAGCCTTGGTTTCAGGCGCTTCTTGCTCGATGTCCGAACCCAAGATTCTTCTCGCAACTCCGCCTCTTTCAGCAGATCGATCCGGTCTGTTACGTGGCTGGTTTGATCTCCTCCGCTCTTCGCGTCTGGTCTCTTTGACGCAGGTGTATCACCACTTGTATGGTGATCAGGTGGCTTAGTTGATGGTGTCCCACCTGCGAGTTTCGTCTAAACGGCAGTATGAAATTTCCTGGCGGAAATTTCCTTTCAGCAAATTTTTGTCCTTTCTCTCTTCGTTGTTTTAGGACCGTCATCTTGTGCCAAATACTGTCGCCTCGTTTCGTGCGGTGCTGGCAGAGCCCCTGCAGCTTGCTTTCAGGGTGGATGTCTCTTCTGCTCCGTTCCGCAAGCGTTTTCAGACGTTGTTTCACCTCTGGCCTGCTCATGCGCAGCCTGAGCCGTCCTGGTCATTGGACCGGGTGCTCTCTTTTCTCTCTTCTCGATTTGTGGTGGCCCCCTCGGTTTAGGACTGTTTCTAAGGCTCTTTTCTTGAGGGCATTGGCCTCTGTGGGTCGGGTCGGGGAGCTTCATGCTCTCCTCGGGAGCAAGGGTTTCTGCTCTTTCAGTCCTGGTGGTCGTTTCGTTCGTATGCAACCTTCTTCTTTTATGGTGAAGAATCATGCTGCTGCTTTCCGAAGGGGTCCTTGAGTTGTTGATGCTTGGTTGGTTCAGCCGGGGGTGCATCATGTTTTGTGTCCAGTTGCGGCTCTTCGCCGGTATCTGCGTGCCACGGCCTCCGTGGCAGGGGACACGCTTTGGGTGGACCCGGTTTCCCTTCTTCCCTATTCCAAGGTGCGGTTCTTCCAGGTCGTCCGCAGGATTATTTGGTCCAGCCAGCCTGCGGTTTATCCCAGTGCCCACGACGTTTGTAAGTTTGTGGCTTTGGCTGCTGTTTTTGGGAATATGTCCTGGGCTGACATTCAGGCACGGGGCTTATGGAGGTCGAACAGGTTCCTGGTCGCATGGTATCTTGTTAATGTTCCTGGCCCTTCTCAGGCGTGTGTAGCCTTGGGTCACAGGTTGCAGCCATTTGTCTCGACTTCGAGTTGAGGAGCGAGTGACAACCACCTCCTGGGTAAGTCCCTCATTTTCTTTGTCTTTGGTTAGGTAGCTTCGGGGAACCGAAGGGGCTATCCACAGAAAACCAGCATTGAATGTAAGGACACGCCATTTTCTGGGTGAGACCCAGAGGCTCCCCGGCATCCCTCCCTCCGGTCGGCTTTTTTTTTGCGGTTTTTGATACTTGGCCTCTGAACTGAGGAGAGTTGCCAGTGTGGAGGTCTGGGACCCCCCCGTCCCCCTCCCGGGGAGGGGGGGTTGCATAGACAGATGCGCGGCATTTGTGGTGATGTCATACTTGTTTCCTTGGTTTTGATTGGGGAGTTCTGTTGCTAGTTCAGCTTTCGGTTTGCAATTTATTTGATCAGCAGTAGTTTGTTTTGGAATTCCTACCTTTCTGGGTGCCTGACCTGGTAGATGGCAGACAAAGACTGCTTCCAATTACACAGGGGTGTCTTTAGGCCATTGCTCCTCGTGCCTCTCTTGAGGGGGTCAGGTTCTGGCTCTGGTCTCTGGTAGGCTTAGAACTCCTTCGATTGACTGTTGCCATGGTCTAATATAGACACATCAGCCTGGTATAGCTCCGGGGAGCCTCCGGGTCTCACCCAGAAAATGGCGTTTCATTACATTCAACGCTGGTTTTTTTCAGCTGTGAAAAACGGCCTATACCAACTCTGTCCATCTTGCAATGTTGCCGTACATATTCTTCGATATGTCTGCAACTGTGGATACAGCTTAATTGATGCCAGATGTAAAGCTAAGGAGGAAAGGAGGGCTCAGACAGAAGTAAAACTGTCACATGAAATAAATGTTTCTGGTTTGCCTGGTAAGCTCAGTTTTACTTCTATGAATAATGTTTAGTATGAAAATAGACAACATGAATTTTATTAATTACATTTTATTTACTCCTGCACTGTGCACTTTTCTGTGGGGAGCCCCTACGGCTCCCTGGAGCTTATCGGGCTAATGTATGTTATGTTAGACCGGGACATTAGCTAAGGAGTTCAGACCTACCAGGGACCAGCGCCAGAACCTGGCCCCTTCAGAGAGGTTTCAGGGAGCAATGGCCCTGGAAAACCCCATATGGTTGGGGGTTTTCCTTATCTGCCATCGACCGGGGTTAGGCACCCAGAAAGGTAGGCGTAAGAAAACAAACCCCACATGGTAAGAAACTACAACAAAAACCGAACAGAGAGGTAGAAAACTCCCTACAATCCCAAGGAAACTAGCAAACAAGCAAACATCACACTTTACTGCCGCGCCGATCGTCCGCGCAGCCCTCCCCACCCCTGGAGGGGGAGGGGGAGCCCCGGACCTACCGCGCCGGCTGCCAAGCTTCAGTTCGTTCGCTAATGTCAACCGGGATTGACGCTTCTCTGGCCTCAGTTTCCTAGGCGGTGTTTGCCTTGTGTGGCGTTCTCTGCCGTGTGTTGTGTTGTGCGGTGGCCAGGAGTACTTCATCAGTGCCAGGGCTGCATGTGCTTAGTGGCTGACTTCCCTAAGCGCCCTGTGAGTACTGCCCTTGCGTAACAGGGTTATCTTCCCTGGGGCGTTCGGGAACCATTCCCGTAGAGGTTCTTGCTGCGCGGCATTTGCCTCGCCCTTGGGGCCAGCTGGGGCTTGGGGCCCTTGTTTGGCCCTGGGTAGGGATTGGTATTGTGCTGGTTAGGGCGTCAAGGTGTTGCGCAGCCTGCCACCTGAGCGGCGGCCGGTTTCTGTTGCCTCAGGAGACGGTGTACTTTTGCGGGGTTTTTCTTTTGTTTTTCATTTTCTTGCCTGGTGTGGGGTCTGCCTAAGGTGGTTTTAGTTCCACTGGTAGTGTTTGGCGGCCCTCTGCTAGGCCCCCGTGCTTGTACACGTCTCAGGGGTTTTCAGTGCTATAATCTACCCTCTTGTTATGTTTGGGTTTCTTAACCGGTTAGCAACACCTTGCCCGGGCTTCCCGTAGTTGTTACCCTACGGGCCCTGGAAACCCCTGTCTCTGCTCGGGGGACCATTGAATGTGTCTTCCGGGTTCCAACCCGTCTTGTACGGGATCGTTGGTTGCTGTTCCCTTGTCTCCGGGTGACGGTCGCCATTTTTACCTCCGTCGTGCTGCCTGTTGGGTCACTGACACCTTGACCCGGAGTCTTGCGAGTGATTCTCTGCTTGTTCTCCAGTACTCTCCTGATGTTATTACTGTTCAGAGTACAGGCGGCATCCATGTTGCACGCTAGGTTAGGTTGCTGCAACATGCTAGGTTGGTTTCCCACTCGAATGCCCCGTGGCCGCCCCGTTTGGTTAGGTGCTACTCGCCCCTTTCTCTCCATGTTCCCGGCTCCGGACCGTCTGTGGGTTTCGGGGTTGGGGCGGGGTTTAGTTGCGGCAGAGACTCGGGCGGTTTTCGGGGGCTGCCCCATTCGGGTTGGGGACGGAGGTTTGAGCCTGTGCCTCCTGCCAAGGCTTCTGGGTCTTACCAGCGGCCCTTTCTTGTTGCCTTTCCCATGGACTCTTCCTTTTCTTTAAGGGCGGAGGGCTTGGAGGCCGGCTCTGCCCCGGGGCCTCTGTTGTTGGTTCCCGGGGCTGTGGGGGTTGCCTGCTAGCAGTTCTGGGGCGGTTTAGCCCCTTCCGGGGTTTTTCTGCTGTTGGGCGACGTTTTTCGCCCATCCAGTCTGCTAGCTTCCCACATTTGCTGGCGTGTTTTTGTTTATTTAGCGTCAGTCAAAGCCCCTGCTGGCGGCCATTTTCGTCTGCCGGTTTCACGGCGTGGCCACCAGGGCGGCGTTGCGGTTTGTTTACATGCGTCTGGGTGTGCGAGCGAGCGTCTCTGGTGAGTTTTCAAAAAATTTTAAGGGTTTTTGTTCTCCTGTTGTCGTTTCTTTGTTTTTCTGGTGTTTTCTTGCCGTTGCCTGTTCCTCTGGGAACGTTTGGGTGTTGAATTTGGGTCTGAGCCTATGGGTTTAGGCTCAGTGCCCCTGGCTGGTATGCTTGCTCCCACGCCTTGCCCCTCGGTTTTCGGTCTGTTGGGACCGTTTTCCCAGGGCGTTCTGCTGGGGTCTGTGCTTTGCCTTTCAGTGGTGTTCTCCGCCGGCAAATGTGGTGGTTTGGGCTCCCCCTGGTTCGATTCTGGGTTCCTTTGGGTTCCTTGGTTTCGTTCTGGAGGTTTCTTCCTCTTGGGCCCCCTTTTGTGGGTTCAGGGGACTTTGTTTCCTCGTGTGACCCGGTTCTGCCTTTTGGGGTTCCGGGGTCTTCCTGGCTTGCAGACTGATCTTTTTGGGTCTTGGCACATGTTGTGGTTGTGCTGGGACTTTGTGGTTTTGCTGTCGAGGTGGGCCTTTTGATGCAGTTTTGTGCCTTCTTTGCCTGGCCGGCGTAGTGCTCTCTGCCACTAGTCGGCGGCTTGTGCTTTTACAATATATGTCCTCACCTAGTTGTGCTTGTGGGGGTTGAGCTCTGGCGCCTTGGTCCTGCCTCTCAACCGTCCATCAACAGGTGTATCGGTTCCTGTGCCTCTTGGGCTCTGTCCTGTCTACATGTGTCATTGTCTGGGGGTCAGCCTCGTTACTTGTGTGAGGAGTCACCACATTACTTCCTAGTGCTTTCCCGTTCCCATTCTGACACTAAAAAAAAAAAAAAAAAAAAAAAAAAAAAAAAAATTTAATTCTATCTGTGGCTCTTTTGGGTACTCAGTTTCCACCTGTGTCCCCTAGTGCGTGTGCCCCTTGTGTTACATAGCCTGTCCTTATCAACCCTGTCGATTCCCTTGGGTATCTTGAATGTGGTGATCAGATCTCCCCTCACTTCATCTTCCAGCGAAGTGTGGTTTCATTACCGTAGTCTCTCCTCATGACTTCGGTAGTGTACTTTTTCTTTCGGAAGGGGTTCTGTTCCCTTCTCTGTTGACTGGGCGCTGGGGGAGCAGCTTGCTCTGTTGCCTCTCGCTTGGTCCCGCTGTTGGTGGGCGCTTTGGTTTGTCTTCCGGCCTCTGCTGGCATCGGAGGACGGTTTCTCCCCCTTGGGGGGGGTTCAGAGCTGGCGGGGTGGGCTTCTTCCCCTGCGCTTCGTCATTTCCTCTTCGTGGGTGCGTGGGGCGTGGTCGATCCGCCCCATCCTTCTGGGCTTCCCGTCTGCTCTTTGCAGTCATGGGCTTTTCCCATCTGCTCTTTGCAGTCATGAGCTTTTCCAGTCTGCAGTTCTTCTGGACTACTTCAGTCTGCGCCCTGGATCCTCTGCCCTCCTCGGAGGACTGTTGTCTCCTGTTCGGATTCTGTTAGGGCCGGGTGCATGGATGGTGGACCTGGACCTCCAGGTCACTTCTTGGCACGTTCCTCTCCAGTTTTTCTGGGGCTAGCACGGTTGGTAATTACCTATGTGTACTTACCTAAGTGTAGTTACATGATGAGAGCTACTCTCGTGGTGTCCCGTCTTCCCAGCACTCTTTGTCCTATAATGCTTTGATTCTAATTGTCATATTGTCATATAATGATTGTCATATGTCATAATGTGTCTTAATATGATTCATATAATGCTTTGGTGGTGGGGCTTCAGGTTTGCTGTTTTTATTGCCTTCCCTATTTTGTAAAGGGCACTTTGTATACTCTTTGCATCTTTACCGGATCTTAGTGCCCTGTCTGCGTCTGAGATTCGGTGTCTGGCCTACCTCGACGACTGGCTGGAGTGGGCTCCCAGTCAGTCCGCTTGTCTGCTCGCCAGGGGATGGTTCTTTCCAGATCGCTGGGTTTGGTTTTCCTGGTGATCTGGAGGTTTTTCCTTCTGTTTCCGTCCCGGGTTCGGACCTGGGCCTTGTTTCAGGCTCTTGGCCCTCATTGTCTTCCCTCCAGAAGTGTTACTGCGGCTGTGGTCCCGCCTTTGGCTGTTCAGGAGGGGGTCCCGGGTTGCTCAGCGGTTGCTGGGCGGTTGTGCGGGAGTTTGCACTTCTGCGTGCTTGTCTGCCCGCGGAGTCGGGTTTGGCTACGGCGTCGGTTGGTTCCTACGGAGACTCCCCTTCCGCCTCTTGCATTCCTTGGGTTCCTCCGGGGATCTGGTGTTGGTGCTGCGTCACCAGCTTCCTCTTTGGGGTTTTCGGGGTTCCGTGCCTTGGCACCTCCCCGACCCTTCGCTCGATGTGTTCACGGACGGGTCGTCTCTCGGCTGGGGCTTTGTGACCAGTGCTCACCAGGTCGGCCGAGGTTGATGGAGTCTGTCTGTCCGTCGGGCTCACAGCCCGGTTCAGGTGTTCATGGCTGTCTGGTTTGCGCTTCGGAGGGTTGGGTCACTAGGTACTCTACCATTCAGCTCTGTTTGGACTGTTCTCTGGTGGTTCTTGCCGGAACCAGAGGGGGTTTGGTTAACCGTGCGGTTCATGTCCGGGGTGTGTCCTGCGTCCTGGTGGACAGCTGTCTCGGTTCATTCCTCTTCGTGGGTTGGCCAGTCGTCGCCGTTTCGTTTTGTTGGCTCTGTTGGGCTTTTGGACTCCTGGCCATGGACGTCTTCGGGTCGGCGTGGTCTAGGCGTCGCCCGTTTTGTGGCGCCCTTCCCACCTGCGAGGACTTCACGGTGGAGGCTTTCGGCAGGCCTGGTCGAGGTGGGGGGTACCTGTATCTCTTCTCCCGGTCCAGCTGTTGCTTCGGGTTCTGGCTCGGTTGCAGCCCATTCCCACGAGAACAGTCCTTATGGTTCCATGGTGGCCGGCCCGGCCTTCTTTTCAGACGCTGCTTGATAGGTGTCCGTACCCGGGGCGTTTTTCCTGAGGCTTCGCCTCTTTCAGCAGGCCGAATCGGTCCTGTCCGTGACTGGTTCGGCTTTCTCCTTGGCTCTTCGCGTCTGGTATTTTGACTCAGGTATCACCATCTCTATGGTGTTCAGGTGGCTTTGTTGACGGTGTCCCACCTGCGAGCTTTGTCTTGGAGACAGTATGACGTTTATTACGTTTTCTCGCGTTTTGTTTCCCCTCCGGCCTGCTCATGAGTCGCCTGAGCCATCCTGGTCCTTGTTCAGGGTGCCTTCTTATCTTCCCCTCAGTTTGTGGTAGCCCCTTCGGTTCAGTTTCCTGCTCTTTGGTACTGGTGGTAGCTTTATTGGTGTGCAGCCTTTCTCTGTCCTGGCGACGGTCGAGACGGCTGCTTTCCGGAGGGGTTCTTGGGGTATTGGTACTTGTTTGGTTTGGCCGGGGGGTGCGTCCTGTGTTGTCCGGTTGTGCTTTTTGCTGTTGCCGGCGTACCGTGCCTGGGGATGCGCTGTGGTTGATCCGGTTCCTTCGTTCCCTGTTTTCAGGGCTCGGGTCTCCCAGGTCGTCCGCAGTGTTTTCCTTCTTCCTGCGGTCTGTCTTTGCGCCTGTGCTGTTCAGACGTTTGCAGCATTTGCTGCTGTGTTGGTGACGTCTCGGGCTCATTTCGGGCGCAGGGATTTGTGGGTCGCACAGGTTTTTGGCCGCCCATCCATATGTGCGTCTGTTCTTGGGCGTTCTTGTTGCCTTGGGTCGCAGGTTTGCGACCGGTTGTCTTGGCTTTGCGTTGCAGAGTTTGTGGCGGCCGCCTCCCGGGTTAGCCCTTTCTTTTCCTTCTCTTTGGGTATGAAGCTCCAGGGAGCCGTAGGGGCTCCCCACAGAAAACCAGCGTTGAATGTAATGAAACGCCATTTTCTGGGTGAGCCCCGGAGGCTCCCTGGAGACCCTCCCTCCCACCGGTCGGCATTTTTTTCGCGTTGGTTGAAGCTTAGCTTCCGAACTGGAGCTTGGCAGCCGGCGCGGTAGGTCCGGGGCTCCCCCCTCCCTCTCCCGGGGTGGGGAGGGCTGCGCGGACGATCGGCGCGGCAGTAAAGTGTGATGTTTGCTTGTTTGCTAGTTTCCTTGGGATTGTAGGGAGTTTTCTACCTCTCTGTTCGGTTTTTGTTGTAGTTTCTTACCATGTGGGGTTTGTTTTGTTACGCCTACCTTTCTGGGTGCCTAACCCCGGTCGATGGCAGATAAGGAAAACCCCCAACCATATGGGGTTTTCCAGGGCCATTGCTCCCTGAAACCTCTCTGAAGGGGCCAGGTTCTGGCGCTGGTCCCTGGTAGGTCTGAACTCCTTAGCTAATGTCCCGGTCTAACATAACATACATTAGCCCGATAAGCTCCAGGGAGCCTCCGGGGCTCACCCAGAAAATGGCGTTTCATTACATTCAACGCTGTTTTTTTCATGCAAGAAATTCATGATCAGTGAATTATTAACATTACAGTACTTGAAAGTTTTTAAACATGAGAACAATGTTAAAATATTGTCAAATTCAACAATTTTTATTTCAAATCACGGAGTAAAGAACATTAAAAAAGTCAAAATGTTGCTCTGGGCCATAACCTTTAACTCTTAAACTGCGCAACACGTCATGTGAAGGGTTGAGGAACTTGCAATAATTTGTGCAAGTACCGCAATTACCGCGTACCGCGCAAGATTTGAATGGTCGACAGGGTAGCGGGGGCCCCTATACGCTGCTCAGGGGCTATAGTAAACAGCTGCCATTTTGTAAAAAAATCCAGCACACACCACCAATGCGTGGGAGGCCCCAGTTTACCAGCGGTCACCATGGCGAGCACACGGCCGAATGCCTTCCGGGCACGCACCACGCAATCACTTACCCAAGAGCAAATAACTAGTGAATTATTTTCTGATGGTGAGGAAAGTAATTTTGATGACTGACATTGATAACGACTACACACAATTGACTGATGATAGTAGCGCAGACAGTGAAAATGAGATACAGCCTCATCCCATGGCGAGGCCTACACGCTCACCCATGCCTCCTCGCTCGGTGTGTACTCCAATTCACCTACGACCACACAGTTCCTGTGCTTATTTAGGGTATGGGGATATTTTGGGCGATGAGTCAGAGGAAGGTGACTCATTTTCTGGTTTTAGTGAAGTGGATTCAGAGCATAGTGTTACCGAGCCTGTTGCCAGTACCAGTGGTGTTACCGGGCGAGAATTTCTCGCATCAGCAGCGTCTCGCCCAGCCAAGCACCACCGCATGGCACCACAAGAGGAACCAAGACCCTCATGTTCACGTGCATTCACCTCACGTACATATAGCAGCCGTATTTTGCGTAGATGGGCTCAGCTCCTGGTCCATGGTATGCATCGTTTCCTCGCCGTCATGCCCCTGTTGCATCTCGCAGGACACCATGTGTACTTGTGTGGAGTGATGGTGACGATTTTATTCCTCTAATTCTTGCTTTTGACAATAAAGACAATGGGTTTACAGACCTTTTCCCTGATAATGGTGAGGACATGTGTGAAATGGAATATTTTACAGCATTCTATGATGAGCCGCTCATGGAATATATTGTACACCAAACGAACCTTCATGCAGGTTCGAACCTCAGTGAGGTGAACCCCAATGAGGTGAACCTCATTGGAAAAGAGATAAAAGAATATTCACGATTGCAGTGTTGGAAAAACACCACTGTAGGTGAAATGTATGTATTTTTAGCAATATGTATGTTGATGAAGCATTGTGTCAAACACGCTATCACAGATTATTGGAACAAAAACCAGACTATTCCAACACCTTTCTTCGGGAAATATGTGTCCCGAGACAGGTTTCAGATACTCCTCAGATGTCTTCATTTTGCAAGTAATGATGACCAGACAGAGGATGATAGACTTTGGCGAGTCAGGCACTATATGAATGAAGTTATTGGAAAGTTCAGAGATTTTTATGTACCAGCACAGAAGCTGGTGATTGACGAATCCCTTGTGCTTTTCAAAAGACGTGTTGCCTTCAAGCAGTATATTCCCTCCAAACGAAACAGATTTGGATTGAAATTCTTTGTTCTTTGTGACTGTGAAACAGGATATGTGTTACACATGATTCTGTATTCTGCTAGCGATGTAGACATTCCCGGTAACGACCAACATGGTTTCTCAGGTAGTGTGGTGAAGTAACTGATGGCACCATGGATGAACAAGGGCCACATTTTGTACACAGATAATTGCTATACAAATCCCTTGCTAGCTAGGTTCTTGATTGAAAATAGAACTGGATTAGTTGGCACAGTCAAGCCAAGAAGAAGGGAAATGCCAGTGTTTGAAAATAAACTTGAAGTTGGTGACTGCGAGCTCAGAAAATGTGATCAAATACTCTCTCTAGTTAGGTGGAAAGACAAAAGTGAACTTGCTGACAACCGTTCATGATGGTACAATGGTGAACAGTGGCAAGGTGAACCGAGTAACGCAAGATATAGTATATAAGCCAGATTGTGTTCTTGACTATAATATCAACATGCGTTTGGTTGATAAATCTGAGATGATGGTGGGCACTATCGAGTGTGTGCGGAAAACAGTGAAGTGGACGAAAAAAGTATTTTTTCATCTTGTTGACATGAGCATGCTGAACTGCTACAATATGTATCTGGTGAAAACTTGACATAAACCAAGTTTCCGTTCGTTTGCTCATACACTTGCGACACAGTTATTAGCAAAGTTGTTGCAAAGATGTTCCTGGCATACAAAAACCCATCATGAACCCAGTGTTGCAGCATGCTGCTACACCCAGGCTCACTCACATTGAGGGCTTTCAAGCTCACAGACTAAATCATTTTCCACCAGCTGGAAAGCGTGCAATAGGCAAACGTGATTCCTTTTTGTTGATCTACAAACTAAGCAGAGATCAGAAATGAAAACAGGTGCAAACATGGTGTGAAGCATGTGCAGTTCCATTGTGTGCTGTCGACTGCTTCAACGACTACCACTCTCTCCAAGACTTCTACAAGATTAGTGCATAAACCTGTAAATAGTGCGTGTATGTGTGTAAATATAATAATGAACAATGTGAATACATATTATATAGGCGTAATGGAAAACATTTGTGTGCGCATGTGTATTCTCGATGTTTGCAACATTTATTGCCATTGGCCATGATGTAACATTATATGCAACACAATTAGTGAATAATATTAGCAAAAAATATGCCTAGACACTGTAAATAATGCAGCAATAATAAATTCGTGGCAACTCTGGCTGCTTGAAGACCGCGTGCGACACCTCCGGGACGCATCTTCCATGAGCGATCATGTAGGATGTGACGTCATCGCCCATATTGTTGACTCAATTATGTCACTGGTAAGTACAATTAATTTTTTATATTTTTCTCGTGGTCAGGGAACGCAACAGGTTAAGAAGATTTTTTCTTTTTTTTTTTTTTTTTGGTATGCACCTGTGGGTAACAAATGCTAATTAGCCCTGAGCAACACAAGGGTTAAACTACGCAACACTTCATATGATGTGTTGAGTAACTGATGCAAAAGTGCACACCACTGCATATTTATTTATTTATTTATTTATTTTTTTATTTTATTTTTTATTTTTTTTGAGATATATACAAGAATTGTAACCTTCTTGTACAGCCACTAGTATGCGTAGCATTTCGGGCAGGTCCCTGGAATACGATCCCCGCCGCGAAGAATCGTTTTTTCAACCAAGTACCCATTTTACTGTTGAGTTAAACAGAGGCTACAGTTAAGGATTTGCGCCCAGTAAATTCTTCCACAGCCAAGATACGAACCCATGACAAAGCGCTCGCGGAACACCAGGCGAGTGTCTTACCACTACACCACGGAGACTGGTCATATATGACATCTTGGAGTACCGCACAAGATTTAAACGGACTGCGGGGTAGAGGAGGGCCCCCCATATGCTACCCAGGGGCTTTAGTAAACATCCGACATTTTGAAACAAAATCCAGCTGGACCACCACAGTGTGAGAGGCCTCAGTTACCCAACAGTCACCATGGCGAGCGCACGGTCAAACGCCTCCCGGGCATGCACCATACAATCATTGACTCAAAATCAAATAAATAGTGAATTATTCTCTAATAGTGAGGAAAGTGATATTGATGACTGACACCGATAGAGACTATGCACAGATGTCTGATGATAATAGCACGGACAGTGAGATTGAGATACAGCCTGCTCCCATGGCGAGGCCTAGACGAGACCTAGGCCATCTTCTAGGGTGGCTCCTTCCACTTCAGGGCATAGTGTCACTTGAGCTGCCTAGTCTCGCCAAGGTCTTGGGGTTTACTTTCTTCCAGCCAATACCTTCCTCCGAAGCCTCTCCATTGGTCTTAGCTTTCCTGCTCTTGGGAGGTAGGCGTAGACTCTAGCTCTGCTCCAGAGCCTTTGTGTTTGGTTTCTGAGGCTTGAAGGAAGTCAGATAGGAAGCTTTGGTTTCTCTTAGATCCTAGTTGAGTCTGTCCTTAATGATAAGGGACCTTTTGCTTCAGGGGGGAGAAATTTTCACATCCCCCCAACATGTATGAGTTTGATCTTATTGAAGCTTTCCCAGGGTTTGTTTCCGCATCCCTGTAAGCCTGTCAGATACCCCTTCTGAAGGGTTCCTTTTCCTTGGAGTTCCTGTTTAGTAGCTCAGGTGGATCTTTTCAAGTATCTCCTGTGAGACCTGCAGTTTGCCTCTCTGATAGATACTGCCTCTTTTGTGTTTGGGTCTTAACTATACTGGTTGTACTATCAGATCTTAGTCTTCTTGGCTGACAATCCTCTTTTCTGAGAGGCGCCCCCTTGTGGGTCCCTGAAGCTACTCTCACTAATTGTGTATCAACTACTGTACTTGGGTCTCAAGCGGAATACACCTAACAATGCCAGATTATAGTTTAGGAGAATATTATAAGAGGTCTAACAATATTTTCTTTATTCCATATGCCATTTATGATCTTCATTATATTATTATATTATAAACATGTAAATTTTCCTGAATAGTCTAATTATTGTGAAATCCATATACAGTACAGTACTTTATAAACAATTATTATCCAATGTAGCTCATATGAAGTAGTTATAGTGTAAGCAGAGATCTATATTAAATTATAAACATATTACGTACTTTATCATACCCAAAGTTATCTTTATTTTTCAGTTGTGAAAAATGGGCTATATAAATACCGACTCTGTCCCTCTTGTAATGTCGCCGTACATATTCTTCGATATGTTTGCAACTGTGGATACAGCTTAATTGATGCCAGACGTAAAGCTAAGAAGGAAAGGAGGGCTCAGACAGAAGTAAAAATCTCAGAAGAAAAAAATGTTTCTGGTTTGCCTGGTAAGCTCAGTTTTATTTCTATGAATAATGTTTATTATGAAAATAGACAACATGAACTTTATTAATTACATTTTATTAACTCTGGCACTGTGCACCTCTTTCATGCGAGAAATTCATAGCCAGTGACTTATTAACATTACTTGAAAATTTTTAAACATGAGAACACTGTTAAAATATTGCCAAATTCAATTTTTTTTATTCCAAATCACGAGGTAAAAAACATTAAAAATGTCAAAATGTTGCTGTGGCCCTTAACCCTTAAATTACGCAACACTTCATATGACGTGTTGAGTAACAGACTCAAAAGTGTGCACCACTGCATATGACGTTTTGGAGTACCGCACATGATTTAAACGGACCGCGGGGTAGAGGGGGGCTCCCCATAATATGCTACCCAGGGGCTTTAGTAAACAGCCGACATTTTGAAACAAAATCCAGTTGGACCACCACAGTGTGAGAGGGCCTCAGTCACCCAACAATCACCATGGCAAGCATACGGCCAAATGCCTCCCGGACTCTCACCATGCAATCATTGACTCAAGATCAAATAAATAGTGCATTATTCTCTGATGGTGAGGAAAGTGATATTGATGACTCTGACATTCGATAGAGACTATGCACAGATGTCTTATGATAATAGCACTGACAGTGAGATTGAGATACAGCCTGCTTCCATGGCGAGGCCTAGACGTTCAGCAGTGCCTCATTGCCTAGTGTCTACACACACCACGAGCGTAGCTCTCATCCTGTAACTACACTTGGGTAATTACACCAATTCACTCACGACCACACAATTCTTGTACTTATTTAGAGTATGAGGATATTTTAGACCACAAGTCAGAGGAAGGTGACTCTTTTCTGGTTTTAGTGAAGTGGAATCAGAGCATAGTATTACCACGACTCTCGCTAGTGTCAGTGGTGTTACCAAGCCATGTTTTATTGCGTCAGCAGCAGCAGCAGCTCGCCCTACCAAGCACCGCCGAATGGCACCACATGGAGACGATGAGGAACAAACGCACTCATGTTCATGGGATTATACCTCATCTTCAGTTCACGCCCATACTGTGCATAGACAGGCCTTAGTTCCTGTTCCACAGTGTGCAACGATTCCTTACCGTGGTGCCGCTGTTTTGTCTTACAGGACACCAGGTGAACTTGTGTGGAGTGATGGGGACGATTTTGTTCCACTAATTCCTGCCTTTGACAATAAAGTCGTTGGGATTACAGATCTTTTACTTGATACTGGTGAGGACATGTGTGAAATGAACATTTTTACTACATATTTTGATGAGCCGCTCATGGAACATATTGTTCACCAAACGAACATTCACCAGGCTTTTCGCATTGAAAAGGAGTTACCAGAATTTTCACGATTAATGCATTGGAAAAACACTACTATAGGTGAAATGTATGTATTTTGTGCACTATGTATGTTGATGAAACATTGTGTAAAACACATCATCTCAGATCATTTGGAGCAAAGACCAGACTGTTCCAATACCTTGGTTCGGGAAATATATGTCTCGAGACAGGTTTCAGATACTCCTCAGGTGTCTTCATTTTGCAAATAATGAAGACCAGACGCAGGATGATAGACTTTGGAGAGTGAGGCACGTTCTGAATAAACTGATTGGAAAGTTCAGAGATTTCTACGTACCAGCACAGAAGTTGGTAATTGATGAATCCCTTACCATGCTTTTCAAAGGACATGTTGACTTCAAGCAGTATATTCCCTCCAAACACAAGAGATTTGGATTGAAATTCTATGTTCTCTGTGACTGTGAAACAGGAATTGTATTGCACATGATTCTGTATACTGCTAGCAATGTAGTCATTCCTGTTAATGACCAACATGGTTTCTCAGGTAGTGTGGTGAAGACACTGATGGCACCATGGCTGAAGTTGGGCCACATTTTATACACAGATAACTATTATACAAGTCCCTTGTTAACTAAGTTCTTGCTTGAAAATAGAACCGGAGTGTGTGGCACAGTAAAGGCAAGAAGACGGGAAATGCCAGTGTTTGACAAGAATATTGAAGTTGGTGACTGCAAGCTAAGAAAAAGTGATCAAATACTCTCAGCTTCATTCTGAACTTGTTCTGTCTGAATCCATGGGTTTATTGCCCTTCCTTCCAGATGACTACTCTGTACCCAGGTCCATCTTCTGTTGGAGTCAGATGCTTGGATGGAGTCCCTGGATCTCAGTGACACGTATTGGCACATTCTGATTCATCCAAGGATGGGCTCGGTTTTGTAGTGGGGCGGCAGGGTTACCGCTTTCGTTGCCTTCCCTTCAGTTTGAATCTGGTACTTTGCATTTTTACACACCTTACTCAGGTCATGGAGGCCCCCCTGCTTCTGTTAGGTGTTCTGGTTCTGGCCTCCCTTGACATCTGGCTGGTGTGGACTCCCAGCCAGTTCGCTTGTCTGCTCACCAGGGATCTGGTTCTTTCCCATCTCGCAGGGTTCGGGTTCCTGGTGAGCTCGCGGAAGTCCCATCTGGTTCCCTCTCAGATTCAGTCTTGGCTGGGTCTTGTATAGGACACTTGGACTGCTTCCTTGTCTCTCCCTCCGGCGGCTCTGCTTTGGCTGCGTTCATGTCTTCGCCTGTTTTTGAGGGCTGCCAGGTCATGCAGCGATTGTTCGAGAGCTTGTGCGGGAGCCTGAACTTTGCCACAATGGTCTACCCGCCAGGTTGGGTTTGCCTTCGTCGGCTGTTCTGGTTCCTTCGGGGACGTCCCTTCCGCCTCTCTCGTTAATGCTGGGTTCGGACTCTGGGGGCTTTGCGTCGGTTGCTGCATCGTCGGCTTCCTCTTTGAGTTTTTTGGTATTCGGTGCCTTGGCACCTACCCGAGCCCTCTCTCTCTCGATGTGTTCACATACGCGTCATCTCTTTACTAGGGCTTTTTGACCAGTGCTCACCAGACCGGCCAGGGACGTTGGGGTCTGTTCTTCCGTCGGGCTCACAGCACGGTGCAGGGGATCATGGCTGTGTGGCAGTCGCTCCGGAGGATTTAGGTCGCTCGCGGATCGACGATCTGGCTCCATTCGGACTGTTCCCCTGGTGGTTCATTGCCTGAACCACAGGGGTTCGTTGTGTTCCTTGGCTCTTTGGGGCTGGTCACTTCGGGTGACTCGTCTGCTGAATTCTCAGGGTTTGGCTCTCCTGACAGTTAACATTCAGGGGGTGTCCAATGTCCTGGCAGACGGCCTGTCACGGTTCATTCCCCTTTCCACGGAATGGACGGTCGACGCCGACATTCAGTTGGCTCTGCCGGACGTTCGGGACCCCGGAAGTGGACCTCTTCACGTCAGCGTGGTTGAGGCGTCTCCAATATACGTGGCGCTCTTCCCAGACTGCGAGGTTGTCAGGATATATGCCTTCAGGCAGGACTGGGCACGGTGGGGTTACTCATACTTCTTCTCCTGGTTCAGCTGTTATTCTAGGTCCTGGTTCGTTTGAAGACTTTCCAGGGGAGAGTTGTCCTTCTGGCTCCTTTGTGGCCGGCCCAGCCTTGGTTTCAGGCGCTGCTTGCTCGATGTCCGAACCCGAGGGTCTTCCTGCATCTCCGCCTCTTTCAGCAGATCGGTCCAGCCCGGTATGAGGCTGGCTCGTTCTTCTCCTCGAGTCTTCATGTCTGGTTTTTCTGAGTCGAATTCATCATGACTTGTATTGTATACAGGTGGCTTTGTTGATGGTTTCCCACCTGTGTGCTTCGTCTCGGCAGCAGTATGAAGTTGCCTGGTGGTCCTTCCGGTTTTTCCTATCTCTGTGTAGGTGTATTTCGGTCTCGGATAGGGTTGTCTTATCCTTCCTTTGCTGGTGGTTTCAGGACCGTCATCTTATGCCAAATACTGTTGCTGCGTATTGTGCGGCACTGACGGAGCCGCTGCAGCTTGTCGCTCGGTATTAACCCTTAGACCGCGCAATACATATATAGATGATTTCAATAACAAAACCGGTACCGTGCAATACATCAATAGCTGTTTTTGCGTCTAGCGCTTTAATTTAAACGCCCCACGTGGGATAGTGGCAGCTATAGTGCAGCCGTGACCGATAGTTGGCAGACACCACCTAGAAAAAAAATCATGGCCAACATTCCTGGGTGTGAGAGCCTCGGTATTGAGCAAGCCACCAAGGTGGACGCACGCAGCATGAGCGCACAGCACTGCTGTTCAGCTTGTGACCACATCATCGCCTAAAAAGTCAAAATATATATGTACAGTATCCACTCAATTTAATGGCCTATATGGGGCTGTACCCTGGTCGTTATTTCCGGAGCTCCGGTATTTCCGAAGTTAAGATGTCGGTAATTTTTCAAGTAACATTCAGGTAGGATATACTTTATACTGTATAACTAAAATTAAATAAAGTTCATTGTGTAATTGCATTCCAAGTTAGTTCCTGTTTTAGTGCCCATTCAATCACAGGTTACAATTAATAATTCCTTCACATGACAAGTTGGATCACACAAGTGGACAAGTGGTCCATACAACAAGTGAACCATATTAACCAAACACCTCCCTCCCTCCAAATGTCTTCCATCCCCTCCCCCTCAATGTCTTCCATCCCCTCCCCCTCAATGTCTTCCATCCCCTCCCCCTCAATGTCTTCCATCCCTCCCTCCCTCACTGCCTTCCTCATAACATGAGAACAGCAGGCGATGGAGGAAGGAGCTACTAACGGGGGTCGAGAGAGCTACTATAACGGGGTCGAGGCCTGGCTATCTGGACATCTGTCAGCGCCTGCTCGCAGATGCCAGCTGTGCATAATTCATAAGTAAAACTATATTTGTTTAATTAATAAATAGGAAACTATAAAACATGTTAATGATTAATAATGTATAGTAATATACGAAAATTAACATATTTTGGCATGAATATTTTTCTAACTAAGATCAAAAATTTTAATACCTGTACAGTATGGGTGAAGAGAGGTTTGGCACCATCGCCTTGGTTAGCAATTCTGCCCTCCGCCTTCCTTACCCTCACCACTCTCCCTGCCTCCCTCAACACCACCCCTCTCCCTGCCTCCCTCAACACCACCCTCTCCCTACCTCCCTCAACACCACTCCTCTCCCGGCCTCCCTCAACACCACCCCTCTCCCTGCCTCCCTCACCACCACCCTCTCCCTACCTCCCTCAACACCACCCCTCTCCCTGCCTCCCTCACCACCACCCCTCTCCCTACCTCCCTCAACACCACCCCTCTCCCTGCCTCCCTCAACACCACCCCTCTCCCTACCTCCCTCAACACCACCCCTCTCCCTGCCTCCCTCACCACCACCCTCTCCCTACCTCCCTCAACACCACCCCTCTCCCTGCCTCCCTCAACACCACCCCTCTCCCTACCTCCCTCAACACCACCCCTCTCCCTGCCTCCCTCAACACCACTCCTCTCCCTGCCTCCCTCAACACCACCCTCTCCCAACCTCCCTCAACACCACCCCTCTCCCTGCCTCCCTCACCACCACCCCTCTCCCTACCTCCCTCAACACCACCCCTCTCCCTGCCTCCCTCAACACCACCCCTCTCCCTACCTCCCTCAACACCACCCCTCTCCCTGCCTCCCTCACCACCACCCTCTCCCTACCTCCCTCAACACCATCCCTCTCCCTGCCTCCCTCAACACCACCCTCTCCCTGCCTCCCTCAACACCACCCCTCTCCCTGCCTCCCTCACCACCACCCTCTCCCTACCTCCCTCTACACCACCCCTCTCTCTGCCTCCCTCACCACCACCCTCTCCCTACCTCCCTCAACACCACTCCTCTCCATGCCTCCCTCAACACCACCCTCTCCCTACCTCCCTCAACACCATCCCTCTCCCTGCCTCCCTCAACACCACCCTCTCCCTGCCTCCCTCAACACCACCCCTCTCCCTGCCTCCCTCAACACCACCCCTCTCCCTGCCTCCCTCAACACCACCCCTCTCCCTGCCTCCCTCACCACCACCCTCTCCCTACCTCCCTCAACACCACCCCTCTCCCTGCCTCCCTCAACACCACCCTCTCCCTACCTCCCTCAACACCACCCCTCTCCCTGCCTCCCTCAACACCACCCCTCTCCCTGCCTCCCTCAACACCACCCCTCTCCCTGCCTCCCTCAACACCACCCCTCTCCCTGCCTCTCTCAACACCACCCTCTCCCTACCTCCCTCAACACCACCCCTCTCCCTGCCTCCCTCAACACCACCCCTCTCCCTGCCTCCCTCAACACCACCCTCTCCCTACCTCCCTCAACACCACCCCTCTCCCTGCCTCCCTCAACACCACCTCTCTCCCTACCTCCCTCAACACCACCCCTCTCCCTGCCTCCCTCAACACCACCCTCTCCCTACCTCCCTCAACACCACCCCTCTCCCTGCCTCCCTCAACACCACCCCTCTCCCTACCTCCCTTAACACCACCCCTCTCCCTGCCTCCCTCAACACCACCCTCTCCCTGCCTCCCTCAACACCACCCCTCTCCCTACCTCCCTCAACACCACCCCTCTCGCTGCCTCCCTCAACACCACCCCTCTCCCTGCCTCCCTCAACACCACCCTCTCCCTGCCTCCCTCAACACCACCCCTCTCCCTGCCTCCCTCAACACCACCCTCTCCCTGCCTCCCTCAACACCACCCCTCTCCCTACCTCCCTCAACACCACCCCTCTCGCTGCCTCCCTCAACACCACCCCTCTCCCTGCCGTCTAAAGTTCATTTCAGGTGCAGGGAATTGAGGGTCGCACAGGTTCTTGGCCGCCCATTCTTTATGCGCATCTGCTCCTGTGCATTCTTGTTGCCTTGGGTCGCAGGTTGCATCCTGTTGTCTCGGCTTTGCGTTGCGGAATTTGTGGCGGCCGCCTCCTGGGTTAGCCCTTTCTTTTCCTTCTCTTTGGGTATGAAGCTCCAGGGAGCCGTAGGGGCTCCCCTCAGAAAATCAGCATTGAATGTAATGAAACGCCATTTTCTGGGTGAGCCCCGGAGGCTCCCTGGCAACCCTCTCTCCCACCTGTCGGCGTTTTTTTCGCATTGGTTGAAGCTAAGCTTCCGAACTGAAGCTTGGCAGCCGGCGCGGTAGGTCCGGGGTTCCCCCCTCCCCCTCTTGGGGCGTGGAGGGCTGCGCGGACGATCGGCGCGGCAGTAAAGTGTGATGTTTGCTTGTTTCCTTGGGATTGTAGGGAGTTTCTACCTCTCTGTTCGGTTTTTTGTTTTAGTTTTTTACCATGTGGGGTTTGTTTTGTCATGCCTACCTTCCTGGGTGCCTAACCCCGGTCAATGGCAGATAAGGAAACCCCAACCACAAGAGGGTTTTCCAGGGCCATTGCTCCCTGAAACCTCTCTGAAGGGGCCAGGTTCTGGCGCTGGTCCCTGGTAGGTCTGAACTCCTTAGCTAATGTCCCGGTCTAATATAACATACATTAGCCCGATAAGCTCCAGGGAGCCTCCGGGGTTCACCCAGAAAATGGCATTTCATTATATTTAACGCTGGTTTTTTCCACAAAATATCCTTCTAACATAGAGATGCGTCCTAGCTGAGGGTGCGTCTTTTACGCCGGTTAATACAGTAAATTTTCCTGAATAGTCTAATTATTGTGCAACCCATACATTTTATTAACTATCAGAATCCATTGTAGCTCACACAAAGTTGTTATAGTGCAAAGCAGAGATCTGTATTATATTATCAGCATATTTCACACTTTATCATACCTAAAATTTTATCATTATTTTTCAGTCTTGAAAAGCAGAGTGCAGACATTCTGTCCCTCTTGCAATGATGTCATCCATATTCGTCGAAATAATTGCAACTGTGGGTATAGCTTTATTGATGCCAGACGTAAAGCTGAGGAGGAAAGCGAGGCTCAGACAGAAGTAGAGAGACCAGAAAATGTAAATCCTTCAGGTTTACCCGGTAAGCTCAATTTTAATTTTATGCATTATGTTTAATATCAAAATAGACAACATAAATTTCATTAATTACAATTTATTAAAGCAAACAAACCAGTGCCGAATGTAATGAAATGGCAGCTTCTGGGTGAGCCACGGAGGCTTCCTGAAGTTACCATCTTTGATGTAGGTTCCATCGACTAGGTTCCATCAATTGCAAACTTCTCTGGCATACTGGGGATCCAGGGCCAGAACCTAGTCCCCTCACCAAAACACAGGGAGCTATGGCATTTATATATTAAGTTATTCATGTATGCCCCACCGAGGAAGGCACAAAAAAAAGTCAGCGAGTCAAAATAAACCTCAGCTGGCTGCCTTCAGGACCTGCCACCTTCAATTGCACCATAGAACTCCAAAAACTATACAAACAAATGATATAAAATGTCATGAAACTAGCACCCACTCATTAGCCCTATCTTTTCTCTTGTTTGATGGCTGGAAGAGACTGGCTGCACTCAGCTGCGTGGCCAGTCTCATGGAATTCAATATTCATAAAGAAATGCAAGGTGCCAGTAGCACAGGCATTCATTATAGTGTGGAGGAAGAGCTTGGACATGGGTGAGATACCAGATATGCTTAAATCAACAGACATAGCCCCTCTACACATGGAAGGGAGCAAAGCATTAGCAAAGAATTATAAACCAGTTGCACTAATGTCCCACATAATAAAAGTATTTGAGAGAATGATCAGGTGTCAGGTCACTATTGTTAGATAGTGACTTTCTAAATTGTTAGAGAGATGGGGAGTGAAGAATAAGGAGAGGGGCAACAAGTTCCTGAAGATTGCATACACCAACATAGATGGAGTGAGATCGAAGATACTGGAGTTAAGTGATGTAATACAGCTGCAGACATCAGACATTGTTGCACTCACGGAGACAAAACTTGAAGATGTTATTTTAAATGAGGTCATATTCCTAAGGGACTACTCAGTTTGGAGACGGGACAGAAAAACTAGGAAAGGCAGTTGCGTTGCTGTGCTGGTGAAAGAACACCTAAAGGTGAACGAAATAATGACTGCCAATCCACAAGAAGTTGACATAATAGCAATAGGGGGAGTGAAGGATAAGGAGAGGGGCAACACGTTCCTGAAGATTGCATACACCAACATAGATGGAGTGAGATCGAAGATACTGGAGTTAAGTGATGTAATACAGCTGCAGACATCAGACATTGTTGCACTCACAGAGACAAAACTTGATGTTATTTTAAATGAGGTCATATTCCCAAGGAGCTACTCAGTTTAGAGACGGGACAGAAAAACTAGGAAAGGCGGTGGCGTTGCTGTGCTGGTGAAAGAACACCTAAACGTGAACGAAATAATGACTGCCAATCCACAAGAAGTTGACATAATAGCACTACAGATCTGCACGGAGCCTGCAGAGGAGAGCAGCACGGAGAAGACGCGTTTTTGGGTGTTGGTTGAGTTCCTGGGAAAAGCATCAGTGTGTGTGTGGGGGTGTTCCCTACAACGAGTTGAGAGCCGGGACCTGGAGCTTCAATTCAGCTCTCAACAGAGGGCGAGTCCACGTCATTGATGGTGGAAGTAGGTAATTCAGTTTTCCCTCCCATTCCTCTTTAGTTAGCTATAAGCCAGAGTATCTTCTATGTCGTGAGCAGGGCTCAGCAGTGTCTATGTTTCTAGTGAGACACAGTTGTGAGGAGAGGCTATAGAGCTCTCATGAAATATATATTTACGGTGTGTGATTGCACCTGCGGTTTAATGAAGAGATTTCTGTGACGAGAACATTTATATTCATGTCATTTATATTATAAGTTTGTGCCAGAGGGTATATATATATACAGTAGAACCTCTATTAACGAGTTTAATCCGTTCTGGCACCGAGCTCTTTACCTGGAAAACTCGTCTTTGGAAACAAATTTCCCCATTTAAAATAAAGGAAATAAATTTAATCCGTTCCACTCCCAAAAACATCCATACTTGTATGACTTTTTTTATGTAAATATAATATTGCACATGTAAATATAAATGTTTTGTTGTAGTGTTTTAATATTTACTTTACCTTATGAAGAGTAGTTGCTGGCTTGAGGGAGACGATGGGGAGGTGGGAAGGATGAGAGGGGTTATGGTGTGGAAGGAGAATTCACCTCTGAGTCAGGCAGACTCTCTCTTCTTGGGAATTTCACCCAAATTTCATTTCAAATGTCACACAAGGATGCGTTAGACCAGCACCAAATAAAAAAACTACGTTGATTACACTCGTTGTGTCAACAATATAATAGTCTTACCACGAAGATACAATACAATGCCGTTTTCTCAAATAGGCAATGTGGTTATTAAAGAAAACGGAAATTTCATGGCAAACATGTATACAATCCCCAAGTCGATCGGATAAGTATTGGATTTTATAGAAATATTTGCTCAAATGATGCTTGAGCGCGGTGTTTGGGTGCATTCAAGAGAAAAAAAGTGTGTTACGTTCAAGCGACATATACCTGCGAAAGTGATAACACTTTCATAAAGTGTTATCACAAAGTGATAAATTAATTAAACATTTTCACACACTGGGTTGTCACTGCTTTATCAGCGCAGCTTTTCCAAGAATGCGTTCACCTTTTCAAACATTCCAAACACTTCCCTGATCTCAGTGGAAAAGGCAGCATCCTCCCTTACCTCTTCATTCCCTTACTAATGGTGTAAATTGTTGATGAGGACCTGCCATACTTCCTTGTGAGATCAATCACACAGACACCACACTCATGCTTTGCTATAATTTCCTTCTTGAAATCCATAATAATTGTGTCTTTCTTCCTCTTGAAAACACTCTCTTTAGCAAGCAGCTTCTTTGGAGACATCGTGTGTTACAAATTGTAGTCACAAAACCACTAAAAACCCAAAGAAAAGCTCAAATAAATCCAGAGGGATGCTTGTCGTGTGAGATACAACAACAACACTGGCGTCGGAGGCGTCCGAGAATTTGCGAGAACCCGCGAGACGCTAGGAAGCGCCATGTGGTTTCACTCGTTAATAGAGGCGAGCTCGTCAATAGAGACAAATTTGCTGCGAGTAGCTTGCTCGTTACTGGAAAAACTCGTTAATAGAGCCACTCGTTAATAGAGGTTCCACTATATATATAAATGTACAATTTATTAGTGTTAGGCTGTGTGCCCAGTATTGCCTCATTATTATAAATATTGATGAAGTGATCTATATATATGCTGGAGTTATTGAATAGTATTTTCATGTGTATAGTGATTTACTGTGTTAACGCCAGTACCGTGATATACTGTGATCATGAAGGGATAATGGGCGCCTCATGCTGACAGTGAAGTACAGTGAGCAGAGCGAAAGTACAGTGAACTGAATGAGTGGGCGTGGCATCTCGCGAGTTGCCAAACGTTCGATAACACTGTAATTGGAGCGTGGGAATTGCGCGGAAGCCGGGAGTGTTGCCATAGCATAGTGTTCCAGATTTATGAAGAGGGAGTGATAGCAGCTCCTGTATTTCTTTGCCTTGTTGCTTATCCAGAATTATAATACTTTAATCTTTTAAGTAAAATACAAAACCACCTTCGTGTTTGTGTTATCCCTCCATTACTTTGTTGCTATTGAGTCCATTGAAAAGAGAGAGTGATTGAAACAAATACTTTCCTGATACCAAATTTGTTTAGTGTTCTATTGGGCCACTACTATCACTACTATATTACTATTCCTCTGAGGTGTTACTGGACATGGTAAACACCAGTTGGCGACCTTTTAGTTAGCAGTAGAGCCCTCTGTCGGGGCGGGCACAGGATCAAGAGAGTAGATCGTGTTCCCACTCGTCTTCAGGCTAAGAGGCCGGCCGGAGATAGACTGGGAGACTCTCCAGGTGAACAGTGGCACCGTGAGGATTGAGTGAAGACCCGCAGGGCTACAGTAAGTGACAGTTATCACTACTAGTACTTGGTGGTGACTGGTGAGAGGGAGAGACACCTCGACCTTGGCGACCTTGCCAGGATTTAAGTACAAGAGAGAATCCCGACAATACACAGGTTATATATAAGTATCTGCATGTTTTGTTCACCATAACGAACCACTAAGTTGGTATTATGAGTAAAAAAGAAACGAGGAGTGACTGCCACACACCAGCCAGCCACTCGCTGCCACTCACTCCCTCAACACCTCACTCGCCCACATTCTCCTCCCACCATACTGTTTTTGCTTTTATTCACTATATACAGACATTACATATAAGTATCTACATTCGTGTTCACCATAACGAACCACTAAGTTGGCATGTTGAGTGGCAGTGGCAACCAGTGGCAGCTCGTCACTGGTTGCTACTTCCTCCCTCTACTCACCTCACTCACCCACATTCTCCTCCCACAATACTGTTTTTTATTTTATTCACTATATACAGACATTATATATAAGTATCTACATGTTTTGCTCACCACAACTGTACAACTAGTTGATAATAGTTAGTTCAGGCACTAAGAGACGTCGCTACACACAGTCAGGTGGCGGCTGCCTCCCTCACACATTCAAGGTCAGACGCACTAAAATTTCACCTCAGCAATACTGTTTGTGGTATTATTACCCTATATACAGACATTATATATAAATATCTACATGTTTTGTTCACCATAACTGTTCAACTAAGCCGGTATAATGCCCAAAGAGCATAGTGGCCACCCCTACCAACATGACAAATCATGCAGATGTTGCCACACCCAATCACCAAAATAGCTTCTGCCCCACATTCCTTTTGCTGTTATTACACTGTATATACTCGTTATATATAAGTATCTACATTCGTGTTCGCCATAACAGGCCACTAAGTTGGTATGCTGAGTGGCTGTGGTAGTGGCAGCCAGTGGCAGCCCACCACTGGCTGCCACTCCCTCCTTCCCTCACCTGACTCGCCACCATTCTCCTCCCACCATACTGTTTTTGCTTTTATATACAGACATTATATATAAGTATCTGCATGTTTTGTTTACCATAGCGAACAACTAAGCTGGTATAGTGAGTCCAGACAGTAAAAGGTGGTCACACAGAGTCACCAGACAATGCTACTTCCCTCCCCACCAAGATTACTTCTACCACTACAGCGCTAATTATCACAACAATCCTGCTATTATCAGAATACTGGTCATTTTTATCACAGTCAGGGGTCTTCTGTAATAATATCATCGCTAAATAATAGCATGAACATGTATATTATGGCATTTTTATGCGATGCTGTAGCCACAAGCTGAACAGCAGTGCTGTGAGCTCATGCTCCGTGCATCAGGCTTGGTAGCTCACTCAATACTGAGGCCCCTCACACCCGGGAATTTGGCCCATGATTTTTTTTAAAATGGCGTCTGTTTACAAGAGTCCTGATGAAGGTATGGTGAACCCCATGTATCTGTGGGCCGTTTAAATCTTGCATAGTACAGGCATACCTCAGAATGCGAGTTTAATCCGTTCCTGGAGACGCCTCGCCTTCCGAAAACTCGCATTCCGAAGTTAATTTCCCCATAAGAAATAAAGGGAAATGAATTAATCCGTTCCTGACTACCCCAAAAACCCCACGTCAAACTAAATTTTTATACCTAATTCATCTAAATAAACCTACAAAACTATGTTCCAGTTATTACTTACCTTGCTGTCGAGTGCTGTAGGCGTATGGAAGATGGTGAGGAGGGGAGAGGAGGAGAGGAGTTACTGTTTGGAAGGGGAGTCCCCTTCCATAATCACATCAGGCAGTGAGGACCTTTCTGGTGTGCTCTCCCTGGGACGTTTAACCTGAGTGCCACTAGGTCCTGGTTGAGGCTCACTGCTCGATTTCCTCACCACAAATTTGTCCATGGAAGCTTGCTTTTCCCTTCTTCGCAAGCTCTCTCTGTAGTAAGGCATCACATTGTCATTGAAAAGATTAAGACAACGGCCTACTACAGCTTTGTCTGGGTGAGTATGTTCAATAGTTGTTTGAATCTCTTCCCACATCTGACACACCTTCTTAATTACTGCAGAAGGGACACTCGCTGGTGCTGTTGGTGCTGCTGCCACCTCCTCCTCCACTGCAGAATCATTCGCTGCTGTGTTGGCTTGCTGTTCCTGTTGAAAGGCTAGGAGTTCTTCGGTGGTCAGTTCTTCGTTGTGTTCTTCCACCAACTCCTCCACATCATCACCATCCAATTCCAAGGCCATTTGCTGGCCTAGACTAACAATTTCCTCAACAATAGGCGCATCATTTATAGGCTCAAACCCCTCAAAGTCTAGTTCTCTCACACCTTCAGGCCACAATTTTCTCCAGCCAGAGATCAGGGTTCTTTGAGTCACTTCTTGCCAGGCTTTGTCAACGAGTTTTAAAGCACTACAAATGTTAAAATGCTCTCTCCAGAACTCTTTGAGGGTGAGGTTTGTGGCTTCAGTCACTTCAAAACATTTCCGGAAAAGTGCCCTTTCATACAGTTTCTTAAAATTCGCTATGATTTTCTGGTCCATAGGCTGAATTAGAGGAGTGGTGTTAGGAGGAAGGAATTTAACTGTGAGGAATTTATTGTATTGAGGCATCAAATCATCTTCCAAGCCTGGAGGATGAGCAGGAGCATTGTCAAGGAGAAGCACGGCTTTGAGTGGCAATTGTTTCTCCTGCAGATATTTTTCTATGGCAGGGCACACCACTTCATTCACCCACTCCGAAAAAATAAGCCTAGTGACCCATGCTTTTTTATTAGACTTCCACATCACAGACAAACGGGTTTTCTGCACATTATACTGTTTGAAAACCCTTGGATTTTCAGAATGATACACTAGCAAGGGTTTAATTTTCAAATCGCCACTCGCATTTGAACACAGCACAAGCGTAAACCTATCTTTCATAGGCTTGTGTCCAGGCAAGGATTTTTCCTCCTTGGTAATGTATGTCCTCTTAGGCATTCTTTTCCAAAACAGTCCTGTTTCATCACAATTAAACACTTGTTGCGGTAGGTATTCCCCAGTCTCTGCAAACTCTTTAAATTCGTCAATAAATCGTCCAGCGGCTGGTTTGTCTGAGCTGGCTGCCTCCCCATGCCTTGTAACACTATGGATACCACTTCTCTTTCTAAATTTTTCAAACCAGCCCCTGCTTGCCTTAAACTCTTTCTTATCTGCATCACTCGTTGCAGGGGTCTTCTTTAGAAGGTCTTCGTGCAACACCCTGGCTTTCTCAGAAATAATGGCCTCCGAAACACTATCACCCCTCAACTCCTTGTCATGTATCCAAATTAATAACAACTTTTCCACTTCTTCAAGTATTTGTGGTCTTTGTGCCGTTAATGTTCTTACTCCTTTTGCCACATTAGCACTCATAATCTTATTTTTCTTCTTAAGTATAGTGCATATTGTTGATGTGGCTTTCTTGTACTGCCTACAAAGTTCAACAACACGTGTACCGTTCTCATGCTTCCGAATGATCTCTTGTTTCTCCTCTATTGTCATCCTCACATGAGCTTTCTGGCCTTTATCCTTACCACTGGCTTTCTTGGGACTCATGGTGAGATATATAATAACAAATTGTATAGACAAATCACCAAAAATCCAACAAAACACTGAAAATCCGCGACAAGAATTGATGTGGGGTAGTCACTGAGCGCGAGACAATGGTGAACTGAGGGGCAGAGGGGCGATGATCGCCGAACGACCACGCGCTAGGTCGGCTGTACGCGTATCAACAAACTCGCGTCCAAACTCGCCTCCCGAAGTAACCATCGCCTTCCGAGACAAATTTTTGGAGTAAATAAACCTCGCCTTCCGAAAACCTCGCATACAGGGACAATCGCATTCCGAGGTACCACTGTACTCCAATACATCATATGATGTGGTGTGCAAGTTACTGCAAGTCACTGAACATATCATATGATGTGTTCAGTGACTTGCACATCATATAATGTGTTGCGCACTTAAAGGGTTAATGGTTAACCAGAATAGGGGTTTGTTTTGTGGTGCTTACCTTTCTGGGTGCCTGTCCTGGTCCATGGCAGATATAGAATGCTCCAAATCACTCGTGCATTTCTATGGGCCATTGCTCCTCGTGCCTCTGTGAGGGGGGGCCAAGTTCTGGCTCATGGTCCCTGGTAGGCCTAGAACTCCACCCACATTAACTGATGCAAAATAGTTCGGGTATCCTTATCTGCCTGGATAGCTCCGAGAAGCCTCTGGGACTCACCCAGAATATGGCATTTCATTATGTGGTACTACAACACTGGGTTTTTCCACAAAATATCCTTGTAACATAGAGGTGCATCCTAGGTCAGGGGTGTGTCTTTTTCGCCGGCAAATACAGCAAATTTTCCTGAATAGTCTAGTTATTGTGCAACCCATACACTTTATTAACTGTCAGTATCCAGTGAAGCTCATACAAAGTAGTTACTGTATAGTGCAAAGCAGAGATCTGTATTATATTATCAACATATTACACACTTTATCATACCTAAAATTATCATTATTTTTCAGTCTTGAAAAGCAGCGTGCAGAAGTTCTGTCCCTCTTGCAATGATGTCATCCATATTCGTCGAAATAATTGCAACTGTGGGTATAGCTTTATTGATGCCAGACGTAAAGCTGAGGAGGAAAGCGAGGCTCAGACAGAAGTAGAGAGACCAGAAAATGTAAATCTTTCAGGTTTACCCGGTAAGCTCAATATTAATTTTATGCATTGTGTTTAATATCAAAATAGTACCGTCTTCAGAGTACAGTCCTTGCACCACTGCTTTTCCTTATTCTTATATCAGATATAGACTCAAATACAAGTCACAGCTTCGTATCATCCTTTGTAGATGACACAAGAATCAGCATGAAAATTAACTCTGTTGTAGACATTGAAAAACTACAAGCAGATATTAAAGTTTTCGACTGGGCAGCAGAAAATAACATGTTTAACCACCACACTGCTCGGGCTCCAAATATGGCAAATCCCTGATGCGCAGGAAATAAATTGTTTGCAATTTTTTTTTTCCTTTTCAAAATGTTAAATACCCTTCCCTGATCACATATATGTAGAAATAAAATCATTATTGTACTTACTTTGTTCGCAGTGGGGTAAAGAAAATGTCGTGTGACATCACAGTTTGGGTGGTCGCCCATGGCGTAGACTCTCGAGCCAGTCGCACGCCAACTTTAACAAGCGCGAGATGCCACAAATATTTTTTTGTTCTATTTTCTAGGGGGAGCCCTGTTGGCTCCCTGGAGCTATCCAGGCTGAATGGATATGTATAACTTTCTGGTATCAGTCAAAATGCTAGGAGTTCTTGCCTACTGGGGACCACGAGCCAGAACCTGGCCCCCCTCAGAGAGGCACGAGGAGCAATGGCCTATAGAAACCCTCTTGTGGTTGGGAGCATTCTATGCCATCGACTGGGATAGGCACCCAGAAAGGTAGGCACCCCAAAACAAACCCCTATTCTGGTGAAAATATTGCTACCGAAAGCCGAATGAGTGGACAGAACTCCCCAAACAAAATTATCAAACTAGCATGACATCATCACGTCGCCGTGCCACCGTCTGCGCAACCCCCCCCTCCCTCCCCAGGAAGGGGGAAGGGGGAGCCCCAGACCCTCCACTTCGGCGATCCAACTGGCAGTTCTTGTCTGATGGAATTACAGGCTGGTCGAGTGCCTCTGGCTCCAGGTTTTGTTTCAGTTCTGTGCCTTGTGGTGTGGACTGTCTCTACTGGTGAAGTGTGAGCCAGGAGTAAGATTCCACGGTACTTGGGCTGCATGTGCCTAGGGCTATCTTCCCTAGGTGCCCCTGTAAGTACTGCCCTTGGGGCTTGGGGCCACCTTCCACAAGTTACCTTGGGTTCTACCTCCTCTGTGTTCTTTACTGCTCGTTACTGGGCCGCCCTTGGAGTCGGCTGGGGTTTTGTTGCCCTAGTTTGTCTCTGGGTAGGTGGTAGTTTTTGTCACTGTTAGGGGCGTGGGGTACCGCACAGCTAGTTTTCACCTATAACAGCGGCCGGCTCTGTTCCGCTTGGTTACGTTGTCCTCTTGCGGGGGTTTTCTTTTGTTTTTGTTTTCTGCCTGGTGGGGGGGGGGGGAGTCTGTCTTGTCCCCTTTACTGTACTAGGGGTGTATATTTTATCTATAATTTCTACTTTTGGTGGTACTCCCCGCTTGGCCCCTGTGATTGGACACGTCCCAGGGGTTTAGCTTTAAAAGTTTGTTTGGTAGACTTGGGTGCCGGTTCACAGTACCCTGCCTGGGCTTCCCTTAGCATGTTACCAAGGCTAAGGACCCTGGTAAACCCCATGGGGGCTACGTGGTCCGATGGATGTGACTCCTGAGTCCCCCCTCGCGTCTTGCGAGTTTGTAGGTTGCTCTGTTCCCTTGTCTTAGGGTGACACTCATCGGTTTTGCCTCCGCCATGCTGCCTGTTGGGTCGGTGATTCTTTTGACCCGGAGTCGTGCAACGTGTGTTGTCTGAACGTTCTCCAGTTCACCCAAGCCACTGATATTGATTTGCGGGTGCAGGCAGCTATGGCGTTGCATGCTAGATTTAGGTTGCTGCAACGTGCTTGGTTGGTTGCGGCCTCGGATACTCCGAGACTGTCCTGTTTTGCTTATAGGGAACCGAACTTGTGGGAGTCGCTTCGGCTCTGGTTCTGTCTGCCCCTCCTAGCCCTTCCTCCTCTGTTGTTCATCCAGTTCCCCCTCCCCCTTGCTTCCGGCGCCAAAGCGTCTGAAGGTTTCCGAGTCGGGGCAGGGTCTAGTTGATGTTGAGACTCTGGCAGTATCGGGGATGTCCCCTTCTGGGATTGCGGCGAAGGCATTCGAGCCTGGGCCTTCAGCCGGAGCTTCTGGGTCTGGCCAGTGGGCCCCCTTCGTACCTGCTTTTTCTGCTGTTCCCGCTTTTTCTTTAGAAGCGCGGGGTTTGCAGGCTGGCTCGGCCCCAGTTCTCAGGGAGAGGTTTTTGGGGCTTGGGAGGGGCTGACTTGGGGGCCTTGGGCCCCTTTGGACCCTGCCTGGGTTTTTCTGCCCTCAGAGTGGTGCTTAGTGTTACAAGGAGAGGGGTTCTCCTTTGCTCCCTCTTCGTACGAATTGGATTTGGTGTTCTGCCTCTCCCGAGGTTCGGTTCTGTGATCCCGTGGGTTCCTCGGTTCGGTCTTTCTGGAGGTTTTCGGCTTCCTGTGTCCCGTCTTCTGAGGTGCAGGAAGCCCTTGCGGCTTACATCCTGCGCAACCCGGATTATGCTTTCGCGATGGATCCGCGTTCCTTTGTATACGGTTCATCTTGTCTGTACTGGGTTCGTTATGAAGTTCCGGAGTCATCCTGGTTGGCAGACTGTCCTCTCTTTTCATTGGAGGCTTGGCACACGTTCTGTCGATCCCATGCACTTGACTGGTGAGAGACTCAGACGGCGTCTCGGGTTTTCCTGGGAGGCGATTTTGAGCACCTCAGTGCCTGTTTATTCGCCCCTGCCCTTCCTGCGGGATGTTGGTGTTGCATGTGAAGCTGCAACTTCACATGCAGCTTCCCTCTCTTTCGGCTGCCTTGGTTGCGGAGGATTTGCGTACGTATGGCCTGGTACCTGGTTGATACCTGGTTGATGGGGTTCTGGGAGTTCTTCTACTCCCCAAGCCCGGCCCAAGGCCAGGCTTGACTTGTGAGAGTTTGGTCCACTAGGCTGTTGCTTGGAGCGGCCCGCAGGCCCACATACCCATCACAGCCCAGTTGGTCTGGCACTCCTTGAAGAAAACAATCTAGTTTTCTCTTGAAGGTGTCTATGGTTGTTCCGGCAATATTTCTGATGCTCGCTGGTAGGATGTTGAACAACCGCAGACCTCTGATGTTTATACAGTGTTCTCTGATTGTGCCTATGGCACCTCTGCCCTTCACTGGTTCTATTCTGCATTTTCTTCCATATCGTTCACTCCAGTACGTTGTTATTTTACTGTGCAGATTTGGGACCAGGCCCTCCAGTATTTTCCATGAGTATATTATTTGGTCTCTCTCTTGTCTCCTTTCTAGTGAGTACATTTGGAGAGCTTTGAGACGATCCCAATAATTTAGGTGCTTTATCTCGTCTATGCATGCTGTAGATGTTCTCTGTATTCCCTCTATTTCAGCAATCTCTCCTGCTCTAAAGGGGGGAAGTGAGTACTGAGCAGTACTCAAGATGGGACAACACAAGTGATTTGAAGAGTACAACCATTGTGATGGGATCCCTGGACGCGAAGGTTCTCGTAATCCATTCTATCATTTTTCTGGCTGACGCAATACTTGCTTGGTTATGCTCCCTAAACGTTAGGTCATCGGACATCATTATTCCCAAATCCTTGACATGCTGTTTTCCTAATATGGGCAGATTCGATTGTGTTTTGTACCCTGTATTATGTTTCAAATCCTCATTTTTGCCGTATCTGAGTACCTGGAATTTATCATCGTTAAACATCATGTTATTTTCTGCTGCCCAATCGAAAACTTTGTTAATGTCTGTTTGTAGTTTTTCAATGTCTTCAACAGAGGTAATTTTCATGCTGATTTTTGTATCATCTGCAAAGGATGACATGAAGCTGTGACTTGTATTTTTGTCTATATCAGATATGAGAATAAGGAACAGCAGTGGTGCAAGGAATGTACCTTGAGGTACAGAGCTTTTAACTGCACTAGGACTAGATTTTACTTGATTGACTGTTACTCTTTGTGTTCTGTTCGACAGGAAATTGAGTATCCAGCGTCCTACTTTACCAGTTATACCCATTGACCTCATTTTGTGTGCAATTACTCCATGGTCACATTTGTCAAATGCCTTTGCAAAGTCTGTGTATACAACATCTGCATTCTGTTTTTCTTCTAATGCCTCAGTGATTTTGTCATAATGAACAAGAAGCTGTAAGAGGCACGATCTTCCTGCTCTAAATCCATCTTGGCCTGGATTGTGGAGGTCATTGGTTTCCATGAATCTAGTGACCTGATTCCTGATCACTCTCTCAAATACTTTTATTATGTGGGACATTAGTGCAACTGGTCTATAATTCTTTGCCAATGCTTTGCTACCTCCCTTGTGTAGAGGGGCTATGTCTGCTGCTTTCAGCGCATCTAGTATCTCCCCTGTGTCCAAGGTCTTCCTCCACACTATACTGAGTGCCTATGCTACTGGCACTTTGCATTTCTTTATAAATATTGAATTCCATGAGTCTGGAATTCAAGCAGGGCCTGCTTGCTTCGACCCAGCATTTCTTTTCGCTCCTTGAGTCTTGTCTACGCTTTTTTGTCCTTTGCTGTTTGCGGAGTCTGCGGTAGTGCAGTACCTGCAGGCGGCTTCAGTTAGTTGTCGACCTATGTCAGGCTTGTTAGTGCTCCGTGGGGCTCATGGGGGGCCTTCCTGGGAGGGTCATGCCAGGGCTTGGGGTTCCATTCATCGTGGTAGGCTGGTGGTGCCAGATTCGGAGCATGCGCCACCTTTGGTACTGTTTTTTTCTGCTTGGCGCGGGGATCGCCCTGTCCGCCACTCAGGTTCTCGTAAGGTGCGTCGGCTCTTTTGCTGTTCGTCCCTTTCACGAGGTGATGGGGGGTGGGAGGCTCGCTCTGTTTGCTTGCGCCTGGTCCCATGATTCGTGGGCCTTTTGGGTCTTTTGTGCAGCCTGTGGTGGCATTGGGTGGCAGTTTTGTTGTGGGGCATCAGGGTTACCATTTTTGTTGTCTTCCCTTCAGGTTGAATCTGGCGCTGCGAGTTTTCACACGCCTTACTCGGGTCGTGGTGGCTCGTCTTCATCTGTTAGGTGTTCGGGTTCCAGCCTACCTCGATGACTGGCTGGTTTGGGCTCCCAGCCAATCCATGTGTCTGCTCGCCAGGGATTTGTTTCTTTTCCAGCTCGCTGGATTTGGGTTCTTAGTAAACTGAAGGAAGTCCCATCTGGTTCCCTCTCAGGTTCGGTCTTGGCTGGGTCTGGTTTGAGTCGCTCATACCGCTTCCTTGTCTCTTCCTCCGGCGGTTCTGCCCTGTCTGCATTCCTGCCTTCGTCTGTTCCTGAGGGGCTTCCAGGTCACGAGGTGGTTGTTCGAGATTTTGTGCGGGAGCCTGAACTTTGCCATGATGGTCTACCCGCCGGGTCAAGTGTGACTTCGTCGGCTGATCTGGTTCCTTCGGGGACGGCCCTTCCGCCACTCTTGTGATTGTTGGGTTTGGCGTCCGGGGGCTTTGCATTGGTTGCTGCATCACCGGCTTTCTCTTCGGGTTTTTTTGGGCTCACAGTACGGTCAGGGAGTTCGCAGCGGTATGGATGTCGCTTTGGAGGGTTCAAGTCGCTCGCGGATCAACGATCTGACTCCATTCGGACTGCTCCCCGGTGGTTCATTGCCTGAACCGAGGGGGGTTCAATATGGTCCTTGGCTCTTTGGCGCTGGTTGCTTCGGGTGACTCGTCTGCTGAGTTCTCAGGGGTTTGGCTCTCCTGGCGGTTCACTTCCGGAGGGTGTGTGCAACATCCTGGAGAATGGCCTGTCTCATTTCCTTCCCCTTTCCACGGAATGGACGGTCGATGCCGACTCCTTCATTTGGCTGTGCCAGACGCTCGGGACTCCAGACATGGATCTCTTTGCGTCAGCGTGGTCGAGGCGTCTCCCGGTTTATGTGGCACCTTTCCCGACTGCAAGGCTGTCGGGGTTGATGCCTTTCGGCTGGACTGGGCGAGGTGGGGTTACCTGTACCTCTTTCACCCGGTTCAGCTGTTGCTCCAGGTCCTGGAGACTTGGAGACATACCAGGGAAGAGTTGTCTTTCTGGCTCCTTGGTTGCCGGCCCAGCCTTGGTTTGAGGCGCTGCTTGCTCGGTGTACGAACCCCAGGGTCTTCCCACGGCTCCGCCTCTTTCAGCAGATCGGTCCAGCCTGGTATGAGGCTGGTTCGGTCTTCTCGAGTCTTCACGTCAGGTGTTTTTAACTCTAGTTTATTATCATTTGTATGGTTTGTAGGTGGCTTCATTTTTGGTCTCCCACCTGCGTGCTTCGTCTCGGCGGCAGTATGAAGTTTCCTGGTGGTCCTTCCAGTTCTTCCTATCACTGCGTAAGTATTCTTTGGTCTCTGATAGGCTTGTTCTATCCTTTCTCTCTTGGTTGTTTCAGGACCGTCATCTTATGCCTAATACTGTTGCCTCGTATCATGCAGAGCTGGCGGAGGCGCTTCAGCTTGCTTTCAGTGTTGATGTTACTTCTGCCCCGTTCCGTAACCAGTTTCTGGCGTTGTTTCACCTCTGTCCTGGTCTTTGGACCGGGTGCTCTCGTTTCTTTCTTTTTCTTGGTTTGTTGTGGCCCCTTCCGTTCAGGATTGTTTTTTTAAGGCTCTTTTCCTGTTGGCATTGGCCTTTGGGGGTCAAGTCGGGGAGCTTCAAGCTCTCCTCTGGCGCAGGGGTTTCTGGTCTTTCGGTCCTGGAGGTCATTTTGTTCGGTTGCAGCCATCTCCTTCTTTTCTGGCAAAGAATGAGACGGCTGCATTTCTGAGGGAATGTTGGGTTGTTGATGCTTGGTTGGTGAGGCCAGGTGTCCATCATTTGTTGTGTCCGGTTGCGGCTCTCCCCTGTTACTTGCGTGCCACGGCTTCGATGGCCGGGAATGAGCTTTGGGTTGACCCAAAGTCTAGCCAGCCTGCGGTTTATCCCCGTACCCACGACGTGTAAGTTTGCAACTTTGGCTGCCGTCTTTGGCAACATGTCCTGGGTTGACCTTTGGGCATGGCGTTTTTGGAGGTTGAACAGGGTCCTAGTAGCTCGCTACCTGGTAAATGTTCCTGGGTCAGGTAGGGCCTGCGTTGCATTGTGTAGGCGGTTGCAGCCAGTTGTCTCGACTTCGCGTTGAGGAGTGAGGATGGACCACCTCCAAGGTAAGTCCCTCTTTTTCCTTATCTGTAGGTAAACACCCTCTCTCCCTCCGGTCGGCAGTGTTTTTCGCAGTTTTCTGGGGGAAGCCTTGTTAGCTTCTCGGAGCTATCCAGGCTGATTTGCTAATGTCAGACTTTGGCATCAGTCATGTGTGTGGAGTTCTATGAGCCCACCAGGGACCACGAGCCAGAACCTGGCCCCCTCACAGAGGCATGAGGAGCAATGACCTATAGAAAACCCCTGTGTGGCTGGAAGCATTCTTTGTATTCACCTAGTTGTGTTTGCGGGGGTTGAGCTTTGCTCTTTCGGCCCGCCTCTCAACTGTCAATCAACTATTTACTAGCTACTATTTTTTTTTTCCACACCACACACACACACACCCCAGGAAGCAGCCCGTGACAGCTGACTAACTCTCAGGTACCTATTTACTGCTAGGTAACAGGGGCATTCAGGGTGAAAGAAACTTTTCCCATTTGTTTCTGCCTGGTGTGGGAATCGAACCCGCGCCACAGAATTACGAGTCCTGTACGCTATCCACCAGGCTACCAGGCCCTGTCTGCCATTGACCGTGTTTGCTACTAAAAGCCGAACAAGTGAATAAAACTCCCCAAACAGAAATGAGCAAACGAGTATGACGTTACATGTCGCTGCGCCGCCGTTTGTGCAGCTCCCCCCTCTGCGGGAGGGGGAAGGGGGAGCCCCAGACCCCCGCACTGGCCATCCACACTCCAGTTCAGAGGCTGATGCTATAGGCAACTGTCATGTGCTCTGGCTCTAGTGGTTGTTTCAGTACTGTGCCTTGTGTGTTGTGATTGTCTTCTAGGTGGTGCGTGAGCCAGGAGCGATTCTTCGGTACTCGGACTGCATGCGCCTAGGGTTTCCTTCCCTAGGTGCCCAGTAAGTACTGGTCTTGGGGCCACCTTCCACAGGTTCCTTGGGTTCTACCTCTGCTAAGCATTTTACTGCTTGGTTTTCAGGCACCCTTTGTGTGCTAGGGTGTTCTGTTTCCCTTGTTCACCTTAGGGTAGGGGGCAGTTTGCACTGGTAGGGACACAGGGTACTGCACAGCTTGTTTTCACCAATCATAGCAGCTGGCTCTGTTCCGCCTGGGTACGCTGCCCTCTTGCGGGGATTTCTTTTTCTTTTTGTTGCCTGCCTGGTGGAGGGGTCTGCCTTGGTTCTTGCCTCCTGTGTACTGATTACTCTTCTTAATTCTGTTGGTTCCCCCTGCTTGGTCCCCGTGAGTATACACATCCCGGGGGTACAGTTCTTAGAAAGTTGATTGGTAGACATGGGCGCCGGTTAGCAGTACCCTGCCTGGGCTTCCTTGAGCGTGAGTTCCATTTCAGGACACTGAGAATCCCCATGAGGGCACTTGGGTCCGATGGACGTGACCCCTGAGTCTCCCCTCGCCTTGTGCAAGTTTGAGGGTTGCTCTGTCCCCTTGTCTCTGGGTGATTCTTCCTGTTTTAGCCTCCATCTGCTGCCTGTGGGGTCGGTGGCACCTTCGACCCTGAGTCCTGCGAATTTTGTTGCTTGTTTGTGACTCAGTTACCCAATCTTATGCTGACTATGCGGGCGCAGGCAGCATGGGCGTTGCATGTTGGGTTCAGGTGGTTGCACCGCGCTAGGTTGTTTGCTCACCGGAAGCCCCGAGACTACCCCGTTTTAGTTGTTGTGACGGGGCTTGGGGGTGTTGGTTGCTTCGGTTTTGTTTCCTTCCACCCCCCTTGTCTTTCCCCTGTTGTGATTTCGTCTGGTGTCCCCACCCCCCCCCCTTCCTCCCTACATCCAGATCCTTACCGTCTGTGGGTTCGGGGTCGGGGTGGGGCTTCCATGGTCTTGAGACTCGGGCGGTCTTGGGGATTTCCCCTTCCGGGGTAGCGACGGAGGCATTTGAGCCTGTTCCTCCAGCCGTTTTGTATGAGTCTGTCAGTGGGCTCCCTTCCTTAGTACTTTTCCGGCTGCCCCGGCTTTTTCTTGTGAGTCTGGGGCTTTGGGGGGACGGCTCAGCCCCGGGCCCTGCCGTGAAGGTTCCCGGGGGCTGGGGAGGGGCTGACTAGGGAGGCCTCGGGCCCTGTTGGACCTCCAGGGTTTTTTACCCTCTGTGTGGGGCTTACAGCTACGGGGAGTGGAGTTTTTCCTTTCCCTCTTCTGCGTACGAGTTGTTGGGCGTCGGCTCCTCCCCAGGTTCGGTACCTTGTCCCTTTGGGTCCGTCGGTTCTGTCCTATAAGTGGGTACTCTTTTCCGTTTTCTCACCTTCTTCTCTGTGACGGGACTTCTCTGTCATGTCCGGGGTCATGTTGCCCTCTTATTGGGGTTCTACATGACTTTTGGTCTAGTGTGTGACTGTGCCTTCATGAGCCTTCGTGATTTTGAGCTTGCTTCTGTAGGATCTCGAAGGTTTGGGAAGGTCTTCGCTTCTTCCTATATTATTGGAACGTCTCTCGTCTTCCAGTGAGGCTTACCTCCAGTCCTTTCTAGGACTCGTTGGTCCTCTTCCATGCTTCTTCTTGGTTTTCAGTACTGTCTCGTTTTTTCTGGGGGGAGCCCCTTCGGCTCCCCGGAGCTTACTAGGCTGATATGCCAAAGTCTGATGTTAGCATCAGTCATGTGTATGGAGTTCTGTGGGCTTACCGGGGAGCACGAGCCAGAACCTGGACCCCTCAGAGAGGCATGGGAAGCAATGTTCTATAGAAACCCCCGTGTGGTTGGAAGCATTCTATGTCTGCCATCGACCGGGTCAGGCACCCAGAAAGGTAAGCATCCCATAACAAAACCCTATTCTGGTAAAATTATTGCCACCAAAAGCCAAACAAGTGGATAGAACTCCCCTAAAAGAAAAGAGCAAACGATCATGATGTCACACGTCGCCGCGCCGCTGTCTGCTCAGCTCCCCCTTTCCCGGGAGGGGGAAGGGGGAGTCCCAGACCCCTCACGCTGGCTATCCACCCATCAGTTCTAAGGCTGATGCTAACAGGCTGAGGTTGTGTGCTCTGGCTTCAGTGGTTGTTTCAGCACTGTTCCTAGTGTGTGGTGACTGTCTTCTAGATGGTGTGTGAACCGGGAGTGATTCTCCAGTACCGAGCTGCATGCACCTAGGGTTTCTTTCCCTAGGTGCCCTGTAAGTTCTGCCCTTGGGGCTTGGGGTTACCTTCCACAAGTTCCTTGGGTTCTGCCCTTGCTAGGCCATTTACTGCTTTGTTTTCGGCCGCCCTTTGTGTGCTAGAGTGTTCTGTCTCCCTTGTTCGCCTTCGGGTAAGGGACAGTTTGCACTGGTAGGGGCACAGGGTACTGCGCAGCTTGTTTTCACCAATTATAGCGGCCGGCTCTATTCCGCCTGGGTACGTTGTCCTCTTGCAGGGTTTTCTTTTTCTTTTTGTATGTCTGCCTGGTGGGGGATCTGCCTTGGTTATTTCCCCCTGTGTACCGAGTGCTCTTCACTCTTCTGGTGGTTCCCCCTGCTTGGTCCCCATGAGTGTACACGTCCCGGGGGTTCAGTTCTTAGAATTTTGTTCGGTAATTGTGGGCACCGGTTAGCAGTACCTTGCCTGGGATTACCTGGATGTGAGTCCCTGTAGGTAAATGCTCAGGGCCCCTGGAAAACCCCTAGGGGGCGCGTGGGTTCGATGGTTGTGGCCCCGGAGCCCCCCCTTGCTTTGTGCGGGGTTCGTGGGTTGTTCTGTCCCCTTGTCTCAGAGTGACTCTCATTGTTTTGCCTCCGTCTGCTGCCTGTGGGGTCAGTGGCACCTTCGGCCTGGAGTCCTGTGAGTTTTGTTGCTTGTTTGTGGCTTCATTACCCAGTCTTATGTTGACTATGCGGGTGCAGGCAGCACGGGCGTTGTAAGTTAAGTTTCAGTGGTACAACACGCTAGGTCGTTTGCTCCCCGGGAACCCCAGGGCCGCCCCGTTTTGGTTGGTGTGACGGGGCTTGGGGGTGTTGGGCACTTCAGTTTTGTTCCTTCCATGTCCCCTTGTCTTCCCGTTATTGGCCTCCCCCCCCCCCCTTTCTCCCTGCATTCGGATCCTTACCGCATGTGGGTTCAGGGTCGGGTCGGGTCGGGGCTTTGCTGGTCTTGAGACTCGGGCAGTCTCCGGGATTTTCCCCTTCCAGGGTAGCGATGGGGGCATTCGAGCCTGTTCCTCCAGCTGTGTTGTATGAGTCTGCCAGTGGGCTCCCTTCCTTAGTATTTGTCCGGTTGCCCGGGTTTTTTCTAGTGAGGCTGGGGCTTTGGAGGAATGGCTCGGCCCCGGGACTTACCTTGTGGGTTCTCGGGGCTGGTGAGGGGCTGATGTTTGGACCCCTCCTGGGTTTTTCTACCCTTTGGGCAGGGCTTGTAGTTACAAGAGTGGGGTTCCCCCCCCCCCCCCCCTCCTCCCTCTCCATACATGTTTTTGGGTGTCGGCCCCTCCTCGGGATCAGTTCGTCGTCCCTTCGATCCATCGGGTCTGTCCTGTCGATGGATACGTTTCTCCACCCTTCATCTTGGGACCGGCCTTCACAGTCATGTTCCCTTTTCTCGGGGTTCTGCATGAATTTTGGTCTCGGGTGCGACTTTGCCTTCCGTGCCTTCGTGGTGCTTCACGTTTGCTTTTTTATATTCTGGAAGATTCTGGAAGATTTTGTTTCTTCCCGTATTTTTGGAACGTCTGTTGTTTTCCGGTACTTTCTGGGCCTTGCTGGTCCTTCTCCAGGGTTTTCGTTTTTCGGTCCTGTTTCGGTCTTTCATGTTTGTCTCTTCAATCCGTGCACTGTCTTGTGCTGCACAAGATTGCCAGATTGGGCTCCTTGTAGCCCGGTTTTGCTCTTTGTAGCCCAAATGGGAAGTTGTGCTTTGTTTCTTTTCGCTCCTTCCTGCTCTTTTCAACTACGGTTGGCGGCTGCCCTGTGTTCTCTCATATGAGATTGGGTCGTTAACAACACTATTGTCTATTTTGTAGTCACATTCGTGGTTTATTCTTCAGCTCGCGACTTCTGGAGACCCATGTCTGGCATCCCTGCTGCGCATGTGCTGTGGTTGTTTGTTTTGATACGGGCGGTGTGCACGTGTGGTGGTGTTTTGGGTCCATTTTCTCTCAGGTGCTTCACCTCTCACTCTTCTCCGTTCTCCAGTCCATGCCCGGTGTCACCTGGGAGTGTTCTGGATTGCTGCTATGGGGCGGACGTGGGGTTTTCCTTGCGTATGGGTTTGGGGCTCCTCCGTCACCTCTACCCTCTTCTCCTGCATGTGTGGCTCTGCCTTCTTCCACTTGCAGTGCTCCCCGAATCTTCTCGACTATGTTGTGTCGTGACACGTTAGTGCCTACGTTCGGCAGGTGAGTTTATGCGGTCTGGCTTCTCTTTGGCCAGGCGCTGGTTAGTAGTTTTTGGATACGAATATAGGAACATCGGAACATATGTGACTGCGGCAGGCCTAATGGGCCGTACGAGCCAGCTCCTATTTATTCCCATTCAGTCCCACTCTTATGCATGTCCAGCCCATGCTTGAGTCCAGATAGGGGCCCTACCTCCACCAGGTTATGAGGTACAATGGTTGGGGTATATGTTATGGAGTACGTGTTCCTGTCTGGATGTTCTGAGGTGACATTTTGCAGCAGTTTTCATGCTGTGGATTTCTGGGGGGAGCCCCGTCAGCTCCCCGGAGCTATCCAGGCTGAATGGATATGTATAACTTTCTGGCATCAGTCAAAGTGCTAGGAGTTCTTGCCTACCGGGGACCACGAGCCAGAACCAGGCCCCCTTAGAGAGGCACGAGGAGCAATGGCCTATAGAAACCCCCTTGTGATTGGGAGCATTCTGTGTTTGCCATCGACTGGGACAGGCACCCAGAAAGGTAGGCGCCCCAAAACAAACCCCTATTCTGGTGAAATTATTGCTACCAAAAGCCGAACGAGTGGACAGAACTCCCAAAACAAAATTATCAAACTAGCATGACGTCATTACGTCGCCATGCCACTGTCTGAGCAACCCCCCCCCACTCCCCCAGAGGGGGAAGGGGGAGCCCCAGACCCTCCACGCTGGCGATCCAATTGGCAGTTCTTGGCTGATGGTATTACTGGCTGGTCGAGTCCCTCTGGCTCCGGTTTTTGTTTCAGTTCTGTGCCTTGTGGTGTGGACTGTCTCTACCGGTGGGGTGTTGAGCCAGGAGTAAGATTCCACAGTACTCGGGCTGCATGTGCCTAGGGCTATCTTCCCTAGGTGCGCTGTAAGTACTGCCCTTGGGGCTTGGGGCCACCTTCCACAAGTCACCTTGGGTTCTACCTCCGCTGTGTCCTTTACTGCTCGGTACTGGGCCGCCCTTGGAGTCGGCTGGGGTTTTGTTGCCCTGGTTTGTCTCTGAGTAGGTGGTAGTTTTCGTCACTAGTAGGGGCACGGGGTACTGCACAGCTAGTCTTTACCATTAACAGCGGCCGGCTCTGTTCCGCCTGGGTACGTTGTCCTCTTGCGGGGTTTTTCTTTTGTTTTTGTTTTTGCCTGGTGGTGGGTCTGCTTTTACTGTGGTCCCCCTTTCCTGTTCTAGGTGACTTTCTTTTGAATTCTTCTGTTGGCGGTACTCCCCGCTTGGTCCCCGTGAGTGGACACGTCCCGGGGGTTCAGCTTTAGCAGTTTGTTGGTAGATTTGGGCGCTGGTTCGCGGTACCCTGCCTGGGCTTCCCTTAGCGTGTACCAAAGGCTAAGGGCCCTGGGAAACCCCACGGGAGCTCCGTGCTCCTCTAGGTGTATCCCCGGAGTCCCCCTCGCATCCTGCGAGTTTGACGGTTGATCTGTCCCCTTGTCTCAGGGTGACACTCACCGGTTGTGCCTCCGCCATGCTGCCTGTTGGGTCCTTGCTTTTGTGACCCGGAGTCGTCCGATGATTGATGTCGGTATGCGCTCTCCTTCACCCAGGCCACTGGTCTTGATAATCGGGTGCAGGCGGCTGCGGCGTTGCTTGTTGGGTGTGTTGCTGCAACGCTCTTGGTTTGCGGCCCCGGATGCCCCGAGGCTGCCCCGTTTTGGTGGATGGGGTCTGGACTTTGGGGTGGGGGTCGCTTCGGCTCTGGCTCCTTCCGCTTCTTGTTCCTCCCCTTCTGTTCTACTCACTTCCTCCCTTGCTTCCTGCTCCGAACCACAGGAGGGTTTCGGGGTTGGGGCGGGGTCTGGTTGGGTTGAGACTCGGGCGGTCTCAGGGGTTTTCCTCTTCCGGGGTGGTGGCGGAGGCATTCGAGTCGGTTCCTCCTGCCGTGCAGTATGGGTCTGACCAGTGGGCTCCCTTCATTAGTGTTTGCACGGCTGCCCCGGCTTTTCCTTGTTCACTCACTTACTTACATGTCCAACCTGCCCTTGCACCAATAGTGGGGCCCCACCACCACGTTACGTGGTAATTAGTTCCGCACATCACCGGGCCTGTTACCGTGCCGGTCATTCCTCCGGTATTTTCCTGATTCTGAGCCTATCCCTTTTATGCCCATTGTTTCGTGCCCACAATGTGCCGCACGGGTGGCGTGTGCCACTATCCCAGTTTCTATTGTTCGTGGAGATTAGTCAATTAACACAAACACTAAGGAACTACTTATCTTTTGTTGCATATACAGTAGTTGTGGGTGATCGTTGGCGGGCAATGGTGCGGATTGGGCGCACTGAGTGTTGGTATGGTGTCTCGCATGTCTGTTCTAGACCACACTTGCCAGTAGGCTAGTTATTATTCGCTACTCTGCTGGTTATATGCTTGGGCGCCGCCTCAGTTCCCCACAGGTTGGCAGGACTTTTTGTTGGACGTTGGACGGTTTGAGTTCCGTCGTTGGTACTTTGTAGAGCTTTGCTTCTCTAGTTAGGCTCATGAGTTTGGAGCGAGTATCTTCTTGGGATACTCTACTCCTTCCGCCACCCTTGTTCACTGTTCCATCCTTGTTTACTCTTCCCCGCTTGGCGGGATTGCGTCGATGGCTCCTGACTGGGGTGTTTGGTCACCTTGCATGTGTCTTTAGTGCCTTTTGTCCATCTTTTGTTCTTTGTTGGTCTTGTGGGGCTCTGCCCCGGATTTCGGTGCTTTTGTTTTCGTTGTAGACCCCTGGGTCTTTTCCCTGCCTTGACACTTTCCTTGCCTATCTTCGGTGCCTGACTGCACCCTCACATAACCGAGGGAGAGATCATCTCAAGAACCTCAAGATAACCCTGCTGTCCGTAAGGTCCCTCAGGTATGTACGCGCTCCTCTACACATTTTGTGGTTGGTCGTGTGCATTACTTCCCGGCCACTCCTTAGGCCGTATTCGTGGTTTTCCTTACCTAATTCAGTTTTTCCTCCCCCATGCTACACTTTTTTGTGTGTCTGAGTCAGTGCTTCTTGATTATCCTGTTTGGTGCTCCGGTGGACCTCTGTCCATGTTCCACGTCCTGCTTTTGGACTTCTCCGGTGTTCCATTTTGGTACCGAGTTCCTGCGATTTCTGTGTGGTTTTCTGCAGGCTTCGGGTTGCACTGTCTGTGGGGGGGGGGGGTGTGGACTTTTCGGTCTGCCACTCCTGCCTTCCTGGTTCCTTTTTTTGGAACCGGGTTTGCTGGGTTCCGGTCCTAGTTTCGGTTTATCTTTGTTCCTTTTCCGGACTGGGTGTGTTTGTTTTCCTGCGGTTCTCGTCCTCAATGGTTCTCCTCTTGGATGCCTCGGGGATGCGTGTATCATTCTTCCCTGCTGGAGCTGGTTCTCTTGCTCCTTTGGGTTGCAGGGTCACTGTTTTTAGATTCGCGTTTTGCGCTTTCGATCGTGGTGTTCGTTTCTCGTCATTTGTGTCAGCACAGGTGGGTTCGTTATTGGTCTCCCACCTGCATGTTTCGTCTCGGGGGCGGTGTTTGGTTTTCCTATTGCTGCGAACGGTCCTTCAGGCTTTGATAGGGTTGGTTTGTCTTCCCTTCGGGGTTGTTCTGGGACCGTTGTCTGGGATTGTCCTGTCACCTCATGTTGGGTGGTGCTGGCAGAGCCGCTCCTGCTTACGTTCAGTGTTGCGGTTCCTTCTGCTCCATTCCACTTGCTGTCCTGGGCGTTGTTCCCCTCTGGCCTGCTCTTGAGTTTTTGGGCCGTCCTGGTCGTTGGCCTGGGTGGTCTTTTTCTTCTCGGTTTGGTCTTTGTTTTGTCTCTGGTTTTGGTTGTTCAGTTAGGACGTGTGGTATCCGCCTCCCGGTTTCTTCCCTGTTTTACTTATCTTTCGGTAAGGTAGCTCCGGGGAGCCGACGGGGCTCCCCAAAAAAACCAGCGTTGAATGTAATGAAACGCCATTTTCTGGGTGAGTCCCGGAGGCTCCCCGGCATCCCTCCCTCCCTCCTGTCGGCGGCGTTTTCGCGTATTTTGACATCAAGCCTAAAAATTGCCAGTTGGATCGCCGGCGTGGAGGGTCTGGGGCTCCTCCTTCCCCCTCTCGGGAAGGGGGGGGTTGCGCAGATGGTGGCGCGGAGACGTAATGACGTCATGCTAGTTTGATAATTTTGTTTGGGGAGTTTTGTCCACTTGTTCGGCTTTCGGTAGCAATAATTTCACTAGAATAGGGTTTTGTTTTGGGGCGCCTACCTTTCTGGGTGCCTGTCCCGGTCGATGGCAGACATAGAATGCTCCCAATCACAAGGGGGGTTTCTATAGGCCTTTGCTCCTCGTGCCTCTCTGAGGGGGCCAGGTTCTGGCTCGTGGTCCCCGGTAGGCAAGAACTCCTAGCATTTTGACTGATGCCAGAAAGTTATACATATCCATTCAGCCTGGATAGCTCCGGGGAGCCTCCGGGACTCACCCAGAAAATGGTGTTTCGTTACATTCAACGCTGGTTTTTTGTTTGGCCCTTCCGTGTTTCTTCCTGGGGCCTTACTTGTTCCTCTGGGTTAATGGTTGCAAAGGGGGTCATGGCCCCATTTTTCATGGTCTTATCTGGGTCACTCTTTCCTTGCACGTCTTGCAGTGCCTGGCTTCGACCTTCCATATACATTGGATTCTCTATATGGTACTTACCTAGTTGTTCTTCCTTAGTTGTGTTGCGGGTGTTGGGCTCTGGCTTTTTGGTCCCACTTCTCACCTGTCATTTGCTCATGTGCAGGTTCCTGGGCCTGCTGGGCTCTGTCATATCTGCGCTTGAAGCTGTGTGTGGTGTCATTCTCTGCCACATCGCTTCCTCGTGCGTTCCACTTGTCTACTACTCTGACACTGCTCTACTTCTTTCCCATGTCTCTTCGGCTCATTTGGGTTCTCATTTCACCTGTGTCCCCTGGTGCGTGTGCCCCTGGGGTCCCGTAGTCAGTCTTTTTATGCCTTATTGCTTCCTTTGGGAATCTTCGATGTGGTGTTCATGTTCTCGTAGCTCGTATTCCTTGGTTTGGGTACTAGTCTGTTGGCGTTTTCATGTTGTCTCGGTTTCCCTTCTCTCGAATCGCGTTTCGGGACTGTCGTCTCCGATCTCCTGGCGGGCTCGCGGGAGTTGGGATGTTTTCTGTATGGCGGATGTTCCATCTCCTCCTTTGCCGGCTTGGGTTACCGGCTTTGCTGACTCCGTGGTCACACCCGAGATCTTCCTGCAGCTCCGCCTCTTCCTAGGCTCGATTGGCCCATGGCGGGGGCTGGTTCGGTTCTGCCTCGAGTCTCTCACCTTCTGTTGGTGGTCGGGTGGCTTCGTTGATGGGGTCCCACCTGCGTGCTTCTTCTTGGCGGCAGTGTGGGGTTTTTGGCGGTCCTTCCTTTTCCTTCTGTCCCTTCTTCGGTAACTGCGTTTGTTGGCATGGCCTTGTCCTTTTCTTGTGGAGGTTTGGGGCCGTCATCTTGCCCCATACTGTCGCCTCGTATTGTGCAGCGCTGGCATAGCCGCTTCGGCTTGCTTTCGGATTTTTGTGTTCCTTTTGTGCCATTTCGCAAGCTGTCTCGTGTATTGTTCCACCTCCGGCCTGCTCTTGCACCGCCTGAGCAGTCCTGGTCATTGGACAGAGTGCTCTTTTCTTTCTTCACCTCCTCGGTTTGTTGTGGCCCCTTCGGTTAGGATTGTTCTCAAAGGCTTCTTTTCTGTTGGCATTGGCCTTTGGGGGTCGGGTTGGGGAGCTTCATGCTCTCCTCCGGCGCAGGGGTTTCTACTCTTTCAGTCTTCATGATGGTTCTGTTCATTTGCAGCCGTCTCCTTTTCTGGCGAAGATTGCGACTGCTGCTTTCCGGAGGGGTCCCTGGGTTGTTGATGCTTGGTTGGTTGGGCCAGGGGTACATCATGTTTTGTGTTCGGTGGCGGCTCTTCGCTGTTACTTGCGCGCCTCGGCCTATGTATCCGGGGACGCAGTTTGGGTTGATCTGGTTTCCCCTTCTCCCTGTTCGCGGGTGAGGGTCTCCCGGGTCGTCTGCAGAGTTCTTACGGCTAACCAGCCTGCAGTCTATCTCTGTGCCCATGACATTCGTGCGTTCACTGCCTTCTTTGGCACCATGTCCTGGGCTGACATTTGGGCACGGGGCTTTTGGCAGTTGTACTGGGTCCTGGCTGCTTGTTACCTCATGCACATCCCTCAGCTTAGTCGGGCCTGTGTCTCTTGGCATCCGTTTTGGGTTGGCAGTTGCAGCCGGTTGTCTCAACTTCGAGTTGTGGAGTGAGCACCGACTGCCTCCCGGGTAAGTCCCTAAGTTTTTCCTCTGTGGGTAGTTAGCTCTGGGGAGCCAAAGGGGCTCCCCCAGAAAACTAGTGTTGAATGTAATGAAACGCCATTTTCTGGGTGAGACCCAGAGGCTCCCCGGCATTCCTTCCTTCCCCCGGTTGGCGTTTTTTTCGTGTTTTGACAACCAGCCTCAGAAATGACAGGTGGATAGCTGGTGTGAGGGGTCTGGGGCTGGAGCTGTGCAGACAGCGGCGCGGTGACATGTGACGTCATGATCGTTTGCTCGTTTCTTTTAGGGGAGTTCTTTCCACTTGTTCGGCTTTTGGTAGCAATAATTTCACCAGAATAGGGGTTTGTTTTGGGATGCTTACCTTTCTGGGTGCCTGACCCAGTTGATGGCAGACATAGAATGCTTCCAACCACATGGGGGTTTCTATAGGCCATTGCTCCCCATGCCTCTCTGAGGGGGCCAGGTTCTGGCTCGTGGTCCCTGGTAGGCAAGAACTCCATGCATTGACTGATGCTAGAAAGTTAAACATATCCATTCTGCGTGGATAGCTCCGGGGAGCCTCCGGGACTCACCCAAAAAATGCTGTTTCATTACATTCAATGCTGTTTTCTGTGGGGAGCCCGTACGGCTCCCTGGAGCTTATCGGGCTAATGTATGTTATGTTAGACCGGGACATTAGCTAAGGAGTTCAGACCTACCGGGGACCAGCGCCAAAACCTGGCCCCTTCAGAGAGGTTTCAGGGAGCAATGACCCTGGAAAACCCCCATCATGGTTGGGGGTTTTCCTTATCTGCCATCGACCGGGGTTAGGCACCCCAGAAAGGTAGGCGTAACAAAACAAACCCCGCATGGTAAGAAACTACAACAACAAAAATGAACAGAGAGGTAGACACTCCCTACAATCCCAAGGAAACAATCAAACAATCAATTTACTGCCGCGCCGGATGTCCGCGCTGCCCTCCCCTCCCCGGGAGGGGAAGGTTGGGCCCCGGACCTCACCACGCCGGCTGCCTTCAGTTCGTAAGCTGTTGCTTCGGGTTCTGGTTCAGTTGGAGACATTCCCAGGGAGAGTAGTCCATGTGGCCCCATGGTGGCCGGCCCAGCCTTGGTTTCCGGTGCTATTGGCGCGGTGCCCGAACCCAGGACGTTTCCCGCGGCTCCGCCTCTTTCAGCAGGTTGGTCCGATCCGGTACAGGGCTGGTTCGACCTTCTCCTCTACTCTTCGTGTCTGGTCTTTTTGACGCCGGTGTATCACCATTTCTATGGTGATCAGGTGGCTTCGTTGCTGGTATCCCACCTGAGAGCTTCGTCTCGGCGACAGTATGAAGTTTCGTGCAGTTCTTTTCGCCATTTTCTGGCTCTTCGTAGGTTGTCTTTTCTTTCAGATCGAGTTGTTTTGTCCTTTCTCTCTTGGCTTTTTCAGGACTGTCATTTGATGCCTAATACTGTCGCCTCTTATCGTGCAGCGCTGGCGGAGCCGTTCAAGCTAGCTTCGGGGGTGGACGTCACATCCGCCCCGTTTCGTAAGCTTTCCCGTGCTATGTTTCACCTCCAGCCTGCTCATGCGCCTCCTGAGCCGTCCTGATCCTTGGACAGGGTGCTCTCATATCTTTCCTCTCCTCGGTTTGTGGTGGCCCCTTCGGTTCCTGATTTTTTTTCAAGGCTTTGTTTTTGTTGGCATTGGCCTCTGGGGGCCGGGTAGGGGAGCTTCATGCTCTCCTCCGGCGCAGGGGTTTCTGCTCTTTTGGTCCTGGGGGTAGGTTTGTCTGCTTGCAGCCTTCTCCATCTTTTCTGGTGAAGAACGAGACGGCTGCTTTCCGGAGGGGTCCGTGGGTCATTGATGCTTGGTTGGTTCGGCCGGGGGTGCATCATGTGTTGTGTTCAATTGCAGCACTTCGCCGTTACCTGCGCGCTTCAGCCGGGGTGGCTGGGGATGCGCTTTGGGTTGATCCGGTTTCCCTCATTCCCTGTTCCAGGGCTCGGGTCTCCCAGGTTGTTCACAGGGTTATTCAGTCTAGCCAGCCTGCAGTCTATCCTCGCGCCCATGACGTTAGGAAGTTTGCGGCTTTGGCTGCCGTGTTTGGTAACATGTCTTGGGCACATATTCGGGCGAGTGGATTTTGGAAGTCGAACAGGGTCCTGGCCGCCCGTTATTTGGTGAACGTGCCTGCTCCTCGGCGTTCTTGTGTTGCTGTGGGTTGCAGGTTGCAGCCAATTGTCTCGACTTCACGTTGAGGAGTTTGTGGTCGCCGCCTCCCGGGTAAGTCCCCTTTTTTTCCTTCTGTTTGGGTATGTAGCTCCAGGGAGCCGTAGGGGCTTCCCACAGAAAACCAGCGTTGAATGTAATGAAACGCCATTTTCTGGGTGAGCCCCGGAGGCTCCCTGGCTACCCTCCCTCCCATCCGGTCGGCGGGATTTTTCGCGTTGGTTGAAACCTAGTTTCCGAACTGAAGGCAGCCGGCGTGGTAAGGTCCGGGGCCCCCCCTCCCCCTCCCCCTCCCGGGGAGGGGAAGGCTGTGCGGACGACCGGCGCGGCAGCAAATTGATTGTTTGATTGTTTTCCTTGGGATTGTAGGGAGTTTTCTTCCTCTCTGTTCGGTTTTTGTTGTAGTTTCTTACCATGTGGGGTTTTGTTTTGTTACGCCTACCTTTCTGTGTGCCTAACTCCGGTCGATGGCAGATAAGGAAAACCCCAACCATATGGGGTTTTCCAGGGCCATTGCTCCCTGAAACCTCTCTGAAGGGGCCAGGTTCTGGCACTGGTCCCTGGTAGGTCTGAACTCCATAGCTAATGTCCCGGTCTAACATAACATACATTAGCCCGATAAGCTCCAGGGAGCCTCCGGGGCTCACCCAGAAAATGGCATTTCATTATATTCAACGCTGGGTTTTTTCGCAAAATATCCTTGTAACATAGAGGTGTGTCCTAGGTGAGGGTGTGTCTTTTATGCCGGCAAATACAGTAAATTTTCCTGAATAGTTTAATTACTGTGCAACCCATACACTTTATTAACTATCAGAATCCAATGTAGCTCACATAAAGTAGTTACAGTGCAAAGCAGAGATCTGTATTATATTATCAACATATTACACACTTTATCATACCTAAAATTATCATTATTTTTCAGTCTTGAAAAGCAGAGTGCAGACGTTCTGTCCCTCTTGCAATGATGTCATCCATATTCGTCGAAATAATTGCAACTGTGGGTATAGCTTTATTGATGCCAGACGTAAAGCTGAGGAGGAAAGCGAGGCTCAGACAGAAGTAGAGAGACCAGAAAATGTAAATCTTTCAGGTTTACCCGGTAAGCTCAATTTTAACTTTATGCTATGCTAATGGAAAAAAATAATATTCATGTGGAAAAATACCGGAAAACCAGGTCCCAAATCTACACAGTAAAATAACAACATACTGGAGTGAACAATATGGAAGAAAATGCAGAATATAACCAGTGAAGAGCAGGGATGCCATAGGCACAATCAGAGAAAACTGTATAAAAGTCAGAGGTCCATGGTTGTTCAACATCATCCCAGCAAGTACAAGAAATATTGCCGGAACAACCGTGGACATCTTCAAGAGAAAACTAGATAGTTTTCTTCAAGGAGTGCCAGACCAACCGGGCTGTGGTGGATATGTGGGCCTGCGGGCCGCTCCAAGCAACAGCCTGGTGGACCAAGCTCTGGCAAGTCAAGAATGGCCTCAGATCGGGCATGGGGAATAGAACTCCCAGAACCCCATCAAGCAGGTATCAAGCAGGCTACAGCTTACAGGCTGCTCCACCTTCAACTTGATGAATGATGAAATGACCAGACTCCCAAGGGAAGGAGGGTGTCCGGGAGCCAAGGAAAACAGGAACTGACTTGACTGGTCCCTAAGGTGGTGCTGCAAGTCGTGTTTACATATGGCAGCTGGGCGTTTGCGTTTGCTTTCTGCGGTGGTTTTTATTTAGTTCATGCACTCTTGTTCGTACTGGTGATGCTCTTGTTCCCTTTTGTGTGACATATTTCTGGTTTGGATTATGTCTGCTTAGTTAGGAGTGGGGAGGTACATGGATGGCTCTGTGTTTCCTGCATTCTTGCTAAGGTGTCATCGGTTACTTTGGCAACTTTGTAAATATCTCGCTGTACTCCTCTTGTGCTTGTGGGGGTTGCACTTCGGCTCTTCGGGCCTGCCTCTCCCTCGTCATTTTCCTGGAGTGCACTTTGTGGAGCTTCTGGAGCTCCTGCGGTTCTCCGTTTGTAGCCTTCACCTCAGCACAGCCTCCTGCATTACCTTTTTTAGGGAAGAACCCCGTCGGCTCCCTGAGCTTACTAGGCTGATATGCTAATGTCAGACTTTGGCATCAATCATGTGTATTGAGTTCTGTGGGCCTACCGGGGACCATGAGCCAGAACCTGGCCCCCTCAGAGAGGCATGGGGAGCAATGGCCTATAGAAACCCCCGTGTGGTTGGAAGCATTCTGTGTCTGCCATCGACCAGGTCTGGCACCCAGAAAGGTAAGCATCCCTAAACACAACCCTATTCTGGTGAAAATATTGCTACCAAAAGCCGAACAAGTGCATAGAACTCTCCTAAAAGAAACGAGCAAACGAGCATGATGTCACACGTCGCCGCGCTGCTGCCTGCGGAGCTCCCTCCTTCCAGGGAGAGGGAAGGGGAGCCCCAGACCCCTCACGCCGGCTATCCACCTGTTAGTTCTAAGGCTGATGCTAGAGGCAGAAGTCGTGTGCTTGGCTCCAGTGATTCCAGCACTGTGCTTTAAGTGTGGTGGCTGTCTTCCAGGGGTGCGAGAGCCAGGAGTTATTCTGCAGTACTCAGGCTGCATATGCCTAGGGTTATTGTCCCTAGGTGTCCTGTAAGTACTGCCCTTGGAGCTTGGGGCCACCTTATACAAGTTCCTTGGGTACTGCCTCTGCTAGCCCGTATTACTGCTCGGTTTTTCGGCAGCCTTTTTGGTGCTTGGGGGTTTTGTCTTCCTTGTTTACCTTAGGGTAAGAGGCAGTTTGCACTGGTATGGAGCGCAGGGTGCTGTGCAGCTTGTTTTCACCATTCACAGCAGCCGATGACTGTTCCTTGTGGTTCGTTATCCTCTTGCGGGGTTTTGTTCTTCTTTTTGTTTTTGCCTTGTGAGGGGTCTGCCTTGCTTACCCCTTTGTGCCTGACCTGAGCACAGTTCTTTTCTGGTGGTGCCCTCTGCTAGGTCCCCATGAGTGTACACATCCCTGGGGTTCAGCTTTAGAAAGTTGATTAGTAGTTGTGGGTGCCGGGTAGCAATACCCTGCCTGGGATTCCCTGAGCGTGAGTTCCGTCTCAGGACCCTGGTAAACCCCTCGGGTGTGCGTGGGTCTGATGAATGTGTCCCTGGAGTCCCCCTTCGCTTTGTGCGAGTTCAAGGGTTGCTCGGTCCCCTTGTCTCAGGGTGACCCTCACTGTTTTTGCCTCCATCAGACTGCCTGTTGGGTCGGTGACACTTTCAACCCGGAGTCCTGTGAGTACTGCTGCTTGCTAGTGACTCAGTTTACCCAATTTAATGATGATGTTCTCAGGGTGCAGGCGGCACAGGCGTTGCGTGTGCGCTTTACGTTGTTGCAACGCACTAGGTTGGTTGCTCACCCGGATGTCCCGAGGCTGCCCCGTTTTGCCTATAAGGACCCGGACTTGGGGGTGGGGGTCGTTTCGACCTTGGTTCAGTCCGTGCTCCCTCATCCTTCCCCCCTGTTGTGGTTCGTTCTGGTCCCCTCCCCTCCCCCTGCTTCTGGCCCCAAAACATCTAAGAGTTTCGGAGTCGGAGCAGGGTTTAGATGGTCTTGAGACTCGGGTGGTCTTGCGGGATGCCCCTTCCGGTGTAGCGATAGAGGTATTCAAGTCCGGTCTCCCTACCGAAGCTTCTGGGTCTAACCAGTGGGCCCCATTCTGTCTGGCTTCCTCCGTTGCATCGGCCTTTTCTTTAGGGGCTGATGCTTTGGGAGAGTCCTGCGAAGGAGAATCCTGGGGCGGGGGAGGGGCTGACTTGGGGACCTTGGGCCCCTCTGAACCCCGCCTGGGTTTTTCTACCCTCTGAGCGGGGCTTATTGTTACAAGAAGTGGGGCTCTCTTTTCCCCCCTTTGCGTATGAGCTGGATTTGGTGTTTGCTCCTCCCCAGGTTCGGTTCCGTGTTCCCCGAGTGCATCGGTTTTGTCTTTCCAGAGGGTTTTCGGGCAGCCCTTGCAACTAACCTCCTGCGTGACCCGGATTATGCCTCGGTGATGGATCCGTCATCTTTCAGGCTTAGTTCCTTTTCTGGGTCCGTTACGAGGTTCCAGAGTCGTCCTGGCTGGCGGACTGTCCTACGGTGCTGACTTGAGGTTCATTCTGGACTTGTCCCGTCTGAACCCCTGGGTTCATTGCCTCCTCCTTTCAGATGACTATGCTGTCCCAGGTTCGGCTCCTTTTGGAGCAGGGTTCTTGGGTGGTGTCCCTGGATCTCCGGGACGCTTATTGGCACGTTCCGATTCATCCGGAGTTCAGGGACTAGCTCAGTTTTGTGGTGGGGCGTCAAGGTTACCTCTTTCATTGTCTCCCGTTCGGGTTGAATGTGGCACCTCGCGTGTTCACACTCTTTACGCGGGTTGTCGTGGCCCGTCTACATCTCTTAAGTGTTCGGTTGTTGGCCTACCTCGACGACAGGCTGGTTTGGGCTCCCAGCCGGTCATGTTGTCTGCTAGCCAGGGATTTGGTTCTTTCCCAGCTTGCCGGGTTTGGGTTCTTGGTGAACTGGAGGAAGTCCCATCTGGTTCCCTCCCAGGTTCGGTCGTGGCTGGGTCTTGTGTGGGACTCTCAAACAGGTTCCTTATCTCTTCCTCCATAATCTTTCCTCTGGCTGCAGTCCCATTTGCTCCTGTTTCTGGGGGGCTCCCGGGTCACCTGGCGGTTGCTCAAAGGTTTGTGCGGGAGCCTGAACTTTGCGATGATGGTCTACACGCCGGGTCGTATTTGGCTTCATCAGCTGTTCTAGTTCCTTCGGGGATGTCCCTTCCTTCTCTCTCGCGATCACTGGGTTCAATCCCTGGGCCGGCTTCCTCTTTGGATTTTTCAGGGTTCAGTGCCTTGGCGCCTGCCCTCGACTTCGTTCGATGTGTTCACGGACGCGTCGTGTCTCGGCTGGGGCTTTGTGACCAGTGCTCACTAGTCCGGCCAGGGACGGTGGGGTCTGTCCTTCCGTTGAGCCCACAGCACCTGTTCGGGAGTTCGTGGCAGTGTCGTTTGCCCTTTGGAGGATTCGAGTCGCCTGCGGATCGACGATCTGGCTCCGTTCGGACTGCTCCCCGGTGGTTCATTGCCTGATCCTAGGCGGTTCGATGCAGTCCTTGGGTCTTTGGCGCTCTTCACTTCAAGTGACTCGTCTCCTGAGTTTTTGGGGTTTGGCTATCCTGGCTGTTCACATGCGGGGAGTGTTTAATATCTTAGCGGACGGCCTGTCTCGTTTTGTTCCCCTTTCCACGGAATGGACGGTTGACGCCGACTCCTTCCGTTAGCTCTGCTAGACGTTCAGACGCCCCCAGGTGGAACTCTTCTCATCGACGTGGTCGCGGCGCCTTCCCCTTTATGTGGCGCCCTTCGACTGCGAGGCCGTCGGGGTCGATGCTTTTCGGCAGGACTGGTTGAGGTGGGGGTTTCTCTACTTCTTTCCCCCGGTTCAGCTATTGCTCCAGGTCCTGACTCGCTTGGTGACTTACCAGGGTCGAGTAGTCCTCGTGGCCCCATGGTGGCCGGCCCAGCTGTGGTTTCAGGCGCTGCTTGCTCGGTGTCCAAACCCGGAGGTTTTCCTGCAGCTCTGCCTCTTCCAGCAGATCGGTCCGGAGTGTCACATAAATGGTTCGATCTTCTCCTCGAGTCTTCGCATATGGTCTTTTTGACTCGAGTTTATCCTCATCTTTATGGCGATCAGGTGGCTTCCTTGTTAGTGTCCCACCTGCGGGCTTCAGGTCAGCGACAGTATGAAGTTTCCTGGCGGTCCTTCTGGTTCGTTTATGTCTTCGTCGTTGTACTTCACTTTCTGTTCGGGTCGTGTTGTCCTATCTCTCTTGGTTGTTTCAGGACCGTCATCTTATGCCTAACACTGTCACCTCGTATCGTGCGGCGCTGACGAAGCCGCTTCAGCTTGCTTTCGGTATTGATGTTATGTGGGAGGTCTGGGGCTTCCCCCCTCCTGGGGAGGGAGGAGCTGCACAGATGGCGGCGCGGCGACGGGTGACGTCATACTAGTGTGCTAGTTTTTGTTTGGGGAGTTCTATCCATTAGTTCGACTTTTGGTTGCAATTATCACCAGAATAGGTTTTTTGGGGGGACGCTTACCTTTCTGGCTGCCTGACTCAGTCGATGGCAGACATAGAATGCTTCCAACCACATGGGGGTTTCTATAGGACATTTCTCCCCTTGCCTCTCTAGAGGGGGGGCCAGGTTCTGGCTCGTGGTCCCCGGTAGGCCCATAAGAACTCTATACACATGACTGATGCCAAAGTCTGACATTAGCATATCAGCCCAGTAAGCTCCAGGAGAGGCTCCGGAAGAGCCTCCGGGTCTCGCCCAGAAAATGGCGTTTCATTACATTCAACACTGGTTTTTTAAAGGGAATTAGATCATTATCCTCCATATTGTTCAGTTCAATACTTTAAAAGTTAAGTGAAATCATCCCTGTCATGTTTGATTTGTAGTGTTGTTTGCCCTGTGGCCCTCAGCTATGCATAGTCTTGCATTTTTCAATATTAAACAGTATTAGGCATTCTGCCAATTATTTGTGGAGTTCATATAGATTTCTTCTCAAGGCCTCAATATTATTTTAATTTCCTATTTTACCATACATCTTGGTGTCATCTACAACTGTAAACAACATGCCACATCCACCTAACAATAGCAGATTATAGTTTAGAAGACAATTATAAGAGGTGCAAAAATTTTTATTTATTCCAGTTGCCACTTATGATTTTTATAATTATAAACATTGAGGTAAATTATCCTGAATAATCTAATTATTGTGCAACTCATATACTTTATTACCTGTCAGTATCCAATGTAGCTCATACAGAGTAGGTATAATGCAAGCAGAGATCTATATTATACAGTATTATTAACATACTGTACTTTGTTCCTTATCATGCCCTAAAATTATCTTTATTTTTTTAGTCTTGAAAAGCAGCCTACAGCAAATGTGTCCCTCGTGCCATGTCGTCGTTCATATTCGTCGACATGTCTGCAACTGTGGATATAGCTTCATTGATGCCAGACGTATTGCTAAGAAAGAAAGGAAGGCCAGAGTAAAGAGACAAGATAAAAAAGTCCTTCTGGTTTGCCAGGTAAGCTCAATTTGTGTTTTCTGCATTATGTTTAATATGAAAATTGACAATACTGAATGAATTTGATTACAGTGGACCCTTGATTTACGAATTAAATTTGTTCCAAGAGACAGTTCGGAAACCGAAAATTTTAAACCCGGAACAAATTTTTCCATAAGAAATACGTAATGTAAATTAAATTGAATTAATCCGTTCCAAGCCCCCAAAAATCTTAACTTAAAAATATATTTTATACAGAATTCTACTCAGAATTTTTACTATACAGGTACCTTACCTTTATTGAGGACTCTTGTTAGCGTATGTTGGTGTGAGGAGGGGGAGAGGAGAGGTGGTGTTAGTGTGAGGAAGGGGAGTCCCCTTCTATTATAACATAAGGCACTGATGACATTTCTGGGATTCTCTCTCTCCTACATTTTGCAGGCATACCACTAGGACCTGCTTGTGGCTCACTGCTTGCTTGTCTCACTAAAATTCTGTCTAAAGAGACATGTTTTTCCCTACGTTTTAACACTTGTTTGCTGTGCGACAGTGAGTTTGTCATTAAAAAAGTTTATGTAACGGCCTGCTACAGCTTTATCTGGGTGAATTTTTTCAGCAAAATTTTGCAGTACAGTTCTTCCCATACTGAAAACATTTTTTAATTAGGAAGGTACATTCTGTACTGCCTCTACTCACAATTATTTTCTTGGGTTGAACTTTACCACTGACTTTCTTGGGACACATGGCATGAGATATATAATAAGAGGCGTTTACGTTCAGAAACAAAAAAAAGCAGAAAAAAAACTAACACTTTCGCGTTCTGGACGTGTGCACACCAGACAACACCAAGGTGGCTCTGGCATTTCCCGTGAGCTCATGGGAACACTGAAATGTGTATGCTCTTTTCAGTTTTATCACCTCAATTTTCATTGTACATTGTTCATTTTGGTATCAAAATGTTTGCAGATAGAATTCCCTACAGGGGTATATGCATATAAGGTTCAAAAGCTCGGCCTGCCACCCGACACCAAACCCAGAAATTGGCCGAGCTTTGCCAGTGAGGGTGCAAGAGCAATAAAATGTGTATTCTCTTTTCACTTTTGTCACCTCAGTTGTTGTGCTATGTCTTTCATTTTGGTATCAATTTTCTCAATTTTCTTTTTTTTTGGTTTCAAGTTTCTCTCCTCAGTTTTCACCTCAGTTTGCAAGAGAATGGGAAGACGTTGGCACACGTCTTTTAATTTTTGATGTCACCGATGTCCCTAAGGAACATCTGTAGAGTTATTTGTGAACGTCATCTCCGTCCCTAAGGAACGAAAGTGTTAAATTCTTCACAAAGAATTCAAGCACAGTCATTACTAGGAGGGATACATTGGTAAACTGAGCGTGCTTCACCGCGTGCCCAGCAGAACCATGTGCTTGACCCATACAAGTATCAACAGACGATTCATTTTCCAGGTCAAACTTCGTACACAAAGTAAAACTTTACAAGAAAATTGACTTCACATACCAAAAAATTTGTTATTTGGGGCATTCGTAAACCAAGTTCCACTGTATTTTCTGTGAAGAGCCTCTCAGGCTCCGGAGCTTACCAGGCTGATATGTATATATTAGATTGTGGCAACAGTCCTTCAAATGAAGTTCTAATGCTTACCGGGGACCATGAGCTAGAACCTGGCCCACTCAGAGAGGCATGAGGAGCAATGTCTTATAGAATCATCCTGTGGGTGGAAGCAGTCTGTCTGCCATCGACTGGTTTAGGCACCCAGAAAGGTAAGTGTCCTAAAACAGACCCCAACTGGTGAAACATTGCTACCGAAAGTCACCCGCCACCGCACAGTCAGTCTGCGCAGCTCCCCCTCCCTGGGAGGGGAAAAGGGGGACTCCAGGCCCCCATGCCGGGTATCCATCTTCAGTTTTGAGGCTTTTGTGCTTGGTGTGGCGGTCATTCGAATCTGGCTCCAGATTCAGTTCAGTGCTGTGCTCTTGCGATGTTCTGCTGTGTTGTGGTGTTCAAGCCAGGAGTAATTCACAAAGTACTGGCGCTGCATGTACCTAGGGCTCCCTTCCCTAAGTTCCCTGTAAGTACTGCCCTTGCAGTCTAGGGTTATCTTCCATAAGCCATTCAGGAACTACCTCCGTAGGGATCTTTTCCTGCTCAAGTGATTGCCCGCCCTTGGGGTCAGCTGGGGTTTTTGAGGTCGCTGTTTGACTTTGGGTAGGAAGTAGTATCGTCGCTGGTAGGAGCGAAGGTACTGTGCAGTTTATTTCCATTGAACACCTGGACTGGTTCTGTTCCTCCTGGAGACATGCTTTTTCCTGTGGGGAGCCCCTACAGGCTCCCTGGACCTTATCGGGCTAATGTAAGTTATGTTAGACCGGGACATTAGCTATGGAGTTCAAACCTACCAGGGACCAGCACCAGAACCTGGCCCCTTCAGAGAGGTTTCAGGGAGCAATGGCCCTGGAAAACCCCATATGGTTGGGGTTTTCCTTATCTGCCATTGACCGGGGTCAGGCACCCAGAAAGGTAGGCATAACAAAACAAACCCCACATGGTAAAAATTACAACAAAAACCTAACAGAGTTGTAGAAAACTCCATACAATCCCAAAGAACAATCAAACAATCAACTTACTGCCGCGCCGGTAGTCCGCGCAGCCACCCCCCCCCCCCCCCCTCCTCGGGAGGGGGAGGGGGAGGGGGCCCCGGACCTCACCGTGCTGGCTGCCTTCAGTTCGCAAGCTAGTGTCAACTGGGATAGACGCTTCTCTGGCCTCAAATTCCTGGGCGGTGTTTGCCTTGTGTGGCGTTCTCTGCTGTCTTTGTGTATTGTGTGGTGGCCAGGAGTACCTCATCAGTGCCGGGGCTGCATGCGCCTAGGGGTTTCCTTCCCTAGGCGCCCTGTGAGTACTGCTCTTGCGTGTCAGGGTTATCTTCTCTGGGGCGTTCGGGAACCGCTCCCGTAGGGGTTCTTGCTGCTTGGCATTTGCCTCGCCCTTGGAGCCAGGTACCCAGAAAGGCACCCAGAAAGGTAGGCATAACAAAACAAACCCCACATGGTAAAAACTACAACAAAAACTGAACAGAGAGGTAGAAAACTCTCTACAATCCCAAAGAACAATCAAACAATCAATTTACTGCCGCGCCGGTCGTCCGTGCAGCCCTCTTCCCCCCCTTGGGGTCAGCTGGGGTTTTTGAGGCCGCTGTTTGACTTTGGGTAGCAAGTAGTATTGTCGCTGTTTCCTTCCTTTGCTGGTTGGAGCGAAGGTACTGTGCAGTTTATTTCCATTGAACACCTGGGCTGGTTCTGTTCCTCCTGGAGACATGCTTTTTCTGTGGGGAGCCCTTACGGCTCCCTGGACCTTATCGGGCTAATGTATGTTATGTTAGACCGGGACATTAGCTATGGAGTTCAAACCTACCAGGGACCAGCGCCAGAACCTGGCCCCTTCAGAGAGGTTTCAGGGAGCAATGGCCCTGTAAAACCCCATATGGTTGGGGGTTTTCCATATCTGCCATCGACCGGGGTCAGGCACCCAGAAAGGTAGGCATAACAAAACAAACCCCACATGGTAAAAACTACAACAAAAACCTAACAGAGAAGTAGAAAACTCCCTACAATCCCAAAGAACAATCAATCAATCAATTTACTGCCACGCAACCCCCCCCCCCAAAGGGGGAGGGGGGTCCCGGACCTCACCGCGCCGGCTGCCTTCAGTTCGCAAGCTAGTGTCAACCGGGATAGAGCCTCAAATTTCTGGGCGATGTTTGCCTTGTGTGGCGTTCTCTGCTGTCTTTGTGTATTGTGTGGTGGCCAGGAGTACCTCATCAGTGCCGGGGCTGCATGTGCCTAGGGGTTTCCTTGCCTAGGCGCCCTGTGAGTACTGCCCTTGCGTATCAGGGTGATCTTCTCTGGGGCGTTCGGGGTTCTGGGGCTTGGGGCCCTTGTTTGGCCTTGGGTAAGGAGTGGTTGTTGTGCTGGTTAGGGCGTCAAGGTGTTGCACAGCCTGCCACCTAAGCGGCGGCCAGTTCCTGTTGCCTCTGGTGACGGTGTACTTTTGCGGGGTTTTTCTTTTGTTTTGTTTTTGTTTGCCTGGTGGAGGTTCTGCCTCGTGGGTCTATAGTCCCCCTGATATTGTTTTGGTGGCCCTCTGCTAGGCTTCCGTGCTTGTACACGTCCCAGGGGATTTTCAATGTTATCATCTACCCTTGTTGTTGGGTTTCTCAACCGGTAAGCAACACCTTGCCTGGGCTTCCCGTAGTTGCTAACCTACGGGCCCTGGAAACCCTTGTCGGGGCTCGGGGACCCATGGATGCGTCTCCCGAGTTCCAGCCTGCCTTGTGCGGGTTTGAAGGTTGCAGTGTGCCCTTGTCTCAGTGTGACAGTCACCTGTTATGCCTCCGTCGTGCTGCCTGTTGGGTCAATGACACCTTTGACCCGGAGTCTTGCGAGTCATGTTCTCTGCTTGTGCTCCAGTTTTACTCTGAGGATGTTCCTATTAGGGTACAGGCAGCATCAGCATTGCATGTTAGGTTTAGGTTATTGCAATGCGCTAGGTTGGTTTCCCACCCGGATGCCCCGAGGCTGCCCCGTTTTGGCTTTAGGGACCCTGACCTGGGGGCGTTGGTCGTTATGGCTTTAGCTCCAGCCACGCACCCTGGTCCTTCCCCTGTGGTTCTTCCTGCACCTCCCTTCCCCCCTCCCCTGTGTCCGGCTCCAAAACATCTGAGGGTTTCAGCCTCAGCACAGGGTTTAGTTGGTAATGAGACTCGGGCTGCTTCGGGGGCTGCCCCATCCGGGTCGGGGACAGAGGCATTTGAGCCTGACCCAGAAGCCTCCTGCCGAGGCTTCTGGGTCCCGCCAGCAGACCCCCTTCTTGTCTGCCATTCCCTTGAACTCTGCCTTTTCTTCAGGGGTAGAGGGTTTGGAGGACGGCTCTGCCCCGGGTCCCGACGTGGGGGATCCTGGGTCTGGGGAGGAGTCGACCTGGGGGCCTTGGGCCCCCTGTGCCCCGCTTGGGTGCTTTTGCCTTCCGCGCGGGGCTTGTTGTTGCAGGGGGAGGGGTTTTCTTACCCCCCCTTCCCTGTATGAGTATGATTTGGGTTTGGCTCCTCCCCGGGTTCGGTTCTGGGCGCCTTTGGGTACCTCGGATCCGTCTTTCAAGCGGTTTGCTACTTCCCGCATCTCCGCGAAGGTGGCTCGGGAAGCTCTTGCTGCATACCTCTTGCGAACCCGGGTTATGCCTCCCCAATGGATCCGTCCTTGTTTGAGTTCGGTTCTTCTTCCCGTTTTTGGGTGCGTTTGGAGGTTCCGGAGTCTTCCTGGCTGGCAGACTGCCCTTTCTTTTCATTGAGGGCGTGGCATGGTTTCTGTCGGACCCGCACGCTTGATTGGCGGGAAACTGCTACTTTTATGCAGGTTTACCTGGGGGGGCGAGTTTGAGCACCTTAATGCGTGCTTATTCGCTCCTGTGCTTTCTCAGGATGTTGGCCTTTTCCAGCTTCATGTGCAGGTTCCTCAGCTTTCGGCTTCATTGGTTGCGGAGGAGTTGCGCTCCCGTGGGCATTTGGCTTCGGTCTTGCAGTTTCTTTTTCCTTCTCGAGCTGTCTTCTGCTTGGCTTGAGGAGGATGTGGGAGCATTGAGTGGCGGGCCTTCATCCGGGGCGCTGTCTTCGGCAGCTAGGGCGTCGGCTGCACTGTTGAAGCTCTTTGCGCCCATCCTGAAGGAAGCGGTGTCTCTGTTTTTTGCTTCTCGCCTCGCTTGCCGTCAGGCTGTGCTCGCTCTCTCTTTGGAATCCGCTTGGGCCCTGACTCTTAGATTTTCGTCTCCGTTTTGTCCGTTGCTGTTTGCGGAGACTGCGGTCTCTCAGTTTCTGCACGCGGCTTCGTTCAGTTGTCGTCCTATGGCGGACTTGTTGATTCTCCGAAGCGGTCGTTCTCGACAGTTTCAGAGGGGTCGTGCCAGGGTTCAGGGTTCCGCTGGTCGAGGTGGGCCATTGGTGCCAGTTTCTGAGCCTTTGTTCCCTTCGGGGCCTGCAGTCGTCTGGTCGGCGCGGTGATCGCCCTGTTCGACGTTTGGGTTTTCGTAAGGGGCGTTGGCCCTTTCGTGGTTCGCCCCGTTGACGGGGCGATGGGGGGGGAGGCTCGCCCTGTTTGCTCACGCTTGGTCCCACGATTTGTGGGCCTTTTCGGTCGTGTCATCCGGCCTGCGGTGGAGTTGGGCGCCTTCGACCTCCCTTGGGGGGTTCGGGGCTAACAGGGCAGGTTTCCTCTCATGCACTTCATCAAGTCATCTTGGAGTGGGTGCGCTTGGGTGTGGTCGAAACTGACTACGTCCCTCAGGTGGGTTTCCCGTCTGTTTCCAGTACCGATACAGGACTGTGTGGATCTGAGGTTCATTCTGGACTGGTCCTGTCTGAACCTCCTGGATCTTTTTCCCCTTCCTTCAGATGACCACTCTGTCCTAAGAAGCCAGATGCTTGGATGGTGTCTCTGGACCTCCGGGACGCGGGTTGGCATTGCCTACTTCATCCGGGGTTCAGAGACTGGCTTGATTTTCTCATGGAGCGACACACTTACTACATTCGTTGCCTTCCACTCGGCTTGAATCTGACAACTTGCATTTTCACGTGTCTTACCCGGGTCATGTTGACACGCTTGCATCTGCTAGGGGGTTCAGGTTGTGGCCTATCTCGACAACTGAATGGTGTGGGCTCCCAGCCGGTCTGGGTGTCTACTCGCCAGGAATTTGGTCTTTCCCTGTTCACCGGGTTCGAGTTCTTGGTGAACTGGAGGAAGTCCCATCTGGTTCCCTCTCAGGTTTGGACATGGCTAGGGTCTTGTGTGGGACTCTCAGACTGCTTCCTTGCCTCTCCTTCCGGCATCGTTACTTTGGCTGCAGTCCCACCATCTGCTGTTTCTGGGGGATCCTGGGTCACTCGTCAGTTGCTCGAGCAGTTGTGCGGGAGTCTGAACTTCGTTGTGCTGGTTTACCTGCAGGGTCGGGTCTGGCTTTGGCGGCTGTTCTGGTTCCTTTGGTGATGCCCATTCTGCTGCTCTCGCAATCGTTTTATTCGGCCTCTGGGGGCCTTGCATCAGCTGCTGCGTCACCAGCTTCCTCTTCGGATTTTTCAGGGTTCAGTGCCATGGCACTACCTGAGCCCTTGCTCAGTGTGTTCATGGATGCGTTGTCTCTTGACTGGGGTTTTGTAATCAGTACTCACCTGGCTGGCCAGGGTCGGTGGGGTCCGTTTTTCCATTAGGCTCACAGCACAGTGCGGGAGTTCGGGGCGGTGTGGCTATCACTTCAGAGGGTTTGTCTCACTCGAGGATCTATGATCCTGGCTCCATTCGGACTGTGCCCTGGTGGTTCATTGCCTAAACCGAAGGGGTTCGATCTGATCCTTGGCTCTTTGGGGCTGGTCGCTTCGGGCGACTCATCTGCTGAGTTCTCGGGGTTTCGCTTTCCCTGGCAGTTTATATCCAGGGGGGTTTCCAACATTCTGGCGGGCAGCCTGTCCCAGTTCATTCCCCTTTCCACGGAATGGATGGTCAATGTTAAGTCAGTTCAGTTGGCTCTGCCAGATGTACGGGCACCTGGAAGTGGACCCCCTTCATGTCAGCGTGATTGAGGCGTCTCCTGGTGTATGTGGTGCCCTACCCCGACTGTGAGGCCATCGTGGTCAATGCTTTTCGGTAGAACAAGTCGAGGTAGGGTTACCTATAACTCTTCCCGCAAGTTCAGCTGTTGCTTCAGGGTTCTGGCTCAGTTGGAAACTTACCATGGAAGAGTTGTCGTGTTGGCTCATTGGTGGCCGGCCCAGCCTTGGTTTCTGGCACTACTTGCTCGGTGTCCGAACTCTGGGACTTTTCCATGGCTCCTCCTCTTTCAGCAGATCAGTCCAGTCTGGTACAGGGCTGGTTCGATCATCTCTAACGATCTGCTGCGTCTGATCTTTCTGACACAGGTTTATCACCACTTGTATGGTGATCAGGTGACTTCGTTCATGGTGTCCCACCTGCGTGTTTCGTCTCGGTGGTAATATGAACTCTCTTAGTGATCCTTTCATCTCTTTGTGTCTCTTTGTCTCTTTGTGGTGGCCCCTTCGGTTCAGGATAAGGCTCTTTTCTTGTTGGCATTTGCCTCGGGGTCGGGTTGGGGAGCTTCATGCTCTCCTCCGGCACAGGGGTTTTCTGCTCTTTTGGTCCTAATGGTAGGTTTGTTCGTTGCAGCAGTCTCCTCCAAATGTACTCACTAGAAAGGAGATGAGAGAGATATCAAATAATAAACACGTAGAAAATACTGGAGGGCCAAGTTCCAAATCTACACAGTAAAATAACAACATACTGGAGTGAACAATATGGAAGAAAATGCAGAATAAAACGAGTAAAGAGCAGGGGTGCCATAGGCACAATCAGAGAAAACTGTATAAACATCAGAGGTCCACGGTTGTTCAACACCCTCCCAGCGAGCATAAGAAATATTGTAGGAACAACTGAGAACATCTTCAAGAGAAAACTAGATAGTTTTATCTAGTTTTTATAGCCTGGTGGAACCAAACGCTCTCAAGTGAAGCTTGGCCTCGGGCCGGGCTTGGGGAGTAGAACTACTCATAGAACCCCATCAAGCAGGTATCCTTCTTTTCTGGCAAAGAACGAGACGGCGACTTTCTGGGGGAGGGGGTGTTGATGCTTGGTTGGTTCAGTCCGCGGGTGCATCATGTGTTGTGTCCAGGCTCTTCACCGTTATTTGTGCACCACGGCCTCTGTGACTGGGGACGTGCTTTGGATTCACCTGGTTTCTCTTCTTCCCTGTTCCAGGGATCAGGTCTCCCAGGTCGTAGGCAGGGTTATTAGGTCCAGCCAGCCTGCGGTCTGTCCTCGTGCCCATGATATTTGCAAGTTTGCTGCTTTAGCTGCCATTTCTGGGGGGAGCCTCATCAGCTCCCCAGAACTATCCAGGCTGATATTGCTAATATTAAACTTTGACATCAGTCAGTGTGAATGGAGTTATTAGGCCTACCGGAGACCACGAGCCAGAACCTGACCCCTGCAGAGAGGCACGAGGACCAATGGCCTATAGAAACCCCCCATGTGGTTGGAAGCATTCTATATGTCTGCCATCGACTAGGTCAGGCACACAGAAAGGTAAGCATCCCAAAACAAACACCCTATTCTGGTTAAGAAATTGCTACTGAGAGCCAAACTGCTGGACAGAACTCCCCAAACAAAAATGAGCAAACGAGCAGGATGTCACCACGTTGCCGTGCCGCCGCCTGTGCACCTCCCCCATTCCCGGGAGGGGAAAGGAGAAGCCCCAGACCGATCGTGCCGTCTACCCAAGACCCTAGTTCTGATGCGCTAGGTGGAAGTCATGTGCTCTGGCTCCTGAATTGGTCCTCATCTCTGTGCCTGTGTGGTGTGGTGGCTGTCTTATTGAGGGTGCACGAGCCAGGAGTAATTCTTCAGTGCTTGGGCTGCATGCCGACTGGAACATGTGCTTAGGGTTACCTTCCCTAGGTGCATGGTAAGTACTGCCCTTGGGCTTGGGGCCTCCTTCCACAAGTTCCTTGGGTTCTGGCTCTGCTTGGTCGTTTACTGCTCGGCTTTCGGCCACCCTTTTTGTGCTGTGGTGTTCTTTCATCCTTGTTCACCTTAAGGTAAGAGGCAGTTTGCACTGGTGGGGGCACAGGGTACTGCGCAGGTAATTTTCACCTCTCATAGCGGCCAGCTCTATTCCGCCTTGGTTCGCTGTCCTCTTGCTGGGGTTTTCTTTTTCTTTTTGTTTTCCTGCCTGGTAGGGGGCCTGCCTTTGGTTGTTGCCCCAGGTGTATATAGCATACACTTCTCTGTTCTGGTGGTATCCCCTGCTAGGTCCCCTTGAGTGTACACATCCCGGGGATTCAGCTACTTAGAAAGTTGTTAGTAGACTTGGGTGCCGGTTAGCAGTACCCTGCCTGGGCTTCCCAGAGCGTGAATTCCGTCTCAGGACCCTGGGAATCCCCACAGGGGCGCACGGGTTCAATGGATATGACCCCCTGAGAAACCTCTCACTTTATGCAAGTTTGAGGGTTGCTCTGTTTCCTTGTCTCAGGGTGATTCTCATTGTTTTTGCCTCCGTCATGCTGCCTGCCGGGTCGGTGATACTTTCGACCAAGAGTCCTGCGAGTTTTATTGCATGGTGGTGACTTAGTTTACCCAGTCTACTGATGACGGTTTTAGGGGGACAGGCAGCGCAGGCGTTGCACATTAGGTTTAGGTTGTTGCAACACACTCGGTTGGTTGCTGATCCGGAAACCCAGAGGCTGCCCCGTTTTGGTTATAGGGACTCAGACTTAGGAGTATTGGTCGCTTCGGCTTTGGTTCAGTCCGCACCCGCTTGTCCTTCCCCTGTTGTGGTTTGGTCTACTCTCCCCCCCCCCACATGCTTTTGGCTCCAAAACGTCTTGAGAGTTTCGGGGTCAGGACAGGGTTTAGATGGTGTTGAGACTCGGGCAGTATTTGAGTACCTCCCATATTTCATTTGAGTATTTCCTTTCTGCCGAAGCATCTGGGTCTAACCATTGGGCCCCCTTTCTTCCTGCTTCTACAATTGCACCGGCCTTTTTCTTTTGAGGCCGGGGCTAAGGGAGACAACGGCGAGTTTGAGCACCTCAATGAGTGCTTGTTCGCTCCTGCCCCTCCTCAGGATGTGAGTGTGGTGCAGCTTCACATGCTGGTTCCCCCCCCCTGTCGGCTAAGCTGGTTACTGAAGGCTTAGGTGCTCGTGGCCTACTGGCTTCGGTCTTGCATTTCTTTTCCCTCCTGGAGCTGTCTGCAGACTGCCTTATGGCCGTTCCTGAGTCTAGTGCCTTGGGTACGGCTGGCGCATGCGTCGTCTGCCTTGTTGGAGCTGTTTGCGCCGATCTTGCAGGATGTGATGTCACTGTTTTATGCCTCTCGGCTCGTGTGTCGGCAGGCTGGTGCTTTCTTCCTCCTTGGAATCTGCTTGGGCTTTGGCTCTTAGAATGTCTTTGCCTTTTTGTCCCTTGCTGTTTGCTGATTCTGTGGTGGCACAGTATCTGCAGGCGGCTTCGGCTAGCTGTCTTCCGATGACCGACTTGTTGGTTCTCTGGGGGTCCCGGGGGGGCCTTCCTGGAGGGGTCATGCCAGGGCTCGGGGTTACGCTTGTCATGGTAGGCCATAGGTGCCAGTTTCTGAGCCGGCGCCGCCTTCAGACCCATCTTCATCTGATTGGTGAGGTTTTCGCTCTGTGCAGAGCTCGGGGTTCTCGTTAGGGGCAACGACCCTTTCGCTGGTTCATCTCATTGATGGGGCGATTGGGGTAGGCTTGCTCTGTTCGCTCATGCCTGGTCTCACGATTTCTGGGCTTTTTGGTTCGTTTCCGATGGCCTGCGGTGGCATTGAGTAGCCCCGCCTCCTTTGGGGGGCTTGGAGATCGCAAGCCTGGCCTCTTCTCCTGCGCTCTGTCGGGTCATCTTAGAGTGGGTGCACTTGGAGGTGGTCGAAACGACGACGTCTCTCAGATGGCTTTCCCATCTGTTCCCAGTCCCTTCTGTGGTTCATTCTGGACATGTCCCATCTGAACTCTTGGGCTCATTGCCCCTTCTTTTGGATGACTACTCTGTCCCAGATCCGGCTTCTGTTGGAGCTGGGTGCTTGGATGGTGTACCTGAACCTCCGGGACGCAGTATTGGCACGTCCCGATTCATCCGCGGTTTAGGGACTGGCTCGGTTTTGTTGTGGGGCATCAGAGTTACCAGCTTTTATTGCCTCCCGTTCAGATCGAACCTGAATCCTCTCGTTTTCACACGCCATACTCGGGTTGTGGTGGCCCGTCTGCTTCTCTTAGGTAGTTCGAGTGATGGCTTACCTCAATGACTGGCTGGTCTGGGCTCCCAGCCTGTCCGTTTGTCTGCTCGCCAGGAATTTGTTTTTTTCCCAGCTTGCCGGGTTCAGGTTCTTGGTGAACTGGAGGAAGTCCCATTTGGTTTCCTTCCAGGTTCAGACTTGGCTGGGACTCTCAGATCACTTACTTGTCTCTCCCTCCAGAGAGGGAGAGGCAAGTAAGACAAGTCCTGACAAGTCTTGACGAGAGGACAAGACAAGTTTTCCAAGCCCTCCGCCCTTAAAGAAAAGGAAGAGTCCATGGGAAAGGCATCAAGAAAGGGCCGCTGGTAAGACCCAGAAGCCTTGGCAGGAGGAACAGGCTAGAAAACCTCCGTCCCCAACCCGAACGGGGCAGCCCCCGAAAACAGCCTGAGTCTCGGCCCCAAATAAACCCCGCCCCGACCCCGAAACCCGCAGACGGTCCAGAGCCAGGAACAGGAAGGGATAGGGGCGAACAGCACCTAACCAAAACGGGGCGGCCTCAGGGCATCCGAGTGGGAAACCAACCTAGCGTGTTGCAGCAACCTAACCTAGCTTGCAACACAGATGCTGCCTGTACTCTGAACAGTAATAACATCAGGAGAGTACTGGAGAACAAGCAGAGAATATTTCTCGCAAGACCCCAGGTCAAGGTGTCAGTGACCCAACAGGCAGCATGACAGAGGTAAAAGTGGCGACTGTCACCCAGAGACAAGGGCACAACAACCAACGATCCCGTACAAAACAGGTTGGAACCCGGAAGACACATTCAATGGTCCCCCGAGCCCAGACAGGAGTTTCCAGGGCCTGTAGGCTGACTGCTACGGGAAGCCCGGCAAGGTGTTGCTAACCGGTTAAGAAACCCAAAAATAACAAGAGGGTAGAGGATAGCACTGAAAACCCCTGTGACGTGTACAATCACGGGGGCTTAGCAGAGGGCCACCAAACACTACCAGTGGAACTATATCTTGAGAGGTTATCTTGAGATGATTTCGGGGCTTTAGTGTCCCTGCGGCCCAGTCCTCGACCAGGCCTCCACCCTCAGGAAGCAGCCCGTTACAGCTGACTAACACCCAGGTACCTATTTTACTGCTAGGTAATAGGGGCATAGGGTGAAAAACTCTGTCCATTGTTTTTCGCCGGCGCCTGGGATCGAACCCAGGCCCATAGGATCACAAGTCCAGTGTGCTGTCCGCTCGGCCGACCGGCTCCCCTAGGCCATACTATAGCTACACTAGGTAGACCCCCTACCAGGCAAATGAAAATAAAACAAAAGAAAAACCCCGCAAAAGTACACCGTCTCCAGAGGCAACAGGAACCGGCTGCCGCTTAGGTGGCAGGTCGTGCAACACCTTGACGCCCTAACCAGCACAATACCAGTCCCTACCCAGGGCCAAACAAGGGCCCCAAGCCCCAGCTTGCCCCAAGGGCGAGGCAAATGCCGAGCAGCAAGAACCTTTACGGGAATGGTTCCCGAACGCCCCAGAGAAGATAACCCTGTCACGCAGGGGCAGTACTCACAGGGCGCATAGGGAAGGAAGCCCCTAAGCATATGCAGCCCCTGCACTGATGAGGTACTCCTGGCCTTCGCACAACACAACACACGGCAGTGAACGCCATACAAGGCAAACACCTCCTAGGAAACTGAGGCGAGAGAAGCGTCTATCCCGGTTGACATTAGCTTACGAACTGAAGGTAAGCAGCCAGCGCGATAGGTCCGGGGCTCCCCCCTCCCCCTCTCAGGGCGGGGAGGGCTGCGCGGACAATCAGCGCGGCAGTAAAGGGTGATGTTTGCTTGTTTGCTTGTTTCCTTGGGATTGTAGGGAGTTTCTACCTCTCTGTTTGGTTTTTTGTTTTAGTTTTTTACCATGTGGGGTTGTTTTGTTATGCCTACCTTCCTGGGTGCCTAACCCCGGTCGATGGCATTTAAGAAAAACTCCATCCACAAGGGGGTTTTCCAGAGCCATTGCTCTCTGAAACCTCTCTGAAGGGGCCAGGTTCTGGCGCTGGTCCCTGGTAGGTCTGAACTCCTTAGCTAATGTCCCGGTCTAATATAACATACATTAGCCCGATAAGCTCCAGGAAGCCTCCGGGGCTCACCCAGAAAATGGTGTTTCATTACATTCAACGCTGGTTTTATATCCAGCCTCAGAACTGGGGTCTTGGGTAGCCGGCACAAGGAGTCTGGGGCTCCCCCTTCCCCCTCCCGGGGGGTTGGGGGGAAGCTGTACAGACGGTGGTGTGGTGACGTCATGCTCATTTGCTCTTTTTTGTTTGGAGAGTTTTGTCCACTAGTTCGGCTCTCAGTAGCTATTTCTTAGCCAGAATAGGGGTTTAGGGATGCTTACCTTTTTGGGTGCCTGACCCAATTGATGGCAGACATAGAATGCTTCCAACCACATGGGGGTTTCTATAGGTCATTGCTCCTCTTGCCTCTCTGAGGGGGGCCAGGTTCTGGCTCATGACCCCATTGTCCCCTGGTCATAGGCCTAAGAACTCCATTCACACTGTTGCCAAAGACTAATATAAGCAATATCAGCCTGGATTGCTCCAGGGAGCCTCCACGTCTCGCCCAGAAAATGGCATTTCATTACATTCAATGCTGGTTTTTTCGTAATATATCTTGGGCTGACATTCAAGCGTGAGGATTTTGGAAGTCGAACAAGGTCTTGGCCGCCCATTATCTCGTTAATATTCCTGGCCCCTAGTCAGGTGTGATGTCATACTTGTTTGCTTGTTTTCTGATTGGGGAGTTCTGCTAAGCAGTTTGGCTTTCAGTAGCAATGTTTCTCCAGTTGGGGTCTGTTTTGGAATGCCTACCTTTCTGGGTGCCTAGCCCGGTTGATGGCAGACATAGAATGCTTCCACCCACAGAGGGTTTCTCTAAGCCATTGCTCCTCATGCCTTTCTAAGGGGGGCCAGGTTCTGGCTTGTGGTCCCTGGTAGGCATTAGAACTCCATTCGAAGGACTCTTGCCACAGTCTAATATATGCATATCAGCCTGGTAAGCTCCTGGGAGCCTCCGGGACTCGCCCAGAAAATAACGTTTCATTACAATCAACGCTGGTTTTTTTCAATTAATAACTTACTATAAATCTGAAGTCTCATTGCACTGTAAATGGCATCCTGCATCCACCTAACAAAGCCAGATTATAGTTTAGGAGAAGTGTGCAAAGATATTTTCTTCTTTCCAGTTGCCACTTACAATCATCATTATATTATAAACATTTAGGTAAATTTATCTGAATTGTTAAATTTTTGTGCAGCTTTATTACCTATCAGTATCTAATATAGCTCATGCAAAGTTGTTACAATGCAAGTGGAAATTTATGTTATATTATAAACATTTTTACATTCCATTTCATACCCCAAATTATGTTTATTTTTCAGTCTTGAAAAGCAACTTGCAATGGTTCTGACCCCTCCATACAATGATGTCATCCATATGCGTTGACATGTCCGCAACTGTGGTTATAGCTTTATTGATACCAAATGTTAAAGCTGAGGAGGAAAGCAAACCTCAGACAAAATTAGAGACCAGAAAAAATCTTTCGAGTTTACCCGGTAAGCTCAATTTTAATTTTATGCATAATGTTTAATATAAAAATAGATGACAAATTTGATTCGTTACGATTTATTAAATAACAAAAATTACCAGCTTTCATGAAAATTCTTACATACCAGTAATGTCTTTTTCACATAAGTAAACAGTTTCTATTATTTTTTCTGCGTTGAAAGTTAAGCATTCACACTGTCAACACACTTCACATAATATTCTCGGTTTTCTTTCACTTTTCTTCATTCAGATGAGTTGTATGGAAGTCTGTGAGAGTTACAGTATAGACAGGTAATGAAGGATCTTGAAGAGCCCTTGCCTTCAAGAGCTTGAAAAGCTTGAGCCCTTGCACGAAGCTTAAAATATGGGGTAAAAACCTTAGAAAGTTGTTTTGTAGTACACTGGCAGTTTATTATGTTGGAAACACAGAGCTGTAGGTAAAAGCAAGGCATATATATATATGTCACTCCACTAATGTCATTACCAACATTTAATTATTAAAAGCCACATTTAAATGTAATTATGAATAACTAGTTTTAGTAATATAATTTTTCCTAGTTTTCTTCTGTTACAAGTACACCATCAAATCCTTTCCTCATCAGTCATAAAATTATAAAGTCTCCAATGCCTGTTGTATATGTTATACCTGAAAATGTTAAGGGTATGTCATTATTTTAGAGATTTACAAAAAACAAAAGTGTATACAAATAAATATATTCACATTATTACATGACTAATTTAATTACCAACATATAAATATAATTACAGCATTAGCCCACAGCTTAAATAAAAGATTTGTGTATAGAGCATACAGGCCATCCCCACATTAAAACATTTGCTTTAAGAACATTTGTTCATACGAACATTGTCTTAACCACTTAACTGCTGCCAACCGAGTATTCTCGGTCGGGGGGAAACTGCGCCAACCGAGAAAATTTCATTTTGATTTTTCCATACCTATTCTAAATGTGTGCGAGGTTGATTGTGTACGAAATGGACTCACAGGACCTCCAGTGAGAGGCAGCCACCTTGAAAAAATTTCCAGGATGTCCTAGGGCTGCTGGCTGGGTTAGTACTGAGTGAGCAACCATGGGTGGCACACGCGCCTCTGGCTCCCAAACACCTGTCCAACGCGGTGTTGAAACATTGCGCTCTGTCGATGAAATTCAAACCTTATTGTTTGACCTAACACAAAGGTCGGATGCAAGTGATACAGCACCTATAAGGACGATACAGCGGACGTATCCAGTTGGAGCTCTGAACGCCACTCTTGCTCACCTATGCTATCTTTAATTTATTTAAATTGATCAATATATATTACCAATATATATTCAAAATATATATTACAATCTTCAATATATATTACCGAGATACTGTACATTTATCTGCAACAGTGTCATTAGTGATAGAGATGACTTCTGTGAATATACTTTTGCTCAGTTTACAATTAAATCCCATTAAATCCTTCTTGACTATTGGAGCCATCTATAGATTTCCCAATACTAACATAGCTTCTTTCTCAGATAACCTAAAGAATCTTATTATAAACAACAATCTCAACAAAAACAACATCATTCTGGGAGGAGACTTCAATATTGACCTGGATCAACAAAATTGCTCTCAAGTTGACTATTTCCTTAGCAGCATTAACTCCTGTATGCTAATCCCCACAATCACCAAACCCACCCGAGTCACTCAACCCTCAGCCATTACCTTGGATCACTTAGGGAATAACATAACAGCTCCCCTTGTATCTGGTATAATCTACGACAGAACAACTGACCACTATCCTACCTTTCTTTAGCAAACATGGACTTAACACCACCAGAAAACAAGCAACTTACATTCAGGTTACACAGTGAATCAGCTATAGGCAACCTTACAAATGCACTTCACAATATTAACTGGGAATCTGAATTCAATAATACTCAGGATATAAATTCATTAGCTAACCTCTTCCTCTCCAAAACTCTAAGCCTCTACAACATTCATTGTCCCCTCCTTACCAAGCAAGTAACTGACAAAAGAATAAACAGTCCATGGCTCACAAGTGGCATATTCAAATCAATCAACAAGAAACATGAATATGAAAAGAAACTTAGGATTAGCCTAGTTACAAAGGAAGTAGTTAAAAGGTACTCATCAATGCTTACCAGTATCATAAGAAAGACAAAAATTTCATATCATGAGAATAGATTCAATGAAGCAAAAGGCAACATGAAAAGCACATGGAAAACCATCTCTAGTATCCTAAGAAATAAACAACACTCACGTAATCCAAATAAAACTATAAGGATGGCTATACACCATCAACTGATTTAGAAATGGCAAATGAATTTAATAGCTTCTTTTTATCAGTTGGTGCTAATCTTGCCAGAAAAATACCGCAGACTCAGACACATATTAACATATTTCTCAGGCAGCTATCCAAATTCTCTTCTTTCACCAGTCAGCCCGGCAGATGTTGTGTCCATCATACACTCACTAAAAACCAAGGCAGGGAACACCAGTGAAATTCCATCCATTGTATACAAGAGCGCCTCCCATGCCCTTGCACCACCCATAGCTCTTCTGCTCAACAAATCCATAGAGTGTCATACCTTCCCCTGATATCCTTAAAAAAGCAAGAGTAATGCCAGTCCATAAAGAAGGCAATCCGGCGGACATAAACAATTATAGACCAATATCAAACGTACTCATTCTATCAAAAATATTTGAAAAAATTATCTACAAACAGCTCTATTCCTACCTCATAAAATTCGACATACTCAGCCCCTACCAGTTTGGCTTCTGGTCCCAGAAGAGCACCAAGGAAGCAAGTAAGTAATTATCAAAAGAAGGCACCAAACCGGGAAGGCTATGTAAGCACCATCAAAGTGTGGAATAATCAGAGGGCGCTAAATGTCACCAAGGATGCCAATACGAGAACAAAAACGCATAAGGTGAACGATATCAAAATATCCGAGTCACCAAGAATTCTATTGAGGGACAGGTGACCGCGAGGGGCGGTCGGAAAGCAAGACATACGCTCGTCCTGGAAGTCAGGACATTCAAGAAGGACATGCACGACCGTAAGAGGGACATTGCAATTAGGACAATAAGGAGCAGGGCAGCACTCCATCAAGTGACCATGGGTTAAGCGAGTATGGCCAATACGCAACCTCGCCAGAGCCGTTTCCCATTGCCGGTTACGGTGGTAGGAGGACGGCCATGAGGAAACACAACATTTAAGAGAACGTAGTTTGTTACCAGTAACAGACGACCAAGAAGCCTGCCAACGGGTAAGGATGAAGGAATGGATAACCGGGTAAAAGTCGGAATATGGAATACCTTTACGAGACATGGGACAAGAGCTGACAGCTTCCTTGACGGCAGCATCCGCACGCTCATTTAAAGACACACCAATATGGCTGGGAACCCAACAAAACTCAACTGACTTAAATTTACTGTGAACTAGAAACAGCCAATACTGGATCTCAAGATCTTTAATATAACAATGTGCTTTAATATACTTACTTATCTCTCTCATCTCATTTTTCTCTTGTAATGTATCTTTCATTTATCAATTCTAATTGAAATTACCTACTTAAAATTATCTGCTAGATTAAGGACCTGCCCGAAACGCTGCGCATACTAGTGGCTTTACAAGAATGTAAATACTGTACTATCCAATGTATTCTCTCAAACCCAATGTACCTTCTTGTATATATATAAATAAAATAAAAATAAAATAAAATAAATAAAATAAAATAACCACTGGATGAACCGGATTAAAGGCCCCGAGAGCCACGAGGGCACTACGAGAGTCAACAACAACAACAAAGGAAGACTGACAACGAGAAAGCAGGAGACGAAGAGCATAGAGAATAGCATAAAGCTACGCTGTGAAGATGCTAGTCTCTGGAAGTAAGCGACACATACAAGTGCGATCAGGAAAAACAACAGAGTAGCCAACACCGTCCGCAGACTTAGACCCATCGGTGAAGACAGAAACGGAGCGGGAGTGAGAAGAAAAGTGCTCAAGGAAAAGGCGTTTTAGAACCAGTAGGAGGGGTAAAAGCTTTAGTGATGCGGGTCAAGGAAGAACAAAACTGCGGAAGGGGGACTCTCGACGGGGGCAAAGAAGGAACAACACGAGGAGAAACATTAGAAATACGAACGGAAAGAGAATCCTGTAAGCGAGATAACCGGACAGAAAGAGGGAAGGGGGAAAGAGGAACAGGAACCGCAGGAGGGGTAAAAGTTAAAGCACGATAGAGGCGAGAGGAAGGATGTTGTAAGGACCGCGCAAGATAGCGAAGACAGTAACGATCACGGCGGTCCTGGAAAGACAGGAAGCCAGTGTCAACATACAAGCTAAGGACGGGAGTCGAACGAAAGGCACCAGAACTGAGGCGCAACCCAGTATGGTGCAAAGCATCAAGACGGCGAAGAGTAGAAGGAGAAGCAGACAAGTAAGCAGGGCAACCATAATCGAGCTTAGACAGGACGAGAGAGGAATGTAAAGCAAGGAGAGTGTGCCTATCCGCCCCCCAAGAAGTATGGGACAACACCCGAAGGAGGGTAAGGGCCTTAGAGCACTCAATACAATACAATACAATACAATTTTATTTAGGTAAGGAACATACATACAATAAATTTTTACAAGGATTGGTTGACTTATAGGTAGAGCTAGTACATACAATGCCTAAAGCCACTATTACGCAAAGCGTTTCGGGCATGATAAACTTAAATGACAAGCTTAATACTAATTGAGCATAATGAGTAGAATGAAAACAAGAAATGAAAACATAGATGAAAAAGCAGCACAAGTACAATTATGTCGACAAACAGCGCTCTTTAAAGAAAAAAAAACAGACATTGGTTGACAATAGAAAGGTAAGGTAGGTTACAGGGAATTTATTAGGTATAGCTTCGCTTTTAACTTAAACTGGTTGATAGAGGTACAGTCTTTAACATGGTTGGGAAGGTCATTCCACATTCTGGGCCCCTTGATTTGTAGAGCATTTCTAGTTTGATTAAGTCGTACTCTAGGAATATCAAAACTGTATTTATTTCTGGTGTGATGCTCATGGGTTCTGATACAACCTTCTATGAAGCTTTTGAGATCAGGATTGGCATTATAGTTTAGCGTTTTATATATGTATAATACACATGAGAGAATGTGCAGTGACTTAATGTCTAACATATTCAGAGATTTAAGTAGGGGTACCGAGTGATGTCTGGGGCCAGAATTGGATATTGTCCTAATAGCAGCTTTGTGTTGAGTAATTAGAGGACGTAAGTGATTTTGGGTAGTTGAGCCCCAAGCACAAATACCATAGTTGAGATATGGATAGATAAGGGAGTAATAGAGAGTCACCAGGGCAGGGCGTGGTACATAATATCTGATCTTAGAAAGAATGCCCACAGTTTTTGAAACTTTTTTTGATATGTTTAGAATGTGTCCCTGGAAATTCAGCTTGTGGTCAATGAGAATGCCAAGGAATTTGCCATCTAATTTGTTACAAATTTGGGTATTGTTTATTTTGAGATTTATTTGATTAGAGGATTTATTGCCAAACAGAATATAGAAGGTTTTGTCAATGTTAAGGGTGAGTTTGTTGGCAGTTAGCCACAGATAGACTTTATTTAGCTCAGTATTTACTGTGGCATTTAGAGCAAGGGGATCAGGACTGGAGTAAATGAAGGTTGTGTCGTCAGCAAATAGAATTGGTTTGAGGTGTTGGGAGGCATTTGGAAGGTCATTAATGTAGATGAGAAAGAGGAGAGGGCCAAGTATGCTGCCCTGGGGAACACCAATGTTGATGGGTAGGGTGGGAGAAATTGTATTATTCACAGAAACATATTGGAGCCTGTCAGTAAGGTAGGATTTGAGGTATTGTAGGGAGTGTCCTCTGACTCCATAATGATGTAATTTAAGAAGAAGGTTTTGGTGGTTGACAGTATCAAAAGCTTTACGCAGGTCCACAAACAACCCAACAGGGAACTCATTTTTATCAAGAGCTGTATGAATCGAGTTAAGCATACTAATAAGTGCATCGTTAGTGCTTTTTTTGGGTCTGAAGCCATATTGGCAAGGGCTAAGTATATTGAGTTTGGCTAGATATGAGTAAAGCTGCTTATAGATTAGTTTTTCAAAAATTTTTGACAAGTTTGGCAGGATAGATATGGGTCTGTAGTTGTTAACATCTGTGAGATTACCACATTTGTGGACAGACTCAACACGGAGGTAAGAGATATGGGGAGACCAAGACAAACGAGTGTCAAGGAATAACCGCAAAAGCTTCGCAGAATCTTTGTACTCAAGGGGATGACCATAAAGTGACAAAGAGGGACGAAGAACAACTCGTTTCCGAGTAAAAGTCATGGCACAAGTCTTAGTAGTAGAGAACTTGAAGCCATGCTCGGTGGCCCAAGACGACACGGCATCAATCGCAAGTTTAAGCTGGCGTTGAAGGAGAGGCGAATCATCACCCTGACAGCAAAGGGTAAGATCATCAACATAGAGAGCGGAGAAGATGCCTGAAGGAAGAGAGGAAAGAAGACCATTGAGGGCAACCAGAAAAAAGAGTAGTGCTCAGAACACTACCCTGGGGCACACCTTCGTATTGCTGAAAAGAGGCAGAGAGAGCGGTTCCAAGCCGTACCCGAAAGGAACGACGAGAGAGGAAGCTGTGGAGAAAGAGAGGGAGATGACCACAAAGGCCAAAAGAATGAAGCTGGGATAGAATATGATAACGCGAAGTGGTGTCGTAAGCCCTTCCCAGGTCAAAAAGGACGGCAACAACGGAAGTCTTCACAGCAAAAGCAGTACGAATATAGACCTCCAAGTTCACCAGGACATCTGTCGTGCTGCGGCACTTGCGGAAACCAAATTGAGAAGGGGAGAGGAGGTGATGGTGTTCCAGGAACCACATCAGACGAACGTTAACCATACGTTCAAAGAGTTTGCAGACACAACTTGTGAGGGCAATAGGGCAAAAGTCCTTAAGGGATGTTCCCAGAGACCCTGGTTTGCGAACAGGAAGGACAATGGCATCGAGCCAGTCCTCAAGGACTGACGACGACTCCCAGATCCGATTATACAGACTCAGTAAAGACTGAGACGTGCACGGAGGGAGACGGCGAAGCATCTCATAATGAATACCATCGGAGCCCGCCGTCGTAAAACCGCAGAGGGCCAGGGCAGAACGAAGTTCAGAGAGAGAGAAGGGATCGTTATAAGGGAGTCGAAGACGAGTGCAGAAATCTAAAGGACGAGACTCAAGGACAGGTTTTTGAAGAAGGAAAGATTGGGGAAGATGAAGACCAGAGCTAACAGAAGAAAAGTGGGAACCCAGTTCGGTAGTGACCTGCAACGGGTCCGCCACAAGAGTACCATGGAGGTGAAGGACCGGTGAAACATCGGGAACGAACTTACCCACTATCTTGCGGATACGCTTCCAGATCTGCGGCAGAGGAGTTTTGGACGTGATGGTGGAGACATAAGATGCCCAACATTCACGTTTAGCCGTATGGATGGCTCTACGGGCCACCGCACTCGCTTTCCGATAGAAAAGAAAAGAATCAGTCGTCTCTAGTTTATAGATGACAGTAAACTAGAAAGTGTAACAGACAGCACTGACAGCTCGATAGGTACAGACACTACGACGGTTCCCGATAGAGCGAGTCAGACCAGAAGGACAGACTTAAGCAAATTTTATGCAAAGGGCATATGCAGACATAGGTATGCTGGTAATAAGAAAGGATTAGAATACAGTTACCAACATCCCAAATTTTTTTTAAATATGCTTAGGAAAGGTGAGTGTCGATTTGGATCAATATGAAGGTTTTTCCATCCTGACATGTGCCAAACCTCACTGGAGGACAGAAAATGCTATGACCTCAGCTGCCCATACTTTCACTTGAAAGGAACGCTACATAAAGAGTGGCAAGCAGGATAATGAATTTGGAGGAAACTCGATAATTTTTTTATACCAAACTGAAAGAGAATTCAAAAGGAGGAGCATGGAGAACGTATGGAACTGGATGCCAGATCCACTTGCATTTCAGAATTACAGATACAATTATACACCGAAAGGGAACTACAACTACGACAGGCAACTGCCCTACAACAATCAGCACTGGTCAGAACAAACTCAATATGTCCACGCATAATGGGCTTGCTGAAAAAGTCTCCCAGTCAAACTATCACTAATAAAGTAACCTCATTCATCTTTGCCAACATACAAGGACTGAAAACAAGAACAAACAACAAAGTTCAGTTCATAAATGGCCTCCTCACGGAGTCAATGCAGTTGTAACGTACGATTATGTTACGTTGTTGGGTTGATTAGATACACAGTGTTTAGTGAGTTTCATATTTATTTAGTAGTCCTGGATACAGCAGTGTTGTAGACGTTGAGACGAAGCCTGGAGCAGAGCAGAGAGATGAGTGTGGCCGGAATCGCGGAGCTCTATGTGGGAGAGCGTTGTAGCTGAATGAGGTCGTAGTCTGCTGCCTGCTCTGTGTCGAAGCTGTAGCGTCTTGGGTCGATTAGAACTGCCTACACCAAGTACTACATTCTTGACTGGAGATTGTACTGGTTTTGCTATTCTCAAATCGCTGGGTTATATACGGTTACTACACCTCACAGTAAGATAGGAGAGTGGAAAAACCGTTACCTGTAAATAGGGATAGGATTATAGCTTGTGTAATTAGTTATGCCATTAAGATGAGATAATGGAGCGAGTATAGGTTTACTCGCTACACAGTATTTGGAGCTTTCACAGAAACCCATGCAGGGGAATAATTAGACAGTGAGATCTGGATTCCAGGATATAACCTATACAGGTGTGATAGGAAAATTAGGTCACATGGAGGAGTGGGTCTGTATATTGGGGAAGACCTTGTATGCTCGGAGCTCCTTAATGTTACAAATGAGGTGGTAGAGGTACTGGGATTAAAAATAGAGAAAATAAATTTAGTGATTATTCTAATATGCAAACCGCCAGATGCAACGGCCGAGGAATTCACAGAACATATAAACAAAATAGAGAATAGCCTTGATAATTTGGAGAACCCGATACCTGATATTATCTTCCTAGGTGACTTCAACTTGCCTAGTCTCAGGTGGAGAATAGCAAACAATAATAATATACCAGGAAATCTATCGGGACCTAACCAACCACAGATTAGAGAAATACTTAGATTCTGTGACAAATTTTCACGCAACCAGCATGTTATAAATGGTGGTCTGTACTATGGGGGATCTAGTATAAAATGGATGTAGGGGCAGTAGTTAGCATTAAGAGTTATCAAATATGGGAGATCTAAAAGGCCTGGCCCCCAAAGGAAAATATCCACAGTGAATATTAATTGGCTACAAGATAATGTCAGTTTAGAGGTTGATCATAGATCTCCTACACAGGAAGAATGGATACTCCTTTAACTAACTTACTTATTTATTAACCCCTTAACAACCCCCCCATATACATTCTCACCAATAACAATAATAATAATTACTTTACCACACTATTTTACGTTAAAACCCTTGGTCCACATAAGCAGGATACAAGGTTTACACTGAGAACAAGCTAGGGGTAAAGTACTACTAGTGAAGCACTTGAAGCTTGGGCAGCTTAGGGGTAGTGAGCCCACGTGGTACCTTAACACAACACAACACTAATGGGTACCCAAAACACTGGCAAATACTACCCCTAGGTCTCCACCAATCTTACAAACCCAGAGTAGGCACACTTAAAAAACACAGGACTTAACTTAATGGTACAGGAACTTAAGGTAAGGGAAATAAGTAAGAGGAAAGGTAGAGGAGTGCAGAGCAGCTCAGAAAGGTCTTGACCTCCACGAACGCCAGAGAAGAAGGCATCCAGCGACCAGATCAGGCCTCCCGAGTTGAGTGGTGCCGGGAAGAGCCTAATTGATCGTGCAGCTATACACATTACAATCTTCACCTATATGTACCATATTGTTTACTTTACTCGGTCTAGGGGAAAGTAAGTAATTACTACAATATTATACTTAATCCACAACAAGCTCAAGAGTCTGAAGGTTTTGTGAGCAATCAAGATTTGTCTTACGTCTGGCGAGGAAGATAGGAATAAACCTCGACAAGCGCACCAAATAAAAAGAGTAATTTATTTAGCTAAATTTGACCTCTGGTTTCCACTGAGGAACCCAGGGTCGTAACACTCCTCCCCCCTTTCAGAGAAAAAAAATGTGACTACTAGAATAGTAGCCATATTTTTTTGTAAGAGTATGCAGAGAATAAAAAAGGAAAATCTATGACATAAAAGAAAAATCAATCAAACCAACCATTTTTCTGCAAGAAAAGTATAAGGGAATTCTCTGAAAGAAAAAACACATACACAAAAAAAGAAAAAAAAACAGGGAAGTAAATAAATTGGACACGGAATATTTAATGTCACAGGAAAATCTACCAAAAAAAAAAATAACTAAAGCATGACAGTTGGTATATGGCTTCCTGTGGCCCAGATGAATGTTACTCAGGACACTGGGACAGAGCGTCGGCTATCACGTTGAGCCGGCCCGGAAGGTGGATAATGGAAAGATTGAAGTCCTGTAGGTACAATGCCCACCTGAGGATGTGTTTATTCTTCCCCTTCATTTGATGCAAGAAGACTAGTGGGTTATGGTCCATGTACACTTCCACTATATTACCTATGAGGTAAACTTCGAACTTTTTACATGTTAACACTAGCGCCAACGCCTCTTTTTCTACCACTGAATAATTGCGTTGCGCCTTGTCAAATTTCACAGTAATAATATACTGGGTGTTCCACTTGATCATCCCCAGTTTGCAACAACACTGCACCAGCACCCGAGTCAGACGCGTCAATATGAATTTTAAATGGTCGGTCGAACCTTGGACTAGCGAGCACTGAGGCGGAAGCTAAGATCAATTTCAAATTTTTAATTGCCTCTGCACAGTCTGATGACCACTTAAATTTACAACCCATTCTCGCAAATTTAATAAGTCAATATTGACTTATTAAATATGTGCATAGGTGACATACTTAACATAATAGATACCCTTAAAAAGATTCATAGAAAACACCGACCTTACCTAACCTTGTTAGTATCTTAAGATAAGCATCTTATTGCTTCGTAATTACAATTATTACCTAACCTATAATAGGTATAGGTTAAGTAATAATTGTAATTACGAAGCAATAAGATGCTTATCTTAAGATACTAACAAGGTTAGGTAAGGTCGGTGTTTTCTATGAATCTTTTTAAGGGTATCTATTATGTTTAGTATATCACCTATGCACGTAGTTAATAAGTCAATATTGACTTTACGAATTTGCGAGAACGGGTTGTAAATTTAACGGCCTTCCGCAACAAGTCTGTGAGAGGAGTGGCAACACTGGAAAAGTTCTGACAAAAGCGTCGATAGTACGCACACATACCGATAAATCTTTGAACGTCCTTTTTAGACTTTAGCACCGGATACTCCAGAATGGCACTGATTTTATCTTGCCGAGGTAACACTTTTCCTTGGCCCACTTCATAACCGAGGTACGTCACTGTGCCTTGGCCAAAATGACACTTTTTCGCATTTAAGGTCAGATTTCCCTTTTTCAAAACTGTGAACAACTGGCGTAACCTAGATATGTGGTCAGCCCAATTACTATCAAAGAGCACAATATCATCTAAATACGCCCGACAATTTGGCACATTAGCGAGCAAAGAGTTCACGAGTCTCTGGAACATGGCAGGGGCATTACGCAAGCCGAACGGTAACACTTGATACTCAAAAACACCCTCGGGTGTCATGAACGCAGTTAGTTGTTTAGCACATTCAGTGAGCGGGATTTGATAATACCCCCTCGAGAGGTTGAATTTCGAGACGTACTTGACGTTTCCCAGCTCGTCAATGCAGTCCTCGAGGAGGGGCAGCGGGTAGGCATCCACACTGGTCACCTTGTTGAGCTGCCGATAGTCGGTGCACAATCGCCAGGAGCCGTCTGGTTTGGGGACCAAAAGGCAGGGCGAGCACCAAGAGCCCTGGCTCGGCCGGATGAGGCCGTGCTGGAGCAGGAATTCTACCTCTTTCCGTATGATGGCCTTCTTTTCTGGATTCATCCGGTAGGGTTGAAGGCAAATGGGGTACGTGTAGTCCGTCAACTTGACATCATGGCAAATGGCATCAGTCTGGGTCGGGACCTCCCCGAACAGACTGGAGAATTCATCAAGCAACGACTACACCTCTTCACGTTGGGCCATCTGCAAATGGGACAGTCCCTCCTCCACACCATTCACAGAACTAGAATTATTGAGAATGAGATTAGTTGGGTCCCCAGAACAATCATCCCCTCCCTCACTAGAAATGGAAACATTGGTTAGTGCAATGGGCCTGGGGTCTTGGAACTTCTTCAGCCGATTCAAGTGTACGAGCATTACCTGGTTACGTTTGTCAGTGTGCCTCACTTTGTACATGAGGTCCCCAGTCTTTTCTGTCACAACGTAGGGGCCTTCATACTTGTGGGACATAGTGTTCCCTAGTCGAGGCTTTAATACCAGGACAGGGTCGCCAGGTTGAAATACCCGCAACTTAGCTTTAGCATCGTTTCGTTCTTTCATCTTTTCTTGGGCCTTCCCAAGATACTTTAGTGCCGCCGACTTGCAGTCCTCGAGTCTCTGGTGGTGTTGCGCAAAGAAAGCCGAACCTTCGGTTAACGCTACGTTCCCTAACAGATTCTCCTGTAACATTTGCAAGGGTCCACGAACTTTATGTCCAAAGACTAACTCAAAAGCTTGTAACCCCTCTCTAGCCGCAAACAAAACATATGGCAAATTCTCATCCCAGAAGGTGTGGGAACTCACACGATGTCTTCAACATCTACTTCAGAGTTAGATGGAAACGTTCAATTACCCCCTGACTCTGTGGATGGTATGGGCTGGAAACCTTATGAGTTATTCCATGGTCCTTACAAAATTGTTCAAAAATATCAGACTTAAAGTTAGTACCATTGTCAGTTTGCATGACATGAGGCAGTCCAAAAGTGGAAAAAAATGCAACAACAGTCTTTGCTCGGATGTTCCTTACAGCAAAAGCCTCTGGGTAATGAGTCTTGATACACATCATTGTGATTAGGTAAATATTACCAGACTTAGTTCTAGGTAATGGACCAACACAGTCCATTACCACATGAGAAAATGGTTCCTCCGGCATGACAATAGGCCTTAGAGGAGCTTTAGGTGGAGTCTGGTTTTGTTTCCCAACAAGTTGATAAGCAATACATGCATTACAAAATTTTGCCACATCGCTTTTCAGCTTGGGCCAGAAAAAATACTTTAAGATTTTGTGATACGTAATATTAATACCTTGATGTCCCCCCATAGGATCATTATGAGCAGCTGCCAAAACTCTTTCTCTATAGCAGGTCGGCAACTGTCACGACCCTTGAGACTAAATAAGGTTCTTCTCCCCACAGTGTAAAGAAATGGTAAGAAATTGGCCTTGCCAATAGATGTCTAGGGGTATAATTATATCACTGTATAAAAAGGAGAACAATATATTTTGCTAAGGGGAACAACATAACAACAATTAAGTGTATAAATGGTAGCCAGAAATATTTATCAGCATGCAATATCATAAAGTGAAAGTAAGTACTGAGACATGAGTAATATCACCAGAACATGGATTAATCAATAGTAATACTCAAATCATCTAACCAGATAATTAACATTTATATGGGCTAAAATAACAGTGACCAATGACTTAGCTTAAAACACAACTGCTCTCGACCGCAGCCGCCACTCTACTGCCCAGGCTTTGGTCCGCAGGCCAAACGTCGACTAACCGTCTACCAAGAAATCACCTAACAGTCCACGTAAACATGGTGGAAATTCTACTACCACAAATGCAGCACTAATAATTAAACATTGTAAACTAAAGAGTAGTAATTACTGGTATAACATTCCATACAAATATATGGCCACCAAATATGTGAATAAATAAAGATAAAACTATAGACACTCGATGGACAACAATCACACCGGCCATATCCAAATATGGTCACCCGCCCACACGGAGTAACTACAGCGAAATCTAACACCAAAATACTTCACACACACTACACAGCATACACACACACTACACAGTCCACACACACTACATAGTCCACACAGCATATATACACACACTACACAGTCCACACAGCATGCTATGTTATCTATATATATATATATATATCTAAATTCTTGAATCATACAACTGGACGCAATATTAATTTGGGAACACGACAATAAAGTAATATGTAATATCGAGAGTCGTGGCAGAATCTTAGTAAGATTCGTGACAGCAACATAACCTGGTGGACTACCTCCCACTCATTTGACAAGGGAGCACTCTGTGGTCTCCATTTTCTCATCAAAATCCGATCATTGTAGTAGTACCCAGTTGCTGCTTCTACAATTTCCTCCCTAGAGATGGCTAACTCATGACATTCTGCAAGACTGGAGTCAGCTTTCTGTAACTCACTCAAGGAGGCGTCCAGGCCTTGGTCAGATGCCATTGGACGAGGCTCAACAGCGTTCTCCTCCACCTCCCCACTACTCTCGGTAGGCAGCAGTGGCAGGCTCTCCACAATGTCCTCGGCCACATCATCGAGTCAGGCCATGAATGTGTCCGCAAGGTCCACTTGGCTTTCACCACTCGGAAAGTTCCTCGTGTCCTCGGGATTTACCACCTTGGCAAGCACAGGGCTGCCCTTACATTTAAGTCCCATAGACCTGGTCACCGCGCACGCAGAATACACAAATGTAATGTCAATCACATTGTCAATTACACATTGTAATGTCAATCCTGACATTCAATGCTTCCTAGAGGGTTGTAACAGAACTCATGTGCACCACACCAGAAACAAATACCTATTTGATATTCCAAGAGTTAGACTTAATCAAACTAGAAATGCTCTACAAATCAAGGGATCCAGAATGTGGAATGACCTTCCCAATTATGTCAAAGATTGTACCTCTCTTAACCAGTTTAAGTTGAAAACTAAGTACTACCTAATTAACTCTATGTAACCTACCTCACTTCTAAATGTCAACCCATGTCTTACTATTAAAAAAAAAAAATGCTGTTTGTTGACCAACAAACCAATTGACCAATATTGGCTATTTTCTACCATGTTCCCCCTTTTTTTATCTTTTATTATTTTTTTTGATTCAACACAATTTATACTTTAAGGTCAATTACTATTAAGTTTTAGTTTAAGTATTTTTTCCCCACCTCTCATTGCCCGAAACGCTATGCGTACTAGTGGCTTTAGGTATTGTATGTACTACCTCTATCTTTAAATCTAACAGAATGTTTGTACTGTAATGCTGCAACTATGTATGTACTATTCCTAAATAAATTATTATTATTATTATTATTATTATTATTATTATTATTATTATTATTATTATTATTATTATTATTATTATTATTATTATTACAACATTATCCTCTGCGGTAGGTGGATCCAGGAAAACCTTAGGGGTAGGCAACATAATAGGCAGTCTGGAGTCCCCTACCTTATCCCCTGCTAAATCATTACCAACTATTACATCAACATTAGGGAAAGGTAGGTACGAAGTGACTCCGACTGTACAAACACCCTTGTGGAAATCAGATTCCAGGGTAACCTTATGGAGGGGTACTGCCTCGAGTATCACTAGTGACACCCTCGACCAGTACCACCTCTCCAGTGTCGAGAGTGTTGGCACCTTGCAAAACACTCTCTAAAATTAGTCTGGATGGCACCGGTGTCTCGGAAGATCACCACGTCCTTCCAGGAAGAACCCTCAGACAAACGTAGTCTCCCTTTCGATAAGAATGGGGTAAGCAAGTCTGTGGGTTGGAGGTCTTACTCCCTAACCCTTCCGAAGGCCTCTAGCCCTGTGTCACAACTAGAGCATTGGGTCTTTTTTCCGGGTACAGTTGCTAACAACGGCTAGTAATGTAGTTTGGACGTTTACAGTGACCACAGATACGTCTGGGAGAAGAGACATTACTAACAGAATTATCCTTCGGTTCACTCTTAGGTGTCGTGGGGCTAGACAATTTAACAGGGTTAGTTATGTCTGAAACAGAAGGTGCAGTAGTTAAAGGGTTAAAATGAACTGGTCTGGACTGGCTGTGGGTATAAGTTTTGCTACTCTGTGAGGTATAATTATTTTTATTGGGCGTTTTGCCCGCCAACTAGTAGTTTTCTGCCATCTTGGCCAAATCCTCTATTTTAGAATCTACCTCTATCCTTCCTTTAATAAATTGTGCAACATTCTCTGGCATATTATCTATAAAGTGTTCCATTAAAACTACATTCTTTAGTGCCTCGTATGTTTCGGCTTTAGCCGAGCGAATCCATTTATCAAACAATCTAACTTGATCATTAGCAAATTCAGTGAGCGGTTGGTTGTGAGTAGGCCTAAGGTTGCGATAAGCTTGGCGGTGAGCTTCAGGAGTAATTTCATATGCCCTTAAAAATCGCTCCCTGTCTTTATCATATTCAAAACACTCGACGTCAGGCATGTTTATAAAAATATCTTGTGCTTTACCCCTAATCCGCCCCTGCAAGATTTTCACCCACTCTTCCCTTGGCCAGTTCATGGACATGGCTAGTCTCTGAAAATGGTTGAAAAATCTTTCAGGGTCTGACTCTGAAAATTCAGGTAAGTTATGTTTTTTATCAGAAAGCCTGAGGCTTGAGTCCCCAGTAGGTGGTACTATTCTTGCCGCCTCATTTTTCAGCCTTTGCTCTTCCACTTTAGCATTTTGTTCTGCTACTCTGGCCTCTTGCTCTGCCAGCCTTAACTATTGGCTAGTGTTAATTCTAACTCTATATTTCTACTAGCTACACTTTCCCCTGAACTGGGCTCGCATAAAATTGTATCACATGGCACTAGTTCTTGGTCTATACAATGCCGTAAAATTTCATTCGCCAAGGTCCACTTTTTATCAGTGTCGTTTAACTCGAGACGAAATTCCTTGCCTAACAATACTAAATTTGCTTTGGTGAGCTTCTTAATCTCTACCACTGAAGGATCCTTTGCCAGTTCCTGCATTTTAGCCTCCATCACTAATTAATTTAGCTCCTAGCCAAAGAAAAAACTAAAAAAATAAAAATTGGAAAAAACAAAAATTTGCACGGCCCCTAACACAAGGCCACCTTTACCTCAACCGTGAAGAGATCCAGCTAGGTGTCCAGTCAGTAAAAATAAATCCTTTGCTAGGTGAGGCTGGACCCTAGGCTAACACGTACACAACCGTTCTGCGGAAAACAAGAATTTTTAGTTTTGGCACTCAAAATATTTATTTTATAAATAATCACTGATTTTCTCAGCAAAAGCGATGAAATTCTGCGAAGAAGAAAATGTATTACCATGAGTTGGAGACTAACCGACTAAGTAGCGCGCGCGCGCACCGAGCGGGGTACTTAAATGCGAGACGCGGACACAGCCCTCTTGCTCGCCTTCGCCTCGCCAGTTACACTACAAAACGCCCACCCTCCTCCCGGGAAACCCTGCTTCCCCGGTTTTACTCTCCATGGGATGACGCTAAAGCAGTTTGCTGGGGACACTTGTTCCATCTTGCAACGAATGTGTTACCTTGGGGGTGCTCCGACGGAACCCCCAAAGTGATAAGCCAAGAATACGAGATCTCTCTTCATTGTATTTGATTTAATCATTATAACGGCTATCCAATAATTTTATTTCTGTATAATAATTTATGGTTATTCACTAATCATTATTAGTCACCATAATTAATTCCTCTTTAATCTTCTATTTATTCGTTATAATGAGCTACTAGGCTTCCTCATTTAAGGATTATCAATTATTAAAGCATTAATTATGACTATTATTAATTAATTATTTGTTTTAAGTAATTAATTATTATTATAAAATAAACAAGTCCCCCCACTCAGGAGCATTTTCTTCCACCCGCAGAATTTACTGTTCCTTCCGGACTGGCCAACCACTTGTTATAAATGGTGGTCTGTACTATGGGGGATCTAGTATAAAATGGATGTAGGGGCAGTAGTTAGCACTAAGAGTTATCAAATATGGGAGATCTAAAAGGCCTGGCCCCCAAAATAAAATATCCACAGTGAATTGGCTACAAGATAATGTCAGTCTAGAGGTTGATCATAGATCTTCTACACAGAAAGAATGGATACTCCTTTAACTAACTTACTTATTTATTAACCCCTTAACAACCCCCCCATATACATTCTCACCAATAACAATAATAATAATTACTTTACCACACTATCTTACGTTAAAACCCTTGGTCCACATAAGCAGGATACAAGGTTTACACTGAGAACAAGCTAGGGGTAAAGTACTACTAGTGAAGCACTTGAAGCTTGGGCAGCTTAGGGGTAGTGAGCCCACGTGGTACCTTAACACAACACAACACTAATGGGTACCCAAAACACTGGCAAATACTACCCCTAAGGTCTCCACCAATCTTACAAACCCAGAGTAGGCACACTTAAAAAACACAGGACTTAACTTAATGGTACAGGAACTTAAGGTAAGGGAAATAAGTAAGAGGAAAGGTAGAGGAGTGCAGAGCAGCTCAGAAAGGTCTTGACCTCCACGAACGCCAGTCAGAGAAGAAGGCATCCAGCGACCAGATCAGGCCTCCCGAGTTGAGTGGTGCCGGGAAGAGCCTAATTGATCGTGCAGCTATACACATTACAATCTTCACCTATGTACCATATTGTTTACTTTACTCGGTCTATGGGAAAGTAAGTAATTACTACAATATTATACTTAATCCACAACAAGCTCAAGAGTCTGAAGGTTTTGTGAGCAATCAAGATTTGTCTTACGTCTGGCGAGGAAGATAGGAATGAACCTCGACAAGCGCACCAAATAAAAAGAGTAATTTATTTAGCTAAATTTGACCTCTGGTTTCCACTGAGGAACCCAGGGTCGTAACACAGAAGATATCGGAGCCAACGAGATATGAAAATATTCTAGATCTGGTCTTTACGAACAATGAAGACATTATCAGAGACTTTACGATATCAGATACCACATACTCAGATCACAAGCTCATTGAAGTGCAAATAACGACCATCAATACTCAGAATAGACCTAAAACGTTGATAAAGCGAGAGGGGATATTCAGTAAATTCAATTTTATTAATAAAAGGATAGACTGGGAGAAAATAAACAGGGAACTTACAAACATTCCATGGGAAACTGTTCTAAGTAATACAAGTCCTACAGAAGGAATAGAAAAACTGACTTCGGAAGCGTATCAAGTCTGTCTGAAACATGTTCCTTTGAGGAAAGCCAGAAAGAGAACGCAGACGACACTACAAACGAAGGAAAAAATCACGGAAATGCTTATGTAGACACGAATTTCCTGTCAAAGAAGAAATAATTTAAATAGGGAGATTGAAGAAACCGAGCGGAAATTGAAACACTCATATCAAACTGAAGAAAGGCAGTTAGAACAGAAAGCAATTCAGGAAATAAAGAAAAAATCCAAAATACTTCTTCACATATGTAGTAACTGAGTGATTGTAACCTATCCACTGTTGCCCACTGGATGGGGGGCGGTGTGCAGGACAAACATAAATTGTGACACTAGCTCACGGGACCAGACGACAGGTGTCTGTTCAACCTGCGCCTGCCCGTCAGGTGCCACGAACCTGCTGCCTCCCGGAGGTGTTGACACAACACTCGCCATACCCTTCACACCACCATGAAGAGCAGTTGCCAAATGCTGCCATCAGTCCCACTCGCTGTTCAGAGCCATCTGGAGGTGATGTTCGCTCCAGCTGGCTGCCTAAACTCACCACCTTTAAATTACGAAGTGCACAAGGGGACCGGTACCAGACCGAAGACTCGTGCCATCATCCCAGCTGCCCCACAAGAACCAGGTGTTGCATCTTCTGCCAGTGGTGGGCCTGCCCCTGATGTAGAGTGGCCACTTCCTGGTTCTGGGATAATGTCACCTACTGTGAGACCACCATCCACAGCTGGACCCCACAGTCAACTGGAAGTGGGGGATAAGGAACTGGATCAAAATGAGACAGATCGCAACCTCAGCCTCCCTACCACCTCGCCCTTGGGTCGCTCCACTGTTCAAGCAGTGGTTGCCCTTCGTGACCGGTTGCAGGAACACCATTTGGAGTGCGAAAAGATACGTGAATTTAGAGACAATTCTATAACCAATGTTCCAGCGATGTGTCAATATTTCATTCAAAATGATCTGCTACCAGAAATTTTAGCCAAATATCCCCAGTTTGCTAACTGTAGGTAGTAACTAAGTGATGCACGCGCACGCTACGCTCCTCACTCTAAGCTGTATATCAGCCCTTAAACTTACGCCAGATGATGTAGACCACCACCCACAGGCAGCTAAGTACATGGAGTCCAAGCATGTTATAGCAAAACCAAAGTAACCGACCAAAATCAACTCATTCCATCTCAAATAAGTTTCAAAACAATCCTCTTCGGTGTGAGTACCAGTGCATGCTGCCGCCACCGCGCTGCCTGACGCAAGTTTCTTCTCAACATATACCCCCCAGTCCATTCTAACCAATCATGTCTCCTAAAAATGTGACTGTGCAGGGAAATAAGGGCAACAAACCCCTTAACAAGACATCCATCCCGGCCAACTCTAACAATATCCGTGTTTCTCCGTCTGGAAGCTCTGGGGTCCGGGGTGGCGGGGCTGCCCTCCCCTCCACCCCATTGAGCAAGGGAGCAGAGTCCTCTCAACCCTCTCCTATGAACATGCTAGCATCCCAGTATAAGCAACTCAAGCGAGCTTCCGGTCCCTCACCGGAATTCACTAACTGGACCGAGAATCAGTGGTTCAAAAAGTTGTGCCTAGTCCTCGAGTCACAAAATACTATCATCTTGAGTCTTCTCAACGAGAATCTAGCGAACCGCGCTAATCTCCAACAACAACAACAAGAAATAACCCTCCTCCGCGAGGATATTAGAAACTACAAGGCTAGCCAAGACCAACTACAGCATGATTTGAATGATCTCCGTGAGGAAAACAACCTTCGGAAAACTGATGAAGCCTTAAAAAAACAGGAGGAAGCTCTCAGCAAAATGACTGCATGTATCAGTACATTTTCAGCTCAACGTTCCGTCTCCCAGGAGGAACAAGACCAGCAAAAGCTGCTAGACTCTGTTATCGTGTCGTCCCAAGATATACCTGTGGAACATGAAGGTGAAAATTGTGTCGAAATAGCTCAGGATCTCTTAAAAAACAAATTGCAGCTCAATCTAAACAAAACTGACGTTATTGCTGCCTACAGAGTAGGCAAAAAGAATCCATCAGGTCTAAATCAACGGAAAATTCGCCTGAAGCTGTCTTCCCAGTTCACGAAATCCAATCTAGTCCGGACAGCTGCATCCCAACGGAAGGGATTATACATCAACGAGTGCTTGACCAGGAACAGACAGCAAATCCTCTACCGCCTGCGTCAAATCCGTCAACAAAACCCAGATGCGATTCATCAGTGCTTCGTTAGAGATGGTCTGATAAAGGTGAGAAAAACCGCAGAGGGCAAAATGTTTACTATTACTAGAGAAGAAAACCTCAACACTTTCCTCTCCCAATGTGGTTTGTCTCACCTTATCACTCCCAATGAATTAACTTAATTAACCCCCTGTCAACTAGTGGGGCTAGGTATCCTAAGTCTCCTTGGTTCATTTTCTGACTTAATTTTTAACTTACTCTTACCTAGTCATTTACCGAAATTATTTAATTGAGTTATTAAGTAGTTCTTCAGGTCTTTTTAATTATACAATCATTACTGAACTATCTATAGTTATTAATCATTAGCTTAAATTTGCCTATGTTTATTATTCAACTTTTCTTTGATTTCATTTATTACCTAGGTTGCCTAGCCTCGCCATGCTCCCTTACTCCATTGTACCCCTGGCTTTGCCTGCATCTCAAATTGCGAATTGTTACTTACAGTGTACCTGAGAGTACTCGTAAGCAATCTACCTCATTTTTTCTTTTTTTTTCATTTTTGCTCAATTTGTTTTTTTTGTATTGCCTAGTTCTTGCTTATATTTTTTGTTTTGTATTTCTATATCTTGTGTTTTGTATAGTCCATGTTTACATGTTTTTTCTTTAATCTCATTAATTGCCTAGGTTGCCTAGCCTAGCCATACTCCCTTACTCCATTGTACCCCTGTAAGCCCCTTTTGTGTTTGTTTTGTACAGTATTGTGTACATATTTTTCCCTATTTTATAGCTTATTTCTACTTATTTCTGATTCCTCAATCAGCTTTTTTTATGCAGTCAAGTATAGACCCAGAACTTAACCTCTTATCCACTATCTATGACAATAATCACTTTAATGATCTAAATTGCAGATATTTTGCAGCACATGATGTAAACAATGTATTAACTCATAATCACAATATCTCTGTAATCAATTTGAACGTTAGATCCTTAGGTAAACACTTCGATGATGTTAGTGCCTTGATTGAAACTATTGGCAACAAATTCTCTTTTATTATACTTACTGAAACATGGTTGAAAGAGGATACTACTCAACTCTTTAACATGCCTAACTACTCAGCAATTCACAACTGTCGTCAACTTCAGAGAGGTGGTGGCACTGCTCTTTACTACCACCAAGAACTAACATGCTTAAAAGAAATTAGAACTAGAGACTGCTATGGGGAGTATATCTTCGCCAACTTCAGAGTCAAGGGTGCCGAGTCTGTCCTGTCTGTGGGTGCAGTCTATAGAATTCCCAACACTGATGTGTCTGTATTCAACTCAAACCTTAGAAATCTAATACTTGATAACAGACTGAACAAAAACCACCTAATTATCGCAGGGGACTTTAATATTGACCTCTGCGAGCCTGAACACCCTACTGCTGTTAGCTTCCTCAACTGTATGAATTCCTGCTTCCTCATACCCTTAATCACTAGACCTACTAGAATCACGGATAGCACTGCCACGACTCTAGATCACATCTGGACCAACATAACCTCTCCGCTTACTTCAGGTATAATCACCGATAGCACTACAGACCACTACCCCACATTTCTCTTAACTAACATTAGCAAACCACCTCTAGAAACAAGGGAGTTAAGCTTTAGGCTGCACAATGAAACTGCTATAAACAATTTTATAACTGCTGCTGATAATGTCAACTGGGAGTCCGAGTTAGGTAACATAGGGGACATCAACCTAGCTGTGCAATCTTTTCTACAAACAACTCTTAGCCTTTATAACACCCACTGTCCTAGGCTTACAAAACAAGTCACAAGCAAAAGGCTTAACAATCCTTGGCTTACAAAGGGAATACTGAAATCCATTAACAAAAAACACGACCTTGAGAAGAAGTATAGGTTAGGAATTGTCTCCAAAGAATTCTCAAAGAATTACTCATTATTGCTATCTAAGATAATTAGACGAGCCAAAACTAAATACTACGAAGATAAATTTACTCAAATAAAGAGCAACATTAAACAAACTTGGAGCACAATTTCACAAATATTGGGATCAAAGAAATCTTTAAATAACAAACCGACTCTCCTGTCTAATAACGATGGTCAGCTTTCAGCCTCTGATTCTGCTATTGAGTTCAATAGGTTCTTCTCTTCCATTGGTTCATCCCTTGCAAATGATATTCCATCTTCCAGTACTGACATTAAGGACTATCTTACAGGTAACTATCCACAGTCTCTGTACCTAAAGCCTATTAACTCCACTGACGTCAATGAGATAATCCTTTCCCTTAAAACCAAGTCTGGTGCCCTTGAGGAGATACCAACTTTAATTTACAAAAAAGCCTCCAGATCTTTAGCCCCTGCTATTGCTTTGCTCTTCAACAAGTCACTTGAACTCCAAACCTTTCCAGGTATTCTAAAAAAAGCGAGAGTAACGCCTGTCCACAAATGTGGTGACCCCACAGATGTTAACAACTACAGACCTATATCAATCCTGCCAAACTTGTCAAAAATTTTTGAAAAACTTATATATAAACAGCTTTACTCATATCTAGCCAAACTCAATATACTTAGCCCTTGCCAATATGGCTTCAGACCCAAAAAAAGCAGTAACGATGCACTTATTAGTATGCTTAACTCGATTCATACAGCTCTTGATAAAAAGGAGTTCCCTGTTGGGTTATTTGTGGACCTGCGTAAAGCTTTTGATACTGTCAACCACCATAACCTTCTTCTTAAATTACATCATTATGGAGTCAGAGGACACTCCCTACAATACTTCGAGTCCTACCTTACTGACAGGCTCCAATATGTTTCTGTGAATAATACAATTTCTCCCACCCTACCCATCAACATTGGTGTTCCTCAGGGCAGCATACTTGGCCCTCTCCTCTTTCTCATCTACATTAATGACCTTCCAAATGCCTCCCAACACCTCAAACCAATTCTATTTGCTGACGACACAACCTTCATTTACTCCAGTCCTGACCCTCTTGCTCTAAATGCCACAGTAAATACTGAGCTAAATAAAGTCCATCTTTGGCTAACTGCCAACAAACTCACCCTTAACATTGACAAAACTTTCTATATTCTGTTTGGCAATAAATCCTCTAGTCATATAAATCTCAAAATAAACAATACCCAAATTTGTAACACATTAGATGGCAAATTCCTTGGCATTCTCATTGACCACAAGCTGAATTTCCAGGGACACATTCTAAATATATCAAAAAAAGTTTCAAAAACTGTGGGCATTCTTTCTAAGATCAGATATTATGTACCACGCCCTGCCCTGGTGACTCTCTATTACTCCCTTATCTATCCTTATCTCAACTATGGTATTTGTGCTTGGGGTTCTACTACCCAAAATCACTTACGTCCTCTAATTACCCAACACAAAGCTGCTATTAGAACAATATCCAACTCTGGCCCCAGACATCACTCGGTACCCCTACTCAAATCTCTGAATATGTTAGATATTAAGTCTCTGCACATTCTCTCATGTGTATTATACATATATAAAACGCTAAACTATAATGCCAATCCTGATCTTAAAAGCTTCATAGAAGGTTGTAACAGAACCCATGAGCACCACACCAGAAATAAATACAGTTTTGATATTCCTAGAGTACGTCTTAATCAAACTAGAAATGCTCTGCAAATCAAGGGGCCCAGAATGTGGAATGACCTTCCCAACCATGTTAAAGACTGTACCTCTCTCAACCAGTTTAAGATAAAAACTAAACACTACCTAATAAATTCCCTGTAATCTACCTCACTCCTCTATTGTCAACCCATGTCTGTTATTTTCTTTTTTTTTTTAATCAACACTGTTTGTCAACCTATTGTATTTGTGCTGCTTTTTCAGTCATGTTCCCCCTTTTTTTATCTTTATTTGTATTTGTTCTCAACACTTTTTATTCTTTATGCTCAATTAGTATTAAGTTCTAGATATTAATGTTTTTCTTGCCCGAAACGCATTGCGTAATAGTGGCTTTGGGCATTGTATGTACTAGCTCTATCTATATATCAATCCATTAATGTAACATCACTTGTATGTATATACCTTACCTGAATAAACATCTGAATCTGATTGTAACCTATCCACAGCTGCCCACTGGATGGGGGGCGATGTGCAGGACAAACATATAAATTTTGACACTAGCTCTCCACATATGTCAGTTGCTTAATTTAGAACCTGTACTTGAGGTCGATCTCGAACCCATTGTTGATGTGACGACTTATATTGAATTTTGTAACTAGCTCATCAAGATTGTAACTTGCTTAGCTAAATGAATTGTGGGGTTCAGTCCCTGAGCCCATTATGTGCCTCTGTAACCCTTTCCACTACCGCCCACAAGATGGGTATGGGGTGCATAATAAATGAACTAAACTAACTAACTAACTAGCAGTCACAGCAGCAAACGGAGCGGCTGCAAGAGCAACTCCAACATGAGAAAAAATCCACCAGCGATATTTCGATGATGCTCACGCGTATGAGGGGACTTGTAAGCAGTGACTGCCAAACTCCCCCTTCCACCCCTGAACCCTCCAAACATGTGTTCGCTTGCCCATCAGGGGAAACTTCTAGTGATCTTGAGACCTTGTGTAATGGAGTCCTTCCACGCAGGTTAACAGCCAACGCTGTGTTAAGGTATGTTCAAAACGACTCTATAGCTGGAAATGACCGACAAATTGTACTAGACCATTGGAGGCAAATGTGTGACATTGGTAATAAACTAAGAAATGTTCCTGGACTTATATCGTAGTGCAATAGATAATATGTATATAGATAATAAATATTAAGTGAACTAATAATATCAATATATAATGCCGACTTTAAATGCACAATTAACTAAGTTATCCGTCCTTAGCTGGAACATTGCGTCCCTCAAAAAAAGGTTCTCAGATTTACATCACAAAGTAACAACTGAACACATCGATATTGTATGTCTCCAGGAGTGCAGAGTTCCCGCAAGATCCTCACCCCCGAAATTGCCCTCAGAAACCTCAGATCCAGTAACTCTTGCATTCTATACATCAAACAATCCCTACCCCATCAACTTCTGCCAGAAAAACAAACTGCGGGTCAACAGTATCATGGAGTGAGGATCTATGTGGGCAACTCTGTTCTCAATGTATTTAATCTATATGCTCCAGCAGGAAAGTTAAATTATATTGATCTTCCGGCCTGCGCTCAAGCAGAGCCAACCATCATTCTTGGTGACTACAATGCTAGACACAGGGACATTGGTGGCTCTCGCTTCAGTAACGGTAACGGGAATCAACTGCTGTCGCTACTAAATAGTCACCAAGATGTGCAGATTGTGGGTGACCTTGAACCCACGCATATTTGTGGAGGCATTCTAGACCTCTGTGTTGGTTTCAACATCTCTCACGTCTGGTGCACATCATCTATTGTAACAGATTTGTTGTCAGATCATCACCCTAGATTGACTACTCTATGTATAGGAAATACCATCCTGCCCGGTGGGACTTTCAAACGCAAACGGCTCAGTGTTCCTCCTGCTCGACGTGAAGACTTTGTTGCTCATGTGTCAGGGTGGTACAGCACTTATGATCCCTCCACCGTCCAGACATTTAACGACGGTCTAGTACAGAGCATTCAGATGTTTGCTGACCCTTTAGGTCGGCCCCCTGCACCATCCAATAGTCGGAACGATATGAAAGGTAATAAACGCCATGCCTATTACAATGACCCCAAACTGCGTACTTTGAAACGCACTGCCAGACGAGTTGGGCTTGCATATAGGGAAACACGTACGCCAGCAATGCTCAAGCTCTTTCAGAAAGCCCTAGCCAAGGCGAGGGAGCGCATGACAGAGCTCAGGCAAGATAACTGGGAAACTTTTGTTAACAGTCTCAACTCTCACACCCCCCTCAGCCAGGCATGGAAGGATATTAAAAGAATTAAAGGCGATAAGATCGGCCAAGTAGCACACCCTCACCCTCTACACAGAGCAAACGAGTTAGTCGATGCTTGAGCAACCACCTCTAGCTTCAATAATCTTCCCCCAGACATACAGTTCAGATTAAATGCTGGTTACGGAGATCGAGAAAGGCTCGTTGACTTCATGCTCCACAAGGAAGATGAATGCAACGTGCCATTTACTGAGTTTGAATTACTCGCGGCCCTAAACAAAGGCAAAGCCACATCCCCCGGTGAAGATGGTATCACTTATGACATATTGCGTCTGCTCCCTTTAGTACCAGGGAATCCCCTGCTTGAGCTGTATAATATGAGCTATGTTACTGGGGAACTTCCTAACTCTTGGACCAACAGTATAATCATTCCAATTCCCAAGCCAAATCAAGAGAATGCTTTCCGCCCAATTTCCCTTACTAGCTGCATTTGCAAAACATTCTAGAGAATGGTCCTAAACCGTCTCCTCCATAGAATAAGAACCATGCTATCCCCCCAGATATATGGCTTCATGCATGGAAGGAGTGTGCATCATTGCATCACCACCTTTCTTACCCTGCACACTGAAAAGTCATACACCACCTTCCTAGATCTTAAGTCTGCCTTTGATATTGCAAATAGACATGTTATCTTGAGTGAGCTTGCAAGAATGAATATTGGTGGTCGGCTTCTTTGTTGGATCAGGGGTTACTTATCCAACAGGAAGTCATCTGTATTTTTCCAGGGGCATAGGAGTGTAACAAGAGACTTTGAACTAGGTACCCCGCAGGGTGGTGTCCTCAGTCCTACCTTATTTAATATCTTAATAAACACGCTGTTAAACTCTATACCAAGCAAACCCAACGTCCACATCATTAGCTATGCTGATGATATAATGATACACACCACTGGGTATGCTAACACGCAGAACACTCTTAACTCTGTATTAGACTCATGTCAGGACCTAGGTTTAATTATCTCAGCAGAGAAAACAAAGATACTAAATCGGCGCCCACCAGGCAGAGAGGAGCTGTTCGCAAGATGCAACTGTCTGATGGCTCCCAGCTTGACTATGTAAACAGATTCAAATACCTTGGCCTTGAGGTGCCACTGTATGGTCCTGTTGTATTCAGACTCTGTCGTCAGTATAAAGAGAGGCTCCGAGCTCTCAAGGCTGTTGCAGGTTATCACTCAGGCTATGGTGCTAATGTCAGAATTGTCAAAATGATGTACTTTGCATACATCAGATCTTTAGTAGATTATGCTGCACCTCTGCTTGTTTTGATGCCTGAAAGAAAGCTTGGAAGGCTTGAAAAATTGCAGAACGAAGCCTTGAGGATAATCCTTGGGTGCCCTCGTACCACAAAGATACTTAATATGAGAAAGGAACTTAATATTCTGAGCGTTGTTGATCGTGTTACTGAAATTAACTGTCAAATTGGTATAAACATGCTTAGGCTAACTCATCCTAATCCTTGCACAGAAGCCCTCCAGAATTTCTTTATTGAAGATCAGCATTGTTCCAAATGGATAACAAAAACTGGAACTCAACTCAGAATGTATGGGGTTCATGGTTTGTACCAAGAGAAACAACAACGGCACTTTCCTGCACCGTGGGAGGTTACACCCTTTCCAGTTTTAATCCCTCCCTTTCCACCCAAGAAGCAAATTAGAGATCAGCCCAAGCTTCGTCTTGAGGCAAAGCTCAACGCCTTAAGCCATATTGATGCTCTGTCCACAGAGCATTCTCTCTCTCAAATTATATACACTGATGGTTCCCTACACCGCACCACGGGTGCAGCTGGAAGTGCAGTTGTCCTGACAATGGGCGATGGCCTATACTTTGAGTGGGGAGTCCGTATAAACAACTGGGCCTCTACCCTTCAGTCCATTTCATGTGGTCTCCATCTCGTGTTGGCCTCCGAATGCATGATAGAGCTGATAAGTTAGCCAAAGAATCTGCCTTTAAAGGAGCCGTTGAGTGTAACCTTGGATTGTCAATGAGCAATCTAAGAGCAGCAGTACACCGAGAACTTCAACAAGATCTTGTAGATCTGAGGCAAAGTGAAATTGACACCAGTAATTCCATCTATCATCATACTATCATGCAAGAGGAGCCACACATCTATGGATCATCCAATAAAACCAGCAGACTTCTAGATGTTACTACTGCTCGGCTTAGACTCGGTTACAAGTATCTCTGGGAATTCTCATTATCTGCTGATGTAGACCTGACCAAATGTAAACTGTGTCAACAAAATTATTCGCACACCCTCCGTCACTATGTGATGGAGTGCGAAAAGATACGTGAATTTAGAGACAATTCTATAAACTGGGTCCCTTTATAATAATAATAATAATAATAATAATAATAATAATAATAATAATAATAATAATAATAATAATAATAATAATTTTTATTTAGGTAAGGTACATACATAAAGATATTTTACAAAGTTTGTTGGCTTTATAGATAGAGCTAGTACATACAATGCCTAAAGCCACTATTACGCAAAGCGTTTCGGGCAGGAAAAACATTAATGACTAAAGCTTAAAACTAATGGGTAAAAAGAATAAAATGTGTTGAGAACAAATAAAAATAGGGGTAAAAGAGGGGGGAACATTGTTGAAAAAGCAGCACAAATACAATTACAAATTATTACAGGAAATTACATTCAAACAGCGTTGATTTGAAAAAAAAAAAAAAAAAAAAACATACATGGGTTGACAACAGAGGGGTAAGGTAGGTTACAGGGAATTTATTAGGTATAGCTTCGTTTTTAACTTAAACTGGTTGAGAGAGGTACAGTCTTTAACATGGTTGGGAAGGTCATTCCACATTCTGGGCCCCTTGATTTGTAGAGCATTTCTGGTTTGATTAAGTCGTACTATAGGAATATCAAAACTGTATTTATTTCTGGTGTGGTGTTCATGGGTTCTGTTACAACCTTTTATGAAGCTTTTGAGATCAGGATTGGCATTATTGTTTAGCGTTTTATATATGTATAATACACATGAGAGAATGTGCAGTGACTTAATGTCTAACATATTCAGAGATTTGAGTAGGGGTACCGAGTGATGTCTGGGGCCAGAATTGGATATTGTCCTAATAGCAGCTTTGTGTTGAGTAATTAGAGGACGTAAGTGATTTTGGGTAGTAGAGCCCCAAGCACAAATACCATAGTTGAGATATGGATAGATAAGGGAGTAATAGAGAGTCACCAGGGCAGGGCGTGGTACATAATATCTGATCTTAGAAAGAATGCCCACAGTTTTTGAAACTTTTTTTGATATGTTTAGAATGTGTCCCTGGAAATTCAGCTTGTGGTCAATGAGAATGCCAAGGAATTTGCCATCTAATTTGTTACAAATTTGGGTATTGTTTATTTTGAGATTTATTTGATTAGAGGATTTATTGCCAAACAGAATATAGAAAGTTTTGTCAATGTTAAGGGTGAGTTTGTTGGCAGTTAGCCACAGATGGACTTTATTTAGCTCAGTATTTACTGTGGCATTTAGAGCAAGGGGATCAGGACTGGAGTAAATGAAGGTTGTGTCGTCAGCAAATAGAATTGGTTTGAGGTGTTGGAAGGCATTTGGAAGGTCATTAATGTAGATGAGGAAGAGGAGGGGTCTTTATTTTATTCTATAAAGAATATCTTAAGATCTCTTATTCTTTATTTGCATAGAGTGTTTACACAGATTAAGTTTAACTCTGGGGATATCAAAGAGATATTTATTTCTGGTGTGGTGATAATGGGTCCTATTACATCTGTCCTAGAAGAGTTTCAGACAAGGATTTGCATTTAAGAACAGGGTTTTGTAAATGTAGTTGACACAAGAGAATTTGTGGAGTGAGATTATGTTTAGCATGTTTTGGGAGTTAAACAAGGGGGCTGTGTGTTGTCTGAAAGCAGAATTTGATATTATTCTGATAGCAGATTTTTGCTGGGTGATGATGGACTTGAGGTGGTTAGCAGTGGTTGAACCCCATGCACAGATACCATAGTTGAGATAGGGATAGATTAGTGCATAATATAGAGATGAGAGCAGAGTTAGGAACATAATATCTGATTTTGGAGAGTATACCAACTGTTTTAGAGACTTTCTTAGTTATGTGTTGTATGTGGGTACTGAAGTTGAGTCTCTTGTCTAGGAATATGCCAAGAAACTTTCCATCATTTTTATTGCTAATGTTTACATTATCAATCTGAAGTTGAAGTTGAATTTACATGAGTTATAGTGTTGTGTACATGAGTTGTACATGTTGTACATGAGTTGTGTACATGAGTTGTACATGTTGTGTATACATGAGTTGTATAGTGTTATAGTGTCGTCCCAAGATATACCTGTGGAACATGAAGGTGAAAACTGTGTCGAAATAGCTCTGGATCTCGTAAAAGACAAATTGCCGCTCATTCTAAACAAATCAGACGTTATTGCTGCCTACAGAGTAGGCAAAAAGAATCCATCAGGTCAAAACCAACGGAAAATTCGCCTGAAGCTGTCTTCCCAGTTCACGAAATCCAATCTAGTCCGGACAGCTGTAACCCAACGGAAGGGATTATACATCAACGAGTGCTTGACTAGGAACAGACAGCACCTCCTCTACCGCCTGCGTCAAATCCGTCAAAAAAACCCAGATGCGATTCATCAGTGCTTCGTTAGAGATGGACTGATAAAGGTGAGAAAAACCGCAGAGGGCAAAATGTTCACAATTACTAAAGAAGAGAACCTCAACGCTTTCCTCTCCCAATGTGGTCTGTCTCAGCTCATTATCACTCCCAGTGAATTAACTTAATTAACCCCCTGTCAACTAGTGGGGCTAGGTTTCCTTAGTCTCATTGTTTCATTTTCTGACTTAATTTTTACCTTACTCTTAACTAGTCATTTACTGAAATTATTTAATTGAGTGCATAAATAGTTCTTCAGGTCTTATTAATTATACAGTCATAACTGAACTATTTATAGTTAATAATCATTAGCTTAAATTTGCCTATGCTTATTATTCAACTTTTCTTTGATTTCATTTATTACCTAGGTTGCCTAGCCTCGCCATGCTCCCTTACTCCATTGTACCCCTGGCTTTGCCTGCATCTCAAATTGCAAATTGTTACTTACAGTGCACCTGAGAGTACTTGTAAGCAATCTACCTCATTTTTCATTTTTGCTCAATTTGTTTTTGTATTGCTTAGTCTTGTTTATATTTTTGTTTTGTATTTCTATATCTTGTGTTTTGTATAGTCCATGTTTATATGTTCTTTCGTTAATCTCATTTATTACCTAGGTTGCCTAGCCTAGCCATACTCCCTTACTCCATTGTACCCCTGTAAGCCCCTTTTGTGTTTGCTTTGTACTGTATTGTGTACATTTTTTTTCCCTATTTTATAGCTTATTTCTACCTTGTTATTTGCCTTTCTTCCCTTGTTTTTTCCTGCAATCAGCTTTTTTTTTTATGCAGACAAGTATAGACCCTGAACTTAACCTCTTATCCACTATCTATGACAATTATCACTTTAATGATCTAAATTGCAGATATTTTGCAGCACATGATGTAAACAATGTATTAACTCATAATCACAATATCTCTGTAATCAATTTGAACGTTAGATCCCTAGGTAAACACTTTGATGATGTTAGTGCCTTGATTGAAGCTATTGACAACAAATTCTCTTTTATTATACTTGCTGAAACATGGTTGAAAGAGGATACTACTCAGCTCTTTAACATGCCTAACTACTCAGCAATTCACAACTGTCGTCAACTTCATCCAATAAAATCAGCAGACTTCTAGATGTTACTACTGCTCGGCTTAGACTCGGTTACAAGTATCTCTGGGAATTCTCATTATCTGCTGATGTAGACCTGACCAAATGTAAACTGTGTCAACAAAATTATTCGCACACCCTCCGTCACTATGTGATGGAGTGCGAAAAGATACGTGAATTTAGAGACACTTCTATAACCAATGTTCCAGCGATGTGTCAATATTTCATTCAAAATGATCTGCTACCAGAAATTTTAGCCAAATATCCCCAGTTTGCTAACTGTAGGTAGTAACTAAGTGATTGTAACCTATCCACCGCTGCCCACTGGATGGGGGGCGGTGTGCAGGACAAACATATAAATTTTGACACTAGCTCTCCACATATGTCAGTTGCTTAATTTAGAACCTGTACTTGAGGTCGATCTCGAACCCATTGTTGATGTGATGACTTATATTGAATTTTGTAACTAGCTCATCAAGATTGTAACTTGCTTAGCTAAATGAATTGTGGGGTTCAGTCCCTGAGCCCATTATGTGCCTCTGTAACCCTTTCCACTACCGCCCACAAGATGGGTATGGGGTGCATAATAAATGAACTAAACTAAACGTCAACTTCAGAGAGGTGGTGGCACTGCTCTTTACTACCACCAAGAACTAACATGCTTAAAAGAAATTAGAACCAGAGACTGCTATGGGGAGTATATCTTCGCCAGCTTCAGAGTCAAGGGTGCCGAGTCTGTCCTGACTGTGGGTGCAGTTTATAGAATTCCCAACACTGATGTGTCTGAATTCAACTCAAACCTTAGAAATCTAATACTTGATAACAGACTGAACAAAAACCACCTAATTATCGCAGGGGACTTTAATATTGACCTCTGCGAGCCTGAACACCCCTACTGCTGTTAGCTTCCTCAACTGTATGAATTCCTGCTTCCTCATACCCTTAATCACTAGACCTACTAGAATCACATGATAGCACATGCCACGACTCTAGATCACATCTGGACAAACATAACCTCTCCGCTTACTTCAGGTATTATAATCTCATTTAACTACCTTTGTGTACTCTAGCTCTGCCTTTCCCTTCAAAAGGTTTTAACTTTAGTTAAAAAAAAGAAAAGAAAAAAAAAAAGAATAATATTGTCATCTTTATTATTGTCTTTTTTTTCTTTTTACTCCCATGTTCCATAGTACACTGGCTTTGCCTGTGTCCTCTAGTATTAACTTCATTATCCAGTGTTCCTGAGTGTATCTCTATTTAAACTACCTCAGTTTGTTTTAGTGTAACTTAAGTATTCAACTATAGTGTACTTATAATAGTATAGTAAGCAAGCTTTTCATCTTATAGATTTCATAATTGGTTTTTTTTACTTTTTTGGTCATCTATTGTTATTAATTATTTTAGTTAATTTTTTACATTCCTAGTTCCCATTAAGTTTTTTTTTTCTTTTTACTTAAAATTACCATTAAGTTTATTTTACTTTAGAATTTTTAATCTACTTTTTTCTTTGTTTTCTATTTTGTAATTTGCCATTCTTACCTTGTTTTCCTGCAAACAGCCTTTTTATGCAGACAAGTATAGACCCAGAACTAAACCTCTTATCCACTATCTATGACAATCATCACTTCAATGATCAAAATTGCAGATATTTTACAGCACATGATGTAAACAATGTATTAACAGATAATCTCAATATCTCTGTAATCAACTTGAACGTTAGATCCCTAGGTAAACACTTCGATGATGTTAGTGCCTTGATTGAAACTATTGACAACAAATTCTCTTTTATTATACTTACTGAAACGTGGTTGAAAGAGGATAATACTCAACTCTTTAACATGCCTAACTACTCGGCAATTCACAACTGTCGTCAAATGCAGAGAGGTGGTGGTACTGCTCTTTACTACCACCAAGAACTAACATGCTTAAAAATAATTAGAACTAGAGATTGCTGTGGGGAGTATATCTTCGCCAGTTTCAGAGTCAAGGGTGCCGAGTCTGTCCTGTCTGTGGGTGCAGTCTATAGAATTCCTAACACTGATGTGTCTGAATTCAACTCAAACCTTAGAAATCTAATACTAGATAACAGATTGAACAAAAACCATCTAATTATCGCAGGGGACTTTAATATTGACCTCTGCGAGCCTGAACACCCTACTGCTGTTAGCTTCCTCAACTGTATGAATTCCTGCTTCCTCATACCCTTAATCACTAGACCAACTAGAATCACTGATAGTACTGCTACGACTCTAGATCACATCTGGATCAACATAACCTCTCCGCTTACTTCAGGTATAATCACCGATAGCACTACAGACCATTACCCCACATTTCTCTTATCTAACATTAGCAAACCACCTCTAGAGACAAGGGAGTTAAGCTTTAAGCTGCACAATGAAACTGCTATAAACAATTTTATAACTGCTGCTGATAATGTCAACTGGGAGTCCGAGTTAGGTAACATAGGGGACATCAACCTAGCAGTGAAATCTTTTCTACAAACAACTCTTAGCCTTTATAACACCCACTGTCCTATGCTTACAAAACAAGTCACAAGCAAAAGACTTAACAATCCTTGGCTTACAAAGGGAATACTTAAATCCATTAACAAAAAACACGACCTTGAGAAGAAGTATAGGCTAGGAACAGTCTCCAAAGAATTCTCAAATTATTACTCGTTATTGCTATCTAAAATAATTAGACGAGCCAAAACTAAATACTATGAAGATAAATTTACCCAAATAAAGAGCAACATTAAAAAAACTTGGAGCACAATTTCACAAATATTGGGATCAAAGAAGATTTTAAATAACAAACCAACACTCCTTTCCAATAACGTTGGTCAGCTTTCAGCCTCTGATTCTGCTATTGAGTTCAATAGGTTCTTCTCTTCCATTGGTTCATCCCTTGCAAATGATATTCCATCTTCCTGTACTGATGTTAAGGACTATCTTACAGGTAACTATCCACAGTCTCTGTACCTAAAGCCTATTAATTCCACTGACGTCAATGAGATAATCCTTTCCCTTAAAACCAAGTCTGGTGCCCTTGAGGAGATACCAACTTTAATTTACAAAAAAGCCTCCAGATCTTTAGCCCCTGCTATTGCTTTGCTCTTCAACAAGTCACTTGAACTCCAAACCTTCCCAGATATTCTAAAAAAAGCGAGAGTAACGCCTGTCCACAAATGTGGTAATCTCACAGATGTTAACAACTACAGACCTATATCTATCCTGCCAAACTTGTCAAAATTTTTGAAAAACTAATCTATAAGCAGCTTTACTCATATCTAGCCAAACTCAATATACTTAGCCCTTGCCAATATGGCTTCAGACCCAAAAAAAGCACTAACGATGCACTTATTAGTATGCTTAACTCGATTCATACAGCTCTTGATAAAAATGAGTTCTCTGTTGGGTTGTTTGTGGACCTGCGTAAAGCTTTTGACACTGTCAACCACCAAAACCTTCTTCTTAAATTACATCATTATGGAGTCAGAGGACACTCCCTACAATACCTCAAATCCTACCTTACTGACAGGCTCCAATATGTTTCTGTGAATAATACAATTTCTCCCACCCTACCCATCAACATTGGTGTTCCCCAGGGCAGCATACTTGGCCCTCTCCTCTTTCTCATCTACATTAATGACCTTCCAAATGCCTCCCAACACCTCAAACCAATTCTATTTGCTGACGACACAACCTTCATTTACTCCAGTCCTGATCCCCTTGCTCTAAATGCCACAGTAAATACTGAGCTAAATAAAGTCCATCTGTGGCTAACTGCCAACAAACTCACCCTTAACATTGACAAAACCTTTTACATTCTGTTTGGCAATAAATCTCAAAATAAACAATACCCAAATTTGTAACAAATTAGATGGCAAATTCCTTGGCATTCTCATTGACCACAAGCTTAATTTCCAGGGACACATTCTAAACATATCAAAAAAAGTTTCAAAAACTGTGGGCATTCTTTCTAAGATCAGATATTATGTACCCCGCCCTGCCCTGGTGACTCTCTATTACTCCCTCATCTATCCATATCTCAACTATGGTATTTGTGCTTGGGGCTCTACTACCCAAAATCATTTACGTCCTCTTATTACCCAACACAAAGCTGCTATTAGGACAATATCCAACTCTGGCCCCAGACATCACTCGGTATCCCTTACTCAAATCTCTGAATATGTTAGATATTAAGTCACTGCACATTCTCTCTTGTGTATTATACATATATAAAACGCTGAACTGTAATGCCAATCCTGACCTCAAAAGCTTCATAGAAGGTTGTAACAGAACCCATGAGCATCACACCAGAAATAAATACAGTTTTGATATTCCTAGAGTACGACTTAATCAAACTAGAAATGCTCTACAAATCAAGGGACCCAGAATGTGGAATGACCTTCCCAACCATGTTAAAGACTGTACCTCTCTCAACCAGTTTAAGATAAAAACTAAACACTACCTAATAAATTCCCTGTAACCCACCTCACTCCTTTATTGTCAACCCATGTCTGTTATTTTATTATTATTATTTTTTTTTATTATTATTATTTTTTTATTATTATTATTTTTTTTTAATCAACACTGTTTGTCAACCTATTGTATTTGTGCTGCTTTTTCAGTCATGTTCCCCCTTTTTTTATCTTTATTTGTATTTGTTTTCAACACTTTTTATTCTTTATGCTCAATTAGTATTAAGTTCTAGATATTAATGTTTTTCTTGCCCGAAACGCATTGCGTAATAGTGGCTTTAGGCATTGTATGTACTAGCTCTATCTATATATCAATCCATTAATGTAACATCACTTGTATGTATGTACCTTACCTGAATAAACATATTTATTTATTATTTATTTATATATTTATTTAGGTATAATCACCGATAGCACTACAGATCATTACCCCACATTTCTCTTAACTAACATTAGCAAACCACCTCTTGAGTCAAGAGTGATACGTTTTAGACTTCACAATGAAACTGCTTTAGACAATTTTATAACTGCTGCTGATAATGTCAACTGGGAGTCCGAGTTAGGTAACATAGTGGACATCAACCTAGCAGTGCAATCTTTTCTTCAAAAAACTCTTAGCCTTTATAATACCCACTGTCCTATGCTTACAAAACAAGTCACAACCAAAAGGCTTAACAATCCCTGGCTTACAAAGGGAATACTTAAATCTATTAATAAAAAACATGACCTTGAGAAGAAGTATAGGTTAGGAATTGTCTCCAAAGAATTCTCAAAGAATTACTCATTATTGCTGTCCAAGATAATTAGACGAGCCAAAACTAAATACTACGAAGATAAATTTACCCAAATAAAGAGCAACATTAAACAAACTTGGAGAACAATTTCTCAAATATTGGGATCAAAGAAGTCTTTAAATAACAAACCGACTCTCCTGTCTAATAACGATGGTCAGCTTTCAGCCTCTGATTCTGCTATTGAGTTCAATAGGTTCTTCTCTTCCATTGGTTCATCCCTTGCAAATGATATTCCATCTTCCAGTACAGACATTAAGGACTATCTTTCAGGTAACTATCCACAGTCTCTGTACCTAAAGCCTATTAATTCCACTGATGTCAATGAGATAATCCTTTCCCTTAAAACCAAGTCTGGTGCCCTTGAGGAGATACCAACTTTAATCTACAAAAAAGCCTCCAGATCTTTAGCCCCTGCTATTGCTTTGCTCTTCAACAAGTCACTTGAACTCCAAACCTTCCCAGATATTCTAAAAAAAGCGAGAGTAACGCCTGTCCACAAATGTGGTAATCTCACAGATGTTAACAACTACAGACCTATATCTATCCTGCCAAACTTGTCAAAAATTTTTGAAAAACTAATCTATAAGCAGCTTTACTCATATCTAGCCAAACTCAATATACTTAGCCCTTGCCAATATGGCTTCAGACCCAAAAAAAGCACTAACGATGCACTTATTAGTATGCTTAACTCGATTCATACAGCTCTTGATAAAAATGAGTTCCCTGTTGGGTTGTTTGTGGACCTGCGTAAAGCTTTTGATATTGTCAACCACCAAAACCTTCTTCTTAAATTACATCATTATGGAGTCAGAGGACACTCCCTACAATACCTCAAATCCTACCTTACTGACAGGCTCCAATATGTTTCTGTGAATAATACAATTTCTCCCACCCTACCCATCAACATTGGTGTTCCCCAGGGCAGCATACTTAGGCCCTCTCCTCTTTCTCATCTACATTAATGACCTTCCAAATGCCTCACAACACCTCAAACCAATTCTATTTGCTGACGACACAACCTTCATTTACTCTAGTCCTGATCCCCTTGCTCTAAATGCCACAGTAAATACTGAGCTAAATAAAGTCCATCTGTGGCTAACTGCCAACAAACTCACCCTTAACATTGACAAAACCTTCTATATTCTGTTTGGCAATAAATCCTCTAGTCTTATAAATCTCAAAATAAACAATACCCAAATTTGTAACAAATTAGATGGCAAATTCCTTGGCATTCTCATTGACCACAAGCTGAATTTCCAGGGACACATTCTAAATTTATCAAAAAAAGTTTCAAAAACTGTGGGCATTCTTTCTAAGATCAGATATTATGTACCACGCCCTGCGCTGGTGACTCTCTATTACTCCCTTATCTATCCTTATCTCAACTATGGTATTTGTGCTTGGGGTTCTACTACCCAAAATCACTTACGTCCTCTAATTACCCAACACAAAGCCGCTATTAGAACAATATCCAACTCTGGCCCCAGACATCACTCGGTACCCCTACTCAAATCTCTTAATATGTTAGATATTAAGTCACTGCACATTCTCTCATGTGTATTATACATATATAAAACGCTAAACTATAATGCCAATCCTGATCTTAAAAGCTTCATAGAAGGTTGTAACAGAACCCATGAGCACCACACCAGAAATAAATACAGTTTTGATATTCCTAGAGTACGTCTTAATCAAACTAGAAATGCTCTGCAAATCAAGGGGCCCAGAATGTGGAATGACCTTCCCAACCATGTTAAAGACTGTACCTCTCTCAACCAGTTTAAGATAAAAACTAAACACTACCTAATAAATTCCCTGTAATCTACCTCACTCCTCTATTGTCAACCCATGTCTGTTATTTTCTTTTTTTTTTTCTTTTTTTTTAATCAACACTGTTTGTCAACCTATTGTATTTGTGCTGCTTTTTCAGTCATGTTCCCCCTTTTTTTTTATCTTTATTTGTATTTGTTCTCAACATCTTTTATTCTTTATGCTCAATTAGTATTAAGTTCTAGATATTAATGTTTTTTCTTGCCCGAAACGCATTGCGTAATAGTGGCTTTAGGCATTGTATGTACTAGCTCTATCTATATATCAATCCATTAATGTAACATCACTTGTATGTATATACCTTACCTGAATAAACATCTGAATCTGAATCTGAATCAGATATTATGTACCACGCCCTGCCCTGGTGACTCTCTATTACTCCCTTATCTATCCATATCTCAACTATGGTATTTGTGCTTGGGGCTCTACTACCCAAAATCACTTACGTCCTCTAATTACTCAACACAAAGCTGCTATTAGGACAATATCCAATTCTGGCCCCAGACATCACTCGGTACCCCTACTCAAATCTCTGAATATGTTAGACATTAAGTCACTGCACATTCTCTCATGTGTATTATACATATATAAAACGCTAAACTATAATGCCAATCCTGATCTCAAAAGCTTCATAGAAGGTTGTAACAGAACCCATGAGCATCACACCAGAAATAAATACAGTTTTGATATTCCTAGAGAACGTCTTAATCAAACTAGAAATGCTCTACAAATCAAGGGGCCCAGAATGTGGAATGACCTTCCCAACCATGTTAAAGACTGTACCTCTCTCAACCAGTTTAAGTTAAAAGCGAAGCTATACCTAATAAATTCCCTGTAACCTACCTTACCCTTCTATTGTCAACCAATGTCTGTTTTTTTCTTTAAAGAGCGCTGTTTGTCGACATAATTGTATTTGTGCTGCTTTTTCATCTATGTTTTCATTTCTTGTTTTCATTCTACTCATTATGCTCAATTAGTATTAAGCTTGTCATTTAAGTTTATCATGCCCGAAACGCTTTGCGTAATAGTGGCTTTAGGCATTGTATGTACTAGCTCTACCTATAAGTCTACCAATCCTTGTAAAAATTTATTGTATGTATGTACCTTACCTAAATAAAATTGTATTGTATTGTATTGTATTGTATAGTTACACCATTCATACATTATCATAATATGTTTATTTGTGATGTGTGTCTATGTATGTATTAACACGTTGTACTGAATGGGGTGAGAATGGCTTGAGCTACCTCATCCCTTTGTGTGTATTTTACCTCAATAAACTTATTTCAATTTCAATTTCAATTTCACATTATCATTGTTAAGAAGTCACCGGCTTCCTGTCTTCGTCGAGGCTGCTAGTGTTAGTGGCCCTCATGTAAATATGATGTAATAATTAAGACAAATTCTAAATTAAATTAAACCATCGAATTAAATTGAATTGAAATAAAACATATATTTATGTTTGAAGTTGGCGCGTTGAAAAAAATATTAAAGAAATTTGAAACATCAAAAAACGACTTTATTTACAATTCCAATTTTGTGAGACAATTTGTGTGACTAATTGCTCTTTCTAATTTGTTTTATTTGATGTTATTGTTCATTAATTTATTTCAAAATTATAAAATAATAACACAAAACCTTTACCAAAAAATGTTGGTATCATATCTTACATTTTTTTTAATTTAAAATTATAAAACAAAACCAAATAAGATAAAATGAAAAGCAGGATGTAGCAACAATACCCGGCAACCTAGATCGGTAAAGCTAAAGGAATGTAATTCCCGAACGCCTGAAAACTTTTTACCATTCATACTTCATGTAAGCCACCGACATAAATTCATCATATGTAGCGCATGTTTTAATTCGTCGAATATAAATGCCCCCGTGTGCCGTTGTGGTTTGTTAAGGCCGAGAAGGAGGAGTTAGAGAGAGGAGTGAGGAGACAAGGGCGAGGTAGCGCGGCGGCCGCCCGGAGCTTCCTTGTTTACCTTCCCCAGAGCTGGTTGTCCCGAGCGCCTCCATCACTCCCTTCACCAACCTGTAAGTTAATACCTCACCCTAACACCCGACCACAGCCTCCCTAGCCACTCCGCCGTGTCTGGCACGTAGCTTATGGTGTTTGTGAGAGCTGGAGGCTGGGTGTGAGTGGTGTGTCGGGCTCTTGGTCCGCCTCCACCCATGCTCTGTTTTTTTTTTCTGACCATCTTGCATGGAAATATACTTGGGGATATTTGTTGCAAGTTTGTTGGCCACCAGTTAAGGTGCCCATGTTGTGTTACACTTGTTCAGCCACAATGTGTTCCCTACATTGTGTTCCCTACTTTGCCAGGTACAAGTGTCACTCGGTGTAGTTCTTGGTGTTAGTCGTGCCATGCTGTAATGTGTTGTGTCACTCAGTAAAGTTCTTGGTGTTAGTCGTGCCATGCTGTAATGTGTTGTGTCACTCAGTGTAGTTCTTGGTGTTAGTCGTGCCATGCTGTAATGTGTTGTGTCACTCGGTGTAGTTCTTGGTGTTAGTCGTGCCATGCTGTAATGTGTTGTGTCACTCAGTGTAGTTTTTGGTGTTAGTCGTGCCATGCTGTAATGTGTTGTGTCACTCGGTGTAGTTCTTGGTGTTAGCCGTGCCATGCTGTAATGTGTTGTGTCACTCGGTGTAGTTCTTGGTGTTAGCCGTGCCATGCTGTAATGTGTCATGTCGCTCAGTGTAGCTCACGGTGGAAGTCGTGCAATGCTATAATGTGTCGTGTCACTCAACACATTTACAATTATTAACAATTATATTGGTTTATACAATTATAAACCAATACTAGCTTTATCACACATCATAAAAATCTTTAAAAGTGCTAGGAAGTTAGATCACAAAACACATGGAATCACAATGTTTACAACATGGGCTGTAGAACATGGGTTCAGAACAACTCGATCCTGTCTCTCATAATTAATAGACCACTATGACATGGCCTTAGATGCCATGGAAGACAAACGTAACACTGATGTAATATATAGATTTCGCAGAAGCTTTTGACAAAGGTGACCATGGGGTTATTGCACACAAAATTCATACAAAAGGATTTACTGTATTGACAAAGTAAGGAGATGGATCTTTCAACTTCCTAACAAATAGAACCCAGAGTGTAATAGTCAACAAAGTAACTTCTGAATCATTCACTGTAGAAAGCTCAGTCTCCCAAGGTACCATACTTGCTCTGGTACTTTTCTTCATCCTCATATCAGATGTAGACAAGAATACAAACTATAGTACTATATCATCTTTTGCAGATGATACTAGAATTTCATGAGTAGACAATATAGGGGACACAGCAAACCTCCAATCTGATGTTGATCAAGTCTTTCAATGGACCACAGAAAATAACATGATGTTTAATGAGGAGAAGTTCCAATTTCTACGCTATGTAAAAAAACAAAAACAGAGTAGAAACCACATATAAAAGTCAAATCACACTACATATTGTAAGAAAAGCAATATAAAAGATTTAGGAGTAACCATGTTAAAAGACCCTACTTTTAAAGAATATAACAAAGTTGCTGTCACAACTGCAAGAAAAAATGACAGGTTGAATAACAAGAACCTTCCAAACAAGATATGCCATACTAATGATACTTTTTAAGACATTAGTGTCCTCTAGAGTGGAATATTGTTGCTCATTAACAACCCCATTAAAAGCTGGAGAAATTGCTGACCTGGAGGGCATGCAAAGAACTTTTACTACTAGAATCCACTTAATAAACATCTAAATTATTGGGACTTTTCTAAAAATGTTAATATATTACCTAAGTGTAGTTACAGGATGAGAGCTACGCTCGTGGTGTCCCGTCTACCCAGCACTCTTTGTCATATAACGCTTTGAAACTACTGACGGTTTTGGCCTCCACCACCTTTTCACTTAACTTGTTCCAACCATCTACCACTCTATTTGCGAAAGTGAATTTTCTGATATTTCCTCGGCATCTTTGTTTAGTTAGTTTAAATTTATAACCTCTTGTTCTTGAAGTTCCAGAATCTTCCCTATCAATTTTATTAATTCCTGTTACTATTTTGTATGTAGTGATCATATCACCCCTTTTTCTTCTGTCTTCTAGTTTTGGCATATTTAATGCCTCTAACCTCTCCTCGTAGCTCTTGCCCTTCAGTTCTGGGAGCCACTTAGTAGCATGTCTTTGCACCTTTTCCAGTTTGTTGATGTGCTTCTTTAAGATATGGGCACCACACAACCACTGCATATTCTAGCTTTGGCCTAACAAAAGTCGTGAACACTTTCTTTAGTATTTCGCCATCCATGTATTTAAAAGCAATTCTGAAGTTAGAAAGCGTGGCATAGGCTCCTCGCACAACGTTCTTTACGTGGTCCTCGGGTGATAGTTTTCTATCTAGAACCACTCCTAGATCTCTTTCTTTATTTATTTATTTATTTATTTATGCATATACAAGAATGTACATAAGGAATGTGAGGATACAATTATGGTAATTACAGTCTTGTAAAGCCACTAGCACGCGCAGCGTTTCGGGCAGGTCCTTAATCTAAGAAAATTTTAAGGAGGTAAATACTTGCAAAATTTATAGACAAAAAAATGATAACAGATTACATGGAATGAAAAAAAAAAAGATGAGAGAAAATTATAGGTACAGTATATTAAAGCACATAGGTAGCTATGATTGATTGCAATGACAGCTTAAAATGGTAGTTGACAACAAATTGGTAGGCACAATACAGCAGAAACAATATAAGATTGATTGCAATGACAGCTTGAATGGTAGTTGACAAAAATTGGTAGTCACAATACAGCATATGGCTAGCACATAAAAGAAGACAGCAATGAACACAATGATAAGGTTGTTTGATATTACATAAAAATTATGAGATTGGGTACCACTAGGTACAGAGCAAATTTAAAGCTCAGTGTAGGAAACTAAATAGATGAAGTTAGGTACTTTTTGGTTTTGCTTTTAAATAAGGCAAAAGTTTTACAGTTTTTCAATTCACTAGGGAGTGAGTTCCATAGACTAGGTTCCTTAATTTGTCAGAATTCTCTAGTTCCATAGACTAGGTCCCTTAATTTATCAGAATTCTTTAAAGATTTCTCACATAATTTATATGTTGTGTGAGGTCTATATTCTCCTATTCCACATTCCATAACATGGCATTTATTCACATTAAATTCCATTTGCCAAGTGGTGCTACATATATTTATATTGTTCAGGACTTCTTGAAGGGCATGACAATCAGCTAAGTTTCTTATCCTTCCTATTATCTTAGCATCATCAGCAAACATGTTCATATAATTCTGTATTCCATCTGGTAGATCATTTATGTAGACAATGAACACCACCAGTGCAAGAACTGAAACCTGTGGTACTCCACTTGTGACATTTCTCCAGTCCGATACATTGCCTCTGATTACTGCCCTCATTTTTCTATCGGTTAGAACATTTTTCATCCATGTTAGAAGCTTACCTGTCACCCCTCCAATATTTTCCAGTTTCCAGAACAATTTCTTATGTCGAACTCTGTTGAAAGCCTTTTTTTAGGTCCAGATAGATGCAGTCAACCCAACCATCTTTTTCCTGTAAAATCTCTGTAGCTCAATCATAGAAACTGAGTAAATTCGATACACAGGATCTTCCAGATCGAAAACCATACTGTCTGTCTGATATTACGTATATCATTTCTCTCCAGGTGTTCTACCCATTTATTTTTTATTTTTTTTTCCAATATTTTGACTATTACACTTGTCAATGATACAGGTCTATAATTGAGGGGTCTTCTCTACTGCCACTTTTGTAGATTGGAACTATATTAGCCTTTTTCCACACATGTGCTATGACTCCTGTACACAGGGATGTCTGAAAAATCAGCTGAAGTGGAATGCTGAGCTCAGGTTCCCTTCAGAACCCATGGTGAAACTCCATCTGGGCCAACTACTTTGTTCTTATTTAGCTCTAGGAGCATTTGCTTCACTTTGTCTCTAGACACCTCTATGTTCTCTCTATACTGTTCTCTGGAATTATTATTGTGTCTGGTTCTCTGAAGATCTCATTTTGTACAAACACATTTTTTAACTTTTCGTTTAATGTTTCACACATTTCCTTTTCATTTTCCGTGTATCTGTCCCCCATTTTCAACCTCTGAATATTATCCTTTACCTGCAGCTTGCTTTTAATGAATTTATAGGAAAGGCCTGGATCTGATTTACATTTAACTGCTATACCGTTCTCAAAGTTCCTCTCTGTCTCTCTCCTTACTGATGTGTAGTTGTTTCTGGCATCTTTGTATCGCTGGTATTTTAGGGGTTTGGCCTCTTTCTATAATGATTCCATGCTTGTGTCTTTTGATCTCTGGCCCTCTCCCAATTTCTGTTGAACCAACCCTGTTTCCTAGGTCTCCATGTCTGTTTTAGTATGAATTATTATATTCTGATGTTTATGTGCCTTCATCGTATATTTTGCAAAATTTGGCATACATCTCGTTTACTTCCTTGCCTAGCAAATCTGTCCAATTATACCCATGAAAAAAATTTCCTAGTTCCCCATAGTGTCCTCTCTTGAAATTGAGTTTAACAACTGTTTTACTGTTCCCCATTCTCCACTAGATTATATCGCATAGCGTATTTAATGTCCAAGAGGACATGATCACTCTTTCTCAAGGGAGGAAGTATTCCTTAGAATGCAGGCAGAAGAGATACATAATAATTTACACTTGGAAAATAATAGGAGGACTGGTTCCAAATCTGCACACAGAAATAACACCACATGAGACCAGAATGCATGGCAGGATGTGCAAAATAGCCCCACTGAAAAGCAGAGGTGCAATAGGCATGCTGCGAAAACTTAGTCAACATCAAGGGCCCGAGAATATTCAACACTCTTCCCCTACACATTCGGGGCATAACTGGCCGACCTCTTGTAGTGTTAAAAAACTTGAACAACCACCTTCAAAGGATACCTGATCAACCAGGCTGCGTCTCGTGTCAGGCTGTGAGCCCCCTCACCGAACAGCCTGGTTGATCAAACCAGCAACCAGGAGGCCTGATCAGAGACTGGGCTGTGGGGACACTGATCCCCAAAATCGTCAACCGGTAGGTAGGGATTTTGGTTTCTGTGGTTTCAGCTTCGACTGCCATCTTGAAGCTGTATGCTCCAATCCTCAGGAAAGTGATTTCCATGTTTTTCGCCTCTCATCTTGCGTAGTCGGCACGCTGTGCTGGCTTCCTCTGGACTCGGCATGGAGCCCTGACTCCTACTTCCACTTCTCCATTTAGTTCCTTGCCATTCTCTGAGGAGCTGTTTTATAAGTACTTTGTCTGTGGCTGCTGCTGGTGTCTGTCCTGTTTTGGATTTTAACAGGACAGTTAACAGGATTTTTAACAGGATCTGTTGTGTATCTGGGGGGATTGGTCTCAACTTTCCCGGTGGGTCAGTAGAGGCAGGGCTTCGCCTGCTGTTGGTCGGGGCGGGCCATCTGTAGTGCTGGCAGCCGGGTCGAAAGGGCTTCCTTCAGCCTCTGCCTCTTCATCTGGTCAGCACAGTGTTTTCTCTATTCGAAAGGCGGGCTCTCGTGATCCATGCTGGCCCTTTTGTGGGTTGCCCTATTGATGTGGGGGAAGGGGAGAGACCAGTTCTTGTCCCTGCGGTTTGTGGGCTTTTCGGGTCATGTCGTGCAGCCTGATAGAGTTGGTCAGTCCCGCTTCCTTTGGGAAGGGGGGGGGAGGTTCAGGACTTTCGGGGCAGGCTTCCTCTCCTTGCCTTCGTCGAATCATCTCGGCGTGGGTGCATTCGAGGGTGGCCGAAATGACCATGCCCTGTCAGTGGGTTTCCCCCGACTGTTTCCTACCCTGAAATGAGATTATTCATTCTCAATCTTTCCCAATTAAACAGGTGCATACCATAATAAAAACTATGTACAACATTCAGATATCAGTGAATACAATGCTTTTTCATCTATGTTTTCATTTCTTGTTTTCATTCTACTCATTATGCTCAATTAGTATTAAGCTTGTCATTTAAGTTTATGATGCCCGAAACGCTTTGCGTAATAGTGGCTTTAGGCATTGTATGTACTAGCTCTACCTATAAGTCAAACAATCCTTGTAAATATTTATTGTATGTATGTACCTTACCTAAATAAAATTGTATTGTATTGAATACTAGTTATGATATTCACAGCATGAGGTAGACACACAACACCCAGCCATTGTTTCCTGCATCTACACATCATGAAACGACCTTATGTTCCTTCACAATATAACCCTGTTGAAATGGATTCATATTCAGGATTTTGTGACAGGAATGTAATGATAAGAGCAGTTATATAATAGGTCATAGTGAGATGTGTAGAATATTGGAGGCATTGCCTCGCATCATGTGACTGTTGGCGTCGTCTGCTTGTGGCTCCATGCTGTGTTTTGATTTCATCAAAATACCCACTAGAACTGCTTAATAGTTTATGGTGCATATAAATGTTGATGGTGATATATAACGTGCGTATATAGCATAATAACGGCAAGAACACAGTTTGGTTGATATAAGAATATAAGTGAGCCATATATGAGCCCCATATTTTTGAGAATAGCAATTTGTTCCATGCATTTAACTTATAAATTCCACAAGTTACACACTATTGAATAATATTACTACAAAAAACGAGATATAAAATCATTTACTGACACTGAAATAATTATGTAAAAATGTATTTGGGGCAGCCCCTGCCACACTCGACTGTTGGCTGCTAGGCTGACTTTCGATTCTTGTTCTGCGCACATAAATTCTCAACACAGGATCTTTGTGGGTCATTATGGTGTACAAAATTGTAGCTACTACGTAGTTATATACAACGTGTGTATATACAGTAGTGTAATAACAGCAAAAACACTGTTTGATTGATCTCACATTATAGTATACATGTCACCGTATGTGAGCTCCATAATTTTGAGCATAGCGATGTTCCACATTGAACTGTATATTCTACAAATTACACACTTTTGTATAATATTACAGCAAAAAAAAAAAACAAAAAAAAACAGAGAAGAGAAAAATGAGAGACATTGAAATAATTCTGAAAAATTATATTCGTGGCAACTGCCGCGCCGCGTGGTGGAGTGTCCCTGAGTGCCTACTCAATTGGCACCCATAAATTCCTCAACTTCTCAGCTTCATTACGGCTAAAGTATGTCGCATACAATATTTTATTTTAGTTTCCTAGTATCAGAGACTGCATTTTAACAATATAAGAAGAGAATTTTTTTTTTTAAATACTGTAATTAATTTTCTGCGCACCACGGAGATGTTATATTTTAATGCAGCGCAGTGCAGTGGTTAATGTACAAAACACAAGAAAAGAAGAAACTGAAAAAATTCCATTACCCATCACAGGAATACATGTTCGATACAATTTACAATACAATAGTATTTTTAAATCCTTTTTTCAAATAAAATTACATTGCAATACAGGTATTTGTTTAACCACTTAACTGCACAACCAAGTATTCATTGGTCAGCGGGAAACTGCGCCAACCAAGAAAACTCTTTGATTTTTCCGTACCCATTCTAAATGTGTGCGAGGTTGGTTGTGTACGAAATGGACTCTTAGGACCTCCAGTGAGAGGTAGCCATCTTGAAAAAAAATCCCAGCATGCCCTAGGGTTGCTGGCTGGGTTAGTACTGAATGAGTAACCATGGGTGGCGCACATGCCTCTGGCTCCCAAACAGCTATCTGACATGGTGTTGAAAGATCGCGCTCTGTCGGTGAAATTCAAACCTTATTGTTTGAAGAACATAAGGGTCATAAATATTAGTGAAGCTAGGTGCAATAAGGACCTAATACAAAGGTCAGATGCAAGTTATACAGCACCTATAAGGACGATACAGTGAGCATATCTAATTGTAGCTCTGAGCGTCACCCTGGCCTACCTATGCTATCTCCAATTTATTTAGATGATACATAGATGAATCGTTTTCTGCGTTCAGTGATGATGCATCTGATACAAGTATCATAGATGAACAGTGTTAGCAGCCTCCATGGAGGTGTTTTCCATAAATAATTTCAAGAATACCTGAATCTCTTCTTGACTGACGGACACTCTTTGAGGCTAGCTGAATCTCTTCCAGACTGACGGACACTCTTTGAGGCTGGCTGAATCTTTTCCTGTGATCTTTTCATGACTACCTTATCCCTTTGTGTGTATTTTACCTCAATAAACTTATTTCAATTTCAATTTCAATTTCAATTACAAATTGATCTTTTCCTGTAATCTTTTCAAGACTACCTTATGTTTTACAAGCTTGGCTACATACCACCTACAGGTACTAATGCCAAGGATGTACGTGAGTGCGGTATTTGCAAGCACACAGAACGAAGAAACAGGAAGTGAAATCTATCTGTATCTGGTGCAACGAGAGTGAAGTCGCGCTGTCTACTATGGACTACTTCGTTGATTATTACTCACTTCCGAAGTACTGAGTGCTACGCTCGTGGTGTCCCGTCTTCCCAGCACTCTTTGTCATATAACGCTTTGAAACTACTGACGGTCTTGGCCTCCACCACCTTCTCACTTAACTTGTTCCAACCGTCTACCACTCTATTTGCGAAGGTGAATTTTCTTATATTTCTTCGGCATCTGTGTTTAGCTAGTTTAAATCTATGGCCTCTTGTTCTTGAAGTTCCAGGTCTCAGGAAGTCTTCCCTGTCGATTTTATCAATTCCTGTTACTATTTTGTACGTAGTGATCATATCACCTCTTTTTCTTCTGTCTTCTAGTTTTGGCATATTTAATGCTTCTAACCTCTCCTCGTAGCTCTTGCCCTTCAGTTCTGGGAGCCACTTAGTAGCATGTCTTTGCACCTTTTCCAGTTTGTTGATGTGCTTCTTAAGATATGGGCACCACACAACAGCTGCATATTCTAGCTTTGGCCTAACAAAAGTCATGAACAACTTCTTTAGTATATCGCCATCCATGTATTTAAATGCAATTCTGAAGTTAGAAAGCATTGCATAGGCTCCTTGCACAATATTCTTAATGTGGTCCTCAGGTGATAGTTTTCTATCTAGAACCACTCCTAGATCTCTTTCTTTATCAGAATTCTTTAAAGATTTCTCACATAATATATAGGTTGTGTGGGGTCTATGTTCTCCTATTCCACATTCCATAACATGACATTTATTAACATTAAATTCCATTTGCCAAGTGGTGCTCCATATACTTATTTTGTCCAGGTCTTCTTGAAGGGCATGACAATCATCTAAATTTCTTATTCTTCCTATTATCTTAGCATCATCAGCAAACATGTTCATATAATTCTGTATACCAACTGGTAGATCATTTATGTACACAATAAACATCACTGGTGCAAGAACTGAACCCTGTGGTACTCCACTTGTGACATTTCTCCATTCCGATACATTGCCTCTGATTACTGCCCTCATTTTTCTATCAGTCAGAAAATTTTTCATCCATGATAGAAGCTTACCTGTCACCCCTCCAATATTTTCCAGTTTCCAGAACAACCTCTTATGTGGAACTCTGTCGAAAGCCTTTTTTAGGTCCAGATAGATGCAGTCAACCCAGCCATCTCTTTCCTGTAATATCTCTGTGGCCCGATCATAGAAAAGTGTGTAATACAGTGTGTTACTGTGTAAATAGTGTGTGAAACTGTACATGTTAAAAATTCACTAAAATTACAATAAGTAATATTGCTACAATAAACATTTATTGTGGACACATTACTGACACATGTATCACAGTTCCATGGAACATTATGAACGTTCTACTGTATACATATTGTAAAGGACACAAATATGCATCATATACGATAAAGAAACAAGTAAAACCGCATTGGAAATACATAGACCAAATAATTGAAAATACATAGAACAAATAATTGAAAATACATAGAACAAATAATTGAAAATACATAGAACAAATAATTGAAAATACATAGAACAAATAATTGAAAATACATAGAACAAATAATTGAAAATACATAGAACAAATAATTGAAAATATATTTGTGGCAACACCCGGTGCTTGAATGGCCCACGCGACTGTGTCTGGGTGACTCATGCACGGGCGACCAGCCCGTGATGACGTCACAGCGCACCTTATCCACGTCCCCACAGCCAAAGTAAGTGGAATTTGGTATTTATTTTTACATAGACATGTTCAGGGAAGGGAATTTATCATTTTACGAAGAAAAAATAATTTTTTGGGAACACTTCATTTTATGCGGACAGGGAGGAATTTTACAATAAACTTGGCGCAGCACGATGGTTAATTAAAATAAAATTCCTTTTTTGTTTATACAGTACTGGTACTTAAAAAGCAATACAAGTACTGTACAGTATGAGTAAGAAAAAATTTAATTTTGTTATTAAATGTTGGAGAATCATTTTAAGAATTGGAAATCATGAAAAATTTCTCTCAGATTCCAATGCCGATTCCAATTACAGTACTGAAAAATGTGCGATTCTTATTCCTGATACCAATTCCGTTTAATCATCCATTCAGTTAGGAATGACAACAGAATTTTGTCACTCATTCATAAAAGCTTGGTGGCATTACTAAGGCTTTGGGTGTCCAGGTGGGTAGCTCGGGGACTTGCTGAAGAGATCCCTCAGAAAGCGGCGTTTCTGGCGAGTGAGGAAACATGATTAACACTTTTCATCCAGAAGGTTGCTTCCCAGTTACATTACATTATTTTAAAAGATTTGGTTAAGAATAATAGCAATTTGTGTAACCATTTAACAAAGGTATTAATATGTGTTTTGTCATTTTTTCTTAAATGTTTTATAATTTTTATGCTTTATTATTCCAGACCACCTTAAGAGCTTTCACATTTTCATTATGGAAGATGGAGAGGAAGGAGCCACTGTCGATAGTACCACCAGTATCAATGGAAATATCTCCAAACCAAAAGTTTTCAGGGATGACCTTCGAAATTTTCGTATGGACAAGGATGAAGCAAATAAAAATCAAGGTACTTAAGATTTTGTGAGTCTTTTGGATAATCATTTAATAAGTTGGATTGAATTTGGAAAAAATAAGATTTTCCTTACACAGTACTGTAGTAACTTCTGGACTCTTTCTATCATGATGAATTCAAGGAAATGACAGTTTTTGTCATTTTGTATAAGAAACCCATTACTCATTTCAAAAGTGTGCATGTGTTTCATTAATTTTTCATACTGTCAGAATTTTAGTACATGTACAGTACTTTGGAGTACAGTAGTTAATTATAAGTCTTAATGTTCAAAGTTTCTTAGTTAAATCAGCCAATTAGTACAACTTTCATTGAAGTGGGATAGTAGATGAGGTCTCCTAGCTTTGCAGGACCATTTGATGGTTCACAGGTGACCCTATTTGCCTTTATGTGGAACCAGCTGCATCCAATTTGTAGTGGATATGTTTCTCCTGGACTGGGGTGGTCGCCAAAAGAACTCTCCCTATCAATGTAAACAAACTATCAAAATTTCACTACGCTAGAGCAGTGGTCAGCAACCTTTTAGGGCTCACTGGATCACCCAATTCATAATTTATGTCCCGCTGACCACTAATATGAATCTCGCATTCCACCAAACAAGAAATGATAGTTATTAAAGTCAAACTATTTGATGCCATTAAATATAACAGTTAGAGAAAATAGTTACATAAAATACACAGATAAAATTGTCTCGCGGACCACTGGTTAACGACCGCTGCACTAGAGCAAGCTTGTTCATCCCACCGCCCTCGCCCATGTTGAGTCAGATATCTTTGACTTTCTGTTTTTCCTCAGGTCGTGAGGGATTTTGGCTGGCGGGGCACACTGGCTTACTTGCGTGCTAGAATTATAGTGCACTGGGGTCTGCTTTCACAACCTCAAGAGTGGTTGTGAAGGCCTTTGTTGGCTTACAAGTAAGCCAACAAAGGCTTACTTGTATCTGTGTTCTTCTCATAGTGATATACCTATTATAAAGGACTGGTGTAGTTTCCCATTGCCTGGTGGCCTGTTTAGTCATTTTCCTTGAAAGCTTTGGAAATCACCTGTGGCTTTGGTGGTCTTGTGGATATTTCCCTGAATCCTGCTCTCACTTCATGCGAGTTTGAGGGTTGCATGTCATCAGTGCCATGTGACGATGTTCAAAACTGGCCTCCGCCATGCTGCCTGTTGGACCGGTGACACCTTCAACCCTGAGTCATGTGGGGTTTACTCCCATCATGTTGCTCTCCATTCTGACCCTCCCAATTTAGGGTTTATCAGGCAATGACGGTTCTGTGTCTTAGGTTTTCTATATTGCAGCAGACTAGGTTGTGTTCCTAGTTGGATGTCTCAGAGCTGCCCCATTTGATGTTTAGGGACTTGAAATAAAGTGTTGGGTAACTCAACAGTGGCTCTATCCACACTGCCGCTTCCTTTCCTTTCAGACATGGTTTATTCTGCCTCTGATCCTTCCTGCCTTGCCTCCAGCCCTAAGCAGTTGATGGTTTTGGAGTCAGTGCAGAGTTTAGCTCAGGTTGTAGCTTGGTCAGCTCATTGGGTTGCCCCTTCTAATTCAGGGGTGGAGGCAGTTGAGCCTACTGAGGCTTCTGGGTCTTTTCAGGCAGCCCTTTCTTCCTTTGAATCCTTTCTCTTGGACTTCACTTATCTGTCCCAGGTGGTTGGGCAAAGATGAGGGCTCTGCCCTGGGGCCTTCTGCTACAGCTTCTGTGGTGTGGCAGGAGTCGAAGTTGATTCTGAAACTCAACTTCATCTGTTTGAGTTTGCTAAACTCAACCAGGGGAAGTTGGTCCCCACTTCCTGTTTGAGTTTGAGTTGGGTGCAGTGCAGCTACCCCCCAGGGGTTCAAATCCATGTGCCTTTTGGCCCTTTGGGATCATCCTTCCAGAGGTTTCCTTCTGCGTACCAGGGACCATGAGCCAGAACCTGGCCCCTTCAGAGAGGTTTCAGGGAGCAATGGCTCTGGAAAACCCCCTTGTGGTTGGGGGTTTTCCTTATCTGCCATCGACCGGGGTTAGGCACCCAGAAAGGTAGGCATAACAAAACAGACCCCACATGGTAAGAAAATAACAGCAAAAACTGAACAGAGAGGTAACTCCCTACAATCCCAAAGAAACAAGCAAACGTAACACTACTGCCGCACATCTCTTCTGCGCAGCCCTCCCCTTCCCGAGAGGGAGAGGGGAGGCCTGGGACCTCACCGCACTGGCTGCAAAGCACTCCAGTTCGTAAGCTAGTGTCAACCAGGACAGACCCTTCCTTCTCTGGCCTCAGTTTCCTAGGCGGTGTTTGCCTTCGTGGCGCTCACTGTTGTGTTTTTGTGTTGTGCGGTGGCCAGGTGTTCTTCATCAGTACCGGGGCTGCATGCGCTTAGGGGCTTCCTTCCTTAAGTGCCCTGTGAGTACTGCCCCTTTGTGTCAGGGTTATCTTCCCTGGGGCGTTCGGGAACCATTCCCGTAGAGGTTCTTGCTGCGCAGTATTTGCCTCGCTCTTGGGGCCAGCTGGGGCTTGGGGCTTTTGTTTGACCTTGGGTAGGGACTGGTATTGTGCTGGTTAGGGCATCGAGGTGTTGCACGACCTGCCACCCTGGACCTCCGGGTCACTTCTTGGCACGTTCCTCTCCATTGTTCCGGGACTGGCACAGTTGGTGGTGGGGCATTGGGCTTGCCACTTTTATTGCCTTCCCTAGTTTGTAATTAGCACTTAGTGTATTTACGCATTTTTACCGGATCTTGGTGACCTGTCTGTGTCTGCTCGGGATTCGGTATCTGGCCTACCTCGATGACTGGCTGGTGTGGGCTCCCAGTCGGCCCACTTGTCTGCTCGCCAGAGGTGTGGTTCTTTCCAGATCACCGGGTTCGGGTTTCTGGTGATCTGGAGGCTGTTCCATCTGGTTCCGTCTCGGGTTTGGACCTGGCTGGGTCTTGTTTAGGGCTCTTGGACCGCATCTTTGTTTCTCCCTCCAGAGGCGTTACTGCGGCTGCGGTCTCCCGCCTTCGGCTGTTTCTGATGGGGTCACTCGGCGATTGCTCGAATGGTTGTGCGGGAGTCTGAACTTCGCCGTGCTGGTCTGCCCGCCGGGTCGGGTTTGGCTTCGGCTTCTGTTTTAGTTTCTTTGGAGACTTCCCTTCCGCCTCTCCCGCAATCGTTGGGTTCGTCCTCTGGGGACCTTGTGTTGGTGCTACGTCGCCGGCTTCCTCTTTGGGGTTTACGGGGTTCCATGCTTTTGAGCCTCCACGAGCCTTCGCTCGATGTGTTCACGGTCGGGTCATCTCTCGGCTTGGGCTTTTTGACCAGTGCTTACCAGGCTGACCGGGAACGGTGGGGTCCATCCGTTCGTCCGTCGGGCTCACAGCACGGTTCGGGAGTTTGCAGCTTTCTAGTTTGCACTTCGGAGGGTTCGGATCACTCAGGGCTCTACCATCCGGCTCTATTCGGATTGTTCTCAGGTGGTTCATTGCCGGAACCACGGAGTTTCTCTTCGGTCCTTGCCCCTTTTGGGTTGGTCCCCTTGAGTGACTCACCTGCTGGATTCTCGGGGTTTGGCTCTCTGTGCGTTTCATGTCTGGGGTGTATCCTACGTCCTGCCGGATGGCCTGTCTCGGTTCATTCCTCTGTTCACGGATTGGCCGATCGTCACCGACTTGTTTCGTTGGCTCTGTCGGTAGTACGGACTCCCGGATATGGACATCTTCGCTTCGGCGTGGTCTCGGTCTTCCCTTCTATGTGGCGCCCTAACCCGCCTGCGAGGCGTTTGGGGTGGATGCCTTTCGGCATGACTGGTCGAGGTGGAGTTACCTGTACCTCTTCCCCCGGTCCAGCTGTTGCTTCGGGTTCTGGCTCGGTTGGAGTCCTTCCCAAGGAGTAAAGTCCTCGTGGCCCCTTGGTGGCCGGCCCAGCTTTGTTTTCAGAAGTTGCTTGATTGGTGTCCGAACCCAGGGCATTTCCTGCTGCTTTGCCTTTTTCGGCAGGTTGGACCGGTCTGGTACGTGGCTGGTTCGGCCTTCTCCTCGGCTCTTCGCGTCTGGTCTTTTGACGTGGGTGTATCACCATCTCTGTTGTGATCAGGTGACTTCGTTGATGGTGTTCCACCATCATGGTGTTCCACCATCATGGTGTTCCACGTTGATGGTGTTTCGTCTCGGCGACAGTATGAAGTTTCCTGGCGATTCTATTTGCCATTTTCTTACTCTTCGTAGGTTGTCTTCTCTTTTGCATCTGGTTGTCGTGTCCTTTCTTGGTTTTCCGGACCGTTATTTGATGCTTTTTGCTGTCGCCTCGTAACGTGTGGCGCTGGTGGAGCCGCTCCAGCTGGCATTCGGGGTGGACGTCACATTCGCCCCGTTCCGTACATTTTCTCGTGTTTTGTTTCACCTCCTGCTTGCTCATGCTCCGCCTGAGCCGTCCTGGTCCTTGGTCAAGGTGCTCTCTTTCCTCTCCTCGGTTTGTGGTAGGCCCTTTGGTTCAAGATTGTTTTTCAAAGGTCCTATTTTATTGGCATTGGCCTCTTGGGGTCGGGTTGGGGAGCTTCCGGCTCTCCTCCGGCGCTGGAGTTTCTGCTCTTTTGTTACTGGTGGTAGGTTTGTACGTTTGCAGCCTTCTCCGTATTTTCTGGCAAAGGCCGAGACGGCTGCTTTCCGGAGGGGTCCTTGGGTTTTTGATGCTTGGTTGGTTCGGCCTGGGGTGCGTCATGTGTTGTGTCCGGTTGCGGCGCTTCGCCGTTGCCTGCGTTGCGTGGCTGGGGGATGGTTTGATCGCTTTGGGTTGATGTGGTTTTCCTCGTTCCCTATTCCAGGGCTCGGGTCTTCCAGTTCGACCGCAGGGTTATTAAGTCTAGCCAGCCTGCGATCTATCCTTGTGCCTATGTAATTCGAACGTTTGCAGCTTTCGCTGCCGTGTTTGGTAACATGTCTTGGGCTCATTTCAGGCACGGGGATTTGGAGGTCGTACAGGTTCCTGGCTGCCCGTTATTTGGTGAGCATGTCTGCTCCTGGGCGTTCTTGTGTTGCTTTAGGTCGCAGGTTGCAGCCTGTTGTGTCGACTTTGCATTGTGTAGTTTGTGGAGGCCTCCTCTCGGGTGAGCCCTTTGTTTTCCTTTTCTTTGGGTATGAAGCTCCAGGGCGCTGATGGGGCTTCCTTCAGAAAGAAAACCACCATTGAATGTAGTGAAACACCATTTTCTGTGTGACCCCCCAAAGGCTCCCTGGCAACCCTCCCTCCCACCGGTTGGTGTTTTTTTTTCGCGTTTGTTGAAGCTTAGCTTCCGAACTGGAGTGCTTTGTAGCTGACGAGGTGACGTCCCGGGCCCCTCTCTCCCCCTCTCGGAGAGGGGAGGGCTGCGCGGATAAGCGGCGTGGCAGTAGTGTGTTACGTTTGCTTGTTTCCTTGGAATTGTAGGGATTTCTACCTCTGTTCGGTTTTTGTTGTTAGTTTCTTTCCATGTGGGGTTTGTTTTGTTATGCCTACCTTTCTGGGTGTCTAACCCCGGTCGATGGCAGATAAGGAAAACCCCCAACCACAGGAAGGGGGGGTTCCAGGGCCATTGCTCCCTGCAACCTCTCTGAAGGGGCCAGGTTCTGGCTCATGGTCCCTGGTAGGTATGAACTCCATAGCTAATGTCCCGGTCTAATATAACATACATTAGCCCGATAAGCTCCATGAAGCTTCCGGGACTCACCCAGAAACTGGAGTTTCATTACATTCAACGCTGGTTTTCTGGGGGGAGCCCCGTCGGCTCCCCGGAGCTATCCCAGGCTGATATGCTAATGTCAGACTTTGGCATCAGTCATGTGTATGGAGTTCTTAGGCCTACCGGGGACCACGGCCAGAACCGGGCCCCCTCAGAGAGGCAAGGGGAGCAATGGCCTATAGAAGCCCCCGTGTAGTTGGAAGCATTCTATGTCTGCCATCGACCGGAACAGGCACCCAGAAAGGTAAGCGCCCCAAAACAAACCCCTATTCTGGTTAAAATTGCTACCTAATACCGAACTAGTGGATAGAACTCCCCAACCGAAAACAAGCAAATTAGTGTGACGTCACACACTGCCGCGCCGCTGTCTGCGCAGCTCCCCCCTCCCCGGGAGGGGGAAGGGGGAGCCCCAGACCCCCCGCGCCGGCTACCCACACCTCAGTTCTTGAGGCTGATGCTATAGGCGATGGTCGTGTGCTCTGGCTCCGGTGTCGCTACTGCACTGTGCTTTGAGTGTGGTGTTAGTTTTGTGGGTGCGAGAGCCAGGAGTTATCTTCAGTACTCGGGCTGCATGCGCCTAGGGCTGCCTTCCCTAGGTGCCCTGTAAGTACTGCCCTTGGGGCTTGGGGCCGCCTTCCACAGGCTCCTCGGGGTCTGCCTCTGCTGGTCCGTTTTACCTTTCGGTTTTTCGGCCGCCTGTTGGGCTCTTGGGTGTTCTGTTCTCCCTTGTTACCGGCAGGTAAGAGGCAGTTTGCACTGGTAGGGGCGCAGGGTGCTGCTCAGCTTGTATTTCCCGACATCGCGGCCGGCTCTGTTCCTTGGGGTTCGCTGTCCTCTTGCGGGGTTTTGTTTTTCTTTTTGTTTTTGCCTGGTGGGGGGTTCTGTCATTTTATTCAGTTTGTTTTTGCCCTTACACTGTTCTCCTCGGTGGCGCCCCCTGCTAGGTCCCCGTGAGTGTACACGTCCCTGGGGTTCAGCTTTAGAAGTTTGCTTGGTAGTTTTGGGCGCCGGTTTGCAGCACCCTGCCTGGGACTACCTGAGCGCGAGTCCTCTTAAAGTAAACGCTCAGGACCCTGGGAATCCCCTAGGGGGCGCGTGGGTCCGATGGATGTGACCCCGGAGTCCCCACTCGCTGTGTGCGAGTTTGAGGGTTGCTCGGTCCCCTTGTCTCAGGGTGACCCTCATTGTTTTTGCCTCTGCCACGCTGCCTGTTGGGTCGGTGATACTTTCGACCCTGAGTCCTGTGAGTGTTGCTGCTTGCTTGTGACTCAATTTACCCAATCCTCTGATGATTCTATTCGGGTACAGGCGGCACGTGCGTTGCAGTCTAGGTTTCGTCTGTTGCAACGCGCTCGGTTGGTTGCTTCCCCGGATGCCCCGGGGCTGCCCCGCTTTGCTTTTCGAGACCCGGACTTGGGGGTGGGGGTCGCTTCGATCCTGGTTCAGTCTGCACCTCCTCGTCCTTCCCCTTCTGGTCCCCCGCCCCTGCTTCCGGCCCCGAAGCGTCTGAGGGTTTCGGGGTCGGAGCAAGGGTTACTTGATCTCGAGACTCGGGCAGCTTCGGGGGTTGCCCCTTCCGGGGGGGGGGGCGGCAGAGGCATTCGAGTCTTGTCTCCCGGCCGAAGCTTCAGGGTCTGACCAGTGGGCCCCCCTTCCTCCAGCTTTTCCGGCTGCTCCGTCCTTGTCTTGTGGGGTCGGGGCTTGGGGAGAGGACTCGGCCTCGGGTCCTGTGGTGACGGACCTCGAGGCTGGGGAGGGGCTGACTTGGGGGCCTTGGGCCCCGCTGGACCCCGCCGGGGTTTTTCTTCCCACTGAGCGGGGCTTATTGTTACAAGGAGTGGGGTTTTCTTTCCCCCCCTCTGCGTACGAGTTGGATTTGGTGTCGGCCCCTCCCCGGGTACGGTTCCGTGTTCCCCCGGGTACGTCGGTTCCGTCCTTCCGGAGGTTTTCGGCTTATCGCATCCAACCTGGTGTGGTGCGAGCGGCCTTTGCAGCTTACCTCCTGCGTGACCCGGATTATGCCTCGGAAATGGATCCGTCCACGTTCAGGTTTGGGACTTCGTTCCCTTTCTGGCTCCGTTACGAGGTTCCGGAGTCGTCCTGGCTAGCAGACTGCCCCTTGTTTGGTCTGGATTCCTGGCATTCCTTCTGTCGTTCCCGCACGCTGGAGTGGCGGGAAGCTTCCACGGTGCTTCAGGTTTTCCTGGGGGGTGAACTTGAGTACCTGAATGAGTGCTTGTTTGCCCCTGCCCTTCCCCGCGATGTGGGCGTTATTCAGCTCCATGTGCAGGTTCCCTCCCTTTCGGCGGCGCTCGTGGCGGAGGACTTGCGCGCTCGGGGCCTTTTGTGTTCGGCCTTGCGGTTATTTTCCCTCCTGGAGCTGTCTTCGGATTGGCTCGTGGAGGATGTGGGGACGCTTGGGTCCGTCCCGGGGTCCGGCACCTTGTCCTCGGCTGCGCGTTCGTCGGCTGCCTTGTTGAAGCTGTTCACGCCGATTTTGTGGGATGCGGTTTCCCTGTTCTATGCTTCCCGTCTCGCGTGTCGGCAGGCGGTGCTGGGTTCCTCCGTGGAATCTGCTTGGGCTCTGGCTCTTAGGCGTTCTTCACCTTTTTGTCCTCTCCTGTTTGGGGAGTCGGCCGTGGCGCAGTTTATTCAGGCTGCGTCGGCGGCTTGTCGTCCGATGTCGGACTTGTTGGTTTTCCGGGGGTCCCGGGGTGGGTCTTCCCGGAAAGGTCGTGCCAGGGCTCGGGGTTCCTCTCGTCGTGGTAGGCCTCTGGTGTCAGGTTTGGGGTTGGCTCCTCCTGCGGACCCTCCCTCGTCTGGTCGGCGCGGTGTTCGCGCTGTGCGGGGTTCTGGGTCTCGTAAGGGTCGCTGGCCCTTTCGCGGTTTGCCCCTTTGACGGGGCGATGGGGGGGCGGCTTGCGCTGTTCGCCCGCACCTGGTCCCACGATTCGTGTGCCTTTCGGGTCGTGTCTCGCGGCCTGCGGTGGCGTTGGGTGGCCCCTCCCCCCTTTGGGGGGTCGGGGCTGGCGGGGCAGGCTTCTTCCCCTGCGCTCTGTCGAGTCGTCTTGGAGTGGGTACGCTTGGGCGTCGTCGAAACGACGTCGTCCCTCAGATGGGTTTCCCGTCTGTTTTCGGTTCCGAAACGGGACTGCGCGGACCTGCGGTTCATTCTGGACTTGTCCCGTCTGAACCCCTGGGTTCATTGCCCCTCCTTTCGGATGACTACGCTGTCTCAGGTTCGGCTCCTCTTGGAGCCGGGTGCTTGGATGGGGTCCCTGGACCTCCGGGACGCTTATTGGCATGTCCCGATTCATCCGCGGTTCAGGGACTGGCTCGGTTTTGTAGTGGGGCGTCTGAGTTACCGCTTTCGTTGTCTCCCGTTCGGGTTGAACCTGGCACCTCGCGTGTTCACACGCCTTACACGGGTTGTGGTGGCTCGTTTGCGTCTCCTAGGTGTTCGGGTGTTGGCCTACCTCGACGACTGGCTGGTTTGGGCTCCCAGCCAGTCAGCTTGCTTGCTAGCCAGGGTTTTGGTTCTTTCCCAGCTCGCCGGGTTCGGGTTCTTGGTGAACTGGAGGAAGTCCCATCTGGTTCCCTCTCAGGTTCGGACTTGGCTGGGTCTCGTGTGGGACTCTCGGACCGCCTCCTTGTCTCTCCCTCCGGAGTCTCTCCTGCGGCTGCGGTCCCGCCTTCGTCTGTTTCTGGAGGGCCCTCGGGTCACCCGGCGGTTGCTCGAGGGGCTGTGCGGGAGCCTGAACTTCGCGATGGTGGTCTACCCGCCGGGTCGGGTTTGGCTTCGACGGCTGTTCTGGTTCCTTCGGGGTTCCCCCTTCCGCCTCTCTCGCGATCGCAGAGTTCGACCCCCGGGGGACTTGCGTCGGTTGCTGCGTCACCGGCTTCCTCTTCGGGTTTTTCGGGGTTCAGTGCCTTGGCGCCTACCCGAGCCCTCGCTCGATGTGTACACGGATGCGTCGTCTCTCGGCTGGGGTTTTGTGACCAGTGCTCACCAGGCCGGCCAGGGGCGTTGGTATCCGTCCTTCCGTCGAGCTCACAGTACGGTGCGGGAGTTCGCGGCAGTGTGGTTTGCTCTGGGGAGGATTCGGGTGGCCCGCGGATCGACGATTCGGCTCCATTCGGACTGCTCTCCGGTGGTTCATTGCCTGAACCGTGGGGGTTCGATGCGGTGCTTGTCTCTTTGGGGTTGGTCGCTTCGGGTGACTCGTCTGCTGAGTTCTCGGGGTTTGGCTCTCCTGGCGGTTCACGTACGGGGCGTGTCCAACGTCTTGGCCGACGCCCTGTCTCGCTTCGTTCCCCTCTCCACGGAGTGGACGGTCGACGACGAGTCCTTCCGTTGGCTTTGCCAGACGTTCGGGCGCCCCGAGGTGGACCTCTTCGCGTCGGCGTGGTCGCGGCGTCTTCCCGTTTATGCGGCGCCCTTCCCCGATTGCGAGGCCGTCGGGGTCGATGCCTTTCGGCTCGACTGGTCGAGGTGGGGGTTCCTGTACCTCTTTCCCCCGGTTCGGCTGTTGCTCCAGGTCCTGACTCGCTTAGAGACTTACCGGGGGAGAGTTGTCCTTCTGGCCCCTTGGTGGCCGGCCCAGCCTTGGTTTCAGGCGCTGGTTGCTCGGTGTCCGAACCCGAGGGTTTTCCCGCGGCTCCGCCTCTTTCAGCAGATCGGGCCGGTACGTCACGTAGCTGGTTCGATCTTCTCCTCGAGTCTTCGCGTATGGTTTTTTTGACTCGAGTCTATCATCATCTCTATGGTGATCAGGTGGCCTCCTTGTTGGTGTCCCACCTGATGGCTTCTTCTCGGCGGCAGTATGTAGTTTCCTGGCGGTCCTTCCGTTTCTTTTTGCGTCTTCGTCGTGTTAGCTCCTTGTCTGTTCGGGTGGTCTTGTCCTTCCTCTCGTGGTTGTTTCAGGACCGTCATCTTATGCCTAACACTGTCGCTTCGTATCGTGCGGCGCTGGCGGAGCCGCTTCAGCTTGCTTTCGGTATCGATGTTACGTCTGCGCCGTTTCGCAAGCTGTCTCGTGCATTGTTTCACCTCCGGCCTGCTCATGCGTCGCCTGAGCCGTCCTGGTCTTTGGACAGAGTGCTCGCTTTCCTTTCATCTCCTCGTTTCGTTGTGGCCCCTTCGGTCCAGGATTGTTTTTCCAAGGCACTTTTCTTGTTGGCTTTGGCCTCTGGGGGTCGGGTAGGGGAGCTTCATGCTCTCCTCCGGCGCAGGGGTTTCTGCTCTTTTGGTCGTGGTGATAGTTTTGTTCGTTTGCAGCCGTCTCCTTCTTTTCTGGCGAAGAATGAGACTGCTGCGTTCCGGAGGGGTCCATGGGTGGTTGATGCTTGGTTGGTCAGGCCGGGGGTGCATTATGTTTTGTGTCCGGTTGCGGCGCTTCGCCGTTATTTGCGCGCCACAGCTTCTGTGTCCGGGGACGCGCTGTGGGTTGATCCGGTTTCCCTTCTTCCCTGTTCGCGGGTTCGGGTCTCTCAGGTCGTCCGCAGGGTTATTAGGTCTAGCCAGCCTGCGGTCTATCCCCGTGCCCATGACGTTCGTAAGTTCGCGGCTCTTGCTGCCGTCTTTGGGAATATGTCTTGGTCTGATATTCGGGCGCGGGAATTTTGGCGGTCGAACAGGGTCCTGGCTGCTCGTTACCTTGTGAATGTCCCTGGCCCTCGTCGGGCCTGTGTTGCTTTGGGTTGGCGGTTGCAGCCAGTTGTCTCGGCTTCGAGTTGAGGGGTGAGCGACGACCGCCTCCCGGGTAAGTCCCTCTTTTTCTGTCTGTGGGTAGTTAGCTCCGGGGAGCCGACGGGGCTCCCCCCAGAAAACCAGCGTTGAATGTAATGAAACGCCATTTTCTGGGTGAGTCCCGGAGGCTCCCCGGCATCCCTCCCTCCCTCCGGTCGGCGGTTTTTCGCGTTTTTGACATCCAGCCTCAAGAACTGAGGTGTGGGTAGCCGGCGCGGGGGGTCTGGGGCTCCCCCTTCCCCCTCCCGGGGAGGGGGGAGCTGCGCAGACAGCGGCGCGGCAGTGTGTGACGTCACACTAATTTGCTTGTTTTCGGTTGGGGAGTTCTATCCACTAGTTCGGTATTAGGTAGCAATTTTAACCAGAATAGGGGTTTGTTTTGGGGCGCTTACCTTTCTGGGTGCCTGTTCCGGTCGATGGCAGACATAGAATGCTTCCAACTACACGGGGGCTTCTATAGGCCATTGCTCCCCTTGCCTCTCTGAGGGGGCCCGGTTCTGGCCGTGGTCCCCGGTAGGCCTAAGAACTCCATACACATGACTGATGCCAAAGTCTGACATTAGCATATCAGCCTGGGATAGCTCCGGGGAGCCTCCGGGACTCGCCCAGAAAATGGCGTTTCATTACATTCAACGCTGGTTTTTTGGATATGTTACAAGGTTCCAGAGTCATTCTGGCTGGCAGTCAGTCCCTCATTTTTTAGTGGACTTTGTCTAGCTTTTGTCATTCCTGCATGTGTGAGTGGTGTGAGGTGTCGACCATGTTGCAGGTATTTCTTGGGGGACCTTTTTTTTTTGAGCCTCTCAATGACTGCCTGTTTGTGCCCCCCATGTTTTCTCGGGATATGGGTCTTGTGCAACTCCATTCCCAGGTTCTCCTGTTGTCAGCATAGCTCATGGTGGATGACCACTGCACCAGTCTACATTTGAGTTTTTCGTCTTACCTGGGACGCGGTCGGGTCAAGATACCTGCTCCGCACCTTCCCCCCCCCCCTCCCCCCATGCTGGGTACTGAGATGGAGACTCAGTCACCAGAAGACATGGCTACTTCTCACGGCGTTATTAACATGGCCTCTGAAAGCAGCCAGTCAGACGAGGAGGGCGAGTATCTAGAAGTTTTGACAAGGAATAAGAAGAAACGAAGAAGACAGGAGGCAAGGCGTAGTGTGGACAGTAATACACTTAACGGAAACGATAAGAGAATGAAGAACGACGCCGAGACTGATGCAGACAAACGGACGGAACGATGTGAGGAAGGTGAGGGTCAGCGGAGATGGAGGCTTCTCTTCCCTGCCTCATGCACGTTGGCCTATCATCAGAAGCTGCTGTGGACCGTCAAACTCGGAAGAGAACACCGCAAGTTCGAGCCCCTGCTGAAGGAAGGTGTAAACAGACCTTACTTAACGGTAGTTTCTTTGGAGGCAGTGACGTTTCTTAGCCAGCAAGGATATGATGGAATTCTTATGGAAATACCGGAGGGGAACGAGAAGCTGACGAAGGTAATTATCTATAAATACCCTCAGATTCTGGACCCCGAGTTTATACTCGACGACCAACGATTTGTGTGGGCCAAGCGTCACCTTATTAAAGGTGAAGCTAGGAGTCAGGTGGTGGCTCTAGTGAGAGGCGACGTACCCGAGAAAGTGTTCATCACCGGGGCTGGCTACAGGCATGTAGCAAAGTATGTGGAAGAGCCCATAATATGCCTGAAATGCTGCAGATGGGGGCATAAATCCTGGAGCTGTCAAAATGATCCACGATGTCGTTTCTGCGGAAAGTCTCACCTCTCTACTGTGTGTAGAAACAGACTGAATCTGGGTGAGAAAATAGTTCCCAGATGCTGCAACTGTGGAGGTGTTCACAATGCGAGCTCGGCTGTGTGTAGCAAGAGGCCGAGTATGGCTGTTCTCCGGCCGGTGAATGTTACAGAGCAAGCAAGAGCTCTTACCCAGACACCGGGAGCACAGCAAAACAGTCTGCCCCAAACAGTGCCAGTGAACCGGACGAATGCGTGGGTAAAGGAGTCACCTTTACTTAGGCAGGCTCCAGCAACAAGCAGCCACGCCACCACTCAGGACTCCGGCAGTGACAGTGTAACGGTGAGTGAAGTGGCTACTGTGGCTCAGAAAGAGGGTCATAATAATATGGTCAAGGAAGTGTGGGCTGAACTTAAAAAAGTTGGTGAGTTCCTCCAAAATCTGGGGCAGAGAATCGAGTCCATCGAGGCTAAATTAAACGTTCAGGAGGTCAAGGAAAATCACAAAACGGTGAAGGATAGTCAGGATATAGTGGTTGAGGACAAAAATGAAATATTGAGTGATGAAATGAAGGAAAGTGAAGTGTGTGTGAATGATGATAGTCGTAGGGAAAGGAAGAACCCTATAATTACACATAAAATGAAAGAATCATTTGGGCCAATAATGGACGTCTCAGGGCTGAAAAAATCTCTTGAGAATCGCAATGTCGCTTTTACTGGTGAACTTGGGAGGAGGTGGGAGATGTTATACAAGGTATGGCTATCATTTAGTGAACTTATTGGGATGACTTAGGCAATGAATTGATTAATAATGGATCACCCTAGACTGAAAGTGTTGTCATGGAATGTTAATGGTTTGAGAAACAGGGTTACAGATGTTCATTGTTATGTGATGGGAAATGATATTGATGTTGTAGCTCTCCAAGAGACAGGGGATAGGAATGAAGGCTTATTGAAATTAAATGGCTATAAAGGGTTTCACCTCTTCGCTGCAAATAACATCAGAGGCACGTCGATTTATGTTAAGAACTCCATACCAGCAGAGTTAGTAGAACCGCCATCAAAAACGCAAGGTATAGAGAGTGTCTGTGTTAAATTATCATTAAGGGAAGGGGAATTTATTGTAGTTAATTTGTATGTATCCAGGAACTGCTTCGACGCTAACTATTTACCTGACTGCATTTATACTAATCCTTCACTGGTCATTGGGGACCTTAATGCTCGGCACACAAGCCTTGGGACAGTAGGTAGTATTAATACTAATGGGGTCAAGTGGTTACAGTTTCTACAAGATCATCCAGATACCTGTCTCTTGGGAAACAATGAACCAACTCACATCAGGGGAGGACGGCTTGACTATGCCTGCGTTTTAAACTCTCAGGGGATTATGGGGGAGGCTCGGGTTGTTCGGGAACTACTTAGTGACCACTTTGCCTTGAACGTTGAATTACCACTGGGGAAAAAACAAGTCCACTTTCAAAGGAAAAGGCTAAATATTAATAAAGATATGAAAAATTACTTTATTCAAAATATGGGAGATTGGTATCAACATTACACGCCGCTCTGCGTTGATAGTTTTTACGAGGACATGGTCGAGAACATAGAGAAATTAGTACAGAGGGAAAATAACGGGGGCAGGGGAAGCAAGACACACGGACCTAAGAAATTTAAATATTCCAATGATCAGCAAGTCAAGGGATGGGAGAGAATGCTACGGAGTGCGCATAAAGCATGGTTAAAAAATGGAATGAGGGATGAAGAGAAAAATACAATGTTGGAAGTGGCTAGGGAATGCAGTCAGGTGAGGAAGGAGGCGTGGGACAGATACTGGCAAGAATTTGCTCAGTCCATTGGTAATACTAAGAACCTTAAAGACATATGGAGAGCAGTAAATAAAGTCAGGGGTTGTAAGACCAAATTCATTGCTCACTCAGATCCAGGGAAAGTTGCTAATGAGTTAGTAGATAAATGGGCAAGTGCTGCTGGTATGGAGTCCTTACCTGCAGACACGAGAGTCACCATTGAGTCATGGGAAAATATTAGAAATGGAGTAACTTTATGTGCCTTAAATACAAGATCTATAACATGCACTGAGATAACCCACGATGAGCTACTGGATGCTATAAAAAGTGGCAGTTCCACTGCTCCGGGAAAAGATGGAGTAACGTATGACATACTTAATTATTTAGCCGGTATGAAACCTAGTCCCTTACTTGATTTGTTTAATATGAGTTATAGAGAGGGAAAGTTACCAAGAAAATGGAAAGAGGCTGTCATCATTCCTATCCCTAAGTCAAACGGTGGCTACAGACCTGTCTCCTTAATATCCTGCTTTTGTAAAATGATGGAAAGGATTTTGTTAAATAGGCTACTCTACCTTGTAGGTGATAACATGTCCAGTAATCTCTTTGGTTTTATCAAAGGCAAAAGTACTGCGGATTGTCTCTTAAAGTGCTTGTCTAATGTGGATGACAATTGTAGAGTTTTTGTTGATCTACAAGGAGCGTTTGATAAAGCCAATGGGGAAGTAATCTTATACGAATTAGCCAATCTGGGAATAACAGGGAGATTGCTACACTGGATAAGGGATTATCTACAAGGCAGAAAAGGTCAGGTGTATTACCAGGGATACATGTCTGAGGAACGGAGGTTTCAGTTAGGTACCCCACAAGGGGGAGTATTAAGTCCCACCTTATTCAATGTATTAATGAACAGATTAGCATCAGAGATGTATCCTCCACGGGTCACGACGATCATATATGCTGATGACATTCTTATACAAGGCACTTCTGGGAACAAAATTCAAGATGCTCTTAACATACTTGGTACAACCTGTCACAAGTTAGGCTTAGTTATAAATGCAGATAAAACCAAATACGAGTATAGGAAACGAAGAAATATAACACTTACTCTAAATGGTGTGGAACTGAGCCGTGTACAGAAGTACAAGTATCTGGGCATGTATGTTGGATACACATGTGAGAGTAAAAATGCTGAAATAAATCATATCAGCACCTTATGTAAAGCCCGTCTGCATCCTCTAAAAGCACTGGCTTTTTCTGGTAAAGGTGTTGGGGTACCTATCTTGCGGATGTTATACATAAGCACTGTTCGATCCCTGATAGACTACGCAGCACCCGTATTGTCTTACACAGGCCAAGGCAGAATTCAAAAAATAGAGCTGATACAGAACGAGGCTATGAGGATTATTCTTGGATGTCAAAGAAATGCAATGATTGAAATAATGAGAATGGAATTAAATTTACAGAGTGTGTGTGATAGAGTCCGTGACATTAACACTAGAGTATCTATTCGTTTCATGCGGAGAAAAGGAGGGGATAAGCTGTTTGAGAGCGTTCAGACCTGCTTGAGTGACGTACACACTTCCAGGAAACTGAGGGAGACACGCTATACGAGAGGATTAGCTCATGACCTCAGGGAATACGACGTACTTGACTGCTGTAAACCCTCTCGACAGTGTAATATGTCTGCTCCCTGGAAAGTACAGAAAATAGACGTCGAAATTGTACCCCTCAAGGTGAAAAAGATTCATCATGAACCGGGACAATTACGGTGTTTGTATGGAAGCATGATATCTCGGTTACCAAGAGGCAACAGTTTACATGTATATTGCGACGGGTTGGTGGCGGAAGATGGCAGGGCAGGGTGTGGTGTCCTAATAAGGGATTATACGGAGTTTGGGACTGTGGACAGGATAATTGAACTCCGGCTTAGTAATTATATATCATCCACACAAGCTGAACTGCAGGCCATTCTGGCGTGTTTGGAGGAAGTACGTCATGACGACAAAAATGTTTTTGTATTTGTCGATAGCCGAGGAGCACTGGAGTCCTTAAACAGTCGAAACCCAGTCTTCATGTCTATAGTTGAGGACTGTAAGAGAAGAATAACTGAGATACAGCTGAAAGGTTATAGTGTGAAATTCATGTGGATTCCGTCTCATGTTGGAATAGTGCTCAACGAGGTGGCGGATGACTTGGCCAAACGTGCCACATCAAAACCACAAGTTGACATTGAATGTGAATTCACAATGAGACAAATAAGAAGCAAAATCAGAAATATTCAGGCACAGGCGGGAGTGGAGAGGAGAGAGATAATGTATGAGAGAAGTCAAACCATGCAACACTACATGTATGTGAGTCAAAACACCCATTTCACTTATGGTAAAAGGAGAAATGCTTGGAGTGACTCTGTGTACATGCGGCTCAGGCTTGGGTACAAATATTACTGGGAATATGGGATAGATGTTCATGGTAATGACACGAAGTGTAAACTATGTGGTATGTTAAGGTCTCACACCCTTGCCCATTATATTCTTGATTGTCCGTTGATTAATGTATATAGAAACACTGAGATAAGGACTGTTCCTGAACAAATAGCCTGGATGTGTCACAACGGAAAGGTTGATGATATTCTTGAGAGATATAAGAATTTTGCACCAAGATTGTAATATTTTGTTGAATTATCTGCAGGTGTCTTGCAAATTGTCTATACAGTATACCTAGGTCATAAAAGTATTTGTGTGTACGTCTGATACCATACTACTTGTGAGGGAGGAAATGTATATTTTTACCTCTCAGAATGTTTGGTAATGTGTTTATTTGTGATGTGTGTCTATGTATATATTAACACGTTGTACTGAATGGGGTGAGAATAGCTTGAGCTACCTCATCCCTTTGTGTGTATTTTACCTCAATAAACTTATTTCAATTTCAATTCAATTCAATACATTTGAGTTTTGTCATGCGCTTCCTGGGCATCCTTGAGCTGCATACCGATTTTCTCACAGAGGATGTCGGGGCACTCAGTGGGAGCCTCTTGCAGAGTTCATGGCCTCTGGTGTGACGGCGTCAGCTCTGCTTCCCAACCTGTATGCTTCTATTCTCCGGGAGGTGGTGGCCACATTCTTTGCCACCCGACTCAGGTGTTGACAGGCTGTGTTGCCCCATTTTCTGTATTCGGTGTTGGCCCTTGCTCTTCTCTCCACCTCCCTTTTCTCTGCTCCTGTTTCCTGAGGATGTCACTCAATATTTGTTATCTGTGGTGACTGCTAAGATAACCATGGACCTCCTGTGTGTTGGGGTGGTTGTTCTCGGTCTCTGAGGCAGTTTGGTAGGGCTGGGGTGGTGCCTGTTGTTGGTCAGGGTAGGCTATTTATGGTGCCAGATGCTGAGTCACAAGCACTTTCCTCGGCTAAAACTTATTTGTCTGATCGGCACAGTGCATGCTCCTTTTCGAATTCGGGCTCATGGGGATTCGTGTTGGCCCTTTTGATGTGGCAGTTGTGGGGTGGCTAGCTCATTTTGCCAACACTTGGTCCCATGATTCTTTGTTTTTTTGGTTTGTTTCCTCGAGCCTGCAGTGAAGTTGGTCAGTCTGTCCTCAATACAGGGATTCAGGCTTTACAGGGTAGGCTTCCTTGCCATGACTATGTCAGGTCATTTTGGAGTGGGTGATTTTGGGTGTGGTCAAAATGACTGCATCTCCTTGTTGGATTTCCTCCTCCTTCCCAGTCCTGAAATGGGACTTGCTGGAGCTCCGGTTCATCCTTGGTCTTTCTAGGTTGAACCTGGTCATTCCTTTCTGGATGACTACTTTGCTCAAGATCTGTCTTGTGCAGAAGGCGGGTGCTTGGATGATTTCCTTGGACCTCTGGGATGCATACTGGTGCATCCCAATACATATATAGGTTCAGGGATTGGTTAGGCTTTTTTGTGGGATGTCAAACTTAACACTTTCAGGTCCTCCCATACGGACTCATTTTACCTCCACACATGTTTTCAAGCCTGGCTTGGGTCGTGATGATCCATCTTCATTTGCATAGTGTTTGGATTTTGGCCTACCTTCGACTGGCTGATGTCGGCTCCTAGCCATCTGCATGTCTGCTAGCCAGGGATCTGGTTCTTTTCCAGCTCACCAGGTTTGGATTCCTTGTGAATTGCCAGAAGCCCCAATTGGTTTGGGACTTCCACAAAGTCCAAACCTGGACTTGGCTAGCCATGTCCAGGTTTGGACTTGGTTGGGCCTCATTTGGCACTCAGTCGGCATTACTTTCCCTGCCTCTAGTGGCCTTGACCTGGTTGCAGCATCACTGACTATTGGTGTTGAGTCAGCCTTGGGTGACTCAGTAGTTGCTTGAGTAGCTGTGCTTCAACTTTGCCATCCTAGGGTATCCCCTAGGCAGAGTTTGGCTTTGGAGGCTGTTGTGGTTTCTCCAGGGTAGCCCCTTTTGCCACTACGAAGAATGTTGGGTGCAGACTCTGTTGGCCCCTTGCCAGTTGCTGCATCACCAGTTTCCTCTTTGGGCTTTTAAAAATTTAGTCCCCCTAAGGTGCCAACCTTTGCCCTCGCTCGACATATTCACAGATGCCTCGGCTCTTGATTGGGGCTTTGTGACCAGTGCTACCCAGGCTGGCCAGGGTTATTGGTCTCCACCCCTTCGTCAGGCCGACCGTATGTTTCGGGAGTTTCCAGCCATGTGGCATGCTCTGTAGTGTGTTCAGAATCCTCTGGGCTCTGTGATCTGGCTCCATTTACACTATTTCCCCATGGTTCATAGACTCAACCTGGGGATTCACTTCGATCTCTGCCTCTTTGGAACTGGAGCATATCTGGAGTATACTTGGGGTAGGTTCCAGGTTTGGAACCTGGATCCACAAGCCTGGTTTGGGGCCAGGCACGATGTGTGATAACTTGGTCAAACATGCTGTTGCTTCGAGCGGCCCGCAGCCCCACATATCCACATACAATCCGGTTAGTCCGGCTGGATGCTACATGTAGCTCTTCTGCTGGGTTCCCAGGGTTTGAACCATCTACTGAGATTTTCATGCTGTGAATTCCATAGATATTTAAAACCACTCTATTTCCATCTGAGTACATATGTAATGTTTGGCAACAATGAACTACTGAATAAAATAAGCCAATGGATGTTATCTGGAGCAAATCTACTTCTTTCTCTTCTAGTCGTTCATTATTTTTGTTTGGTATTGCAGTTGCTTACCTCCTGAAGGAAAAAAAAGAGGCTGCTGTGGGTGGCACTCCCTTTCCTACTGTTTCCCTACCTTGACCACTTGTGTTGGGGTTAGGTTTGGAATCTGGCCCATTTTCTGTTTGTTGTGAAAGGGATCTAGGTACTATAATCTGGGGTCTCGGAGGTGCGAGTCTCAACTGCCTTTATAACCACCCTGTGGTAGGGTTCCCAGTGTGGGGGTCTTTTTTTTTCCAAGTTGGCTTGTTTTCTTGGCTTGTTTCCATGAACCTGCAGGATACCTCCTGGCATATTTCCATTCATCTGTGGTTCAGGGATTAACAGAGGTTTCAAGTAGAACACACAGATTACCCCTTTGAAGCCCACACCTTGGAGTTTAACTTGGGGTTTATGATGTTTACCAGATTTACTTGGGTGGTCCTTGACTTGCTCTATTTCAAGAGGATCAACATGCTGGTCTACTTCAGTGATGGGTTGCTCTGGGCTCTCGGCTTCCAGTATTGTCTGCTAGCCACCCTGATTCTTTATGAGTTGGCAGACTTCCCAGCTCTCTTGTAAAATACACTATCAGAAAATTTCAGTTGGTGCCAGCTCGGTCTGTTGGGTTATCTTGAGGTTATCTTGAGATGATTTCGGGGCTTTTTAGTGTCCCCGCGGCCCGGTCCTCAACCAGGCCTCCACCCCCAGGAAGCAGCCCGTGACAGCTGACTAACACCCAGGTACCTATTTACTGCTAGGTAACAGGGGCATAGGGTGAAAGAAACTCTGCCTCATTGTTTCTCGCCGGCCCCTGGGATCGAACCCAGGACCACAGGATCACAAGTCCAGCGTGCTGTCCGCTTGGCCGACCGGCTCCCTTTTGAAGTATGGGTTGCAGTATGGACCCCAGGACTCCCTCCTCGTCCATAGTCTACCTTACTTGGCTATTCCTTTGGGAGATCAGGTATACCCTGGAGTGGGTTCTGGGAGTTTTACTCCCCAAGTCATACCTGTGGCCATTCTTGTTTTGTGGTTGATGGTTTGCTTCAACTTTGCCTGCATGATTGCAAGCACACTGCACTTTGTGCTGATCAATGCTGCATTAGTGTAGGGACTATGTATTGTGGTCCACATTTGGTCTGAAGTTTGTCCAGAGTTGCTGCTTTACTCTTCAGGTGTTTGGTACCATATTATTTTCCTTCCAATGGGTCATGTCATTAATCTGCACAATAAAATAATCAACTCGAGAGATTGTGGGAGTAATATAATCCAGATTAGAAGTAGAGATGCTATAAGTGGTATTAGAGAATGCCTTGAGATCCATGAACCTTCTAGTATCAAATACAAGCTTTTCGTCCAAAAAAAATCTGGCACTTTGGATGAAATGTATAAAATATGGACTGGTGTATAAAATGTCTACTTTGTTGATTTTGATTTTGATCAAAAATCAAAAAATCAAAATCTACTCTATTGATTTTGTAGAGGACCTGAGAAAGAATACAATAGCCGAACCTATCTTTTCATAGGCCTGGTATAGTACATATATACTAAATTATGACTTAAGATTGAGTACTTTGGCTTAGAATTGCTTATTTATACCTTGGGTAGGTTAGGCTAGATTGATATTGAAGCCATTCGAGTTTTTGATATGCCCTTTAGTGCATCATTAGTACATCTGTTTACAGTACAGAAATTATGGGTAACATGACAGTAAAAATCTACTGGAGACACTTCCTGATATTTTGAATTGGGATTTGTTGGATTTGCTTTATCTTGTATTTCTTTCAATACATTATTTCTACAGTTTATATCAGTAAAGAATGTGCAATATTTTCTTTCCAGTGTCTCTTTTGAGGTATTTTCGTACTGAAGAGAGAAAATCTCACGGGAAGGAGAATTCTAAAGAATCGCCCACAAGGGAAAGCTCTACAGATTCTGATGACAGTGGTATGTTGTATTACCGATTTTTCTCGAGTAAAAACACCAAGTTGAGAGCACACATTATTTCAATTGTGATTTACCTCAAAAGGCTCCATCAAATCTTTAAAGAGAGACATAACTATCAACTTGTAAACTTAATATTTTAACTGTCAGTACTTGGCAGTCTTTCCAACCATGTATAATACTTTTAATATGGTTTATATTTTTGACACTTTTTCCATAATACATATAGCTGCACAGCAGAATTTCAGTTAGTAGGACATCTGTTATTGCTTCCAGTCACTTTTGTTCGAACAATGGATCTTGTAAAAATAAAATTATTTCACAAATTTTTTGTTATACAAAACTTTCTGGGGTAACACCCCACTGGCTCCCTGAAGTTATCTTGCCGAGATTGCTCCATATTAAAAGGTTGTATCAGTCATGGAAGTTCTGTTTGGCCTACTGGTGACCACAGCCAGAACTTGGACCCGTAAGAGAAGCCTTTGGGATTAAGTAACAATTTGCCACCCCACCAGGAAAGCATTCAAAAGTCAGTGAAGTTTTACAGACAACTGGAAGATTAACAGAAAAAGAAACCTCAAAACTGCCAAACAACCCAGCAAATGATTCACGCAGAACAAGGGATTCACTCAAACTAGCTGAAAACTCACTAATACTAATCGCCACCACCAGGTGGCCTGTCCCCGACCCGCAATTGGCTTCCCCTAACCAGCCAGTTCTACTGCTGATGCTACGTTGGACAGTTCTACCAGTAATTCTGTGGTCCCCTGGTCATGGGCAAGCCTCACCACATCATGCAAAGTGCTGGCCATCCTTGGACTATGTTTGTCTGGCAGGGAGGACATTTGCTTCTTGTAATTACCTAAGTGTAATTACCTAAGTGTAGTTACAGGATGAGAGCTACGCTCGTGGTGTCCCGTCTTCCCAGCACTCTTTTGTCATATAACAAAGTTTATATTATAATATATTTGTCAAAAAAAATATTTGTCATTTGTTGTGTTGTTTTAGTGTTACCTTCATGTGCATTTCCGCTAGAAAACCTCAAACCCTGCCCTAACCCTCATCTTGCTTGGTGATTCATCTAAAATGGAAAAATGTGGTAAATGCTGTTACTGCAGAAAGAATTCTAGGAAGCAGTCTGAATGTGAACAGTCACAGTAATGAGTTTGAGCTAATTTCAATAGATTTGATTATTTGTTTACATTGTTTGAAGAGTTTGGCAGTTTTGAGGCTTCAGTTCTTTTGATGCTGGTAGCAGTCTGTAATGCTTTGTTGACCTTTTGAATGCTTAACGATTGGGATGGTGGAATGTCACTCGTTCTGCACCTCTTTGAGGGAGCCAGGTTCTGGCTTTGCTTCCCTGGTAGGCTGAACCGAACTTCGGCAACTGATATGATTTAATACGGAGCAGACGCAGCAAGATAGCTTCAGGGAGCCATGGGGGATCAGCCAGAAAGAGGGGTAATTCATTGCAGTCAATGCTGCTTTTTTCAACATTCTGCTTGGAAAATTTGTCATAAATAATTGTATTAGTAAATGGTAAATTAATTTAAATTGTAATTATTATTATCATGATTTCTTCTGTTGTTTTGTTGTTAATCTTATCCCCTTTTCTTTCCTATGGTAAAAATTACACCATTTACAGCATAGTTAAGATGATTCACTACATTTGTTCTAAAGCTGAAACTTAATATGTTGGTGCAATTATTAGAATATTAGTGGTGAGTATATACTGAATTTTCTATTTCAGCTGAGGAGTCAACTAGTCCAGTTTTAAAATCTAGAATTCCAAGTAAGAAGTTCCGTGTTGGTTCTTCTAGCGATTCTCCCCTAACACCAAAAGCTCGAAAACCCTCAACAATTACACTAATAAATAAACCATCGACTATTGTTTCATTTCTTCATTCGGGTGCCTTAGCCAAGGCAAAAAGATTGGACCAATGTAAGCAGCTATCAAAGGATGCAGATTCAAGTGACGAGGAAATCTCAGCACAGCAGAGAAACGCCGATAATAATGAAGGTGTGTTTTTATCTTGTGGTTTACCTTGTGTTACAAGGATTAAGTGTCTCATGTGGCTTGTTCTCTGAACAGGTGTCCTGGATGTGGGGTGGGGGGGGGAGGTCTTGTCAACTAGGCTGTTAGATGCAGTTGCTCACAGCCTTACATGAATCACAGCCTGGTTGATCAGGTATCCTTTGGAGGTGTTTATCCTTTCCTTTTCTGTGTTTTTCAAGTTCTCATATGAATGCTGTGAGAGGGCAGCTAGTTATGCAGCCTATGTTTAGAGAGTGTTAAAGAGTCTTGGGCATTGATGTTATTAGTGTATCCAATGCACCTCTGATTTTCAGCGGAGCTATTTTGCACTTCCTGCGATGTCTCCTGGTCTCAAGAAGTCATTTCTGTGAGCAGATTTGAAAACAGTTGCTCTTAACATTTTCCAAGTCTAAACTGTTATGTAATGTATCTCTCATGCATGCACTCTAGAGTCTACAGATTTTTAAATTTTAAGTTGTCCCAATTATTTAGATGTTTCATTGAGTGGATTTGGAAAGTTAAAGATCTTTGCATTCTCTTGGTTAGCAATTTTTTTTGTGCAACAATACTCCACTGGCCACTGTACTGCACTGCACTAACTGTGATATCATGGATGAGCCACCCTATATATCAGTTAGTACAGCTGTTAGTTTGATAGTACAGTACAGTATATTGAAAGTTTCAAAACTCCCACGGGTACACTGGGCCCATGTCTTGTTTCTCAAGACTAGTAAACTACTGTAATTATCAAAAATTATGTTCATGCAACTGCCACCCCTCGGAGCTGCTGGGACTAGCATCTCCGAGCACCAAACTCAGCGCCCTTAAATTGCTCAAGTTCCTCTGTTCCATTATGGCTAAAGTATGTTAAATACAATGTTTTTTCTGGGGGGGGGGGGGCCTCGTCAGCTCTCTGAAGCTAACTGAATTGATATGTGCTTTATTAGTTTGAGGTCATCAGTCACTTGGAGTTCTAAGCATACCAGGGACCACAAGCCAGAACCTGGTCCCCCTCAGAGATGCACAGGGAGCAATGGTGTATGAGCACTTAAGATGTAAAGTATGACATATTTCGCCATCGACCGGGGCAGTAACCCAGAAAGATAGACGAACCAAAATAAACAACTAGTCAGGTAAAATTACAACCTACAGGCCGAAAGAGCAAAGAACTCCCAAATGAAAAGAAATTAGGAAACTAACAACTTTGCACACAAACCAGTACTCCCGCTCGTTAATGGACTCCCCCCCACCCCACCTTCCCGACAAGGGGAAGGGGGAACAGGCTCAGGTGACCCCACGGTCCACTCCTCAGTTCTCATATGATGTGCTTGGCGGTTGGACGTCACCTCTGGCCTCGCTCTCCTGTCTGGATTTTGCCCTGTGTGGTTGTGCCAGCTGTGTGTTTGGTGTGGTGGCCAGGTGTTCTGAGTACTTGGAGCTGCATGCACCCTGGGTAACCTTCCCAGGGTGCTCCGTAAGTACTACCATTGCGGGTCAGAGTTGATTTTCCGAGGCGTTTGAAACTCGCTTCCCATTTGAGGGCTTCATTGCTTGAAGTAGTCTCCCTTTGGGTACGTTGGGGGTCTTGGAGTTTCCTGTCTTGCCCTGTGTAGGGGAGCGTTATGGGCTGGAGTGGTGCTGTGGCTTGGGCAGTCTGCTTACACCTGTGCGACGGCTGATGTTTCTTTCCAACTGCCAAGAAAATGCTTGGGGTGTTGTTTCAGGGGCTTGTCTCTTTCTTCATATTGGGTTCATCGCCCTGTTTTGATGGATGAGGTCAGCTTAGTGGCTTATTAGGCCTGCCTAGGTTGTGTTGGCTCTCCTCCTACATTGTCCCCAAGCTTTCACCACTGCTACTGGTAGTCAGTTTACCTGCTTTCAAGCAAGGGGTCTTCCGGCTTAGCGGGCCACAGTGCCTGGGCTTCCAGGCACTTTGGAAGTGCCTGGAAGTGTCCATTTCAATTCCTCTTTTCATGTTATCCACTTCAGTCCGGTATTGTTTTCTCAGGCCATTGTTTCTGGGGTTTCTTGCCTTTGGTTGTTGCATGGGGAAGTTTCATATTCTCCTTTGGTGCCAGTGGTTTTGTTCTTTTGGCCGGGGGGGGGGGCTTATGCTCGTTTGCAGCTGGCTCTTTCTTTTCTAGCGAGGAATGAGTCGGTTGGCTTCCAGAGGGGTCTGTTTGTTGTTTATGTTTGGTTGGTTCAGCCAAGCGTGCATCATGTACTGTGTCTGGTGGCAGCTCTTCGTTACTATCTTTGTACAACTGGTTTCGTTTCCATGGACTCGTTGTAGGTTGATTCAGTTTCCCTAGTTCCCTGTTCTAGGGCTTATATTTCTCAGGTAATTCTTAATGTTATCAAGTCTAGCCAGCCTGCAGTCTTCCTTCGTGGAACAGCTCTCTCGGCTGTTTTTGCTATGTCGTGGGCTGATATTCGGATGTGGGTGGTTTGGAGGTCAAATAGGGTCCTGGCAGCCAGTTAACTCATTAATGTTCCCAGTCCTCGGTGGTCTTGTGCGGCCTTGGGTCATGTGTTGTGGCCAATGGTTTATTCTTCTTCTCCTTGATGCCTGTGATGCTCCCTCCTCCTTGGTAGGTGTCCAGTTTTCTTCCTTCTCAAGGAGTAGATAGCTTTAGGAAGCCATAAAGGGCTCCCCAAGAAAACCAGCATTGAATATAATGAAATGCTTATTTCTGGGTGAGCTCAGGTGGCCTGACACCCGCACTTTCCCAGGGCGTTGGGAGTATTTCCATCATCATAGAATTAGAGGTGGAATAGTTGACTGCTTGATACCTGCTTGATGGGGTTCTGGGAGTTCTTCTACTCCCCAAGCCCGGCCCGAGGCCAGGCTCGACTTGTGAGAGTTTGGTCCACCAGGCTGTTGCTTGGAGAGGCCCGCAGGGCCACATACCCACCACAGCCCGGCTGATCTGGAACTACTCTTAGAAAACAGTCCAGTTTTCTCTTGAAGATGTCCACGGTTGTTCCGGCAATATTTCTTATAGTCGCTGGGAGGACGTTGAACAACCGCGGACCTCTGATGTTTATACAGTGCTCTCTGATTGTGCCTATGGCACCTCTGCTGTTCACTGGTTCACTGACCCGGGCTGCCTCACTCCTATCCCCAAGTGGGAAGTGGGGGGTGAGCGAGCTAGTGCTAGTTTGGTGTAATTTTGATCATTTGTTTACATTGTTGGGGAAGTTCTTTTCGTGGTTTTTGAAGCTGTAGTCTTGCTTCTGACCATGCAGTTGTTTTGTTTTGCTATTTTTTGGGTGCCTTCCCTGGTGATAGCATACATGACTAAACTCGTAGAAATTTAATCGTAATGGCTGTTGCTCCATGCACCTCGCTGAGGGAAACCACAGGCTCTGGCTTGTGGTCCATGGTAGGCGAAAATAGAACTTCATGACTGATGGTACCTAAGTAGCTTACACTACATCAGATATAGTAGCTTCAGGGAGCTACCGGGACACCCCCAGAAATGGGCGTTTCATTACATTCAATGCTGGATTTTTCAAGGCTCTGCCTCTTTCAGCAAATTGGCCTGGTGACTTACATTGCTGATTTGGCCTTCTCCTCTGCTCTGCATCTGGGGTTTCTGATGCAAGTCTAGTCACCATTTGCATGGTGAGCAGGTAGTTGGAATATTGGTGTCCAACCTGAGTCTGTCTTCATTGTGACAGTATGAAGAACTTTGCCTGGTACTTATTTTGCCTCTTTCTTCCCCTTTTCATCCTTCTTCAGTGTTGGGTCTACTGGTTTTCTTGTCTTTGTCTTAGTTTTTTTGGATCAGCATCTTGGGTCTAATATTGTCACCTCTTATTGTTCGGAGTTGGCAGAGCCGCTATTACTTGTAGTTGGCGTTGATACTGCTTCAGCATCGCTTCACATGTTGTCTAGGGCATTTTTTCACCTCCGGCTGGCTCATGCTCCTCCTGAGCCGTCTTGGTCTCTTGACAAGTTGTTGGTGTTTTTTTCCCTCTCCAATTCATGGTTGTTACTTTGGTTCTGGATAATATTTTATGGCAATACTTTTATTGGCTCTCATTTTTGGCTGCAGGGGTTGACAGAGTTCATGCTTTTCTCCAGAGGTGGATGGGGTTCAGTTCTTTTGACCCTGGTGGGCAGTTTATTTGTCTGCAGCCTTCTCCTTTCCTGGCAAAGAATGAGTCAGCTGGCTTCAAGTGGGATCTTTTGATAATTGATGCTTGGTTGGTCCAGCAAGGTTGGTGTATCATTTGCTGTGTTGAATGTGTTGCAATGCTCATATCTTTCAGGTTGACTACAGTATCATCAAAGCTAGCCACTTTGCAGTCTACCCTTGTTGGTAAATATATACTGCTTTAGTTGCCTTTTTTCTCCAACATGTTGTGGGGGCTCAAGGGTTTTTGAGGCCTAACATGGTCTTGGCAGCCCAGTATTTGGTCAGTGTTTCTGGTCCTAGTCACTCTTGTATCGCACTGTGCTGGGATCATCGACTCGCTGTCTCTTCTTTGACCTAGAACATGCTGTTTCTCCACCTCCATGGCAAGAACCTTGTTTGCCTTTTTCTCTTCGGTTTGTTGGCTTCAGGGAGCCATAAATGGGCTCCTCCCAGGAAACTAATGTTTAACGTAATAAAATGCCTCGCTCCCTTCCTTCAAAGTTTGTCAGTTCATTCTGCATCAGCTCCGGACTGACTTTGGAGCCAGCTAGGAGTTCTGGGCTGTCTGATGGTGGATGTTGGTACTAACACGTTCTAATTTGGTTTCAAGTGAATCACTTGTTCTGGTTGGATCATTCGTGTAATCGTTAGGCTATTTTGATACTTCATTTTCTATAAACCTTGCAGTTGTCCTGTAAAGCTTTGCCGACTTTCTGGATGCTTTCCCAGTGAGGGATGATAATAGTCCTCTCCGATTATCTGTGGGGGTGGGGTCAGGTTATGGCTCTGGTCTCTGGTGAGCCAAACAGGGACTACTGCAGCTGATGTCGCCCAGTAGTGGGGAGCTACCACAGGGGTCACATCACCGTGTCACTACCAGAAAGAGCCATTTACCTACATTCAGTGCTGATTTTTTGTTAATAACATAAGATCATAAATACGAATTGAGGAAGCTGCAGAAGTTCTATTGACTCATAAGAGGCTGCTTCTGTTTATTGTATATCCAACCAAATCCATTTATATATTTGTCTATCCTATGTATGAAATGATTCATTGATATTATGTTATGTATGTTATGTTATGTATCCCACATCTCATGTTACCTGGTAAATTGTTCTATTAATAGACAACCCTGTTTGTATACCAGTAATTACCCAAGTCTCTCCTGAATCTAAACTTATCCTATTGATATCCATTGTCTTGTGTTCTATTTTATGTTGATACAGTATTTTTAAGATCTGATTTTTAAGGTTAAAATCTGATACGGGTTAAGGACGTTAATACATAATAGTTATGAGAATGAAATTCTGTGAATAATTTTTTGTCTTTTTTTATGCAGATCTGAGTGGAGACACAAGCTCTGTATCGCTGAGAAATTTTAAAAAACATTTGAATGATTCGAATAACAAGTCCACAGTGAGAACAGCCAGTACTAGCTTACCTTATAAGAAGAACATTGTTGTGAAAGCATCTGAAGTCGTAACTCATTCTACATTATCCAAACCCGTTTTTGTTGATGCTCCAAGTCCAGATTCAAAGGATGATGACGATGAAGATAGTAATGAGGAATCCTCTAATTCTGATGATGAATCATCGTCTGACAGCCCCTTGGGTGGCATGTCTATGAAACTGCTGATCAACAAGACATCACCTTCAAAGGTGTCCGTAAATTGCTCCGATGTTGAACAAGATAGCCAGGACAGCCCAGTCATCCGAACAAAGGTACGCTATTTTTTAAACACACTATGATAAGTATTTTAGCTAGTTTTTATATTCCATTTTATAACATTTTCAATGCAGTACAAAAATTGCTCCAATAAAAAGTTGTCTGGGTGGGACAAGCAGTTGATGACAAAAAAAAAGTAAATTCTGTGAATGGAAACTGAAGGGTGAATGAGTGGCAAGAAAGAGTAAGCATGATAAGAGTAAAATATGTACATGATCAGAATAAAATCAGCATTGAATGTAATGAAACGCTCTTTATTCGTAGCTACTTCTATAGATCTGAATATTTCAATCCACGCCAGGCTTTTGCGAGTCATTGTACGCCTGCTGGGAACCAGAAGCCAAAGCCTGCCTACTTATAGAGTGGCACCTGGAGCAGGGGGATTCTAGATCATCATATGTGTCATGTTCAAGAAAAGGCCACCAGAAGGGTGGCAAGCCAAAGAAGACAATCAGCAATGTAATTAAAGCTTAGACATTGAGAAAAATGAGACCCCGAAATGAACGAACCATCTTGTGCTGAAGCAATTCAGTTGTTAATTACAACTATATGCCACCAAGTGATCTTGTGCCCAGCTAGTTAATCCCTCAACAAGACAACCTCAGTCATTTATCAAGTAAGACATAAATGGAAACACCTGAAAAGGAAAGGAAGGGTCCAAGGTCCAACAAGGGCCCATCAGAAAGAGGCATTTTATTACATTCATCACAGGTTTTCTGGAAGGGCACCTATAGTGGCTCCTTGTTGGTGTCACCTTGGAGAACAAGACAAAAAAACGGGATGCCCACCAGGGAACTGAGGAGACCTGCAGAAAGTAACCCCAGTGAAAGAGGGAATAAGTGATGAGTCAATCGCCCCAAAGCCACACAAGCTCGGTTTGAACCAGGACTGTTCACTAAGAATTTGATTGTACTTCAAGGTAGATTGCAGACTGGTTGAACTTGACACTGCAGACGACCTGAGGTTAACGAGTCCTATAATAATGGACTAGGGACATCGGGTCCATAAACTGTATCTCCTGCATACCACCAGTGGCATTGAGGTATTGTGGGATGACATCAACTGGGCATAAGAAATGATACACCCCTGGCCAAACCAATCAAGCATCAATAACTAAAGAACTCCTCCAGAAATCCCCCATCTCATTATTGGTAAGAAAAGGACACAAGGACCAAAGGAACAAATTCTCAGCTTCTGGATGAGAGCATGAAGCTCCCCAACCTGATAGCCAAAAGCAAGGGCCAGCAAATTCAGAGCCATGAAACAGCACTCCTGGACTAATGGGGCAGCAGACAACCAAGGTGAGGAAAGAAAACCCAAAACCTTGTCTAAAGACCAAGATGGCTCAGGAGGAGCATCAGCAGGCTGGAGACGAAAAAATGGCCAAGACAAAAGTGAAATGGAACCAATAAAATGATGACACTGAGTGCCAAAAACAGTGGCTGCACCAAATCCAAATGATAGAGGCAACAGTATTCAGCTTGAGAAGTCAATTTACAAATGCCCACAACAAAAATGTCAGGACGACTGGAACAGAGACTAAGGACAAGCAACAAGCAACAAGCAACAAACCAAGGACCAAGGACAAGCAACAGGGAGCCGGTCGGCCGAGCGGACAGCACGCTGGACTTGTGATCCTGTGGTCCCGGGTTCGATCCCGGGCGCCGGCGAGAAACACTGGGCAGAGTTTCTTTCACCCTATGCCCCTGTTACCTAGCAGTAAAATAGGTACCTGGGTGTTAGTCAGCTGTCACGGGCTGCTTCCTGAGGGTGGAGGCCTGGTCGAGGACCGGGCCGCGGGGACACTAAAGCCCCAAAATCATCTCAAGATAACCTCAAGAATATTTTTCCATTTGAACATAAAACCAGCGTTGAATGTAATGAAACGCCATTTTCTGGGTGAGCCCCGGAGGCTCCCTGGAGCTTATCGGGCTAATGTGTGTTATGTTAGACCGGGACATTAGCTAAGGAGTTCAGACCTACCAGGGACCAGCGCCAGAACCTGGCCCCTTCAGAGAGGTTTCAGGGAGCAATGGCCCTGGAAAACCCCATATGGTTGGGAGTTTTCCTTATCTGCCATCGACCGGGGTTAGGCACCCAGAAAGGTAGGCGTAACAAAACAAACCCCACATGGTAAGAAACTACAACAAAAACCGAACAGAGAGGTAGAAAACTCCCTACAATCCCAAGGAAACAAGCAAACAAGCAAACATCACACTTTACTGCCGCGCCGATGGTCCGCGCAGCCCTCCCCACCCCGGGAGGGGGAGGGGGGAGCCCCGGACCTACCGCGCCGGCTGCCAAGCTCCAGTTCGGAAGCTAAGCTTCAACCAACGCGAAAAAACCGCCGACCGGTGGGAGGGAGGGTTTCCAGGGAGCCTCCGGGGCTCACCCAGAAAATGGCGTTTCATTACATTCAACGCTGGTTTTCTGTGGGGAGCCCCTACGGCTCCCTGGAGCTTCATACCCAAAGAGAAGGAAAAGAAAGGGCTAACCCGGGAGGCGGCCGCCACAAACTCTGCAACGCAAAGCCAAGACAACCGGTCGCAAACCTGCGACCCAAGGCAACAAGAACGCCCAAGAACAGACGCACATATGGATGGGCGGCCAAAAACCTGTGCGACCCACAATTCCCTGCGCCCGAAATGAGCCCGAGACGTCACCAACACAGCAGCAATTGCTGCAAACGTCTGAACAGCACGGGCGCAAAGACAGACCGCAGTAAGAAGGAAAACACTGCGGACGACCCGGTAAACCCGAGCCCTGAAAACAGGGAACGAAGGAACCGGATCAACCACAGCGCATCCCCAGGCACGGTACGCCGGCAACAGCAAAAAGCACAACTGGACAACACAGGACGCACCCCCCGGCCAAACCAAACAAGTACCAATACCCCAAGAACCCCTCCGGAAAGCAGCCGTCTCGACCGTCGCCAGGACAGAGAAAGGCTGCACACCAATAAAGCTACCACCAGTACCAAAGAGGAGGAAACTGAAACCGAAGGGGCTACCACAAACTGAGGGGAAGAGAAGAAGGCACCCGGAACAAGGACCAGGATGGCTCGGGCGACTCATGAGCAGGCCGGAGGGGAAACAAAACGCGAGAAGACGTAATAAACATCATACAGTCTCCAAGACGAAGCTCGCAGGTGAGACACCGTCAACAAAGCCACCTGAACACCATAGAGATGGCGATACCTGCGTCAAAATACCAGACGCGAAGAGCCAAAGAGAAGGCCGAACCAGTCACGGACAGGACCGATGCGGCCTGCTGAAAGAGGCGAAGCCTCAGGAAAAACGCCCCGGGTACGGACACCTATCAAGCAGCGTCTGAAAAGAAGGCCGGGCCGGCCACAGTGGAACCATAAGGACTGTTCTCGTGGGAATGGGCTGCAACCGAGCCAGAACCCGAAGCAACAGCTGGACCGGGAGAAGAGGTACAGGTACCCCCCACCTCGACCAGGCCTGCCGAAAGCCTCCACCGTGAAGTCCTCGCAGGTGGGAAGGGCGCCACAAAACGGGCGACGCCTAGACCACGCCGACCCGAAGACGTCCATGGCCAGGAGTCCATAAGCCCAACAGAGCCAACAAAACGAATCGGCGACGACTGGCCAACCCACGAAGAGGAATGAACCGAGACAGCTGTCCACCAGGACGCAGGACACACCCCGGACACGAACCACACGGTTAACCAAACCCCCTGTGGTTCCGGCAAGAACCACCAGAGAACAGTCCAAACAGAGCTGAATGGTAGAGTACCTAGTGACCCAAACCCTCCGAAGCGCAAACCAGACAGCCATGAACACCTGAACCGGGCTGTGAGCCCGACGGACAGACAGACTCCATCAACCTCGGCCGACCTGGTGAGCACTGTTCACAAAGCCCCAGCCGAGAGACGACCCGTCCGTGAACACATCGAGCGAAGGCTCGGGGAGCCGCCAAGGCACGGAACCCCGAAAACCCCAAAGAGGAAGCTGGTGACGCAGCACCAACACCAGATCCCCAGAGGAACCCAAGGAATGCAAGAGGCGGAAGTGGAGTCTCCGTAGGAACCAACCGACGCCGGAGCCAAACCCGACTCCGCGGGCAGACAAGCACGCCGAAGCGCAAACTCCCGCACAACCGCCCAAGCAACCGCTGAGCAACCCGGGACCCCCTCCTGAACAGCCAAAGGCGGGACCACAGCCACAGTAACACTTCTGGAGGGAAGACAATGAGGGGCCCAAGAGCCTGAAACAAGGCCCAGGACCGAACCCGGGACGGAAACAGAAGGTAAAACCTCCAGATCACCAGGAAACCAAACCCAGCGATCTGGAAAGAACCATCCCCTGGCGAGCAGACAAGCGGACTGACTGGGAGCCCACTCCAGCCAGTCGTCGAGGTAGGCCAGACACCGAATCTCAGACGCAGACAGGGCACTAAAATCCGGTAAAGATGCAAAGAGTATACAAAGTGCCCTTCACAAAATAGGGAATGCAATAAAAACAGCAAACCTGAAGCCCCACCACCAAAGCATTGTATGACAATCATATGAAGACATATTATGACATATGACAATCATTATATGACAATATGACAATTATAAGCAAAGCATTATATGACAGAGTGCTGGGAAGACGGGACACCACGAGAGTAGCTCTCATCCTGTAACTACACTTAGGTAAGTACACATAGGTAATTACCCACCGTGCTAGCCCCAGAAAAACTGGAGAGGAACGTGCCAAGAAGTGACCTGGAGGTCCAGGTCCACCATCCATGCACCCGGCCCTAACAGAATCCGAACAGGAGACAACAGTCCTCCGAGCAGGGCAGAGGATCCAGGGCGCAGACGGAAGTAGTCCAGAAGAACTGCAGACTGGAAAAGCTCATGACTGCAAAGAGCAGACGGGAAAAGCTCATGACTGCAAAGAGCAGACGGGAAGCCCAGAAGGATGGGGCGGATCGACCACGCCCCACGCACCCACGAAGAGGAAATGACGAAGCGCAGGGAAGAAGCCCACCCCGCCAGCTCTGAACCCCCCCCAAGGGGGAGAAGCCGTCCTCCGACGCCAGCAGAGGCCGGAAGACAACCCAAAGCGCCCACCAACAGCGGGACCAAGCGAGAGGCAACAGAGCAAGCTGCTCCCCCAGCGCCCAGTCAACAGAGAAGGGAACAGAACCCCTTCAGAAGGAAAAAGTACACTACCGAAGTCATGAGGAGAGACTATGGGAATGAAACCACACTTCGCTGAAAGAGGAAGTGAGGGGAGACCTGATCACCACATACAAGATACCCAAGGGAATCGACAGGGTTGAGAAGGACAGGCTATGTAACACAAGGGGTACACGCACTAGGGGACACAGGTGGAAACTGAGTACCCAAAAGAGCCACAGATAGAATTAGTTTTTTTTTTTTTTTTTTTTTTTTTTTTTTTTTTTTTTGTCGAGTGTCAGAATGGGAACGGGAAAGCACTAAGAAGTAATGTGGCGACTCCTCACACAAGTAACGAGGCTGACCCCCATACAATGTCACATGTAGACATGACAGAGCCCAAGAGGCACAGGAACCGATACACCTGTTGACGGACGGTTGAGAGGCAGGACCAAGGAGCCAGAGCTCAACCCCCACAAGCACAACTAGGTGAGGACATATATTGTAAAAGCACAAGCCGCCGACTAGTGGCAAAGAGCACTACGCCGGCCAGGCAAAGAAGGCACAAAACTGCATCAAAAGGCCCACCTCGACAGCAAAACCACAAAGTCCCAGCACAACCACACATGTGCCAAGACCCAAAAAGCTCAGTCTGCAAGCCAGGAAGACCCCGGAACCCCAAAAGGCAGAACCGGGTCACACGAGGAAACAAAGTCCCCTGAACCCACAAAAGGGGGCCCAAGAGGAAGAAACCTCCAGAACGAAACCAAGGAACCCAAAGGAACCCAGAATCGAACCAGGGGGAGCCCAAACCACCACATTTGCCGGCGGAGAACACCACTAAAAGGCAAAGCACAGACCCCAGCAGAACGCCCTGGGAAAACGGTCCCAACAGACCGAAAACCGAGGGGCAAGGTGTGGGAGCAAGCATACCAGCCAGGGGCACTGAGCCTAAACCCAGAGGCTCAGACCCAAAATCAACACCCAAACGTTCCCAGAGGAACAGGCAACGGCAAGAAAACACCAGAAAAACAAAGAAACGACAACAGGAGAACAAAAACCCTGCAAATTTTTTGAAAACTCACCAGAGACGCTCGCTCGCACACCCAGACGCATGTAAACAAACCGCAATGCCGCCCTGGTGGCCATGCCGTGAAACCGGCAGACGAAAATGGCCGCCAGCAGGGGCTGTGACTGACGCTTAATACACAAAAACACGCCAGCAAATGTGGGAAGCTAGCAGACTGGAAGGGCGAAAAATGACGCCCAACAGCAGAAAAACCCCTGAAGGGGCAAAACCGCCCCAGAACTGCTAGCAGGCAACCCCCACAGCCCCGGGAACCAACAACAGAGGCCCCGGGGCAGAGCCGTCCTCCAAGCCCTCCGCCCTTAAAAAAAAGCAAGAGCCCATGGGAAAGGCAACAAGAAAGGGCCGCTGGTAAGACCCAGAAGCCTTGGCAGGAGGCACAGGCTCAAACCTCCGTCCCCAACCCGAACGGGGCATCCCCCGAAAACCGCCCGAGTCTCTGCCGCAACTGAACCCCGCCCCGACCCCGAAACCCGCAGACGGTCCGGAGCCGAGAACATGGAGAGAAAGGGGCGAGCAGCACCTAACCAAACGGGGCGGCCACGGGCATTCGAGTGGGAAACCAACCTAGCATGTTGCAGCAACCTAACCTAGCTTGCAACACGGATGCCGCCTGTACTCTGAACAGTAATAACATCAGGAGAGTACTGGAGAACAAGCAGAGAATCACTCGCAAGACTCCGGGTCAAGGTGTCGGTGACCCAACAGGCAGCATGACGGAGGTAAAAATGGCGACTGTCACCCGGAGACAAGGGAACAGCAACCAACGATCCCGTTCAAGACGGTTTGGAACCCGAAGACACATTCAATGGTCCCCCGAGCCCAGACAGGGGTTTCCAGGGCCCGTAGGGTAACAACTACGGGAAGCCCGGGCAAGGTGTTGCTAACCGGTTAAGAAACCCAAACATAACAAGAGGGTAGATTATAGCACTGAAAACCCGTGAGACGTGTACAAGCACGGGGGCCTAGCAGAGGGCCGCCAAACACTACCAGTGGAACTATAACCACCTTAGGCAGACCCCCACCAGGCAAGAAAATGAAAAACAAAAGAAAAACCCCGCAAAAGTACACCGTCTCCAGAGGCAACAGAAACCGGCCGCCGCTTAGGTGGCAGGCTGCGCAACACCTTGACGCCCTAACCAGCACAATACCAATCCCTACCCAGGGCCAAACAAGGGCCCCAAGCCCCAGCTGGCCCCAAGGGCGAGGCAAATGCCGAGCAGCAAGAACCTCTACGGGAATGGTTCCCGAACGCCCCAGGGAAGATAACCCTGTAACGCAAGGGCAGTACTCACAGGGCGCTTAGGGAAGTCAGCCACTAAGCACATGCAGCCCCGGCACTGATGAAGTACTCCTGGCCACCGCACACCACAACACACGGCAGTGAACGCCACACAAGGCAAACACCGCCAAGGAAACTGAGGCCAGAGAAGCGTCAATCCCGGTTGACATTAGCGAACGAACTGGAGCTTGGCAGTTGGCGCGGTAGGTCCGGGGCTCCCCCCTCCCCCTCCCGGGGTGGGGAGGGCTGCGCGGACGATCGGCGCGGCAGTAAAGTGTGATGTTTGCTTGTTTGCTTGTTTCCTTGGGATTGTAGGGAGTTTTCTACCTCTCTGTTCGGTTTTTGTTGTAGTTTCTTACCATGTGGGGTTTGTTTTGTTACGCCTACCTTTCTGGGTGCCTAACCCCGGTCGATGGCAGATAAGGAAAACTCCCAACCATATGGGGTTTTCCAGGGCCATTGCTCCCTGAAACCTCTCTGAAGGGGCCAGGTTCTGGCGCTGGTCCCTGGTAGGTCTGAACTCCTTAGCTAATGTCCCGGTCTAACATAACACACATTAGCCCGATAAGCTCCAGGGAGCCGTAGGGGCTCCCCACAGAAAAGTTGTTATTATATATCTTGCAATGCGTCCCAAGAAAGCCAGTGGTAAGATTCAACCTAAGAAAATAATTGTGAGTAGAGGATGTCCCTTCCTCATTAAGAAAATGTGTGAAGTATGGGAAGAACTGCAAAGATTTGTTGAAAAAACTCGCCCAGGTAAAGCTGTAGCAGGCCTTTTAGAGCATTGACGTTTTAAATGACAATGTGATGTCTTGCTACAGACAAGTGTTAAAATGTAGGGAAAAACAAGTGTCTTTAGACAGATTCTTAGTAAGACAAGCAAGCAGTGAGCCACAAGCAGGTCCTAGTGGTATGCAGGCAAAATGTGCCAGAGACTGCACACCGGAGAAGTCCTCACTGCCTGATGTTATAATGGAAGGGGTGACTCCCCTTCCAAACAGTAACACCTCTCCTCCCCCCCCCCCTTCCTCACCATTTTCCATACGCCAACAGCAGTCATCAGCAAGGATAAGTAATAACTTGAACATAGTTTTGTGGTATAGATTTCGATGAATTAGGTATAAAATTTTGTTTGAAGTGAGGTTTTTGGGTAGTCAGGAATGGATTAATTCATTTCCCATTATTTCTTATGGGGAAATTAGCTTTGGTTTACGAGTTTACGGGTTACGAGAAGTCTCCAGGAACAGATTAAACTCTTAAACCGAGATACCCCTGTACTGGGAACTAGTTAAGGGGCTGTAAGTGATGTCCCAGAATACATGAAGGGATTTTGATAAAAATAGTATTGTCTTAAGAAAAATTTCTTGTCTCAGAATTTGAGACAAGAAATAAGTGTTAATGAATGAAAAATCTGAATTAGAAAAGTTGGTATTCCAAAACATAAGAATGTCAACAAAAGATGGCCACCACCACGGGGAAGGTAAACACACCAACAAATGAATGTTTTGATAGATTCTCAGCACAAGTTCTAATGAAAGGTGGTTTTCTTGGCAGGTTAGTGATTATTGAGAACATGCTAAAGAATTATAAAGAAAAGGCAATTAAATTAGAACAAGAAAGTAAAGGTCTCAAGATTGAGTTGTGTAATTTAAAAGGAAGTATTTTCCAGCAAGGTAATGAAATTAGCACTATGACTGATAAGGTAAGGATACAGGAGGCACACATCAAGGAACTAGTGAAAGATAATGAGGCATGGAAAGTGAAGAGTGGTGAATTTGAAGAAATAAACAAGAAAATAGACTCATATGGTAAACAAGTCCAAGGAACCCTGAGGGCTAACACTGAGTTTAGCAAGGATATGCAAAGAGAAACTTCATTGACAACTTACATGAGGAGGTTAATAAAGAACTGGAAAAGTACAAAGAGGAAATAAAGAGACGTATGAACAAGTTGTAAAAAAGAAAGAGACGATCAAGAAAGTGTGTTTGGAAGTCAAAAACAGAAATGACCAACAAGAAGCAGAAATAAGGCAAGCAGTTAGAAAAGAACTGGTTACCAACAGTAAACTAGTACAGAACACTGCAGATAGAAGTAAGTCCATAATAATCTTTGGGTGTTTGGAAAAGGAAATATCTATGGTGGACAGAGTAGCAGAAGAGATGAAAATCATAGAGAAAATAGTAGGTTTAGGAGAGGGCCTCACATCAAAAGAAATGTCTGATTTTAGGAGGATAGGGAAAATATGAGAAAGACAAGAATTGCCATTTATGGGTGACATTTAACCCCTAAACAGCGCTAATTGTATATACTGTATACAATTTTGGTATCAAGTCTAACTACCTGCACGGTGCACATCGTATATATACATTTTAAAGTACTGTGTAAGATTTAGCACTATCGCTGGCCTGGCGGGCGACCTGCCACACACCTCAAGGTAGGCCATGTCTTGCCCGAGAGCTCGCTACCACACACAAATGTTTACTCTTTTTCAGCTTTCTCACCTCAATTTTCATGGTACGTCGTTCAATTTGGTATCAAATTGTTCACAGTACAATACTGTGCTTATAATTTGCTTATAAGAGCATATAAGTCTCACTTTTCTATACTGTACAGTGGTACCTTCATTTTCGAATTAATCCATTCCCAGAGATGGTAAGTAAACCGAAAGTTTGTGAGCCGAAATGAATTTTCCCATAAAAAATGGTGTAAATTTATTAAATCCGTTCCACACCCCCAAAAATATTAACAAAAATATATTTTATACATGCTACTAATTTTTTTTACTACATTATGTATATCTTACCTTTATTGATGACTCTTGTTGGGTTATGGAAGACTATAAGGAGGGGACTAAGGGGACTTTTATAAGACTATAAAAACACACATTTTTTATTATTTTTCCCGTGATCAGTGAACACAAATTAACAGGTTAGGAAGAAAAAATAATTTTTTTTTTTCAAAATGACATGCGCCTGTGGGGATGACAGGATATTAAACCCCGAGCATGTTAAGGGTTAAGCAAATGCAAGTCTCTGATCCACACATGTATATTTTGCAACTGTATAAACCCAAGAAGGGTGTGAGAGAGAGACTGATCTTGTGTTTGTCCGCGTGTTGTGATCCCGCTGGTTGGTTGCCTCTCCTCTGCCGTTTTCCCTAAACTCTGCTGTGTTGCAGGGAGTACAGTATCCACTCGATTTAACGGCCAATATGGGGCTGTACCCTGGTCGTTATTTCAGGAGCTCTGGTATTTCCAAAGTTAAGTGTCGGTAATTTTTCAAGTAACATTCAGGTAAGATATATTTTGTACAGACAGCCACTGGGTCCACCACTCTAGTGCCTTCTACCCTGTGACCCTTCTACCCCCTCCCCTCTCCAGACGACAAAGTCCCTCCATGAATCGGGCAGGATGGTGCACGGTGTGTCCAATGCGAGTAGTGTGACCCTTCATGTTGATGTTGCCATCGCTGTTGTCCATGCCTTAATCTGCGGGTGCTGGAAGGCTTGGATCTGGAGGTGTTACCGGTAGATGAAAAAAATCAGTAGGTACATCTTCAGGAAGAAGGTCTGCCTATGGTGGGGATTCAGTTTGTTGGTTTGGGTATCAGACCACCTCCACAGCAGCAGCTGGGGCCTGCACTGCTGGCATGGCATCGAAATGTGCTGTTTTCGCCTGATCGATTCAAACCACCACTTCAGCACCCCTACAGTCGATAGTAATGGTTTTCGGAGTTCTCAACAGCACCCAGGAAGGTCCCGCGTATGGCTGCTGTAGCCGCCAATGCACCGCGTCTACTCGCAGAAACATGTGGCTAGCAAAGAGAATGTCCTGGAGGTATGTAGATAATGTGTGTGTAGATGGGTGACGGAGCGGCGTAGGGCGAATCTGCGACATCGCCCTCCGAAGCTGCTTCATGAAGTCTGACCTGTCCATCAGCTTATTGTATGGTGTTGGAGTGATCAGATCACCAGGAATCACCATATCACCAGGATCAGATTGGAACCATATACCAGATCAGCCGCTGAGAACCCACTGTCCTCTTCAGTTGCTGAACGGATGCCAAGGAGTACCAAAGGAAGGTTGTCAATTCATGAAGACGGGTCTGGTTGTGCCCTTAGAGCCACCTTCAGTTGGCGGTGAAACTGTTCAACCATCCCCTTAGCCTGAGGATGGTAGGCCATAGTTAGATTGTGTGTGGTACTAAGGAACTGCAAGAGTTCTCTCCACAAATGTGACTCAAATTGTCGACCTTGGTCAGTAACAATTGTTGCAGGGGGATCCAAAACGGGAGACCCACCCATGAAGGAAAGCCCGAGCTTTCCGGAAGACACATTCAATGGTCCACCGAGCCCAGACAGGGGGTTTCCAGGGCCCGTAGACTGACTGCTATGGGAAGCCCGGGCAAGGTGTTGCTAACCGATTAAGAAACCCAAATATTACAAGAGGGAAGAGGATAGCACTGAAAACCCCTGCGACGTGTACAATCAGGGGGCCTAGCAGAGGGCCGCCAAACACTACCAGTGGAACTATAGCCACACTAGGCAGACCCCCACCAGGCATGAAAATAAACAAAAGAAAACCCCCCGCAAAAGTACACCGTCTCCAGAGGCAACAGAAACCAGCCGCCGCTCAGGTGGCAGGCTGCGCAACACCTTGACGCCCTAACCAGCACAATACCAATCCCTACCCAGGGCCAAACAAGGGCCCCAAGCCCCAGCTGGCCCCAAGGGCGAGGCAAATGCCGAGCAGCAAGAACCTCTACGGGAATGGTTCCCGAACGCCCCAGGGAAGATAACCCTGTTACGCAAGGGCAGTACTCACAGGGCGCTTAGGGAAGTCAGCCACTAAGCACATGCAGCCCCGGCACTGATGAAGTACTCTTGGCCACCGCACAACACAACACACGGCAGTGAACGCCACACAAGGCAAACACCGCCTAGGAAACTGAGGCCAGAGAAGCATCTATCCCGGTTGATATTAGCTTACGAACTGAAGCTTGGCAGCCGGCGCGGTAGGTCCAGGGCTCCACCCTACCCCTCACGGGGCGGGGAGGGCTGCACGGACGATCGGCGCGGCAGTAAAGTGTGATGTTAGGTTGTTTCCGTGTGATTGTAGGGAGTTTCTACCTCTCTGTTCGGTTTTTTGTTGTAGTTTTTTACCATGTGGGGTTTATTTTGTTATGCCTAACTTTCTGGGTGCCTAACCCCGGTCGATGGCAGATAAGGAAAACCCCAACCACAAAGGGTGTTTTCCAGGGCCATTGCTCCCTGAAACCTCTCTGAAGGGGCCAGGTTCTGGCGCTGGTCCCTGGTATGTCTGAACTCCTTAGCTAATGTCCCTGTCTAATATAGCATACATTAGCCTGATAAGCTCCAGGGAGCCTCCGGGGCTCACCCAGAAAATGGCGTTTCATTACATTCAATGCTGGTTTTTTCTATATATCTGCTAAGGTTCCTGCACTCAAGAATGTCTGGAATATTAACTGGAGTGGAATGCTCAGCTCAGTTGTACATTCTCACTGCACCCAAGGTGAAACTCCATCTGGTCCAACTCTTTTATTTCATCCTAGCCCCATCAGTAATTATTCCACTTTGTCTTGAGATATCTATATGGTGCCTCATTGGTGTTTTCTGGAATTGGCATTGGGTCCGGCTCTACGAAATCCTCATTTTGTACAAACTCTCTTTGGAACTGTTCATTTAGAGTTTCACACATTTTTTCATTCTCAGTGAACCTGTTTCCCAATCTAAATCTCTGAATTTTATCCTTTACATGCAGCTTGCTTTTAATGAATTTATAGAAAAGGCCTGGATTTATTTTTCATTTGTCTACTACCCTTTCTCAAAGTTCTTTTCTGCCTCTCTCTTCACTGCACTGTATTTGTTTGTTGCTTGCTTGCAGTGCTTGTATGTTTCCATCCCAAGTGACTGCGCAGGACTTTTTAATTCTGATATATACAGATGAGCACCTAAGTGATAAATGTGTTCTCACGTATTTTCATATGGGCCTCCCATATGGGAGGCTGTTAGGGGTCCTAACAGCTGAGTGGACAGCACTTCGGATTCGTAGTCCTGAGGTTCCGGGTTCGATCCCCGGTAGAGGCGGAAACAAAATGAGCAGACTTTCTTTCACCCTGATGTTCCTGTTCATCTAGCAGTAAGTAGGTAACTGGGAGTTAGACAGATTCTACAGGCTGCTTCCTAGGGGTGTGTATCAAAAAGAAGGCCAGGTCGAGGACCGGGCCGCGGGGACGTGAAACCCTGAAATCATCTTGAGATAACCTCAAGATAACCTATAAATGTAATAACCTCAAGATAACCTATAAATGTAGTATTTCAGTCACAGTTGTAAAAGTTTATTTTCTGAGGGGAGCTCCTATGGCTTCCTGGAGCTTATTGGGCTAATGTATGTTATATTAGACCAGGACATTAGCTATGGAGTTCAGACCTACCAGGGGACCATGAGCCAGAATCTGGCCCCTTCAGAGAGGTTTCAGGGAGCAATGGCCCTTATTTGCCATCGACCGGGGTTAGACACCTAGAAAGGTAGGCATAACAAAACAAACCCCACATGGTAAGAAACTGATTTATGCTGCATAAACATAATCTCACTCCACAAATTTTCTTGTCAACTACATTTACAAAACGCTGTTCTTAAATGGAAATCCTGCTCTGGAACTCTCCCTGGACAGATGTAATAGGACCCATTATCACCACACCAGAAATAAATATCTCTTTGATATCCCCACAGTCAAACTTAATCTGTGTAAACACTCTATGCAAATAAAGGGACCCAGTCTATGGATCTCACTCCCTAATGAATTGAAAAGCTGTCCCACTTTTGCGTTATTCAAAAACAAAACTAAAAAGTTCCTAATTTCATCTTCATAGTTTCTTACCTTTTGCTTTAAAATTGCACTGTATCTATTGCTACCCAATCTTTATGTACCCAATCGGAACATCTTTACTATTGTGATCATTGCTGTCTTCTTATATGTGCTATCAATCAAGCTGTCAGTGTAATCAATGAAAGCTTTAATATACCAATGTGCTTTAATATACTTACTAATCTCTCTCATCTCATTTTTTTCTTGCAATGTATCTGTTATCATTTTATTAAATCTGCTAGAATTTACCTGCTTAAAATTACCTGTTAGATTAAGGACCTGCCCTAAACGCTGCACGTACTAGTGGCTTTACAAGATTGTAAATACTATGCTATGTATTTGCACAAACTCAATGTACCTTCTTGTATATAAATAAATAAATAAAAATAAACTAACAACAAAAACCGAACAGAGCGGTAGAACTCCCTACAATCCCAAGGAAACAAGCAAACGTAACACACTACTGCCGCACTGCTAGTCCGCGCAGCCCTCCCCTTTCCGAGATTAGGAGGGGGGCCCCCCGGACCTCACCGCGCTGGCTGCAATGCACTTCGGTTCGTAAGCTAGTGTCAACCGCGACAAACGCTTCTCTGGCCTCAGTTTCCTAGGCGGTGTTTGCCTTCGTGGCGCTCACTGCTGTGTTTTTGTGTTGTGCGGTGGCCAGGTGTTCCTCATCAGTACCGGGGCTGCATGCGCTTAGGGGCTTCCTTCTCTAAGCGCCCTGTGGGTACTGCCCCTGCGTGACAGGGTTATCTTCCCCTTGGGCATTCGGGAACCATTTCCATAGAAGTTCTTGCTGCTCGGTATTTGCCTCGCCCTTGGGGCCAGCTAGGGTTTGGGGCCCTTGTTTTGCCTTAGGTAGGGACTGATATTGTGCTGCTTAGTGCATTAGTAAACACTTTGGCGTACCCAGCGCGCCACCCCTCAACTATGCGATTTGGGTCCCAGCGTTTTACGGGAGCGCGCGTTAATTCTGAAAAGTGTATACTCTCTTCAACTTTGTCACCTCAATTCTTGTCCTACGAGATTAAATTTGGTATCATTGTGTTCGCAATAGAATTCTCTACAGAACTAAATGCATATAAACTCCAAAAGCCCGGCTAATTACCCGCAGCAAACAGAGAAAGTACGAACGAGTTACCCAGGAGCACGCAAAAGCGATGAAATGTGTTCACTCTTTTCAATCTGGTCACCTCAGTTTTCGTCCTAGGTCTTTCATTTTGGTATCAATGGGTTCGCAATAGAATTCTCTAGAGGAATATTAGCATATACAGTAAAATAAAAAACCTGGTCACGCTCCACCCGCCGACGAGTTGAAGACTGGCCACGCGTTAACCGCGAGTGAGCGCCCAGACGCTTTCCAGCTACAGTCCCAATTCCTGCCCACAAATGTTTAGTATTTAGTATTTTAGTATATTTAGTATTATAGTTTAGTATTTTTTGTGTAGTAGCTGTACATCACATAAGCATTGTAGATAGCCATTTGCATAATATAGAAGGCCATTTTCTTCGTCCATTTGTGAGTTTTCCTTATGAAGTGATAATATTTGATCATTTGGTCAAAGTGATCAACACCTTTCATATTTGTATTGTAGTCACAGATTGCATTTGGCTTGTTGACAGTAACCAAACGGTCCCCCAAAAATCGGATAAAAACCTGATTTTTGGTGACTATTTTAGTGGACGACGCAGCATGGCGTCATGCCCGTGATTACCGACAGTAAACAGATGACGCAGCATTGCGTCATGCCCGGGCGAAAGTGTTAAGGTGTTGTGCGACCTGCTACCTATGCGGCGACCGGTTCCTGTTGCCTCTGGGGACGGTGTACTTTTGCAGGGTTTTTCTTTTGTTTTTATTTTCATTTGCCTGGTGAGGGTCTGCCTAGTGTGGCTATAGTTCCACTGGTAGTGTTTGGTAGCCCTCTACTAGGCCCCCGTAATTGTACATGTCGCAGGGGTTTTCAGTGTTGGCATCTACCTTTTGTTAGCTTGGGTGTTAACCGGTTAGCAACACCTTGCCCGGGCTTCCGTAGCAGTCAGCCTACGGGCCCTGGAAAACCCTGTCGGGGCTCGGTGGACCATTGGAAGTGTCTTCCGGGTTCCATCCCGTCTTGTGTGGGTTCGTAGGTTGCTGTGCCACTTTTACCTCTGTCATGCTGCCTGTTGGGTCACTGACACCTTGACCCGGAGTCTTGCAAGTTGTGTTCTCTGCTTGTTCTCCTGTGCTCTCCCAATGTCCTTACTGTTCAGAGTACCGACGGCGTCCTCATTGCAAGCTCGGTTTAGGTTGCTGCAACGTGCTAGGTTGGTTCCCCACCCGGAGGCCCCGGGGCCACCCTGTTTTGGTTAGCCCCTTCCCTCCCTGTTCCCGGCTTCTGACCGTCTGCGGGTGTAGAGGTGAGGCCGGGTTTAGTTGGTGCCGAGACTCGGGCAGTTTCGGGGGCTGCCCTGTTCAGGTTGGGGATGGAGATTTTCGAGCCTGTTCCTCCTGTCCAAGGAACAGGCAGGAGGTCTTACTGGGTCTTACAAGCAGCCTTTTCTTCGCTACCTTTCCCCTGGACTCTTCCTTTTCTTTAAGGGCAGAGGGCGTGGAGGACAGCTCTGCCTCGGGGCATATGTTGCGGGTTCACGGGGCTGTGGGGGATGCCCGCTAGCAGTTCTGGGGCTGTTTGCTCCTGCCTGGGTCTTCTGCTTCTGGGCAGGGTTTTTCGTCCCTCTAGTCTGCTTGCTTCCCACATTTGCTGGCGTGTTTTCGGCTCTGTTGCATTGGTCACAGCTCCTTGGTTTGGTGGCCATTTTCTTTCTGTGGATTACTTCCCTGCTTGGCCACCAGCAGAGCTGCGGTTTGTTTACCGGTGCCTAGGTGTGCGAGCTAGTGTTTAGGGTGAGTTTTTCACCTCCTTTCAGGTGTTTTATACTCATGTTACCATTTTTTTGTTTTTTTCTGGGTGTGTTCTGCCTGTCTTTTTGTTCCTCTGGGAACGCTTGGGTGTTGATTTTTACACCAGTTTTTGCGTTTTCTGTCTTTTTGGACCTGGCTCCTCGGGTTTGGGCTACATGTCCCTGTCTGTTTATGCTTGCTCCCACACCTTGTTCCTCATTTTTTGGTCCATTTTGCCCGTTTCCCTGGGGGGTTATGTCTGGTTGCTGTGCCTTGCCCTTTCTGATTTCCGCCGGCAAATGTGGTAGTTTGGGCTCCCCCGGGTTCGATTCCAGGTTCCTTTGGGTTCTTTGGTTTCGTTCCGGAGTTTTTTCCCTCTTGGGCCTCCTTTTGTGGGTGCAGGCCGTTTGTTACTTCGTGTGTGACTCGGTTCTGCCTTCTGGGATTCCGGGGTCTTCCTGGCTTGCAGGCTGATCTTTTTGGATCTTGGCACGTGTTGTGGTCGTGCCGGGGCCTTGGGTTTTTGTTATAGAGGGGGGCCTTTTGGTGCAGTTTTTGTGTCTTCTTGGTGCCTTCTTCATCTGGCCGGCGTGGTGCTCTCTACCCACTTGTCGGCGGCTTGTCTTTTTCTTTATTTTTTTTATATTTTTTTTTATTTTCATGTGTATATATGTGTATGCATATATATATATATGTGTTTGTGTGTGTGTGTATTTATATATATACATATATATACATTTTCTTTCAGAAGGGGCTTCGTTCCCTTCGTTGTTGACGGGGCGCTGGGGGGGGGGGGGGCAGCTTGCTCTGTTGGCTCTTGCTTAGTCCCACAGTTTGTGGGCGTTTTTGGTTGTCTTCTGGCCTCTGGTGGTGTCGGGTGGCTTCTTCCCTTTTGGGGGGTTCGGGGCAGGCGGGGTGGGCTTCTTCCCCTGTGCTTCATCATGTCCTCTTGGTGTGGGTGCATTTGGACGTGGTTGATCTGCCCCATCCTTCCGGAGTTCCTGCCTGTTCTCATACAGACACGGGACTTTGCGGATCTGTGGTTCTTCTGGACTTGTTCAGTCTGCGCCCTGGATTCTTTGCCCTCTTCGGAAGATTGTTGTCTCCGGTCTGGCTTCTGTTGGGGCCAGATGCCTGGATGGTTTCCCTGGACCTCCGGGTCACTTCTTGGCACGTTCCTCACCAGGGTTCTGGGACTGGCATAGATGGTGGTGGGGCTTCAGACTTGCCACTTTTGTTGCCATCCCTGGTTTGTAATTGGCACTTAGCGATGACTGGCTGGTGTGGGCTCCCAGTTGGTCCACTTGTCTGCTCACCAGGGGAGTGGTTCTTTCCAGATAGCCGGGTTCAGGTTCCTGGTGATCTGGAGGCCGTTCCATCTGGTTCTGTCCCGGGTTTGGACCTGGCTGGGTCTTGTTTAGGACTCTTGGACCGCTTCTTTGTCTCTGCCTCCAGAGGCATTGCTTCAACTGCAGTCCCGCCTTCGTCTGTTTCTGAGGGGGGTCCCGAATCACTTGGCGATTGCTCGAGTGGTTGTGCGGGAGTCTGAACTTTGCCGTGCTAGTCTGCCTACCGGGTTGAGTTTGGCTTCAGCGTCTATTTTGGTTCCTTCGGGACTTCCCTTCCACCTCTCTCGCGATCGTTGGGTTCTTTCTCCGGGGATCTTGTGTTGGTACTGCGTCGCCGGCTTCCTCTTTGGGGTTTTCGGGGTTCCGTGCCTTGGAGCCTCCCTGAGCCCTCGCTTGATGTGTTCACGGACGGGTAGTCTCTCGGCTGGGGCTTTGTGACCAGTGCTCACCAGGCCGGCCGGGAACGGTAGGGTCCGTTGTCCGTTGTTGTGCTCATAGCACAGTTCGGGAGTTCGCAGCTATCTGGTTTGCGCTTCGGAAGGTTCGGGTCACTCGGGGCTCTACCATCCGGCTCCATTTGGACTGTTCTCCGGTGGTTCATTGCAGGAACCACAGGAGTTCTCTTCAGTCCTTGCCTCTTTGGGGTTGGTCCCTTCAAGTGGCTCTTCCGTTGGATTCTCGGGGTTTGGCTTTCCGTGTGTTTCATGTCCGGGGATGTGTCCTACATCCTGGCGGACAGCCTGTCTAGATTCATTTCTCTGTTCACTGATTGCCCGGTCGTCGCCGCCTCGTTTTGTTGGCTCTGCCGGACGTATGGACTCCCGGACATGGGACATCTTCGCATCAGCGGGCTTTTGGCGTCTCCCATTTGGCGCCCTTCCTCGCTTGCGAGGCGTTCAGGGTGGATGCCTTTCAGCAGGACTGGTCGAGGTGGAGTTAGGTGTACCTCTTTCCCCGGTCCAGCTGTTGCTTTGGGTTCTGGCTCGGTTGGAGTCCTTCCCAAGGAGAGTAGTCCTCGGTGGCTGGCCCAGCTTTGTTTTCAGACGTGTTGCTTCATCGGTGTCCAAACCTGGGGAGTTTCCCACGGCTCTGCCTCTTTCGGCAGGTCAGACCGATCTGGTAATTACCTAAGTGTAATTACCTAAGTGTAGTTACAGGATGAGAGCTATGCTCGTGGTGTCCTGTCTTCCCAGCACTCATTGTCATATAACGCTTTGAAACTACTGACGGTCTTGGCCTCCACCACCTTCTTCCCTAACTTGTTCCAACCGTCTACCACTCTGTTTACGAAAGTGAATTTTCTTATATTTCTTCGGCATCTGTGTTTAGCTAGTTTATATCTATGACCTCTTGTTCTTAAAGTTCCAGGTCTCAGGAAATCTTCTCTATCGATTTTATCAATTCCTGTTACTATTTTGTATGTAGTGATCATATCACCTCTTTTTCTTCTGTCTTCTAGTTTTGGCATATTTAATGCCTCTAACCTCTCCTCGTAGCTCTTGCCCTTCAGTTCTGGGAGCCACTTAGTAGCATGTCTTTGCACCTTTTCCAGTTTGTTGATGTGCTTCTTAAGATATGGGCACCACACAACTGCTGCATATTCTAGCTTTGGCCTAACAAAAGTCGTGAACAATTTCTTTAGTATATCGCCATCCATGTATTTAAAAGCAATTCTGAAGTTAGAAAGCGTGGCATAGGCTCCTCGCACAATATTCTTTATGTGGTCCTCGGGTGATAGTTTTCTATCTAGAACCACCCCTAGATCTCTTTCTTTATCAGAATTCTTTAAAGATTTCTCACATAATATATAGGTTGTGTGGGGTCTATGTTCTCCTATTCCACATTCCATAACATGGCATTTATTAACATTAAATTCCATTTGCCAAGTGGCACTCCATGTACTTATTTTGTCCAGGTCGTCTTGAAGGGCATGACAATCATCTAAGTTTCTTATCCTTCCTATTATCTTAGCATCATCAGCAAACATGTTTATATAATTCTGTATACCAACTGGTAGATCATTTATGTAGACAATAAACATCACTGGTGCAAGAACTGAACCCTGTGGTACTCCACTTGTGACATTTCTCCAGTCCGATACATTGCCTCTGATCACAGCCCTCATTTTTCTATCAGTCAGAAAATTTTTCATCCATGTTAGAAGCGGACCTGTCACTCCTCCAATATTTTCCAGTTTCCAGGACAACCTCTTATGTGGAACTCTGTCGAAAGCCTTTTTTAGGTCCAGATAGATGCAGTCAACCCAACCATCTCTTTCCTGTAATATCTCTGTTGCTCGATCATAGAAACTGAGTAAATTCGATACACAGGATCTTCCAGATCGAAAACCATACTGTCTGTCTGATATTATATCATTTCTCTCCAGGTGTTCTACCCATTTAGTTTTAATTATTTTTTCCAATATTTTGACTATTACACTTGTCAATGATACCGGTCTATAATTAAGGGGGTCTTCCCTGCTTCCACTTTTGTAAATTGGAACTATGTTAGCCTTTTTCCACACATCAGCTACAACTCCTGTATACAGGGATGCCTGAAAAATCAGTTGAAGAGAAATGCTGAGCTCAGGTGCACATTCTCTCAGAACCCATGGTGAAACTCCATCTGGACCAACTGCTTTGTTCTTATTTAGCTCCTTGAGCATTTTTTCCACTTCGTCTCTATACACCTCTATGTGCTCTATGTTGTTCTCTGGAATTCTTATTGTATCTGGTTCCCTGAAGATTTCATTTGGAACAAACACACTTTGGAACTTTTCGTTTAATGTTTCACACATTTCCTTTTCATTTTCCGTGAATCTATTTCCCATTTTCAACCTCTGAATATTATCCTTTACCTGCAATTTGTTGTTTATGAATTTATAGAACAGACCTTGTTCTGTTTTACATTTGTTTGCAATCCCTTTTTCAAAATTTCTTTCTGCCTCTCTCCTCACTGCCGTGTAGATGTTTCTCGCATCTTTGTATCGCTGGTATGTTTGGGGGTTCGGCCTCTTCCTGTATTGATTCCATTTTTGTGTCTTTTGATCTCTGGCCCTCTCGCACTTTCTGTTGAACCAATCCTGTTTCCTAGTTCTGCTTCTCTGTTTTGGAATAAATTTTTTTGTGCCTTTATCATATATTTCACAAAACCTGACATACATCTCATTCACTTCCTTGCCTAGCAACAAGTCTGTCCAATTATACTCACTAAAAAATTTTCTAAGGTTGCCATAATGTCCTCTCCTAAAGTCAGGTTTTTCATTTGCATCGACCGTCATATTTTCTTCCAGATTATAACGCATTGGATACTTTATTCCCAAAAAGACATGGTCACTTTTACCCAAGGGAGGAAGATACTGAATGTCAAATATTTCTTCCTCCTTCCTGGTAAATATCAAATCTAGCATGGAGGGGACGTCCCCTTCCCTCATCCTCGTAGCTTGTTTAACATGTTGATACAAGAATGTTTCCAGGATGAGGTCTACAAATTTACAAGTCCAGAAATCTTCTGTTTTAGCTTCACATGCTTCCCAGTCTTTCACATGCTTGGTACGTGGCTGGTTCGGCCTTCTCCTTGGCTCTTCGCATCTGGTCTTTTGACTCGTGTGTGTCACCATCTCTATGGTGATCAGGTCGCTTCGTTGATTGTGTCTCATCTGCGAGCTTCATCGCGGCGACAGTATGAAGTTTCCTGGCAATTCTATTCGCAATTTTTTTGCTCTTTGTAGGCTTTCTTCTCTTTCGCATCGGGTTGTCTTGTCCTTTCTTGGCTTTCTGGACCGTTATTTGGTGCTTCTTACTGTCGCCTCATATCGTGCGACGTTGAGGGAGCCCCTCCAGCTGGTGTTCGAGGTGGACGTCGCATCCGCCCCATTCCATACGCTTTCTCGTGTTTTGTTTCACCTCCGGCCTGTTCATGTGCCGCCTGAGCCATCCTGGTCCTTAGTCAGGATGCTCTCTTATCTTTCCTCTCTTCGGTTTGTGGTAGCCCTTTTGCTTCAACGTTTATTTATCAAAGGTCCAATTTTGTTGGCATTGGCCTCTGGGGATGGGGTTGGAGAGCTTCCGGCTCTCCTCCGGCGCAGGGGTTTTCGCTCTTTTGGTTCTGGTGGTAGGTTTGTACGTTTGCAGCCTTCTCCGTCTTTTCTGGTGAAGGCCGAGACGGCTGCTTTCCGGAGGGGTTTTTGGGGTTTTGATGCTTGGTTGGTTCAGCCGGGGGGTGCGTCATGTGTTGTGGCTGGTTGTGGCGCTTCGCCGTTACCTACGTGCCATGGCTGGAGATGTGCTTTGGGATAATCTGGTTTCCCTCGTTCCCTGTTCCAGGTCTCAGGTCTCCCAGGTCGGCCGCAGAGTTATTAAGTCCAGCCAGCCTGCGCCTGTGCCATTGGGACATATCCAGCTTTCACTGCCGTGTTTGGTAACATGTCTTGGGCTCATTTCGGGCACAGGGATTTGGAGGTCGTACAGGTTCCTGGCTGCCCGTTATTTGGTGAGCATGTCTGCTCTTGGGCGTTCTTGTGTTGCTTTAAGTCGCAGGTTGCAGCCTGTTGTCTTAACTTAACCTGAGTCTGTGGCGGCCGCCTCCCGGGTCAGCCCTTTCTTTTCTCTTTGGGTATGAAGCTCCAGGGAGCCATAGGAGCTCCCCTCAGAAAACCAGTGTTGAATGAAATGAAACACCATTTTCTGGGTGAGCCCCGGAGGCTCCCTGGCAACCCTCCCTCCCACCAGTCGGCGTTATTTTTGTTTTTTTCACGTTGAAGCTTTGCTTCCGAACTGGAGTGCTTTGCAGCCGGCGCAGTGAGGTCCGGGGTTCTCCCTCCCCTAGAGAGGGGAGGGGAGGGCTGCACAGACGAGCGGCCCGGCAATAGTGTGTTACATTTGCTTGTTTCCTTGGGATTGTAGGGAGTTCTACCTCTGTTTGGTTTTTGTTGTTAGTTTTTTACCATGTGGGGTTTGTTTTGTTATGCCTACCTTTCTGGGTGTCTAACCCCGGTCGATGGCAGATAAGGAAAAACCCCAATCACAGGGGGGGTTTTCCAGGGCCATTGCTCCCTGAAACTTCTCTGAAGGGGCCAGGTTCTGGCTCATGGTCCCTGGTAGGTTTAAACTCCTTAGCTAATGTCCCGGTCTAATATAACGTACATTAGCCTGATAAGCTCCAGGGAGCCTCCAGGGCTTCTCCAGAAAATGATGTTTCATTCAACGATGTTTTTTTTATTTCAGGTTGCCAAGCGCGTGCGATTTTTGGCATCTAGTGATGAGGATGAAGACCTTATACCTCCAGCTAAGAAACAGCAGCTAAATGGTCATGATAGTGCCTCAGAAGACTCAAGTATGCCGGATGAGGGTATTATTGAAAAGTTTATAGATATGTGGGAAAAGGTCTATCCATTTGTAGATAAAATGGTGAGTTGGTATTATTGTTTTACTTGCATATGTGTACTTGTATTATTGTATATAACTAAATAGACAAAATAATCCAGTTGCCATCATCTACTTCAACTATTATTGTTTTCTTATAATAGTAATAATAATAAGTGGTACTATTACATAGTATTATTATATATTATTATTTATTATTATTATTATTATTATTATTATTATTCTGATTATTATAGATAACCATTGAAGCCATTTTACCACTAAACCTGGGTATTCCCATACACCTGTGGCTTAACCACTTAATTAACAGCACCAACTGAGTATTCTCGGTCGGTGGGAAACTTCGCCAACCGAGAAAACACTTCTTGAGGTTATCTTGAGATGATTTCGGGGCTTTAGTGTCCCCGCGGCCCGGTCCTCGACCAGGCCTCCACCCCCAGGAAGCAGCCCGTGACAGCTGACTAACACCCAGGTACCTATTCACTGCTAGGTAACAGGGGCATGCAGGGTGAAAGAAACTTTGCCCATTTGTTTCTGCCTCGTGCGGGAATCGAACCCGCGCCACAGAATTACGAGTCCTGCGCGCTATCCACCAGGCTACGAGGCCCCTAACTTACAGTACTTTATTTTTTCGTACCCATTGTAAATGTGTGCGAGGTTAGATGTTTATGAAATGAACTCTTAGGACCTCCAGTGAGAGGCAGCCATCGTAGAAAAAATTCCCAGAATGCCTTAGAGCTGCTGGCTGGGTTAGTACTGAGTGAGCAACCATGGATGGCGCACGCGCCTCTGGCTCCCAAACACTTGTCCGAAGCAGTGTTGAAAGATCGCGCTCTGTCTGTGAAATTCAAACCTTATTGTTTGAAGAACATAAGGGCCATAATATTGTTGAAGCTAGGTGCAATAAGGACCTAACACAAAGGTCAGATGCAAGTAATACAGCACCTATGAGGATGATACAGCGAGCGTATCCAGTTGTAGCTCTGAGCACCACCCTTGCCTCCTATGCCATCTCCAATTTATTTAGATGATACATAGATGAATCGTTTTCTGCGTTCAGTGATGATGCATCTGATATAAGTAGCATAGATGAACAGTGTTAGCGGCTTCCATGGTGGTGTTGTCCATAGATATTTTCAAGAATAGCTGAATCTTTTGTTGATTGACCGCCACTCTTTGAGGCTAACTGAATCTCTTCCAAACTGACGGACACTCTTTGAAGCTAGCTGAATCTCTTCCTGTTTGGGGACCTTTCAAAACGATCTTTTCACGACTACCTTACAAATTGATCTTTTCCTGTAATCTTTTCAAGACTACCTTACGTTTTACAAGCTTGGATACATACCACCTACAGGTACTAATGCCAAGGGTGTACATGAGTGCATTATTTGCCAGCACACAGCGAAGAAACAGGAAACAAAAATCTATCTGTACCTGGTGCAACGAGAGTGAAGTCGCGCTGTCTACTATGGACTACTTCGTTGATTATTACTCACTTCCGAAGTACTGAGTGTGTAATACAGTGTGTTACTGTGTAAATAGTGTATGAATCTGTACATATTGTAAGTTTAGTGAATTTTTAACAAGTAATATTGCTACAATAAACATTTATTGTGGACACATTACTGACACATGTATCACAGTTCCATGGAGCATTATGAACGTTCTACTGTATACATATTGTAAAGGACACAAATATGCATCATATACGATAAAGAAACAAATAAAACAGCATTGGAAATACATAGAACAAATAATTGAAAATATATTTGTGGCAATACCCAGTGCTTGAATGGTCCGCGCAACTGTGTCTGGGCGTGTCACGCACGGGCAACCAGCCCCTGATGACGTCACAGCGCACCTTGTCCATGTCCCCACAGCCAAAGTAAGTGGAATTTGGTATTTATTTTTACATAGACTTGTTCTAGGAAGGGAATTTATCATTTTACGAAGAAAAAATAATTTTTTGGGAGCACTTTATTTCATGCGCACGGGGAATTTCACAATAAACTCGGCGCAGCACGGTGGTTAAGACACATGCTTGGGAGAATCCAGGTTGCTGGTTTGAATCCTTTGCACGGCTTGAATGAATTTCTCATTGTTGCATCACGTTAATGTGATTTCCTTGTGCTTGTGTATCATTATTATTCTCATTATTATTATTGAGAAAATCGGATGAGAAATTGAAGCCATGCGGTGGATATTCCCACGCACATGCCCCAGATAAGGCAGCCAAGACATGGAAATGGATTGCATTCTGGAGTTCCACTGAACACATGAGGGATTTCTGAGGCTTTCACTGAAGCTGGACCAGGATTTTCACACAATCTCCTCATGCACTCTGGCTCTTTCATCTAAGGATGTTCTACTTCTGATGCTTCTCTCGGTGCACAGAGAGTAATCACACTTAACGTGATGTATCAATGAGAAAATCTGTAGGAGCCATGATGAGGATTCAAACCTATGCGGTGGGTATTCCTACGCACACACTCCAGACAACCAGGCCATGACATGGAAAAGGATTGCAACCTGGAGTTCTAACGAACTCCATACTGTGGGGAATACTCATCACATAGGTTCGAATCCTCATCACGGCTCCTACGAATTTTTTCATTGATACATCACATTAGTGTGATTACTCTCTGTGCATTATTATTATTCACAGAAAATCACACTAACATGATATATATATATCAATGAGAAAATCCACTGGGGCTCTGAGGTGATGTGAACCTGTGACCAAGCACTGTCAGCCTCATTAGCAAGTCAGTGATGGTTCAGTGGTAAAGTCAAACAACCGGATTTCTACTGAAATCACAGGAAGTCTGGAGACCTCTACTGAAGCCAGTTCAAGTTTTACATATAATCCCCAAGCACTCGGGTATTCACCTAGTAGATGGGCGAGCACTTGAGAACTGCGAGTCTTACAGATACCTTGGTGTCCCCACTAACGACCCTGGGTACCTTTCTTCTCTCAAGAGGAGACTTTGGGAGAGATTAAAGCCCTTGCGGGTCCTTGTTGGTGTCAATCATGGGCTTAACGTGAGACTTGCTAGAATGTTTTATGTATCATTTATACGCTCTGTGATTGACTACAATGCTCTACATCTTACACTGTATACTGACAACGAGCTGAAATCTCTTGAAACCTTGCAAAATGAAGCTATGCGTCTCATCCTTGGGGCTCCAAAGTCCACGAGAATAGTTAACATGAGAGCAGAGTTAAAATTACCTACCATAAGTGAGAGAATCTTGTCTATTAGCACAGTTTTCGGTGTGAAGGCATTGAGTAGATCTAGACAACACATGAAGTTTCAAGCTAAACTTTCTAATATGCTACACTCACCTGAGGTCTATAGAAGAAGAACGAAATCTGATTATGTATATTGGTTCTACAAGGTAGCCAACTCCATCAAAATATTAAATATGTACCCAACTCGACTAATGATTAATCAGCCAATTACTCCATGGGATAACTGGGATCTATCAGTTGATTTTGTAAATGCGCCCAAGAAAGATAGTGTGCACACTACATTATTAACACTTTCGCGTTCCACAGACTGAATAATTCGTCATTTATTTTTCTACTGAATGTGTTCCAACGACGCAATACTGAGTCACTCATTACAATATTTTTTAAAAATTTAAATTTTATCAGATCAATCTGGTAGTGGTTTTAAAATAAGCGCCTTTAGATTGCACACAATTTGATACCAAAATCAAAGATATAACATGAAACTTGATGTCCAAACACTTGAAATATTATAAATAGGTCTATGGTCTGAATATTAAAATATTTGTTAAAATTCTATTTATTGTCCTATTATCTTGGGACTTGTTTTAAAATGTGCGCCTTTTTATTGCGAACAATTTGATACCAAAATGAAAGATGTAACACAAATATTTATGTCAGAACACTGGAAAGATATAAATAAATTTGTGATGATTAGCGTCCAGAATTAAAATATTTGTTAAAAATCCAGTTATTGCTCTATTATTCTGGGACTAGTTTTAAAATAATCGCCTTTTTATTGCAAACAATTTGATACCAAAACGAGCGACGTAGCACGAAATTTGATGTTATCAAATTGAACGAGTTGAACATTAGGTTGCAATGTACAAAATGGTGCTCGTTCATGGGTAACTTTAGGCTTTTCTGCGGGGAGGCACTCCAGCCTTTTGTACATTTTATTCATACACATCTGTAGGGAATTTAATTGCGAACACAATGATACCAAAATGAGCGACGTAGCACGAGAATTAAGGTAAAAAAATGGAACGAGAATGCACATGTTACTGATTTTGTGCGTTTTTGCCGACTTTACGCTTTGCTGTTGGGAGTCACGCTAGGCTTTTGGACATTATATTTATACACACCTGTAGAGAATTTAATTGCGAACACAATGATACCAGAATGAGCGACGTAGCGCGAGAATTAAGGTGAGAAAACTGGAACGAGTATACACATTTGAGTGTCACCGCGCGCTTACCCGCACGGAGGGGCCACGATCCCCCTGTCAACCGCGAGTTTCCACGGAGCGCGAAAGTGTTAAAACAGTTAACACTGAAAAGCATCACTGAAAGTACTCAGAGTATGGGTAACGATGTTTATCAGTGCTATACCGACGGCTCTGTAGAAGAAGGTGGACGATGTACCGGATGTGCATGTAACATATTTGAACAATCTTCTCTCGTACATACAGCAATGAAGCGCGTCAATGACTGGGCAAGTACAACTCAAACCGAACTTGCAGGCATATACCTTGCCACTGAATTTTTAAAAGACAAAGGCAGTGGACGTATATACTGTGACTCGCAGAGTGCACTCCTGGCATTGAACGCACATAGTAGTGACACCCAGAAAGTAGTCAGTGATATTCGAATGAATGTTTTAGCTGCCAAAGAAAACAGATTTGAGATTAAATTCCTATGGATACCATCACATGTTGGCATCTCAAGGCATGACACTGTTGATATGCTTGCTAAGTCAGCCTGCAGAAAACCAGTGGTAGAAATTGATATGGGTGTTTCATTAGCAGTGACAAAGAGAATACTTAAACAAATATCTAATGAAAATCTCACCGACCTAACAAATTCTCAAAGACCTGAAAGTTGTAGCATTAAATATTATGATAGATATCGTGAGGAGACATTCACATATGGGACTAATAGAACAAGAACCCGGCAATGTGATGTTATAGTGGCCAGAATACGCCTGGGATATAGACGTATCTGGCAGCTTTCTCAAAACCCAAATGTCGAGTACACAATGTGTCAACTTTGTGAAAGAGAAAACATGCACTCTCTTGAACATTATATTGTAGAATGTCCCATACTGACTGACTTTCGCCCTCCTGGGCTAAGGTATGCTGAACTCTGTAGTTACTATATGAATACTGGAACACTTGATGATATATTGGACTTGTATCCAAAATTGACCATGTAATATATCAATCATACAATGTATATATATGATGTAACTATATAACCTGAGCTTGTAAAAGCACCTTCATCACCTTCAGTGATTAAGTGCTTAATTGCACACTAGTTTCTTTATCAGCTACCTCACCCTGTCAGGGTAAATGAGACAAATGTATGTGAATGCATGTGTGTGTATATATGTATGTGTATGTGTGTGTGTGTATGTATATGTATGGGTATAAAGCATATATGGAAGCTGATCAGAATTACATTTCACCTTTGTGAATGTACATTAATGACACTATGTAAAAGACACATCTAATACTTTATGTAGGGCATACGTAAATCTGTGTATCTATGTATTTACGTATGTAGGTTAGCTTAGCATTTTAAAAGCACCGAATCACCTTCTGTGGATGAGTGTTCAATAAACCCTTGAACTGTATGTTTAACACTTCTCTAACCCTGTCCATGGAGGACAGAAGAAAATGTATATATGCTGGTTAGCATTGTAAATGTGTGGCCACGTCTGTGGTAGAAAATAATAAAAAAAATAATAAAAAAAAAAAAAATAAAAAAAAAACCTAGTTGTGCTTGTGGGGGTTGAGCTTTGGGTGGAGGCAAAGTAGTTTACTCTGCCTACAGAGGATATTCAGCACCCAGAGGAGCCTTGTCGATCTTCCACATGCACATATTATCTTCTCCTACCACCCCCTTATATAGTGTAATTGTGTATTTTATATAAATTTGATAAAAAAAATGTTTCTAGGATATTTTCCAGGAGTTGCAGATAGAAATGACTTACAATTGTGTTTTCATAGAACACAATGCATTGGAAGGGCCCAATAATCCCCTCTATAGTATTATGTGTGCTTTTCTCTAAGGCTATGGGGCCTCTTCTTCCAGCCTGAGGTAGTATCTCTCTTCCTATATATTAAAAAAATTAAAGCTTTGTATATTTAGGTTAATTTCCTTGTATTTATATTATTTCTTTTTTTTTCAGGATGTCTTGGATATATATAGACAAAATGATTGGGATGCTAAACTTACAATGGAACAGTTAGAAAAAACTAATAGGAAAAACAAAGACAAGCACAAACTTAAAAAAATGGGTGAAGAGATGGCTAAGAAAAGGGAATTAGCTGAGCAGAGAGTGGAAAAGAAGAAGCAGAAAGTGGCTGAGAAAGAATTGGCATCAATGGCAAGAACAGCAATGAAAGAGAAGTTGAAAGCCCGAAAGCAAGCATGGAAAGGTAACATTGTAAAGAACTTTTGCTGAATATATACATTAAGCACTGCACTTTAGTTTATTGCTGCACAGAAAAGAAATAATCCTCCCAAACTTTCTTTCATTCTAATACAGTACACTATTGATAAATGGTATCAGGCCTTGATATTCCCTGACGGGAATATAAACACAAAATATTGCATGTGACATAGTTTTGCCATGATGGTGCAAGGACGTCTGGCAGTATTTGGTGTTGACAGAGTACACACCAGCAGTAGTGTGGCGGGAGTTGCTGCAAAGATGTTTTCACATAATTATTTTAATGTTTTCGAATGGTTTTTATCTAGTTTTTGCAGTAATATTATTCAGCAGTGTGTAACTTGAGGAGTTTGTGTAGTTAAGTATGTAACATCACTATGCTTAAAAATATGGTGTTCAAATCTAGTGACACGTATATAATATTCTTAGATTAACACTTTCGCCCGGGCATGACGCAGCATTGCGTCATCCGTTTACTGGCGGTAATACCGGGGATGACGCAGCATTGCGTCATCCACTTTAAATAATCGCCAAAAATCAGGTTTTTATTCGATTTTTTTGGGACTGGTTTTAAAATGCGCGCCGATGTCTTCCCATTTTCTTTGTTAAGCCTCGTGGCCCTCAGGCGGCTTGGCACACGCCGTGGGCCCATTGTTTTCGCTCCGCTGTTGTGACCAATGTTGCCTCCCCTCGCATCTCAAACGTGTGAACATTTCGGCTGTTTTCCGTGGCTATATTTCTTACTGCGGCTTTAGAAACTATCTACGCTTACTCCACGATGGATAGTGATCATGAACAAGGCCCTTCCAGGAAGAAAATTGCGAAAGAAAGGCTTGAAAAGGGCGGGAATTGGGAGTGTAGCTGGAAGGCATCTGAGCACTCACTTGCGGCTAACACATGGCCCGTCTTCAACTCGTCGGCGGTTGGAGCGTGACCATGTTTTTTATTTTATATGCTAATGTTCCTATAGAGAATTCTATTGCGAACCCATTGAGACCAAAATGAAAGACCTAGGACGAAAATTGAGGTGACCAGATTGAAAATAGTGAAAACATTTTATCGCGTTTGCGCGCTCCTGGAAAACTCGTTCGCACTTTCTCTGTTTGTTGCGGGTAATTAGCCGGGCTTTTGGAGTTTATATGCATTTAGTGCTGTAGAGAATTCTATTGCGAACACAATGATACAAAATTTAATCTCGAAGGACGAGAATTAAGGTGACAAAGTTGAAGAGAGTATACACTTTTTAGAATTTACGCGCGCTCCCGTGACACCCTGGGTCCCATATCGCACAGTTGAGGGGTGGCGGGCGGGGTGCGCGAAAGTGTTAATAAAACAGTGTTGTTGCTATTATTACACTATACAGTATACATGTTATAAATAAATATCAACATTTCTGGTGGGAGCCCCTGGTGGCTTCTTGAAGCTATAATGCTGATATAGTGCCAAACTACTAGGTGCCACCAGTTGCAGAGCTATTTTAAACCTACTGGAGACCGAGAGCTAGAACTCTGCCCCCCCTCTAATGAGGTGCACGAAGCAGTGGCAAACTGTACCGGTGGTCAGTTTGCCTGCTACCTGACAGGGTTTTACTGGCTTAGCTTGTCCCAGTGCCTGGGATTCCCTTAGTGCTAATTCATCCTATGGGCCCTGGAAACCCCCTGTGGGCTCGGTTATACAATGGCTACTTCTTCCGAGCTTGCTCTCGCCTTGTACGAAGTTTAAGGTTGTTCGGGCTTGTACGTAGTCTAAGGTTGTTTGTTGCCCCTGCCTCAGGGAAACGCTCATCCGTACTGCTTCCGTCATGCTGCCTGTTGGGTCGGGGGCACCACTGACCCTGAATCTTGCAGGCCTTGAACTCCATTTTACATTTTACTCATTCCTTGTCTTTTGAACTCACGGATCAGGCAGTGGCTGCATTGCATGCTCGATTTGCCTTACTGCAATGAGCCAGGTTGGTTGCCCGGTTTGAGGTCCCCGGGGCTGCCCTGCTTGGGTCTTAGGAACCAGGATTTAAGAACGTTGGTCGCTTTGACCTTGGTTCCTGCCCTGCTTCCTTCCCAGATGGACATGGTTTGCCCTGCTCCTTTCCCCTTCCCTCTGCTTTCGGCTCTCGAACGTCTGAGGATTTTGTAGTTGGGGGAGGGGTTTAGCTTGGGATGAGGCTTGGGTGGCTTTTGGGGCTGCCCCTTCCGATTCGGTAGAGTTGTTGTTTGAGCCTGATTTTCCCGCCGCAGCTTCTGGGTCAACCCAACAGACATCCTTCTTGGAAGCTTTATCCCTGGACAATTCCTTTTCTAAAAGGGTGGTGGGCATGGAAGAGGGCTCTGCCCTGGGGCCTGTGTTGGGAGTTCCCAGGGCTCAGGGAGGGGGCGGGGAGTCCGCTTGGAGTGCTTGGGCCCCTGCACCTTGTGGGCAGGGGTTGTTGCTGCAGGGGAAGGGATTTTTTGTCCCTTCCTTCCCTCTATGTATTAGTATTAGTGTTTTTGTCTGCATGATTTATTCACCCTTTGGTCAGATGTCTCTATCTTTTGCTTGGATGTTTTGTACTGGGGAAATAAAATGGATATAACTACTATTCTGTGGGAAGTCCCATCAGCCCCCTGGAGCCAGGGAGCCTCAGAGGCTCTAGCCAGAAATTGGAGTTTCATTACATTCAACTCAGGTTTTCTGTGTGGAGCTCCGTTGCCTTCCTGGAGCAATCAGACTGATATTAGCTATTGGTCTGAGGCTTCAGTCATATGGCGTTCGTGCCCACCGGGGCTCCACGAATCAGAACCTGGTCCCCTCAGAGAGGCGCAGGGAGCAATGGCCTATGAAACTCCTTTGTATGAGAGTATATTCATGTCTGCCATTGTCTGGGGTTGGACACCCAGAAAGGTAGGTGCCCCAAAACAGACCCCTCCTGGTAGAAGACCCCAACCTGAGATCAAACAGAGGCTAGGACCTCCTCCCCCCCCCCCCAAGAAAACTAGACAACAAGCAACACATCATCAATACCGCGGGCTACTCGGTTGCGCCGACTCCCCCACCATCCCCTGCCGATGTGTTGTCTGTGGTTTTGGTAAGTTTTTGTACTTGCCTTGTTGTGCTCTTCTAGTTGTGCTTGCGGGGTTGCGCTTCGGCTCTATGGGCCCGCCTCTCGCTCATAATTCTCCTGGTGTACACATTCCTGAGCTTGTTGAGCTCCTGTGTTTCCAGCCTCCACTTCCTCATTGCCTCCTGCATTACCCTTTCCTTACTACTGCCTCTGGTCATGTTCTTTTTCATGTCTCTATGGCTCCTTTGGGTACTCGGGTTTCCACCTGTGTCCCATTATGGGCGTACCAATTGTATTGCTTCATTCATCTATTCTACCCTGTCCATTTCCCTGAGGAATTATAGGGGTGGTCATTGGCTTGTTTTCAGTATTTTATTATACCTGGTTGATACCTGGTTGATGGAGTTCTGGGAGTTCTTCTACTCCCCAAGCCCGGCCCGAGGCCAGGCTTGACTTGTGAGAGTTTGGTCCACCAGGCTGTTGCTTGGAGCGGCCCGCAGGCCCACATACCCACCACAGCCTGGTTGGTCCGGCACTCCTTGGAGGAATAAATCTAGTTTCCTCTTGAAAATGTCCACGGTTGTTCCGGCAATATTTCTTATGCTTGCTGGGAGGACGTTGAACAACCGCGGACCTCTGATGTTTATACAGTGTTCTCTGATTGTGCCTATGGCACCTCTGCTCTTCACTGGTTCTATTCTACATTTTCTTCCATATCGTTCACTCCAGTACGTTGTTATTTTACTGTGTAGATTTGGTACTTGGCCCTCCAGTATCTTCCAGGTGTATATTATTTGATATCTCTCTCGTCTTCTTTCTAGTGAGTACATTTGGAGGGCTTTGAAACGATCCCAATAATTTAGGTGCTTTATTGCGTCTATGCGTGCCGTATATGTTCTCTGTATTCCCTCTTATTTCAGCAATCTCTCCTGCTCTGAAAGGGGAAGTGAGTACTGAGCAGTACTCAAGATGGGACAACACAAGTGACTTGAAGAGTACAACCATTGTGATGGGATCCCTGGATTTGAAAGTTCTCGTAATCCATCCTATCATTTTTCTGGCTGTCGCAATATTTGCTTGGTTATGCTCCTTAAACGTTAGGTCGTCAGACATTATTATTCCCAAATCCTTTACATGCTGTTTTCCTACTATGGGTACATTTGATTGTGTTTTGTACTCTGTATTATGTTTAAGGTCCTCATTTTTACCGTACCTGAGTACCTGGAATTTATCACTGTTAAACATCATGTTATTTTCTGATGCCCAGTCGAAAACTTTATTAATATCAGCTTGAAGTTTTTCAATGTCCTCAGCCGAGGTAATTTTCATACTGATTTTTGTGTCATCTGCAAAGGATGATACGAAGCTGTGACTTGTATTTTTGTCTATATCTGATATGAGAATAAGGAAAAGCAGTGGTGCAAGGACTGTACCCTGAGGTACAGAGCTTTTCACTGCACTTGGACTAGATTTTATATGTTTGACCGTTACTCGCTGAGTCCTGTTTGACAGAAAACTGAGTATCCAGCGTCCTACTTTACCGGTTATTTCCATTGACTTCATTTTGTGTGCTACCACGCCATGGTCACATTTATCGAAAGCCTTTGCGAAGTCCGTGTATATCACATCAGCTTTCTGTTTTTCTTCTAATGCCTCAGTGACTTTGTCGTAGTGCTCAAGTAGCTGTGAGAGGCACGATCTTCCCGCTCGAAATCCATGTTGGCCTGGGTTGTGAAGGTCATTGGTCTCCATGAAATTGGTGACCTGACTCCTAATCACTCTCTCAAATACTTTTATGATGTGCGATGTTAGTGCAACTGGTCTATAATTTTTTGCCAATGGTTTGCTCCCTCCCTTGTGTAGAGGGGCTATGTGTGCTACTTTAAGTGCATCTGGTATCTCCCCCGTGTCCAAGCTCTTCCTCCACACTATACTGAGTGCCTGTGCTACCGATTATGGGCACTGATTTTGTGCCTAGCGACGCTGCTCTGTTTGCTTGTCCAGCTCCCAAGCCTCCTGCGCTCGGTATCCTTTTCGGAGTTTTTCTTCCTCTCGGCTTTCCCCTGTGAAGGTTTGGGAGGCCTTTGGCACTACCTCCTGAGAGACTTGGTTTATGCCTCTGTGTTAGATCCGATTTTGTTTGAGTTTGATTCCTCTTACACTGATCAGATGCGTTTCCGAGGTTCCAGTGTCTTCCTGGCTGGTAGCCTGCCTCGACAATTGGGTAGTGTGGGCTCCCAGCCACTCTGCTTGTCTGTTAGCTGGAGATCTGGTTCTTTCCAAGCTTGCCGGGTTCGGGTTCCTGGTAAATTGGCGGAAGTCCCGGTTGATTTCATCCCGGGTTCAGACTTGGCTGGGCCTAGTATGGGATTCTTTGACTGCATCCATTTCTCTCCCTCTTGCGGCTTTGCTCCGGTTGTGGTCCTGCCTTCATCTGTTGAGGGGGACCCAGGTCACTCAAGCAGCTGTGCTGGAGCCTGCACCTTGCCCTACTGGTTTATCCCCGCTGGGCAAGGTTTGGCTTCGGAGGCAGTTCTGGTATCTTCGAAGTGGCCTCTTTTGCCACTTTTGTGTTTGCTGGTTCATTCCCCGTTGTCCTTGTGTCGGTTGCTGCATATCCTGCTTCCTATTCAGGGTATTTGGGGTTCGGTGCCATGGCACCTTCCTCTCCCCAATCACTCATTGTGTTCACAGACACCTTGTCTCTCGGTTGGAGCTTTGTGACCAGTGCTCACCAGCTGGCCAGGGGTGTTGGATGCCGTCCTTCCTTCAAACTCACAGCATGGTGCAGGAGTTTGGGGCTGGTTACCTTGAGGTTACCTTGAGGTGATTCCGGGGCTTAGCGACTCTGCGGCCCGGTCGTTGACCAGGCCTCCTGGTTGCTGGACTGGTCAAACAGGCTGTTGGACACGGCTGCTTGCAGCCTGACGTATGAGTCACAGCCTGGTTGATCAGGTATAATTTGGAGGTGTTTGTCAAGTTCTCTCTTGAACACTGTGAGAGGTTGGCCAGTTATGACCCTTATGTTAGGCTGTGTGGCAGACGCTGTGACAGATCCAGCTTTCTTGGAGCTCAGTGATCTGGCTCCATTCGGACTGCTTCACCGTGGTTCATTGACTCAACCAGGGGGCGTCTCTTCGGTCTGTGGCTTTGGGGCTGGTTGTTTTGAATAGCTCTTCTGCTGAGTTCTTGTTTTAGCTTTCCGTGCCGTTCACATTTAAGATGTGTCAAACATCCTGACATACTGCGCTTCATTCCTCTTCCATGGAGTGGATTCCTCTTCCATGGAGTGGACAGTCAACGTCAATTATTTTGCTCTGTTTGGATGTAGGTGTAAACTTTTACCAGCTGGAGGTTTGTATTGTTTTGCCTATCTTTCTGGGTGCCCTTCCTGGTCGATGGCAAGTATGACATACTCTAAATGTAAAGTACTCATAGGCCATTACTGGCGTAATGAGCACTGCTCATAGCTATGAGCACTGCTCATAGCTATGAGCACTGCTCTTGGACCAGGTTCTGGCTTTTGGTCTCCAAAAGGCATAAAGAACTCCTGTGACTGATGACTCCACACTAAGATTGCACATGTCAGTTTGGATAGCTTCAAGGAGCCTCCAGGGCTCCCCTAGAAAATGTCATTTCATTACATTCAACGCTGGTTTTCATCTACATTACCTGTAATGGTGTTTGCACTTTATCCATTGCCCTGTGTTAACTGCTCCTGGGGTTTGTGTGTATACAGATATTGTAACAGTCTCTTCCTGATCAACTAGGCTGTGACTGTTACGTCAGGGTGTGAGCAGCCACATCAAACAGCCTGGTTGATCACACCAAGAACCAGGAGGCCTTGTCAGAGACTGGTCTGTTGGAACATTACTCCTTGAAATCATCAACAGCATTTGCATATTTGGGTACCTGCTTGGGGGTTTTAGTTTCACCTCAACTGTGCTGTTTTTTAGGCAAGCCCACATCCTTAGGCTTAGATCTACTTGCTGTGGGCCATGTTTAACCTCAAGTGGATATTATGTTATTTTCCTCTAAAGGGTTATTTGGGTTCATTCATTTGTGCTAGAGGAGGTGGTTCTGCATTGCTCGAGTTGTTTACAGTTGTGTCAGACCTTGGCTGGGGCTTTGTCTCCAGCTCTCACCATGCATGATCAGGAAGTGTTGGCCTCCGTCTCACGACTGTCTACCTTGCTCTCATGATGCGCAGTAGTTTTCATTTTCTTAGTACATAATTAAATTTTCTTGTTTGTCTTCCAGGTAAGGCAGTTTCAAGAAATGACGATCAGGACATGGAGGAGGATGAGGACGACTATCATTTTGGAGGATCTAAAGTATATGACAGGTTAGTCTTGAGTTTATGAAGGGTTTTATTTTCCATTTTGATTTTGAAGATATTATTTTTCTGTTATATATTAATATTAAGTAATAGGCTTCTTCAGACTGTTTGAATTATCTTTTTATATGTGATTTGAAATGTATTTAGTCTTAACATAAGGGAGAATTGTATATAAATCACCAGATGTAAATTCTCAACAGTTTAAAGAACAACTTACAAAAATGGAATACAGTCAGCCACGTGCTTTACAAACGCCTGTTATCCGAAAAGACGTGTTATATAATTGGGGGTTGTTTGGATAACTAGTGAGTCAGGCAGTCTGAATAAAAATGTGCAATAAAGATGGAACTAGTTTGCCCAGTGACTATACACCATACACAGCACCACTCAAGTGGTGCTGTGTATGGTGTATAGTCAATTCATTAGTGTATTGTTCATACACTAATAGATGGCTCAGAAGCTTTCAACTCTGCCATGTATCATGGCTTTCCAACTTATCAGGGAGCCACTGCTAAACAAAAAAACCAGCGTTGAATGTAATGATATGCCATTTTCTGGGGGGAGCTCCGTCAGCTCCCCGGAGCTATCTAGGCTGATATTGCTAATGTCAGACTTTGGCTTCAGTCATGTGTATGGAGTTCTTTAAGCCTACCGGGGACCACGAGCCAGAACCTGGCCCCCTCTCAGAGAGGCACGAGAAGCAATGGCCTATAGAAACCCCGATGTGGTTGGAAGCATTCTATGTCTGCCATCGACCTGGTCAGGCACCCAGAAAGGTAAGCATCCCAAAACAAACCCCTATTCTGGGGTTTGTTTTGGGAGAGGCACTAGTACCCCTCTCAATTACTAGATTACTATGACATGGAAGACAAAACAAAATGCTGATGTAATATACGCAAATTTTGTGAAAGCCTTCGACATGTGTGACCATGGTGTTATTCCACACAAATTGCACACAAATGGAATTACTGGCAAGGTAGGGAGATGGATCTTTAGCTTTCTAACAAACAGAACCTGGAGTGTAATAGGCAACAAAGTAAAATCTGAATCATCCACTGTGTAAAGCTCATTTCCCCAAGGTTCTATACTTGTTCCAGTACTTTTCTGTACTGTCTGATCCTCGTATCAGACAGAGACAAGGATACATATCAGACATACAAACCAGGATACAAGTGGCTAGCAACAGAGAGCCACGTTAGACCGCCTTACACAGACATTTCATTGCATTCAATGCTGTTTCTTATTTTTCTTCCTCTTCTTTTCAAATATCATTTAATAACAGACTTTGTTTTTCAGTGAGGATGATGAATCTGGCGGTGAAGAGGACCCGAAAAAAACTGGAGATCGTCATTTGGTACTAAAGTTCTTTAACGAAGCTTCTGTGGGTGAACTCGCTGCCATTGGTGGCTGTTCCAGAAAGAAGGCAGAAGTCATCGCACAAATCCGACCCTTCAAAGACTGGACAGATATTGTGAGTTTTTGTTTTGTCTCTTTCTTTGAACATAATAGTAAAGATATGGCTGTATTACTTAACAAGGCTTATGATAAAATTGTGGACAACTGATAAACACTGGGAAAATTGAACACAAGATAGGGTAAACAATAAACCCTGTTGTATATAACCCTGTTGTATATAACCCTTTGCATCATACAACAATGTTTAATGATGCAAAGAGCATGCATTTGGTTGGTACTTTAGATATACAACTTGTTGCTTGGGAAAGTTTATGTAAATAAACAAAATGGTATATAAAAGTCTGTTCTTGACACTTGGTTGTTGTTTCACTCTTGAATGCATATAACATGTACAAGGTAGTAACTGGAAAGCAGTTAGGAAACCTTTAACTACAATTGCTCATACAGTTGTTCCAGTACTTTTCTGTACTGTCTGATCCTTGTATCAGACAGAGACAAGGATATATATCAGATATACACACTAGGATATAAGTGGCTAGCAACAGGGAGCCACCTTGGACCACCTTACACAGCACATACAATTGCTCAATATGCTCGTACAACTTCTGACCAAGTATAGCATATTGATGCACACAATGCCTGAATGATGTTTAGTTTGGCCCCAGATTGAACATCAGCAAAGAAGCGGGTTGCTTTGCACTAGAGGCTTTGCCAGGAATAAGCTTGTATATAAAAGATGGTCAGAGCCATGTATAGAGGCACACATAAAGATGCCAGTAAAAGAGAAAACTTGTTGGGTAATTACCATGTACAGTACCTAGTGAGGTTACAAGAGGAGAGTTATGTGCATGGTGTTCAATCATCCCAGTTCTCTTTGTCACATGACACTTTGAAACTACTGGCAGTCTTGCCTCCATCACCTATTCACATAACTTATTCCAGTGGTCTACCACACTATTTGTAAAAGTGAATTTCCTAATATTTCAGTGGAGGGAGTCCCTTGTGGCTTCCTGAAGCTATCTTCCTGAGATGGCTTCATGCTAAAAGTCACATCAGCCATGACTTGTTCTATTGGGAGTCTTGCGAACCAGAGCTAAAACCAATCCCCTCACCTGTACAGAGAGCAGGTGACAATCCACCACCTCACAAGATGTTGGTCTCATGCAGCTGCATGCTCAAGTTTCTCAGTTGTTGGCTGTGTTAATTGCAGATGTCCTTCTTGCCAGCTCGCACTTGGGTTCTTGAGTCTCCTGGAGCTTCGTTGTGATTGGGGCACTTGGTATAACACTCTTACTTTCCTTCTGTTTATTTATAACACTACTTTAGTTATTTCACCATTTATAACACAACCCACCTGGCTATCACCACTGATACCCCACCAAGTGAGTCGTTATAAATTATGACAAACTTAGTTAATTTAAGTTTACATAATGCTGCCACCACCTTCGCCATTGATGAAAATGAGTACTTTACAGTGACCGACGGCGAAGGGTACTGGTCATGGGAGAGTAAAAGATGATAATTACTCTAGGTGGTTGTGGTGAGCACCGTACCTGGACAGTCACCAACTGTCACCTATCCCAGAGTATTAAGGAGCCTGACAGCTGAGTGGACAACGCTTCGGATTCATAGTCCTGAGGTTCCGGGTTCGACCCCCGGTGGAGGCGGGAACAAAATGGGCAGAATTTCTTTCACCCTAATGCTCTTGGTCACCTAGCAGTAAATAGGTACCTGGGAGTTAGACAGCTGCTGTGGGTTGCTTCCTGGGTGTATGTAACAAACAGGAGGCCTGGTTGAGGACTGGGCTGCGGGGACGCTAAGCCCTGAAATCATCTCGAGATTACCTCAAGAAGTATCTACACCGGCACAGGGGGAAGAGAACACAATCGGCTCCCATTATTCACTAGCATCCAAGTAATTCTAAAGCACTTTTGATAATTACGGGTGGGAGGAAGATAATTTAACATGGTGATAATCATAACAACTTGGGGAGATGCCCACAGGATACTTGGGCCTAGCAACTGTCTATGAATGCATAAGCAGGAACGAATGGACACACTAGATGGAAAGTTTAATATAAATTAATTTAATTAGTTTCAATACCAAAATCCTAATCTACCCTATCAAGGCAATAGAAGTATGGGAGTCGTTCTCTCCTCCCACAGTGGTTTGGTCGAGCCATGGTGTTGCCTGCTGTTGGTCGGGGGTAGGTTATTCTTGGAGCCAGTTGCCGGAACGCACACCCTTTCCATGGCCACTTCTTCATCTTGGTGTTGATATGCTCCCTCTGTCCAGAAGGCTGCCTTCCTTTCGTAATTCTGCTCGCTTAACAGTGACTCCTTCGGTTCAGGATTTCAGAAACCATTATTACTGAGGGGAGCCCCTACGGCTCCCTGGAGCTTATCGGGCTAATGTGTTTTTATATTAGACCAGGACATTAGCTATGGAGTTTGGATCTACCAGGGACCACGAGCCAGATTGTGGCCCCCTTCAGAGAGGTTTCAGGGAGCAATGGCCCTGGAAAATCCCCCCTGTGGTTGGGGTTTTTCCTTATCTGTCATTGACTGGGGTTATGCCTACCCAGAAAGGTAGGCATAACAAAACAAACCCCCACATGGTAAGAAACTAAAAACAAAAAAACGAACAGAGTTAGAACTCCTTTCAATCCCAAGTAAACAAGCAAATGTCACTCTACTGCCACGCCACTCGTTTGTGCAGTCCTCCCCTCCTCAAGAGGGTGAGGGGAGGACCTCACCGCACGGCTGCAAAGCACTCCAGTTCGTAAGCTAATGTCAACCGGGACAGACGCTTCTCTGGCCTCAAATTCCTGGGCGGCGTTTGCCTGTGTGGCATTCTCTGCTGTATTTTTGTGTTGTGTGGTGGCCAGGAGTACCTCTTCAGTACTGGTTAGGGTGTCAAGGTGTTGTGGGACCTGCCACCTATGCGGCGACAGGTTCCTGTTGCCTCTAGGGACAGTGTACTTTTGCTGGGTTTTTCTTTTCTTTTGTTTTTTGTTTGCCTGGAGGGACAATCGCTTCCCTGATACTGTTTTGGTAGCCCTCTGCTAGGCCCCCCGTGATTGTATACGTTGCAGGGGTTTCAGTGTTGTCCTCTACTCCTTGTTAATTTGGGTGTTTAACCGGTTAGCAACACCTTGCCCGGACTTCCCGTAGTTGTTACCCTGCGGGCCCTGGAAAACCCTGTCGGGGCTCGGTAAACCGATGGATGCATCTTCCGAGTTCCAGCCTGTTTTCTGTGGGTTCGAAGGTTGCTGTGTGTGCCCTTATCTCAGGGTGACAGTCACCTGTTTTCCTCTGTCATGCTGCCTGTTGGGTCTACGACACCTTTGACCCTGAGTCATGTGAGTCGCGATATAGCCTGGATAGCTATCTTCAGCTATCTTCAGCTGGATAGCTATCTTCAGCTTTAGCAGTGTTGGTTGGTAGCTTAGGCGCCAGTTAGCAGTACCCTGTCTGGGATAACCCTTAGCAGAACCAGTCTAGGGGCCCTGGGAAACTCCACGTGGCACTGGAGTTCAATGGATGTGACCCCTGAGTCTCCTCTCACTTTGTGCGAGTTTGAGGGTTGCTCTGTTCCCTTGTCTCAGGGCGATGTTCATTGTTTTTGCCTGCGTCATGCTGCTTGTAAGGTTGGCGACACATTCGACCCAGAGTCCTGCGAGCTTTGTTGCTTGTATGTGACTCAGTTCACCCAATCTGGTGATGATAATATTCGGGTGCAGGCGACTCGCGCGTTGCAGGATAGGTTTAGGTTGCTGCAGCGCTCTAGGTTGGTTGCTTCACCGGATGCCCTGAGGCTGCCACATTTTGTTTATTGGGACCCGGACTTAGGGGGGTTGGTCGCTTCGGCCTTGGTTCCGTCGCGATATAGTCTGGATTGCTCCGGGGAGCCTCCGGGTCTCACCCAGAAAATGGTGTTTCATTACATTTAACACTAGTTTTTTTTTTTTTTATCAGACTATCTGTGTTAGTATATACAACCTTCATTAACATGTCCCCTGTCCTCCTGTTCCTTACTTCACATTTCTCTAATGATTTCATTGGTTTTCTTTAATGTACCATTTCTCAGGCTTGTCTATCCTTATCTCCTTTGTAGAAAAAATAAATGATTTCTGCTTCATTCCTATTTTCATTCATATGTTTCTCTTCGTCAAGGTTTACTTTTAGCTTTAACTGTGTTATACAAAAGGAGTTAAAACTATTACGGTATTATATTTTTGTTTGTATTTTAATATGTATTCAAATTCTATAAAGCCAGCAATATTTTGACTTGTAAATTTTCCTGGTTTTCCCTAAATGCCATCGTCTCAAGTGACTTTGATGAAGTCAGGAAACTGGTGGCTTGTCAAAGGTTGCTCCTCCCCTCTTATACCTGAAGTTTTCTTTGCTTATTTTATTCAAGTACTTTAACTATGCGGTCTCAGTTATATTTTTTATTATATTTCAGGTTTACAAGTTCCAGACAGAGAAATTCATTAGTGCTGAACTCTTGAATGAAGCAAAGACAGTTTTACATGTAAGGAATACAGTGCAGAAGCTCATGAAGAGATGTGAAACTATTGCCAATAACATGCAAAGCATTGTGTCCAGAATTGTTAGTGGGGAGGAGGATGCAGGAATCAGCAAGCAACCCACGAGTCTTAATCCATCGTAAGTTTATTATAACATATTAAAGGGCTTGGGAATGTGGACTAAAGTTGTTACATTTTATATTTCTTGTAATTATTTTGATAGGAACCAAAGAATGTTCAGTAATTAGTTACTTTAGAATTCTTATTTTCTGAGGGGAGCCCCTTTGGCTCCCTGGAGCTATCAGGCTGATATTTGTTATATTAGTCAGGGGGCATCAGTCAATTGGAGTTCAACCTACCGGGGACCACGAGCCAGAACCAGGCCCCCTCAGAAAGACAAAGGGAGCAATGGATTTCCTTGCCTGGAGTGGGTCTGCCTGGTTTGGTTATTGGTCTACTTCTGTTGTTTTGTGGCCCTCCTCTAGGCCCCCGTGATTGTACACGTCGCAGGGGTTCAGCCTTAGAAGTTTCCCTTGTTAGTTTGTGCCTAGCCAGTTTTGCAGTGCCTTGCCTGGGCTTCTCATAGCAGTCAGCCTGTGGGCCCCTGGAAATCCGTATTGGTGCTCATTAGACCGATGGATGCATTTTCTAAGTTCCACCACACCTCATGTGAGTTTGAAGGTTGCTGTGTGCCCTTGTCTTAGGGTGACAGTCATCCATGTGTGGCTTTGGGTTGCAGGTTGCAGCCAGTTGTCTCGATTTCGAGTTGAGGAGCAAGTGGCAATCGCCTCCCGGGTAAGTCCCTCTTTTACTTACCTTTGGTTAGGTAGCTCCAGGGAGCCAAAGGGGCTCCCTCTCAGAAAACCAGCGTTGAATATAATGAAACTGTATTTTCTGGGTGAGCCCCAGAGGCTACCTGGCACCCTCCTTTCCTCCAGTCTGCATTTTTCCACATTTGATGCTCAGCCTCTGAACTGGAGTTGTTGAGTTGCCAACTCAGGGGGGTCCATGACTACTCCCCTCCCTGGGAGCGGAAGGGCTTCGCGGACAAGCGGCGTGATGGCAGAGTGTGACGTTTGCTTGTTTCTTTAAGTAAGGGGACATATTATGCTGTTTTTAAATGTTGTTTAATATCAGCCAACCTTTTTTTTTACTAGTTGTAAATAAGAAGGGCTGCAACTGTTCTGCGTTTCAGTACCGCATCCTAAATAGAAAGGTAGGGAATTTTTTTTGTTTTTCAACGAATTTTACACATTTTCAATAATACTCTACAACCACAATTTTTAAATGAAATCATTTCTATGACACTCATCTATCACATTAGCATATAATAAAGGATTTGACTAGAAAGGATTATCCAAAATATTTTTAGTTTTACTAATACAAGTTGTCAAAGTTCCAAAAAAATATATGCCAATATTTTATGTTTGCAAATATTTATAAAATCAATAACTGAGCTTGGGAATAAAGTGTTCTATAAAGGTTGTAGAGACATCAACTCTACATATAAGGTGTAAATTTCATGTAAATTGAAAAAAATGAAAGAAGAGAGTTAATTTTATGTTACTTGACAATAAATGAGATCAAACATTCTGCCACCTGTGGTTGAAGTTGACTTCAACCAATTTCCTCCAATTGGTTAGCCCGCAGCTTGTTGCTCTTGTTGCTGTTGCTTGGAGCGGCCCGCAGGCCCATGTAACCATCCTGGTCTGGCACTCCTTGGAGAAAACTATATAGTTTTCTATTGAAAATGTCCACGGTTTTTCCGGCAATATTTCTTATGTTCCTTGGGAGAATGTTGAACAGCCGCGGATCTCTGATGTTTATACAGTTCTCTCTGATTTTGCCTATGGCACCCCTGCTCTTCACTGGTTCTATTCTGCATTTTCTTCCATATCGTTCACTCCGGTATATTGTTATTTCACAGACCCTTGTGGGGCCTGTTTTGTTACACCTACCTTACTGGGTGATAACTCTGGTCGATGGCAGACATGGAATGCCCCCAAATACTATTGCTTTCTTTGCCACTCTGAGGGGGGGGCCAGGTTTTGGCTCGCAGTAGGCTGAACTTCAATTGACTGATGCCCCAGGCTAATATAACAGATATCAGCCTGATGGCTCCAGGGAGCCTCCGGGGCTCACCCAGGAAATGGCATTTCATTACATTCAACGATGGGGGTTTTCCGCCTTTTAATGCAAATTCTGATGTGGGCACTTCAATATACCTACTTACCACAAATTAGGGCTGCTAATCTTAGTTGAATGGAAATGGTAAATAATGATTGGGTTCTGTAGCACAGTGGTTTACGTTCTCGGCTCACAGTCGAAGGGCCGGGTTCATTCTCTAGGCTGGGGCAGAAAAGATTGGGTGCATTTCCTTCACCTGATTCCTTGGTTCACCAAGAAGTTGGAGTCCCTGGTAACACAGTGCAGCATACTCGCCCTGAACTTCGTGAGCTATTTCGCCTAGGTCATATCCTGGCCAGGAAGGATTGACTAGGTGCCAATCCTTACCTGTACACCTCTGTTTACCCAGCAGTACTCACCTAGTTATACTCACCTACTTGTGCTTGCTGGGGTTAAGCTTCAGCTCTTTGGTCCTGCCTCTCAACTGTCAATCTACTGGTAATTACCTAAGTGTAATTACCTAAGTGTAGTTACAGGATGAGAGCTATGCTCGTGGTGTCCTGTCTCCCCAGTACTCTTTGTCATATAACACTTAGAAATTACTGACGGTTTTGGCCTCCACCACCTTCTCACCTAAATTGTTCCAACCGTCTACCACTGTTTACAAAAGTGAATTTTCTTATATTTCTCCGGCAGTTTTGTTTCGTTAGTTTAAATCTATGACCTCTTGTTCTTTGATTTAAACTAACGAAACAAAGCTGCCGGAGAAATATAAGAAAATTCACTTTTGTAAACAGAGTGGTAGACTCTGTTTGTACAGATTCCTGAGCTTCTCGTTCTTTGTCATATCTTCATTTGAAACTGTGTATGGAGTCCTCCTACACCACATCACTTCCAGTTCATTCTATTTACTAACTACTGTAACCACGCGATTATCCGGGATTCGAACATCCGGAAAACGCCCTTATACGGCCAAAATCGTGAACGGATAAAGTTATCTCAATATCCGGCCAAAATGGCCATGGGAGCCGGATAAAAGCTGGTTTAGCCGGATAAAAATTCGGCCATATCGTACTAATCCCGTCTGCCTGTGGCTCTAGACGCATGGTGGAGGAGGGGGAGGGGTGGGTGGTGTTGGGAGGGGAGCATCGGGAGGGGACTACCTGGATACAGGAATTACCATTAATTTTAGAGCAATTAATCATTGCCAAAAACAAATTAAATAAATACTAGTAATTATGTAATAACAAATAAATAAGTTTCCTAAAAGCAATGTGCACAGGCTGAAGTTTCCTTAAAAAATATTGTTAGTTTATTTTCCTCCTGGCGGCATACGTAATGTGCTATAGCTGCCCCAAGTGGACCCGTCCAACACTGGTCAACCCATGTGCTCCCGTCCCTTGTGTTATACCACAGTGCTGCGCCATTAGTGAAATATTTTTTAAATAACTTTTATTTTCATAGTAACTTTAAAAATTTTTGGCCAAGACTATGTTTGGTAGCAGCAGCAATCGTCCTGGAGATGTTAAGAGGAAGAAGGTTGTCTTAGCAATTAAAGACAAGTTACGTGTTGTTCAACCAGTGAGGCGTCACAGGCAGCCAAATGCCTTCAACAAGTGAGGCACCACAGGCAAGCCAAGCGCCTTCAAGAAGTGAGGCCTCACAGGCAACCCAAATGCCTTCAACCAGTGAAGCTTCAGCAGCTGGCAGTCAAAACTAACTTTGCCTAATGAACTGTACAGTAATTTTATATGTTAATTTTAGTATTGTGTTAGTATAGGTTACATAAATTGCTAAGAATTCTTAACTTCAAGATGTGTGGCATCAATCAAGAAGATGAACACCAACAAGGTAAGTTGAGGTTTCTAGTTGAATATTTAATAATTATATGTGGCAAGGCAATTCAAATTATGTTGTTTGTTGTATAAAAATAGTTGGAAATGGTCACTTTTGGACTTGTAGGTGAAAAAGTACCATTATCCGAAAAATGTGATAATCCGGCTAAGGGTCCTTCCCATATAGTCCGGATGATCGAGTGGAGACAGTACTCTGACACTTCCACCTGTGTTCCCTTATGCATGTACCCCCCCCCCATGTTAAATAATCCATCCTGGTCTACCCTGTCCATTCCCCTGAGAATTTTGTATGTGGTGATCATATCTCCTCGAGCTCTCCTGTCTTCCAGCAATGTGAGGTGCAGTTCATGCAGCTTTTCCTCGTAACTCATGCCTCTTAGTTCTGGTATTATCCTGGTGGCATACCTCTGAACTTTTTCCAGCTTCGTCATGTACTTGACAAGGTACTAGCTCCATGCTGGGGCCGCAGACTCCAGGATTGGCCGTACATATGTGGTATACAAGGTTCTGAAAGATTCCTTACACAGGTTTCTGAAGGTAGTTCTGATGTTAGCCAGCCTTGCATATGCTGCTGATGTTATTATTATTCTTTTGATGTTGGCTTCTGGCGACAGCATTGGTGGTGATATCAAATCCTAGATCTTTCTCTCTGTCCATTTCATGAAGGATTTCATCTACCGTTCGGTATCCTGTGTCTTGCCTCCTATTTCCTCTGCCTAGTTTGATTACCTTACATTTACTTAGGTTGAACTTTAGTAGCCATTTGTTGGACCATTCCTTCAGTTTGTCTAGCAGTGATTGGGTACATGATTTTTAAATGATTGGCGGGTCATTTTCCAGGGAAATTAGTGGGTAAGGCTAACTATGAGCTCTGGAATGGGAAAGCTCTCAGCCTGCTAACAAGAGTCAGCAGTCATCTGGTCTTGTACCCACCTTTGTACAAAAAAATATAAGTAAAATAGATTCTTGGGAGTTAGACAATTTTTGTTGGTTGCATCCTTTGGGAGGTCAGTAATTGGCCTAGAGAGTCCTCAGTAAGTGAAAGTACTTAATGCCTTTACCCGACAACAGGAATTGTGAATTAAATTATCTTGCAGACTTATCTCTATATCTGTTGTTATATTTTTTGTATGTTAAAATTAGGAGAGAGATAAAAATGAGCATGATACTTAACAGTTAAGGAAGATCTTAAGGGAAGTTAGCATTTTCCAATCTAGGGAGTGGGGCTAAAGATTTGATTTATGTTTATATATGGTACAAGATGACAGCACCGAAAGTAAGATATTCAAATTTGATAAAACAGTAAAGTATTGAAACAGTTGAAAGACGAGTTGTAATGAAAGTTATGAATGTACTGTGTTCTTCAAACTATTAAATAGTTTTGTAGGAGTCTTTGTGTGTGCTCACTTAGACATGTGTGTTTGTGTAATTACAGTACCTAAGTGTAATTACAGGATGAAAGCTCCACTCATGGTGTCTAGTCTTCCCAGTACTCTGTCATATAATGCTTTGTAACTACTGACGGTTTTGGCCGCCACCACCTTCTCACTTGGTGGACAAAAATTCAAGCTAAGAAAACAAAGGTGCCAAAAAAATATGAGATAGTTTTCTTTTGTAAACAGAGTGGCAGGGGAGTAGTAGAACTCCCATAGCCCACTCCAGATATACATGCACAATGAAATGCATAATGAACAATGAACATGACATATCTATGAGAAAATATTGATGACATACAATGGGATTGTACCCGTATCTCCGAGTGCCTTGGGCACACACATGCACTGCTTGACTGGACTGTGCAATTTGGATAATACAGTATTTCTTGTCGAGATATTTATAAGCCCATGTGATTGTATTTGATGGTGTAGCAGAGCACCTGTCGGGATCTTGGGTGTATCCATAGAAGCACTGTAAACACCACTGGAAGTGACTACGTTGGAAAGCTGCAGGTATTGACGAGTTTTATGGAAAAATGGTCAGATATTGTATGGAAAATTAATGAAGTGGGTGGTGAGAATTTTTCATTAGTTGTTTTTCAATTGGAGTTTGATGCAGTTTTCTTTGAATTAGTTGTAAGTACCTATAGTGCTTCCTTTGGGTGAAAAAAATTGGGTTTACAAAATAAGGAATTTTCCTTTAACTCATTTTCTACTTTTGTACTATGTACCTTAGCTCAGCAATCAAATTAGCATTTCTGGTGACATCTGTTACCTCATCAACCTCAAAACTATATATGAACATTTCTATTTAATCAACCAACTGCCTACATTTGATTCTTGTGTACTCTTCTATCATGTAGCCGCACCTGCATTGCCCATTATTGGTACTTCCCTCTGGGCAGAGGCAAATTCTCAGTTCGGAAACGGCTGGCTTAACACACTCAAACTATATATAGTTCACTATCTTTTTTTACAGGATGCAGTTGAAAAGCTACCAGTTGATTGGCCTCAACTGGTTAGTGCTAATGCATGAACAAGGATTGAATGGTGTTTTGGCTGATGAGATGGGGCTTGGCAAGACAGTTCAGGCTATATCATTCCTTTCTCACATTAAAGAAGCAGAAAATCCTGATGAAATTAGTCTCATCATTGTTCCATCATCTACATTAGGTAAGGTATTAATTAGGAAGCTGCATTTAGCATTGTTAGCATGAACCAGCCATGACCTTTTTTTTTCAATTAGTAAATCGGGTTCAAATTGACCCTGGAAATATTATTAAAACTTCTATATATGAAAGTTCTTAGTGCTAGGTGTGTTAATTACATTTTGTTTTAACAGCTGTACCTAACTAACTTGCTATGGGGTTTTCTTATGAGCTTCAGCACATAAACATTGCCCAGTTTTTCTGAGTAGTTGCATTTGATTGCTTCCTTGGTAAGAGTCTGGTGTCAGGGAAGATTGGGAACAGTCAGATAAGACAATATTTAGGCACCAGTGCTATGGGAATCTTCTAAAACGTTCCCACAGGGTTGTATAAATGCTAGGGAGGCACTGAAAACTCAGTCCAGTCCAAAATGTCCATCAGAGGTACTGCTGTAAAAACTCAAATTTCAATTGAATCCTCACATGGTATTACAAATGACCACAAGTCAAGCTTCAAAACACCCAATTGGTGGCCTGTTACAGTCTGTGCTGCCCACCATCAGAAAGTGCCATCTCATACAAACTTGCCCCTTAATGGGATGGAAAGTGTTTGACAATTGGCTATCTAGCAAATAAAGTTCTGAGAATAATTGCAATGATACCTCATTAACTTTCCTACCTGCTAGCAGGTGATGGGCCGAGCCTCTCTGGGCTTTGGCAAGCCAGCCCCTTCGCATCCCTCTGGTTCCATATCATCTTCTGTTGAGATCAGATTTTTAAGCCAAGTGACAAACACTCTATTTAGACCTTGTTCATTGTTTATGGGACTTTTGCTATTTTGCTTTACAATTGTTTGTTTTCTGATACAGTAACCTGTTTCCTTATGTTTCATCTAATTTGGCCTAATTCCAGGGTCATCCTTTCTGACACAGCATAGATCATTACCACCAAAGTTTGACTTCTCCGAGTTTTTCTGTCCCTTCTAGCATTGAACCTTTACACAAGGGAGATGGAACTTTTACAGATGACAGCAAAGAAATAAGTGAAATGCTGAGGATACAGTACAATTATGTTGACATTGAACCCTTGAATATATTGAAGGTGTATAATCCAAACAAATTATTCATGACTGTGATTAAATCATATATCAGATGTCACCCTAACCTCACTGGACTTAGAAGTAGTTGTAGACAGCATGACCATGTACTCTGCATCAGGCCCAGTTTCATGGAATTCTATATGCAACAAGAATCCCCCCCCCCCCTCAAAAAAAAAATCACAGGCCCTGAACATCATTTGGAGTCGGAACCTAGATACTTGTGTTATCCCTGACACATTTAAAATAACAAAGACTGCACCATTCCACAAAGGAGGTAGTAAAACAGATACAAATAAAAATGTTATAAAAGATGTAACAACTTTATTGCAAGTTGTAACAAGGGAATCATAGGGGACCGTTATGTTGTGTGTTTGCAGGGTTCCTTTGATAGGTCTCGTGGATGATGGATAATGCTAATGCAACTACATCCCAACATTTGACCTTGGCAACTGCTTGAACGAACAATCTTCACTTAATCAAACAAATGTATATTCCACTGACATCTTACATTGAATACAATTAGTTTGGACTATCCAAGAATTTGTTACAACACCCTCATTAGAGTGAGGGTCCACTGTAAAGGCCAGGACGAGAATTCATAATGACCACGCATTTATAGTGTTGTCTTTCTGTGTTTTTGGCTTCATTGTTTATTTTCCTTCAAATCTTATTAAATAGATTTTCATACGTTTTCCTCCACTTGTGATTTTAATAATGAAAGTTCCTTATACCAATACTCTTATTTAATGAAGTGACAAATTTTGTGATGTGACATTTTTATTAGAATACATTACAGCATTAAATATATTGTTAATATATTATGAATTTGTTTATTGTATAAGGATATTATTTCAGACAACTGGGCTCGAGAGCTGGAGTTATGGTGCCCTTCTCTTGAGGTTCTGCAGTATCACGGGTCTCAGGATGAGCGACGAGCCATTAGATGTGCGATCATGAACAATAATTTGGAGGAGGAACCAGATGTCATCCTCACCACGTATGATTTTGCTGTTTTCTCTTTTATATTCATGATATGATAAGATTCTTGGTGCATGTAAAGTGAAGCCTTCACAATAATAAACTGGAAATGGCTTTAAGATACAGCTATATTTCTTCCTTAACCCAGTAGTGCTTTAGAATAGTAATAGCTTACATGCACTATCCAATTAGACAAAAGATGTAGTAGATTTAAACCTGTAATCAGTACAGTTATTTTAAAGTACAGTACTACATTAAGGTGTATGTCTAAAAGTAGAGTAGTGGAGTGGAGTGAAAAATCAGCACACCTTGATGCCATGCCACAATATCGGCTAATTCTCCAACTTGTACTGACTGATATAGTTTAAAATGAGGCAGAAACTGCGTAATTACCTTAGTGTAATTACCCAAGTGTAGTTACAGGATGAGAGCTACGCTCGTGGTGTCCCATCTTCCCAGCACTCTTTGTCATATAACACTTTGAAATTACTGACAGTTTTGGCCTCCACCACCTTCTCACCTACTTGTTCCAACCATCTACCACTCTGTTTACAAAAATGAATTTTCTTATATTTCTCCGGCAGCTTTGTTTCATTAGTTTAAATGTATGACCTCTTGTTCTTGAAGTTCCTGGTCTAAAGGAATTCTTCTCTATCAATTTTATAGATGCTTGTTACTATTTTGTATGTAGTGATTATATCGCCTCTTTTTCTTCTATCTTCTAGTTTTTGCATATTTAATGCTTCTAACCTCTCCTCATAGCTCTTGTCCTTCAGTTCTGGGAGCCACTTAGTGGCATGTCTTTGCACCTTTTCCAGTTTGTTGATGTGCTTCATAAGGTATGGGTATCATACAACCAGCTACATATTCCAGCTTTAGTCTTACAAAAGTCGTGAACAATTTTTTTAGCATTTCGCCATCCATGTATTTAAAAGCCAATTCTGAAGTTAGAAAGTGTAGCATAGGCTCCTCCCACAATGTCTTTAATGTGGTCCTCGGGTGACAGCTTTCTATCTAGACTGTCCTGTGTTTGCTTTGGAGGCTTGGCATTCCTCCTGTCATTCCCGCACACTTGAGTGGCGCTGAGGCTTAGACAGGTGGTTCAGGTTTTCCTGGGGGACAACCTTGAGCACTTCAATGAGTACTTGCTTGCCCCCAGCCCTTCCCCGGGATGTTGGCGTAGTGGAGCTCCATGTGCAGGTTCCCTCCCTTTTCGGCTGCGCAGGTTGCTGAGGACTTGTGCGCCTGTGCCCTCTTGGCTTCCGCCTTGCTTTTCTTTTCCCTCCTGGAGCTGTCATCGGACTGGCTTGAGGAGGATGTGGGGACGCTTGAGGCCGTTCCTGGGTCCAGTGCCTTGGGCTCAGCAGCTCGATCGTCTGCTGCCTTGTGTTTCAGCACTGTACCTAGTGTGTGGTGACTGTCTTCTAGGTGGTGCGTGAGCTGGGAATGATTCTCCAGTACTCGGGCTGTATGCGCCTAGGGATTTCCTTCCCTTGATGCCCAGTAAGTACTGCTCTTGGGGCTTGGGCCACCTTCCAAAAGTTCTTTCGGTTCTGCCTCTGCTAGGCCGTTTTCTGCTTGGTTTTCAGCCGCCCTTTGTGTGCTAGGGTGTTCTGTCTCCCTTGTTCTCCTTAGGGTAAGGGGCAGTTTACAGTGGTAGGAGCGCAGGGTACTGCGCAGCTTGTTTTCTCTTGCGGGGTTTTCTTTTTCTTTTTGTTTGTCTGTCCTGATGGGAGGGGGGGTCTGCCTTGGTTCTTGGCCCCGTGTACTGAGTACTCTTCCTTCTTCCGGTGGTTCCTCCTGCTAGATCCCCATGAGTGTACATGTCCCGGAGGTTCAGTTCTTAGAAAGTTGTTTAGTAGACTTGGGCGCCGGTTAGCAGTACCCTGCTAACCGGCTCCCCATAGGGAGCCTAGCGGACAGCACACTGGACTTGTGATCCTGTGGTCCAGGGTTCAATCCCGGGCGCCGGCGAGAAACAATGGGCAGAGTTTCTTTCACCCTATGCCCCTGTTACCTAGCAGTAAAATAGGTACCTGGGTGTCAGTCAGCTGTCACGGGCTGCTTCCTGGGGGTGAAGGCCTGGTCGAGGACCGTACTGCGGGGGGACACTAAAAAGCCCCGAAATCATCTCAAGATAACCTCAAGATAACCCTGCCTTGGCATCCCTTACCTTGAGGTTACCTTGAGGTGCTTCCGGGGCTTAGCGTCCCCGCGGCCTGGTCGTCGACCAGGCCTCCTGGTTGCTGGACTGATCAACCAGGCTGTTGGACACGGCTGCTCGCAGCCTGACATATGAGTCACAGCCTGGTTGATCAGGTATCCTTTGGAGGTGCTTATCCAGTTCTCTCTTGAACACTGTGAGGGGTTTGCCAGTTATGCCCCTTATGTGTAGCAGAAGCGTGTTGAACAGTCTCGGGCCTCTGATGTTGATAGAGTTCTCTCATCAGAGTACCTGTTGCACCTCTACTTTTCAATGGGGTATTCTGCACATCCTGCCATGTCTTCTGGTCTCGTGTGATGTTATTTCTGTGTGCAGGTTTGGGACCAGCCCCTCTAATATTTTCCGCTTGTAAAAAATATACTCCCTGAGCGTGAGTTGCGTTTCAGGACCCTGAGAATCCCCATGGGGACATGTGGGTTCGATGGATGTGACCCCGGAGTCGCTCCCTCGCTTTGTGCGAGTTCGAGGGATGCTCTGTCCCGTTGTTTCAGGGTGACTCACTGTTTTTGCTTCCGTCTGCTGCCTGTGGGGTCAGTGGCACCTTCGACCTGGAGCCCTGCGAGTTTTGTTGCTTGTTTGTGGCTCGATTACCCAGTCTTCTGCTGACTATGCGGGTGCAGGCAGCACAGGCATTGCATGTTGAGTTTTGGTGGTGGCAATGCGCTAGGGTGTTTTCTTTCCGGATGCCCCGAGGCTGCCCCGTTTTTGGTTGGTGTGACTGGGTTTCGGTCGCTTCGGTTTTGTTTCCTTCTGCGCCCCCTTGTCTTTTCCCTGTTGTGGTCTAGTCTGGTTCCCCCCTTACTCCGTGCATCCTGATCCTTACCGTTTGTGGGTTCTGGGTCAGGGCGGGGTTTCGATGGTCTTGAGACTCGGGTGGTTTCGGGGATTTTTCCTTCCGGGGTAGTGCTGGAGACATTCGGTCCTGTTCCTGCAGCCGTTTTGTATGAGTTTGCCAGTGGGCTCCCTTCCTTAGTACTGGTCTAGTTGCCTGGGGTTCTGCATGACTTTTGGTCTCGGGTGTGACTGTGCCTTTGTGCTTTACGCTTGCTTCTATAGATTCTTGAAGGTTCGGGAAGGTTTTTGCTTCTTCTCGAATTATTGGAACGTCTGCCGTCTTCAGGTGTGGCTTCCCTCTGGTCCTTTCTAGTGCTTGTTGGTCCTCCTCCGTGCTTCTTCTCGGGTTTCGGTCCTGTTTCGTTCTTTCGTGATTGTATCTTCTTTCCGTGCTCTGTCTCGGCACTGCTCCTTTTCTTTCCATATTCCTTGTTGGCACCTTCCCACTGAGCGGGTTGTGCTGTTCAGCCCTCTTGTCCTGCATTGCAGGGTTGCCAGATTGGGCTCCTTATAGCCCGCATGAAGAGCTATGTATAATTTGCTACTTACTACTATTTTCACCTGCTGTTCACAGCTGACCTGTGTACTCTAAAAAGGGAATGAATCGTTACCAACAATATTTTGTCTGGTTTTATGGTCACATTCGTGATTTTATTTCTTCCGCTTGCGACTTCTAGCAACCCAAATCTAGCATCCCTGCGGCTGTGCATGGGACACGGTAGTTTGTTTTGATGTGGGTGGTGTGCACGTGTGCTGGTGTTCTACGTCCTTTTCTCTCGGGTGCTTCGTCTCTCGCTCCTCTCACTTCTCCAGTCCTTGCCCCGTTGCTACCTGGTGTGTTCTGGATTGCCGCTATGGGGAGGACGCTGGGTTTTCCCTGTGTATGGGTGTGGGGGCTCCTCCTTCGTTTATACCTTACTCTTCTCCTGCATGTGTGACTTTGCCGTCTTCCATTGGCGGTGCTCCCGGCATTTTCTCGGCTACGTTGTCGTAACACGTTCATGCCTACGTTCTGCAGGTGAGTTTATGGGGTCTGGCGTCTCTTTCGGCCAGGTGCTGGTTCGTGGTTTTTGGATACGAACTTACGGACTTCGGAACACAGGTGACTGCAATAGGCCTATTGGGCCATATGAGGCAGCTCCTATTATACCCATCTAGTCCCACTCTTATGCATGTCCAGCCCATGTTTGAGTTCAGCAAGGGGCCCCACCTCCACCAGGTTATGTGGTACAGTGGGGAGGAATGTGTATGTTATTTGATTGTTGCCGCCGAAGGTGGCTAGTTTATTGTGCACCCCATACTCATCCTGTGACCGGTAGCGCCAAAGCATTACAGACGGCACGAAAGGTCTTTATCAGACCTCATCCTTAGATTATTACATAAACAATTTCATCTATCCTTCACACCTTATAGTTACAATGTCAGCTAGTTACAGAGAAAGTGCTATTACAAGAGCTACATATTTACAGTAAGTCATCATATATTAATGGTTGGTCTTATCGCTAATACATAATAGTTTGACCAATGGGGATATTACAGAGTCATAAGGGAGCTTCTGTTTGTTATTAGTCCTCACAATTCACTACTTGTTTCTGAATCTCATATGTCGTTCATCTACTGGAAGCGAAATGTGGGTACAGTGCAAGGATTTCAGGTAATTTATCCATGGTAATAAGATAGGTTGCCATATCATACAGAGTGAGCTTAGATTTATCTTTAAAAGGCTCAATTTTACTACAATCCAAGATATAGTGTTCGAGTGTGTGTCCCTGTCTTTGTCCACACACTTTACACTTTACTTCATCTAGATCCCTATACAAGCCGAACTGCCAGAGATACTTGTAGCCAAGTCTTATACAAGCTGTGACAACATCTGTTAGTCTACTGAGTTTGTTATTTGCCCCATACACATGTTTTACTTCACACATTTCATTGTGATGAACAATGGACCTGCTAGTTTCAGTTTGCATGTTCTACTTTCTTCAAATTCATCCAGGAGTTCTCGTCTAATGACACTTTTAAGGGACCTATTTGATAACTCAAGATTCCGTTCAATACTGTCTTTATTTACTGCAGCCTTAGCAAGGGCGTCAACTTTGTCATGTTCCTGCATGCCAATGTGAGAAGGAATCCACAACATTTTTATATTTACCCTCTTGCTAAGTATTCTTATATATCTACGTCTAGCTTCCAAGCCAAGCACGTTATTACTTGATTGCAAACTGTTTATTGCTCGTAGTGAGGAAAGGGAGTCAGAAATAATTAAGCTGTCTACTTCAGTGTTGTCAATAATTTCGAGTGCTACCAGTATCGCTACCAACTCGGCTTGCATTGTGGATGCCCAGTTACTAATTCGGATATTTCTTTGAAATGTGCTGCCATCGGGCTGATGAGCAATAACAGCACTTCCTGCTCTCCCTGTAGTTGTATTGAGTGATCCGTCAGTGTATATGTTATGGTGTAAATGTTCCTGTGTCAGGATGTTATGAGGAGACGTTTTGCCGCCGTTTTCTTACTGTGGATGCGTGTTGGAGTTTGGTTGTGGCATTTGGTTTGGCCCTTCCGTGCTTCTTCCTGGTGCCTTCCTTGTTCGTCTGGGTTATTGTTGCACAGAGGTTCACGGCCCTGTGTTTCGTGGTCTTATCAGGATTACTCATTCCTTGCCTGTCTTGCAGTGCCTGGCTTGGCCCTTCCATATACGTTGGATTCTCTGTACAGTCCTTACCTAGTTGTATTTCCCTAGTGGTGTTTGCGGGAGTTGAGTTCTGGCTTTTTGGTCCCGCTTCTCACCTGTCTATCGCTAATGTGCGGGTTCCTGAGCCTGCTGGGCTCCATCATATCTACATTTGCAGCTGTGTGTGGTGTCGTTCTCCACCACACAGCTTTCTCATGCATCTATTCGTCTCCTACTCTGACACTGCAATACTTCTTTCCAACGTCTCTGTGGCTCATTTGGGCTCTCATTCCACCGGTGTCCCTTGGTGCGTGTGCCCCTGAGGTCCCGTAGTTGGTCTTTCTCTGCTCTATCACTTCCTTTGCGGATCATGAATGTGGTGATCATATCCTCGTAACTCGTACTCCTTGGTTCGGGTACTGGTCTGGTGGCATATCTTTGCACCCTTTTATCCATTTAGACTTGTGTTGGGACGTGTTGAAAACCTCTGTGTTATTGTCGTGGCTTGTTGGGACATGACCAGCTGCTCTCTGTGTTGTTGGTCGTGTCCCTTTCATTCCCGTTTGTATTTGCCTTCTTTGTTCCTCATCTTCCTTCTACGCTATTTTTATCCTACACATTGTTGTGTGTTTTCTTTGTGCCTTTTGGCTCTCCTATTGCCAGGTTTGGGTTCCTGTTTTCCTGGCTTACCCTGCCTGTTGACATTTTCACGATCTCGCGGTGTCCCTTCTCTAGAGTCTCGCATCAGACCCATTGTCTCTGATCTCCTGGTGGGCTTGCTGGCATCGAGATGTTTTTCTGTATGGCAGACGTTCCATCTAATCCTTTGCCGGCTTGGGTTTCCGGCTCTGCTAGCTCCGTAGTTGCACCCGAGATCTTCCTGCGGCTCCGCCTCTTCCTAGACTTCATTGGGCCATGGTGGGGCTGGTTCTGTTCTGCCTCGAGTCTCTCACCTTCTGTTGGTGATCGCGTGGCTTCGTTGATGGTGTCTAACCTGTGTGCTTCTTCTTGGCGGCCGTGTGGGTTTTTTTGGCGGTCATTCCTTTTCCTTCTGTCCCTTCTTAGGTAGCTGCGTTTGTTGGCGTGATCTTGTCCTTCTCTTGTGGGGGCTTTGGGGCCGTCATCTTGCCCCATACTGTCGCTTCGTGTTGTGCGACGCTGGCGGAGCCGCTTCGACTTACTTTCGTTATTGATTTTATGTCTGTGCCGTTTTGCAAGCTGTCTCATGCGTTGTTTCTCCTCTGGCCTGCTCATACGCCGCCTGAGCCGTCCTGGTCGTTGGCAGGGTGTTCACTTTTCCATCTTCACGGTTTGTTGTGGCCCCTTCGATTCAGGTTTGTTTCTCAGAGTCTCTTTTTTTTTTTTTTATGTTGGCTCTGGGGTTTGGGTCAGAGAGCTTCATGCTCTCCTCTGGCGCAGGGGGTTTTCTGCTCCTTCGGTCGTGGCGATAGATTTGTTCGTCTGCAGCCGTCTCCTTTTTTTCTGGCAGAGAATGAGACTGCATGCTTTCCGGAGGGGTCTTTTGGTTGTTGGTGCTTGGTTGGTCGGGCCGGGGGGTGCATCGTGTTTTGTGTCTGGTTGCGCCCCACGGCTTCTATGTCCGGGGACACGCTTTGGGTTGCTCTAGTTTCCCTTTTTCCCTGTTCGCGGGTGCGGGTCTCCCCGATTGTCCGCAATCAGGCTAGCCAGCCTGCAGTCTATCCCCGTGCCCATGACGTTCGCAAGTTTGCTGCTTTTGTCGCTGTCTTTGGCAACATGTCCTGGGCTGACATTCCAGCGTGGGGATTTTGGCGGTCAAACGGGATCCTGGCTGCTTGTTATCTCATGACTGTTCCTGGGCCTAGTCGGGCCTGTCTTGCTTTGGGTCGGCGGTTGCAGCCAGTTGTCTCGACTTAGAGTTGAGGAGTGAGCAGTGACCGCCTCCCAGGTATGTCCCTCTACTTTCCTCTGTGGGTAGTTAGCTCTGGGGAGCCACAGGGGCTTCCCCCCAGAAAACCAGCATTGAATATAATGAAATGGGATTTTCTGGGTGAGACCCGGAGGCTCCCCGGCATCCCTTCCTCACTCCGGTCAGCGTTTTTTCGCGTGTTTTGACATCCAGCCTCAGAACTGAAGGGTGGATAGCCAGCACGAGGGGTCTTGGGCTCCCCCCTTTCCCCTCCCGGGGAGGGGGAGCTGCACAGACAGCAGCGCAGTGACGTGTGATGCCATGCTCATTTGCTTATTTCTTTTAGGGGAGTTCTATCCACTTGTTCGGCTTTTGGTAGCAATATTTTCACCAGAATAGGGGTTTGTTTTGGGATGCTTGTCTTTCTGGGTGCCTGACCCGGTCGATAGCAGACATATAATGCTTCCAACCACACGGGGGTTTCTATAGGCCATTGCTCCCCATGCCTCTCTAGAGGGGGGCCAGGTTCTGGCTCATGGTCCCTGGTAGGCCCATAAGAACTCCATACATATGACTGATGCCAAAGTCTGACATTAGCATATCAGCCTAGTAAGCTCCGGGAAGCCTCCGGGTCTCGCTCAGAAAATGGTGTTTCATTACTGTACATTCAATGCCTGTTTTTTTCAGTTACAACATGGTGAGCACCAGTGCGGAGGACAAAGCCCTCTTCAAAAAACTGAGGTTCCACACTGTTGTGTTGGATGAGGCGCACATGCTCAAGAACATGGCTTCTCAACGGTATGAAAACCTCATGAAAATCAAGGTAAGACTAAGATTTAATGGTTAAGTACAGTATATTTTGTAAGTTTGTTTTTACTGTTTGTGATAGAGCACATCTTTGTGTATATTTGAACACATTTACATTCTTAATACATTATCATTATCCTGTTTGTCTTCTTTCATGGAGTGGTATAGTAAAAGATTATAGATACAGTATTAAATAAGGAAGATTACAAAATTGTCTTGAATCTGTTTTTACAATATTATTTATATGATCATAGACAAACAAGGACCAGCAGTTGTCCAGAGCAGCAATCTACCACTTCATAAGGCTAGGTGTACAGAGGTCTTTGTGAATTGTCGTATACATTACACACATTCACATTTACTTGTCTCATTAAACACCTCCACTTAACCTTGTACCTTTCCTGCGTCAGTCAGCCACGTGCTCTACGAACACCTGTTATCAGAAAATTCCTGTTATCTGATTGGGGTTTATTCGGATAAAAAAGTTTGGATAAGTGGTGGGCCAGGCAATCTGAATACAAATGTGCAATAAAGTTTGCCCCAGTAACTATACACAGCACCACTTAAGCAGTGTTCATATACCAATGGATGGTTCAGAAGCTTTCAACTCTGCCATGGTATTAGGTACATTAGAGTACATGGTAAAAGGCAGTCTGCTGGGGTTACCCCATCACCATTAATCTCAACTTCAGTCAACCCAACACTATCATCATCTATCACCACCTTTTCTAGTTAAATAACTTGAAGATTATAGTTAATGGAGAATTTCTGTTAACAAAATTGTCAGTTTTCCCCCTGAGCTTTTCAGGAATGACTAACCACTTATCCGAACACAATATGTTATCCATTCAGTGTCGGTCCTGAGGGGTTGAGGTAGCACATGGCTGACTGTACCTCCATTGGGACCTGGGTTGTTTGACTCTCATCTTGGGTCTTTACACTCTGTCCTGCTCCTTCACTAGCACAGCCTAGGTGCTAGTGTGCTGAGCTGGACTGTGTCAATTGTGTTTGTGGTTTAAGGTTCTGCTTCCTTTGGCACATGTGTTCAAGGCTTCTTTCTGCTGGCTTAACCACTGGGCTGCTCGGCTTCCAAATACGGCAACACCCCCACCCTTCCACCCCATGTGCAGGAAATAAATTATCTGGATTTTTTTTTTAAAGTGTCAAAAAACCTTTCCCTGAGTATGGGTATAGTAACAAAAAGTCGAAATTGTACTTAGTTTGGCTGCAATGGGGGTCTGTAAGGTCGTGCGTGACGTAGTCATTCCGGGGCCAGTAGGGCGCCCGGGGCAGGATGTGCGGGTTGCCATGAATATATTTTTGTCAATTTTCTGAGCACAGTTCCAAATACATTTTATTTATTTTTACATGCCAGTCCTATGTATAATGAACACATACACTATATTATGGCAGTAGAACACCCGTACTTTCTGAAAACACTGTGTTACATACATCATAAATGTGTTCACATATCCTGCACATATATCTATTGTATCATGCTAATATATTTGTATTTACAATTTATATACACACTATACAGTTTCACACACTATATACACACACCATAAACACACTCAGAACTCCGCGAGTGTGTGATATGCTGAGAAACAGCTAACGGGGCATAGTGGCACCTTGCACTCCACGCACCAGGTGCTGATGCATCTTCGCTTTTGTTCTCTTCTGGTAGTGTTCTTGCATACCATACAGGCATGTTTACCCTTATCCCTTGATGCTGTGCCTGGCATATACTCGAGCATGTGTACTCCGAAATTCTCATTACCCCTCAGTCTGTCTGGAGCTGTGTGTGGCATTGTTGCTTGCACCCCGTGCGGTGCAACAGAGTCCTCCTTGCCATACTTTACTAACAGTTGCGACACAATACAAGCACTGAATGTACGTATTGGCGGTCTCCTGCCAGATTTTACCAGGTACATATTGAAGCAGTTAAGCACTGCAAGATATATTAGGTGGAAGAAGAACTTTTTCGTCCACTTCACCACTTCACAGACTTGCGCACGCACTCCACTGCACCAAGCATCATATCACATTTATTGACGAGGCGCATGTTCACGTTATAGTCTATGGCACAGTCTGGTTTATAAACGGGGAAGTGGGTCTGAAAGTAGACTTTGCCACTGTCCAACATGGCACTGGTATGAATCGTAGTCAGCATATTCACTTAGCGCCTGTCCTTCTACCGCACTGACAGAATATTGTCACACTTGTGCAGCTGGCAGTCACCCACTGCTATACCAATGCCAAACACGGGCATTTCCTTCCCGTGGGCCTTCAGTGCCACATACGCCGGTGTTGTGGGCAACGAGGTACCTGGTCAACAATGGGGCTGGTGTAATAGTTGTTGGTGAACAGTATATGCCCCTTGTTCAACAATGGTTCCATCAGGGTTTTTACGACACTGCCGGAGAATCCGTGTGGATCCTGAGCTGGTATGTCGACATCTGTACCAGAATACAAAATCATGTCCAAGACGATACCAGTCTCATAGTCGCACAGCACGAAAAACTTCAGTCCAAAACGGTGCCGCTTTGATGGGATGTACTTCTTGGATGCCAGTCGCCCCTTGAACCATACAATTCGTCGATTACCACATTCTGTACAGGTACAAAATAATCCCTGAACTTCCCTCTCATGTCACTGAACACCTTCCGTACCTTCCACAGTCTGTCATGTCAGTCCTCATTTGCATTATTCTTGAAATGCAGGCACCTGAGAATCAAGAGGAACCTATCACACGACATATATCGATTGAACACGGGCGATGGAACAAGGCTGTCTTTGCTTCAATAATCCTGGACGACAGCTTTCTCGGAGTGCTTCATCATCATGCTAAGTGCGAGAAACACGTACATTTCGTAAATTGTCGTGTCTTTCCATCGCATGAGGCAGGTAAAATGCCGGTATCTATGAGGCTGTGAGCATACCTGTTTGTCTCTTCACAAGGCGTCACAAGGCGGGGTCATGAATTCATTGTCGAAATACGCCTGGAAATATTCCATTTCTGCCATATCATCACCTGTATACGAGAATAATGGTGTAACACCAACATCAATAGCATCAAACATTGGTATTTGTGGAACAAATGTGGCTCAATCCTCCCACACAAGTGCACCCGGGGGTTTGGTTTTGGCACCAACACTACCGTGAGCACCAAAAACACAGCTACGTCGTCTGATGCTGGAGCTGCGTGAGGGTATGGTAGGCAGATCTACGTAACGTAGGCCTACCACGAACACCTGATGTAGAGGGGCCACTGTTGTCATTGTCCTGTTGCTGCGAGACATGCTACCGCCTGCCCTGACGTGTTGCTGAGGCAGCAAAATCCCACCTGGTAACATCCTTGCTGCTCGTACTCGGGTCGTCCACACTACTCGTATCGGAGCCTATGTCACTGAAGCCCGAGAAAGAATCATCGCATGTACTGTCACTGAGTAAACTTGCGTCTGGGGACATACATGGTGGTGGTGGTGATAACGGTGTTGACCCAGGGCGGTGAGGCAGGCCGGGCGAGTCGCGTGTACCGTACACACTCGCCACATCATCTTCACCTCAGTCTCTCCCTCACTCATATCAGACCTCTGTGTAAGGTCTTTTTCTGGATCATAGTCTAAATCATCATGCATGGCACTGTCATCATACAAAATGTCATGTATCTCCTCCTCAGAGAGTCGTTTTTCCATGACTGCGGGAGCTCATAGACGATGCATCAGACATGGTTGCTGCTTCAAAACCAAAGCTCCCCACAGCCGCGGGGCATGCTGGGATTTTTTTTTCAAAATGGCGGACGATCACTGGTGCCCCCAGGCATCCATTTCGTACCCACGTCACCGCGTGCCAGTTTTGAATGGAACGTGAAAAATAAAAATACCCGGAGGCGCGTTGCGCATCCCCTGTCGAGAGCCTGCAGGTGCGTTGCGCAGTTAAGGGGTTAAGTTAGTCCAGCACTTTCTTTTTTTTCCTGTTCATATATTTTTCTGGGGGGAGCCCCGTCGGCTCCCCGGAGCTATCCCAGGCTGATATGCTAATGTCAGACTTTGGCATCAGTCATGTGTATGGAGTTCTTAGGCCTACCGGGGACCACGGCCAGAACCGGGCCCCCTCAGAGAGGCAAGGGGAGCAATGGCCTATAGAAGCCCCCGTGTAGTTGGAAGCATTCTATGTCTGCCATCGACCGGAACAGGCACCCAGAAAGGTAAGCGCCCCAAAACAAACCCCTATTCTGGTTAAAATTGCTACCTAATACCGAACTAGTGGATAGAACTCCCCAACCGAAAACAAGCAAATTAGTGTGACGTCACACACTGCCGCGCCGCTGTCTGCGCAGCTCCCCCCTCCCCGGGAGGGGGAAGGGGGAGCCCCAGACCCCCCGCGCCGGCTACCCACACCTCAGTTCTTGAGGCTGATGCTATAGGCGATGGTCGTGTGCTCTGGCTCCGGTGTCGCTACTGCACTGTGCTTTGAGTGTGGTGTTAGTTTTGTGGGTGCGAGAGCCAGGAGTTATCTTCAGTACTCGGGCTGCATGCGCCTAGGGCTGCCTTCCCTAGGTGCCCTGTAAGTACTGCCCTTGGGGCTTGGGGCCGCCTTCCACAGGCTCCTCGGGGTCTGCCTCTGCTGGTCCGTTTTACCTTTCGGTTTTTCGGCCGCCTGTTGGGCTCTTGGGTGTTCTGTTCTCCCTTGTTACCGGCAGGTAAGAGGCAGTTTGCACTGGTAGGGGCGCAGGGTGCTGCTCAGCTTGTATTTCCCGACATCGCGGCCGGCTCTGTTCCTTGGGGTTCGCTGTCCTCTTGCGGGGTTTTGTTTTTCTTTTTGTTTTTGCCTGGTGGGGGGTTCTGTCATTTTATTCAGTTTGTTTTTGCCCTTCCACTGTTCTCCTCGGTGGCGCCCCCTGCTAGGTCCCCGTGAGTGTACACGTCCCTGGGGTTCAGCTTTAGAAGTTTGCTTGGTAGTTTTGGGCGCCGGTTTGCAGCACCCTGCCTGGGACTACCTGAGCGCGAGTCCTCTTAAAGTAAACGCTCAGGACCCTGGGAATCCCCTAGGGGGCGCGTGGGTCCGATGGATGTGACCCCGGAGTCCCCACTCGCTGTGTGCGAGTTTGAGGGTTGCTCGGTCCCCTTGTCTCAGGGTGACCCTCATTGTTTTTGCCTCTGCCACGCTGCCTGTTGGGTCGGTGATACTTTCGACCCTGAGTCCTGTGAGTGTTGCTGCTTGCTTGTGACTCAATTTACCCAGTCCTCTGATGATTCTATTCGGGTACAGGCGGCACGTGCGTTGCAGTCTAGGTTTCGTCTGTTGCAACGCGCTCGGTTGGTTGCTTCCCCGGATGCCCCGGGGCTGCCCCGCTTTGCTTTTCGAGACCCGGACTTGGGGGTGGGGGTCGCTTCGATCCTGGTTCAGTCCGCACCTCCTCGTCCTTCCCCTTCTGTTCGTTCTGGTCCCCCGCCCCTGCTTCCGGCCCCGAAGCGTCTGAGGGTTTCGGGGTCGGAGCAGGGGTTACTTGATCTCGAGACTCGGGCAGCTTCGGGGGTTGCCCCTTCCGGGGGGGCGGCAGAGGCATTCGAGTCTTGTCTCCCGGCCGAAGCTTCAGGGTCTGACCAGTGGGCCCCCCTTCCTCCAGCTTTTCCGGCTGCTCCGTCCTTGTCTTGTGGGGTTGGGGCTTGGGGAGAGGACTCGGCCTCGGGTCCTGTGGTGACGGACCTCGAGGCTGGGGAGGGGCTGACTTGGGGGCCTTGGGCCCCGCTGGACCCCGCCTGGGTTTTTCTTCCCACTGAGCGGGGCTTATTGTTACAAGGAGTGGGGTTTTCTTTCCCCCCCTCTGCGTACGAGTTGGATTTGGTGTCGGCCCCTCCCCGGGTACGGTTCCGTGTTCCCCCGGGTACGTCGGTTCCGTCCTTCCGGAGGTTTTCGGCTTATCGCATCCAACCTGGTGTGGTGCGAGCGGCCTTTGCAGCTTACCTCCTGCGTGACCCGGATTATGCCTCGGAAATGGATCAGTCCACGTTCAGGTTTGGGACTTCGTTCCCTTTCTGGCTCCGTTACGAGGTTCCGGAGTCGTCCTGGCTAGCAGACTGCCCCTTGTTTGGTCTGGATTCCTGGCATTCCTTCTGTCGTTCCCGCACGCTGGAGTGGCGGGAAGCTTCCACGGTGCTTCAGGTTTTCCTGGGGGGTGAACTTGAGTACCTGAATGAGTGCTTGTTTGCCCCTGCCCTTCCCCGCGATGTGGGCGTTATTCAGCTCCATGTGCAGGTTCCCTCCCTTTCGGCGGCGCTCGTGGCGGAGGACTTGCGCGCTCGGGGCCTTTTGTGTTCGGCCTTGCGGTTCTTTTCCCTCCTGGAGCTGTCTTCGGATTGGCTCGTGGAGGATGTGGGGACGCTTGGGTCCGTCCCGGGGTCCGGCACCTTGTCCTCGGCTGCGCGTTCGTCGGCTGCCTTGTTGAAGCTGTTCACGCCGATTTTGCGGGATGCGGTTTCCCTGTTCTATGCTTCCCGTCTCGCGTGTCGGCAGGCGGTGCTGGGTTCCTCCGTGGAATCTGCTTGGGCTCTGGCTCTTAGGCGTTCTTCACCTTTTTGTCCTCTCCTGTTTGGGGAGTCGGCCGTGGCGCAGTTTATTCAGGCTGCGTCGGCGGCTTGTCGTCCGATGTCGGACTTGTTGGTTTTCCGGGGGTCCCGGGGTGGGTCTTCCCGGAAAGGTCGTGCCAGGGCTCGGGGTTCCTCTCGTCGTGGTAGGCCTCTGGTGTCGGGTTTGGGGTTGGCTCCTCCTGCGGACCCTCCCTCGTCTGGTCGGCGCGGTGTTCGCGCTGTGCGGGGTTCTGGGTCTCGTAAGGGTCGCCGGCCCTTTCGCGGTTTGCCCCTTTGACGGGGCGATGGGGGGGCGGCTTGCGCTGTTCGCCCGCGCCTGGTCCCACGATTCGTGGGCCTTTCGGGTCGTCTCGCGGCCTGCGGTGGCGTTGGGTGGCCCCTCCCCCCTTTGGGGGGTCGGGGCTGGCGGGGCAGGCTTCTTCCCCTGCGCTCTGTTGAGTCGTCTTGGAGTGGGTGCGCTTGGGCGTCGTCGAAACGACGTCGTCCCTCAGATGGGTTTCCCGTCTGTTTCCGGTTCCGAAACGGGACTGCGCGGACCTGCGGTTCATTCTGGACTTGTCCCGTCTGAACCCCTGGGTTCATTGCCCCTCCTTTCGGATGACTACGCTGTCTCAGGTTCGGCTCCTCTTGGAGCCGGGAGCTTGGATGGTGTCCCTGGACCTCCGGGACGCTTATTGGCATGTCCCGATTCATCCGCGGTTCAGGGACTGGCTCGGTTTTGTAGTGGGGCGTCTGAGTTACCGCTTTCGTTGTCTCCCGTTCGGGTTGAACCTGGCACCTCGCGTGTTCACACGCCTTACACGGGTTGTGGTGGCTCGTTTGCGTCTCCTAGGTGTTCGGGTGTTGGCCTACCTCGACGACTGGCTGGTTTGGGCTCCCAGCCAGTCAGCTTGCTTGCTAGCCAGGGATTTGGTTCTTTCCCAGCTCGCCGGGTTCGGGTTCTTGGTGAACTGGAGGAAGTCCCATCTGGTTCCCTCTCAGGTTCGGACTTGGCTGGGTCTCGTGTGGGACTCTCGGACCGCCTCCTTGTCTCTCCCTCCGGAGTCTCTCCTGCGGCTGCGGTCCCGCCTTCGTCTGTTTCTGGAGGGCCCTCGGGTCACCCGGCGGTTGCTCGAGGGGCTGTGCGGGAGCCTGAACTTCGCGATGGTGGTCTACCCGCCGGGTCGGGTTTGGCTTCGACGGCTGTTCTGGTTCCTTCGGGGTTCCCCCTTCCGCCTCTCTCGCGATCGCAGAGTTCGACCCCCGGGGGACTTGCGTCGGTTGCTGCGTCACCGGCTTCCTCTTCGGGTTTTTCGGGGTTCAGTGCCTTGGCGCCTACCCGAGCCCTTGCTCGATGTGTACACGGATGCGTCGTCTCTCGGCTGGGGTTTTGTGACCAGTGGTCACCAGGCCGGCCAGGGGCGTTGGGATCCGTCCTTCCGTCGAGCTCACAGTACGGTGCGGGAGTTCGCGGCGGTGTGGTTTGCTCTGGGGAGGATTCGGGTGGCCCGCGGATCGACGATTCGGCTCCATTCGGACTGCTCTCCGGTGGTTCATTGCCTGAACCGCGGGGGTTCGATGCGGTCCTTGTCTCTTTGGGGTTGGTCGCTTCGGGTGACTCGTCTGCTGAGTTCTCGGGGTTTGGCTCTCCTGGCGGTTCACGTACGGGGCGTGTCCAACGTCTTGGCCGACGCCCTGTCTCGCTTCGTTCCCCTCTCCACGGAGTGGACGGTCGACGACGAGTCCTTCCGTTGGCTTTGCCAGACGTTCGGGCGCCCCGAGGTGGACCTCTTCGCGTCGGCGTGGTCGCGGCGTCTTCCCGTTTATGCGGCGCCCTTCCCCGATTGCGAGGCCGTCGGGGTCGATGCCTTTCGGCTCGACTGGTCGAGGTGGGGGTTCCTGTACCTCTTTCCCCCGGTTCGGCTGTTGCTCCAGGTCCTGACTCGCTTAGAGACTTACCGGGGGAGAGTTGTCCTTCTGGCCCCTTGGTGGCCGGCCCAGCCTTGGTTTCAGGCGCTGGTTGCTCGGTGTCCGAACCCGAGGGTTTTCCCGCGGCTCCGCCTCTTTCAGCAGATCGGGCCGGTACGTCACGTAGCTGGTTCGATCTTCTCCTCGAGTCTTCGCGTATGGTTTTTTTGACTCGAGTCTATCATCATCTCTATGGTGATCAGGTGGCCTCCTTGTTGGTGTCCCACCTGAGGGCTTCTTCTCGGCGGCAGTATGAAGTTTCCTGGCGGTCCTTCCGTTTCTTTTTGCGTCTTCGTCGTGTTAGCTCCTTGTCTGTTCGGGTGGTCTTGTCCTTCCTCTCGTGGTTGTTTCAGGACCGTCATCTTATGCCTAACACTGTCGCTTCGTATCGTGCGGCGCTGGCGGAGCCGCTTCAGCTTGCTTTCGGTATCGATGTTACGTCTGCGCCGTTTCGCAAGCTGTCTCGTGCATTGTTTCACCTCCGGCCTGCTCATGCGTCGCCTGAGCCGTCCTGGTCTTTGGACAGAGTGCTCGCTTTCCTTTCATCTCCTCGTTTCGTTGTGGCCCCTTCGGTCCAGGATTGTTTTTCCAAGGCACTTTTCTTGTTGGCTTTGGCCTCTGGGGGTCGGGTAGGGGAGCTTCATGCTCTCCTCCGGCGCAGGGGTTTCTGCTCTTTTGGTCGTGGTGATAGTTTTGTTCGTTTGCAGCCGTCTCCTTCTTTTCTGGCGAAGAATGAGACTGCTGCGTTCCGGAGGGGTCCATGGGTGGTTGATGCTTGGTTGGTCAGGCCGGGGGTGCATCATGTTTTGTGTCCGGTTGCGGCGCTTCGCCGTTATTTGCGCGCCACAGCTTCTGTGTCCGGGGACGCGCTGTGGGTTGATCCGGTTTCCCTTCTTCCCTGTTCGCGGGTTCGGGTCTCTCAGGTCGTCCGCAGGGTTATTAGGTCTAGCCAGCCTGCGGTCTATCCCCGTGCCCATGACGTTCGTAAGTTCGCGGCTCTTGCTGCCGTCTTTGGGAATATGTCTTGGTCTGATATTCGGGCGCGGGGATTTTGGCGGTCGAACAGGGTCCTGGCTGCTCGTTACCTTGTGAATGTCCCTGGCCCTCGTCGGGCCTGTGTTGCTTTGGGTCGGCGGTTGCAGCCAGTTGTCTTGGCTTCGAGTTGAGGGGTGAGCGACGACCGCCTCCCGGGTAAGTCCCTCTTTTTCTGTCTGTGGGTAGTTAGCTCCGGGGAGCCGACGGGGCTCCCCCCAGAAAACCAGCGTTGAATGTAATGAAACGCCATTTTCTGGGTGAGTCCCGGAGGCTCCCAGGCATCCCTCCCTCCCTCCGGTCGGCGGTTTTTCGCGTTTTTGACATCCAGCCTCAAGAACTGAGGTGTGGGTAGCCGGCGCGGGGGGTCTGGGGCTCCCCCTTCCCCCTCCCAGGGAGGGGGGAGCTGCGCAGACAGCGGCGCGGCAGTGTGTGACGTCACACTAATTTGCTTGTTTTCGGTTGGGGAGTTCTATCCACTAGTTCGGTATTAGGTAGCAATTTTAACCAGAATAGGGGTTTGTTTTGGGGCGCTTACCTTTCTGGGTGCCTGTTCCGGTCGATGGCAGACATAGAATGCTTCCAACTACACGGGGGCTTCTATAGGCCATTGCTCCCCTTGCCTCTCTGAGGGGGCCCGGTTCTGGCCGTGGTCCCCGGTAGGCCTAAGAACTCCATTCACATGACTGATGCCAAAGTCTGACATTAGCATATCAGCCTGGGATAGCTCCGGGGAGCCTCCGGGACTCACCCAGAAAATGGCGTTTCATTACATTCAACGCTGGTTTTTTTTGGCAGGTTTCCTCATATGAGGCACCATTTAGAGGAAAATATTTGAGGGGTTGCCCATAAGTGTTGAATTTAATAAAATGCATTTTCTGTGGGAAGCCCCCCTTGGCTCAATGAAGTTATCCCACCTAAAGTTTACCTAAAGGTAAATGAAATAATAATTGCCAATCCACAAGAAGTTGACATTATAGTACTAGAGTACTATAATGTCAACTCCCTTAAGGGCCTTCCTCACTTGTGGTGGTCCTCACCCTTAAGGTAAGCCATTGGTCTGTGACTTTGTCTCTCCTTGGGTCAGGAGTGTTTTTGGCTGGTGGGGTGCACTTCGGTCTGCATGACCAGTTATCTAGTTAACACAAGGCGCACCGATGTTGCTTCCAGACTGGTGGTTCGCTGCAATAGGACTTTTTCTTGTTTTCATTATTTTTGCTTAGGGGTTCTGACTTTTGCCTTATTAGGTGTGCTTAGGGGTTCTGCCTTTTGCCTTATTAGGTGTGCTTAGGGTGTGTGTGATAGATCCTCCTTGCTGCCCCCCTCTGCTGTACCTTGTGCTTTGGTTGCCTGCGCTGACTGGGTTTACCGGCGTAATGGACCCCAGTGCTTGGGCTTTCTGCAGGGCCTATCCTGCAGGCCCTGAAAAATCCTTATGAGCTCAGTTGCACTATGGATGCCTTGTCTGAGCCCGCTCTTGGCTTCCACAAATTTGATGCTTGTTCTGATGGGGGTTCTCAGAGTTGCATCTCCGTGCCGTTCATGTTCGGGAAGTGTCCTGTGTCCACCTATGTCTGCACAAAAATATTATAAATAAATGACTAGATTGTGCAGCATTTAGTACAAACCTAGCTTAATTGTAATTTTATATAATATAATCTTACCCTAACGGGTTGGCATTAACTAATGTTTATAATAATGGTGCAGGCGAGGATAGGTGCAGTTAATTTTTTTATTTTTCTGTGGGGAGCCCCACTGGCTCTCTGAAACTATCTTACCGATTAAGTGCAATACCACTTGAGTGTCATCAGTCTCAGAGTTCTTGTTGCCTACAGTGAACCATGAGCCAGAATCTGCCTCCTCAGAATGGTGCAGGGAGCAATGGCCCATGAACTCTTTACATTTAAAGTTTATCAGCTTTGCCCTCAACCAGGGAAGGCACCCAGAACGCTAGGTGTATCAAAACAAACCACTGCATGGTTTAACACAAGATCAAAGCCCACTAAATGTCAGAAGAACTCCCTCAAAAAAAGAAAACAAACAACCAAGAATGAAGATAGCACTTTACTCTCATGAAGTGCCATAGCTTTCTGGTGTTGGACCAATCTCAGGTGATTCAGTGGTTGGTATATTGGTAATGCGGGAGCTGAACTTTGCCTGCATGGTACTTTCCTTGAGCCAGGTTTTGACCTCTGGCACTCTACTAGTTATTTATTTATCCCCATTTTACATCTGTTGGGACTATTGGGTGCAGATCCTGTTTGCACTTTAGTGACTTGTTCATTGCCAGCTTCCACTTCAGGCATTTCAGTGTTTCATTTAGTGGTTTCTTTGTCCCCCATCACTTTGTTCGTGGACACCTAGGCTTTATTAGGTTGGGTTTTATGACCAGTGCTCACTAAGTCTCCTAGAGTCGTTGTGCGAGCTCGTACCTTTTGGCACACAGCACGGTGCATGTTTTTTGTGGCAGTATAGCAGGCCCTTTAGAAGGTTTGTCTTCCTCTCACTCCATTTCAACTGCTCTCCAATGGTTCATTCCCAGAACTATGAGGGTCACTTTGGTCCTTTCCCCCTTTGGAGCTGGCCTCTGCAAGATGCTAGGCTTTTGGATTCTCATTGCTTGGTTCTCAGGGTGAATCATATGCATGGTATGTCCAATCCTTAAAAGACACACCATGGATGGTGTGTCATTTCTGTCACATTTCCAAGGAGTGGACCGTCAATGATGTGTACTTTCATTGGGTTTGTGAGATGTTCAGTTGCCCCAAGGTGAAGCTCTTCACGTTGGCGTGGAATCGGTGGTTATCTTCTTACACGGCTCCATTCCCAGATTGTGAGACTTTCGTGGTGGATGCCTTTCGGCAGAACTGGTCGAGGTGTGGGATTCATTTACCTCTTGCCCCCTGGTCCAATTGTTGTTGGACTGGGTTCTGCTGCTGGTGCTAGGGAGGCCATTCATGACTCCCAAGGTAGATGTTACTCATGTGAGAGTAAGAGAGGAGCTACTTCGGCAAGTTAGCTTCAGGGAGCCACCGAGGCAGTACCAGAAATAGGTGATTCATTACCTTCAACTCTGGATTTTTTTTTTTTGTCTTGACCTTATTTCCTCTGCAATTTTCTTATTAAATTATTTTACAATTATATCCTTTTAGAGACAATTATTGTGTATAAAATATTTTACACTATGTCAGCTTATTAAATGTGTATTGGAGTACTAAAATCTTTGTTTTCTTTCTTCATACAGGCACTGCGTCGTGTCTTATTGACTGGTACCCCTCTGCAGAATAACTTGGTTGAGCTCATGTCTATACTAATCTATGTGATGCCTCAACTGTTTGACAGTAAAAAAGAAGAATTAAAACGAGTATTCTCCATGTTTCCAGTAAGTATTTACGTTTTTTTTCTGGGGGGAGCCCCTGCGGCTCCCCAGAGCTATCCATGGCTGATATGGATACCCTAACTATTTTGCACCAGTCGATGTGGGTGGAGTTCTAGGCCTACCGGGGACCACGAGCCAGAACCTGGCCCCCTCACAGAGGCACGGAAAGCAATGGCCCATAGAATGCACATGTGATTTGGAGCATTCCATATCTGCCATCGACCGGGACAGGCACCCAGAAAGGTAAGCGCCCCAAAACAAACCCCTAGTCTGGTTAACAACAAAATTGACAAACGAGTGGACAGAACTCCCCAAAAGAAAAACAAGCAAACCAGCTTGACGTCACTCGAGCCGCGCCGCATGTCTGCGCAGCTTCCCCCTCCCCGGGAGGGGGAAGGGGGAGCCCCAGACCCCCGAGCCGGTGATCCACACCCCAGTTCCTCGGTTGATGGGAAAGTGCATGGTCGTGTGGCTCCAGCTCCAGTCTTGTTTCAGTGCTGTGACTTGTTTTCAGTGCTGCTCTTACGGTGGTCGTGTGAACTGGGAGTAGTATTCCCAGGTACTCGGGCTGCGTGTGCTTAGGGTCCCCTTCCCTGAGTGCCCTGTAAGTACTGCCCTTGGGGCTTGGGGTTGCCTTCCACAAGTCACCTTGGGTCTACCTCTGTTGGCTTTTCGCTGCTTGGCGTTTGACCGCCCCGAGTGTTGGGGGTTTTCCTCCCGTGTTTACCTTGGGGTAAGTGGTAGTCATTGCACTGGTGGGGTGCAGGGTACTGCATAGCTAGTTTTCACCTCTAACAGTGGCCGGCTCTGTTTCCTCTGGGTACGTTGTCCACTTAGGTGGTTTTTCTTTTCTTTTTCTTTTTGCCTGGTGGGGTTGTCTGCCTTGTTTTTCCGTCCCTTTATATTAGGGTCGTTTGTGTGGTGGCACCCCCTGCTTCGCCCTCACGAGTGGACACGTCCCATGGGTTCAGCTTTTAGCAGATTGCTTGGTAGTTTGGGGCGCCGGTTAGCAGTGCCCTGCCTGGGATAACCCTTAGCAGACCCAGTCTAGGGGCCCTGGGAAACCCCGCGGGGGCTCTTGGGTCCGATGGAGGAGACCCTTGCGTCCCCTCTCGCTGTGTGCGAGTTTGAGGGTTGCTCTGTCCCCTTGTCTCAGGGTGACTCTCATTGTTTTTGCCTCCGTCATGCTGCCTGTTGGGTCGGTGACACATTCGACCCTGAGTCCTGCGAGCTGTGTTGCTTGTTTGTGACTCAATTCACCCAGTCTGCTGATGAGTTACTTCGGGTGCAGGCAGCTCATGTGTTGCATGGTAGGTTTAGGTTATTGCAACGCGCGCGAGTTCTTGCTTCCCCGGACGCCCTGCGGCTGCCCCGCTTTGTGTATAGTGATCCAGACTTGGGGGTGTTGGTCGCTTCGGCCTTGGTTCCATCCGCGCCCCCTTGTTCTTCCCCTTCGGTAGTTCATTCTGTCCCCCCCCCCCCCTGCTTCCGGCCCCTAAGCGTCTGAGGGCTTCGGGGTGGGGTTTAGCGGTTTCTGAGACTCGGGCAGTTTCGGGGGTTGCCCTGTCTGGGGGGGGGGCTACGGAGGCATTCGAGTCTATGGAGGCATTCGGGCGATACTCCGGGATCTGACCAGTGAGCCCCTTCTCTTCCGGAGCTTTTGGCTGCCCCGGCTTTTTCTTGTGAGGCCTGGGCTTTGGAGGACGGCTCGGCCCCGGGGCCTGGTGTGGAGGCTCCTGGGGTTGGGGAGGAGCTGACTTGGGGGCCTTGGGCTCCATTGGACCCCGCCTGGATTTTCCGTCCTTCTGAGCGGGGCTTACTGTTGCAAGGGGTGGGGTTTTCCTTTCCCCCCTCTGCATACGATTTGGACTTGGGTTCTGCTCCTCCCCGGGTTCGGTTCCGTGTCCCTGTGGGTTCTTCGGTTCCGTCTTTTCGGAGGTTTTCGGCTTCCCGCATCTCTCTGTCTGAGGTGCGGTCGGCCTTGGCGGCTTCCCTCCTGCGTGACCCGGAGTACGCCTCCATAATGGATCCTTCTTCCTTCAGGTTTGGATCTTCATGTCCTTACTGGGTTCGTTATGAGGTTCCGGGGTCGTCCTGGCTTGCAGACTGCCCCTTGTTTTCGCTGGATGCTTGGGACTCGTTCTGTCGAACCCGCACGTTTGAGTGGCGTGAGGCGTTGACGGTGGTCCAGGTTTCCCTGGGGGGCGATTTTGAGCACCTTAATGAGTGTCTTTTTGCTCCTGCCCTTCTGCGGGACGTTGGTGCGGTGCAGCTCCATGTGCAGGTTCCTTCCCTGTCGGCTGCTCTTGTGGCGGAGGATTTGCGCGCTCGTGGCTTTTTGGCTTCGGTCCTGTGTTTCTTTTCCCTCCTGGAGCTATCTTCGGATTGGTATGAGGAGGATGTTGAGGCGCTTGGGGCCGTTCCTGGGTATGACGCCTTGGTCTCAGCTGCTCGGGCGTCGTCTGCCATGTTGAAGCTTTTTGCGCCTATCCTGGTGTTGCTGCGGTTTTTCGCTGCGTGCTTCGCGTGTCATCAGGCGTTCCTGGCTTCCTCTTTGGCCCTGGTTCTTAGGTTGTCTTCTCCCTTTTGTCCTCTGCTTTTTGAGGCTTCTGCTGTAGAACATTATATTCAGGCGGCTTCTTCCTCTTGCCGCCCTATGTCTGAGTTGTTGGTTCTCCGGGGGAACCGGGGGGTTCCTTCCCGGCGGGGTCGTACCAGGGCGCGCAGTTCCGTTCGTCGGGGTGGGCCACAGGTGTCGGGTTCGGTGCCGGTGCCACCTGCGGTCCCACCTGTGCTTGGTCGGCGCAGTGTTCGCTCTGCGCGTAGGTCGGGTTCTCGTAAGGGGCAGTGGCTCTTTTGCGGTTCGCCCCATTGACGGGGCGATGGGGGGGAGGCTGTCTCTGTTTGCTCACGCCTGGTCTCACGATTTGTGGGCTTTTCGGGTCGTTTCTCGCGGCCTGAGGTGGCGTTGGGTGGCTCTGCCTCCTTCTGGGGGTTCGGGGCTGACGGGGCAGGCTTACTCTCCTGCGCTCCGTCAGGTCATCTTGGAGTGGGTGCGCTTGGGTGTGGTCGAAACGACTCCGTCCCTCAGGTGGGTTTCCCGCCTGTTTCCAGTTCCGAAACGGGACTGTGCGAACCTGCGGTTCATTCTGGACTTGTCCCGTCTGAACCCTTGGGTTTCTTGCCCCTCGTTTCGGATGACCACTCTGTCCCAGGTCCGGCTTCTGTTGGAGCTGGGCGCTTGGATGGTGTCCCTGGACCTCAAGGACGCATATTGGCACGTCCCTATTCATGTGGGGTTCCGGGACTGGCTCGGTTTTGTGGTGGGGCGTCAGTGCTACCGCTTTCGTTGTCTCCCCTTCGGGTTGAACCTGGCACTTCGCGTGTTCACACGCCTTACCCGGGTCGTGGTGGCCCGTCTGCGTCTCTTAGGTGTTCGGGTGTTGGCTTACCTCGACGACTGGCTGGTTTGGGCTCCCAGTCGGTCCGCGTGTCTGCTTGCCAGGGATTTGGTGCTTTCCCAGCTCGCCAGGTTCAGGTTCCTGGTGAACTGCCGGAAGTCCCATCTGGTGCCCTCCCAGGTTCGGTCCTGGCTGGGTCTTGTGTGGGACTCTCGGACCGCTTCCTTGTCTCTTCCTCCGGAGTCTCTCCTTCGGCTGCGGTCTCGCCTGGGTCTGTTTCTGGGGGGCTCTTGGGTCACCTGGCGGTTGCTCGAGAGTTTGTGTGGCAGCCTGAACTTCGCGATGTTGGTCTACCCGCCGGGTCGGGTTTGGCTTCGTCGGCTGTTCTGGTTCCTTCGGGGACGTCCCTTCCGCCTCTCTCGCGATCGCTGGGTTCGACCACTGGGGGCTTTGTGTCAGCTGCTGCGTCGCCGGCTTCCTCTTCGGGTTTTTCGGGGTTCAGTGCCTTGGCACCTACCCGAGCCCTCGCTCGATGTGTACACGGACGCGTCGTCTCTAGGCTGGGGTTTTGTGACCAGTGCTCACCAGGCCGGCCAGGGATGGTGGGGTCTGTCCTTCTGTCGGGTCCACAGCACGGTGCGGGAGTTCGTGGCGGTATGGTTTGCGCTTCGGAGGATTCGGGTCGCCCACGGATCGACGATCCGGCTCCATTCGGACTGCTCCCCAGTGGTTCATTGTCTAAACCGAGAGGGTTCGATGCGGTCCTTGGCTCTTTGGGGTTGGTCGCTTCGGGTGACTCGTCTGCTGAGTTCTTGGGGTTTGGCTCTCCTGGCGGTTCACGTCCAGGGGGTGTCCAACGTCCTGGCGGACTGCCTGTCCAGGTTCGTTCCCCTGTCCACGGAATGGACGGTCGATGCCGGCTCCTTCCGTTGGCTCTGCCGGACGTTCGGGCGCCCGGAGGTGGATCTCTTCGCGTCGGCATGGTCGAGACGTCTTCCGGTTTACGTGGCGCCCTTCCCCGACTGCGAGGCCGTCGGGATCGACGCCTTTCGGCAGGACTGGTCGAGGTGGGGGTTCTTGTACCTCTTTTCCCTGGTTCGGCTGCTGCTCCGGGTCTTGGCTCGCTTGGAGACTTACCAGGGTCGTGTGGTCCTCTTGGCCCCTTGGTGGCCGGCCCAGCCATGGTTTCAGGCGCTGCTTGCTCGGTGTCCGAACCCGGAGGTTTTTCCGCGGCTCTGCCTCTTTCAGGAGATCGGGCCAGTCCGGTACAAGACTGGTTCACTCTTCTCCACGAGTCTTCGCGTTTGGTGTTTTTGACTCATGTTTATCACCATCTTTATGGTGAGCAGGTGGCTTCCTTGTTGGTTTCTCACCTGCAAGTTTCCTCTCGGCGGCAGTATGAAGTTTCCAGGCGGTCCTTCTGGTTCTTTTTGACCCTTCGTCGTTGCTCCTCGCTTTCGGTTCGGGTGGTGTTGTCCTTTCTCTCTTGGTTGTTTCAGGACCGTCATCTGATGCCTAATACTGTCGCCTCGTATCGTGCGGCGCTGGCGGAGCCGCTGCAGCTTGCTTTCGGTATTGATGTTACTTCTGCGCCGTTTCGCAAGCTGTCTCAGGCGTTGTTTCACCTCCAGCCTGCTCGTGCGCCGCCTGAGCCGTCCTGGTCCTTGGACAGAGTGCTCTTCTATCTTTCCACTCCTCATTTTGTGGTGGCCCCTTCGGTTCCAGATGGCTTTGCTAAGGCTTTCTTTCTGTTGGCATTAGCCTCTGGGGGTCGTGTGGCGGAGCTTCATGCTCTTCTCCGGCGCAGAGGTTTTTGCTCCTCTGGTCGTGGTCTTCGGTTTGTTCGGTTGTAGCCGTCTCCCTCTTTTCTGGCGAAGAATGAGACTGCTGCTTTCCGGAGGGGTCCTTGGGTTGTTGATGCGTGGTTTGTCAGGCTGGGGGTTCACCATGTGTTGTGTCCGGTTGCGGCCCTCCGCCGTTATCTGCGCGCCACAGCTTCAGTGTCTGGGGACGCGCTTTGGGTTGATCTGGTTTCCCTTCTTCCCTATTCGCGGGTTCGGGTCTCTCAGGTCGTCCGCAGGGTTATTAAATCCAGCCAGCCTGCGGTCTATCCCTGTGCCCATGACGTTCGTAAGTTCGCTGCTCTTGCTGCCGTCTTCGGCAATATGTCTTGGACTGACATTCGGGCATGGGGATTTTGGCAGTCGAACAGGGTCCTGGCTGCACGCTACCTTGTTAACATTCCTGGGCCCAGTCGGGCCTGTGTTGCCTTAGGTCGGCAGTTGCGGCCTGTGGTCTCGGCTTCGTCTTCGTCTTGAGGTGTGGAGCACCGACCGCCTCCCGGGTAAGTGCCCTTGGTTTTTCTTGGTAGTCTTTGGTGAGGTAGCTCCGGGGAGCCGCAGGGGCTCCCCCAAGAAAACCAGCGTCGAATGTAATGAAACGCCATTTTCTGGGTGAGTCCCGGAGGCTCCCCGGCATCTCTCCCGCCCTCCGGTTGGCAGTTTTTCGCGGTTTTTGATGTCCAGCCTCAGAACTGGGGTGTGGATCGCCAGCTCGGGGGTCTATGGCTCCCCCTTCCCCCTCCCGGGGAGGGGGAAGCTGCGCAGACATGCGGCGCAGCTCATGTGACGTCAAGCTGGTTTGCTTATTTTTCTTTTGGGGAGTTCTGTCCACTCGTTTGTCAATTTTGTTGTTAACCAGAATAGGGGTTTGTTTTGGGGCGCTTACCTTTCTGGGTGCCTGTCCCGGTCGATGGCAGATATGGAATGCTCCAAATCACATGTGCATTCTATGGGCCATTGCTTCCCGTGCCTCTGTGAGGGGGCCAGGTTCTGGCTCGTGGTCCCCGGTAGGCCTAGAACTCCACCCACATCGACTGATGCAAAATAGTTAGGGTATCCATATCAGCCATGGATAGCTCCGGGAAGCCTCCGGGACTCACCCAGAAAATGGCGTTTCATTACATTCAACGCTGTTTTTTTTTAAATGGAAATATGTACTAAGAAAGTAGAATATAAAAAGCAGTTTCTTCAAACATCTCATAAAAAAATTTCTCTCTAAAGCTGCCTTTAAGCCTATGACTAGTTACACTTATTGAATGACAGACTACATATACTGTCTCCACTCGATCATCCGGACTATATGGGAAGGACCCCCAGCCGGATTATCACATTTTTCGGATAATGGTACTTTTTCACCTACGAGTCCAAAAGTGACCATTTCCAACTATTTTTATACTACAAACAACATAATTTGAATTGCCTTGCCACATACAATTATTAAATATTCAACTAGAAACCTCAACTTACCTTGTTGGTGTTCGTCTTCTTGATTGATGCCACACATCTTGAAGTTAAAAATTCTTAACAATTTACGTAACCTATACTAACACAACACTAAAATTAACACTTAAAATTACTGTACAGTTCATTAAGCTAAGTTAGTTTTGACTGCCAGCTGCTGAAGCCTCACTGGTTGAGGGCATTTGGGTTGCCTGTGAGGCCTCACTTGTTGAAGGTGCTTGCTTGCACCTCACTTGTTGAAGCGCTTGCATCCCCTCACTTGTTGAAGGCGCTTGGCTTGCCTGTGACGCCTCACTTGTTAAAGGCGCTTGCTTGCGCCTCACTTGTTGAAAGCGCTTGGCTTGCCTGTGGCGCCTCACTTGTTGAAAGCGCTTGGCTTGCCTATAATGCCTCACTTGTTGAAGGAGCTTGGCTTGCCTGTGGCGCCTCACTTGTTGAAGGCGCTTGGCTGCCTGTGACGCCTCACTGTTTGAACAACACGTAACTTGTCTTTAATTGCTAGGACAATCTTCTTCCTCTTAACACTTCCAGAACGATTGATGCTGCTACCAGACATATTCTTGGCCAAAAATGTTCAAAATTACTATGAAAATTAAGAAAGTTATTTAAAAAAATATTTCACTAATGGCGCAGCACTGTGTATAACACGAGGGACGGACGCACATGGGTTGACCAATGTTGGACAGGTCCACTTGGGGCAGCCATAACGCGTTATGTAGGCCGCCAGGAGGAAAAAAATTCACAATATTTTTTAAGGAAACTTCAGCCTGTGCACAATGCTTTTAGGAAACTTATTTATTTGTTATTACATAATTACTAGTAGTTATTTTATTTGTTTTTGGCTATGATTAATTGTTCTAAAATTAATGGTAATTCCTGTACCCAGGTAGTCCCTCCTGACGCACCCCTCCCACCCTCCCAACACCACCCACCCACCCCACCCCCACCTACACCATGCGCCTCGAGTCTCGGGCAGACGGGATTAATACCGTATGGCCTGCCTCATGTTTTCATATACGGACAAAGGCACGATTATCTGGGGGACTGACCGGATAGTGTAATTTCTGCAGAAAACCTGCTTTAATCCGGTCCCTGTGGCTATTTTGGCCGGATATTGTGATAACTTTATCCGTTCACGATTTTGGCCGTATAAGGGCGTTTTTCGGATGTTCGAATCCCGGATAATCGCGGGGTTACAGTACTTAACATTTTAACCACAAAATTAATATATCTTAGTGTAATACTAATCCAATTTAATAGTAGAACATCATTCATTACTTTATTTATAATTATCATTTATTTGATCAATAGACTATGTAACATAACCCCCCCAACTTGTGTACAGGTAAACATCTAGCAGGATAACTTTAAATACAGTCCATTTTGAAGCAATAAAATAATAATATAAAGTGATTTTAGTATATCAAGAAATCAATATTTAAATAAATTGAAAAACAATTAAATGCCTGCTGGGAAAATATCCCACACTGACACCCCTCATTATCCCCTGACACCCACCATTCACCCAGACCCCCCCCCCACCCCACCACCCCTAACACACAACCCCATCCCCCCAACCACCTTCATTCCCTTGACACCCCCATTTCTCCTGTCCCCCCCCCCGACACCCCCATCCACCCAACACCCCCCCTATCCCCCCATCCACCCAACACCCCCCCTATCCCCCCATCCACCCAACACCCCCCCTATCCCCCCATCCACCCAACACCCCCCATCCCCTCATCCACCCAACACTCCCCTATCCCCCCAACACCCCCCTATCCCCTTAACACCACCCCATCCCCTCATCCACCCAACACTCCCCCATCACCCCCCCCTCCCCCAACACCCCCCTATCCCCCATCCACCCAACACCCCTCCCCTATCCCACCATCCACCCAATACCCCCCCATCACCCCAACACACCTCCCCATCCCCCCAACACACCTCCCCATCCCCCCAACACACCTCCCCATCCCCCCAACACACCTCCCCATCCCCCCAACACACCTCCCCATCCCCCCAACACACCTCCCCATCCCCCCAACACACCTCCCCATCCCCCCAACACACCTCCCCATCCCCCCAACACACCTCCCCATCCCCCCAACACACCTCCCCATCCCCCCAACACACCTCCCCATCCCCCCAACACACCTCCCCATCCCCCCAACACACCTCCCCATCCCCCCAACACACCTCCCCATCCCCCCAACACACCTCCCCATCCCCCCAACACACCTCCCCATCCCCCCAACACACCTCCCCATCCCCCAACACACCTCCCCATCTCCCCAACACCCCCCATCCTCTGACACCCTCAATCACCCTACAACCCCCCTGACACTCCCCATTCTCCGACACCCCACAACCTCCCGACACCCCACAACCCCCCCAACGCCTACATTCCCTTGACACCCCCCCAACAATCCCCATCCCTTCCGTCTCCCCCTCCCATCCCTTTCATCTCCCCCCCATCCCCTCATCCCCATAACACCCCCCCCAACACCTTTTTTTTTTTTTTTTTTTGGGAGTAAAGAGGAAGGAGAGGCATAGGTGAAGGGAAGTATAGAAGTGGGAAATACAGTGAGAGGTATGAAAGCAGGCGGGCTGTCCGCCTTGCTGACACCATGTGTGGGTGTTGGCAGCTAAGCTAAGCTGGCTCCCTCTTGTCAGGGAGCTGTGAGTGTGAGAGAGGTTCTTCACATGTGTTTCACCATATATGGATGTCCATAGATGAATACTGTGTAGCATTCATATATACACACTCCGATGCTTCCACACATGTTATTCTGTTTAAGGCTCTTTATTATTATTATTTATCGAGTTGTCATACATATTTATCGAGTTGTTCATACATACACATATATGAACTGTTCATATATATATACATATATAACTCATCTGGGGATTATATACTGTGGGGCGGGGTTTTCGTCCAGAGAATCGAGGCTCTTGGGCCACCAGCTGTGGGAGCGGGGTGTCACATCTTGGAGTAATCTTTCAAACATTGGGTCCTCTAACATTTCGATGGTGTTCCATACCCTGATGGCTTGGTGCTGCAGTCTGATGTTTAGTGGATGTATGTTCAGGAGTTCGTGGAGCTCCTGGATTGTCTGATCATATGGTAGACGGTGTTTTGCTGCTCTCCTTAGCGCCTTATTTTGTACTGCTTGCAGTTTCTGCATGTTAGTTTTCTTTATGGTGTGTAGTGGTAATGGGGGATATTCTAGATGCGGCCGAACTAGAGCCTTATATAGGTGGATCTGAATGTTAGTACTGAGGCTTCGGAATCTTCTCAGTTTTCCTAATGCTGCTTTGGCTTTGTTTAGTCGGTCCCTTACATGAATTTGTATCCCTGTTCTATTTATCATAAGTCCCAGTATTCTGCCTACCTCCGCATATTGGATCGGCTGGTTATCAAGGATGATGGGGTCCTTGTTTCTTTTTGCAATGTGTATTATTTGGAACTTTTGTTTGTTGGTGCTAATTTTCCATTGCTTCTCAAAGTTGTTTATGAGTTCAATTGCTGCCTTGGTCTTGTCGGCTAGTAGCGGCTTTGATGGGTCCGGTTGGCATATTATTTGGGTAACATCATCAGTGTATGTGATGTATTCTCCATGTTGGGGTTGGGGTAGGTCAGCTGTATATATGTTGAATAGAGTGGGGGAGAGGCAGCTTCCTTGTGGTACTCCACTTTTCAGTTCTATTACGTCTCCCAAGTAGCTGCCGATATTAAGCCTAGCAGTTCTATTGTCTATAAAGCTGCAGAGAGTAGCAGTAAATCTCTCAGGAAGCCCTAGTTCAGATATCTTATATTTTAGGCCTGTGTGCCACACTTTGTCGAAGGCTTTCGGGACGTCCCTAAGCACTATATTACACTGATCTTTTTTCGACACTGCGTTGGCTATATGCTCGTAGATCAGGGCTATAGCTGTATTGGCCCCTCTGCGGTTTCTAAACCCATGCTGCCTGGTGTTATACTTCCCTTCCTCTTCCATATACTTCACCAGTCTCTGATTGATAATTTTTTCGAATATTATACCTGGTACTTCGAGGAGGGAAATTGGCCTGTAGTTTTCAGTTTGGGTTGGGGGTTTACCTGGCTTGGGGATTAATCTTATTGTGGCATTCTTGAAGTATGTGGGGAATAGTCCAGATGCAAGAGCTGCATTTAAGATACATGTGTATTGATGGAGTGCAATCACTGGTAGGTTGGATAATACCATCTTATTTATTTTGCTGTTGCCCGGCGCCTTGTTCTTGAAACCCATAATTGTTTTATGAACCTCCGCAATGGTTATGTGTTTCATAAGGTGGCAGTCATCGCGCATGTTGTTAAGGTCTATTGTTTGCGTCGGGAGTAGTGCTGCAGCTCTGTTATCGACTTGAGTTGTAATTTCCCTTTCATTAATTGGGCAAAAATTTTAATTTTCTTCCGGGTTTATCCTGAATATTTTTTCCCAGAACTTCCTGAATTCCTGCTCTTGTTCTCTCTCCTCATAGAGTTTATTCCCTGAGGCGTCTATGATGTAGGGTGTTTCCTCAGAAGAGCTTCCCATCAGGGTCTTTACTTTTTTCCAGAACTTTCCCGGGTTTCTGTAGTCGACTTGGATTTTGCTTATTAGGTCATCCCATTGTTTGGTGTACTCTGGGATGACCTAATAAGCAAAATCAATCCCCAACACCTTACACCCATCAACCCCGACAGCCCCCATCCCCCACGACAGCCCCCATCCCCCACGACAGCCCCCATCCCCCACGACAGCCCCCATCCCCCACGACAGCCCCCATCCCCCACGACAGCCCCCATCCCCCACGACAGCCCCCATCCCCCACGACAGCCCCCATCCCCCACGACAGCCCCCATCCCCCACGACAGCCCCCATCCCCCACGACAGCCCCCATCCCCCACGACAGCCCCCATCCCCCACGACAGCCCCCATCCCCCACGACAGCCCCCATCCCCCACGACAGCCCCCATCCCCCACGACAGCCCCCATCCCCCACGACAGCCCCCATCCCGCACGACAGCCCCCATCCCCCACGACAGCCCCCATCCCCCACGACAGCCCCCATCCCCCACGACAGCCCCCATCCCCCACGACAGCCCCCATCCCCCACGACAGCCCCCATCCCCCACGACAGCCCCCATCCCCCACGACAGCCCCCATCCCCCACGACAGCCCCCATCCCCCACGACAGCCCCCATCCCCCACGACAGCCCCCATCCCCCACGACAGCCCCCATCCCCCACGACAGCCCCCATCCCCCACGACAGCCCCCATCCCGCACGACAGCCCCCATCCCGCACGACAGCCCCCATCCCCCACGACAGCCCCCATCCCCCACGACAGCCCCCATCCCCCACGACAGCCCCCATCCCCCACGACAGCCCCCATCCCCCACGACAGCCCCCATCCCCCACGACAGCCCCCATCCCCCACGACAGCCCCCATCCCCCACGACAGCCCCCATCCCCCACGACAGCCCCCATCCCCCACGACAGCCCCCATCCCCCACGACAGCCCCCATCCCCCACGACAGCCCCCATCCCCCACGACAGCCCCCATCCCCCACGACAGCCCCCATCCCCCACGACAGCCCCCATCCCCCACGACAGCCCCCATCCCCCACGACAGCCCCCATCCCGCACGACAGCCCCCATCCCCCACGACAGCCCCCATCCCCCACGACAGCCCCCATCCCCCACGACAGCCCCCATCCCCCACGACAGCCCCCATCCCCCACGACAGCCCCCATCCCCCACGACAGCCCCCATCCCGCACGACAGCCCCCATCCCGCACGACAGCCCCCATCCCGCACGACAGCCCCCATCCCCCACGACAGCCCCCATCCCCCACGACAGCCCCCATCCCCCACGACAGCCCCCATCCCCCACGACAGCCCCCATCCCCCACGACAGCCCCCATCCCCCACGACAGCCCCCATCCCCCACGACAGCCCCCATCCCCCACGACAGCCCCCATCCCCCCGACAGCCCCCATCCCCCCGACAGCCCCCATCCCCCCGACAGCCCCCATCCCCCCGACAGCCCCCATCCCCCCGACAGCCCCCATCCCCCGACAGCCCCCATCCCCCCGACAGCCCCCATCCCCCACGACAGCCCCCATCCCCCACGACAGCCCCCATCCCCCACGACAGCCCCCATCCCCCACGACAGCCCCCATCCCCCACGACAGCCCCCATCCCCCACGACAGCCCCCATCCCCCCGACAGCTCCCATCCCCACGACAGCCCCCATCCCCCACGACAGCCCCCATCCCCCTGACAGCCCCCATCCCCCTGACAGCCCCCATCCCCCTGACAGCTCCCATCCCCCTGACAGCCCCCATCCCCCTGACAGCCGACAGCCCCCATCCCCCCGACAGCCCCCATCCCCCCGACAGCCCCCATCCCCACGACAGCCCCCATCCTCTTGACACCCCATCTCCCCGACACCCCCATCCCCCCCCCCGACACCCCCATTCCCCCCCCCTCGACACCCCATCTCCCCGACACCCCCATCCCCCCCCCGACACCCCCATGCCCCCCCCCCCCCGACACCCCCATGCCCCCCCCCCCTGACACCCCATCTCCCCGACACCCCCATCCCCCCCCCGACACCCCCATGCCCCCCCCCGACACCCCCATTCCCCCCCCCCCCCGACACCCCCATTCCCCCCCCCCGACACCCCCATTCCCCCCCCCCCCCCCGACAACCCCATTCCCCCCCCCTTCAACACCCCCATTCCCCCCCCTGACACCCCCATTCCCCCCCCCCCCCGACACCCCCATTCCCCCCCCCCCGACACCCCCATTCCCCCCCCCCCCCCGACACCCCCATTCCCCCCCCCCCCGACACCCCCATTCCCCCCCCCCCCCCGACACCCCCATTCCCCCCCCCGACACCCCCCTTTCCCCCCCCCCCCCCGACACCCCCATTCCCCCCCCGACACCCCCATTCCCCCCCCGACACCCCCATTCCCCCCCCAACACCCCCATTCCCCCCCCCCCAACACCCCATTCCCCCCCCCCCCCCGACACCCCCATTCCCCCCCCCCCCCGACACCCCCATTCCCCCCCCCCGACACCCCCATTCCCCCCCCTGACACCCCCATCCCCCCTGACACCCCCATCCCCCCCCGACACCCCCTGACACCCCCATCCCCCCCGACACCCCCATCCCCCCCGACACCCCCATCCCCCCCGACACCCCCATCCCCCCCGACACCCCCATCCCCCCCGACACCCCATCCCCCCCGACACCCCCATCCCCCCCCCCGACACCCCCATCCCCCCCCCGACACCCCCATCCCCCCCCCAACACCCCCATTCCCCCCTGACACCCCCATCCCCCCCTGACACCCCCATCCCCCCCTGACACCCCCATCCCCCCCTGACACCCCATCCCCCCTGACCCCCATCCCCCCCACACCCCCATCCCCCCCTGACACCCTAATCCCCCCCTGACACCCCATCCCCCCCCCCCCGACCCCCCATCCCCCCCCCTGACACCCCTAATCCCCCCCCTGACACCCCTAATCCCCCCCCCCCCGACACCCCCATCCCCCCCCCCTGACACCCACATCCCCCCATCCCTCCAACACCCCAAACCCCATCCCTCGACACCCTAATACCCCTCGACACCCCCATCCCCCCGACACCCCCAACTCCCCGACACCTCCATCCCCCTCAACACCCCCATAAAGCAGCAAAACACCGTCCACCATATGATCAGACAATCCAGGAGCTCCATGAACTCCTGAACATGCAGCCACTAAACATCAGACTGCAGCACCAAGCCATCAGGGTATGGAACACCATCGAAATGTTAGAGGACCCAATGTTAGACAGGTTACTCCAAAATGAGACGCCCCGCTCCCACAGCTGGTGGCCCAAGAGCCGCGATTCACTAGATGATAACCCAGCCCCACAGTACATAATTCCCAGATGATATACTAACCAGATATCCTTCTCCCATAATTGAAAAATTGAGTATGTATGTGTGTATGTAGTGTATAGTTATGTATATGCATATGTATATGGGTATATATGTGTGTATGTGTATGTATATGTATGCATATATGTATATGTATGTATATATGTGTTTGTATGAGCAACTCGATAAATAATGCAGCTTTCTCATGCTAACAATTGATTAGGAATTGTTTGCTATGGGTTCTGTTCCCTTCCAGGGGCAATCTGGTCGGATGGTTACCCGGGCTGTTATTGGTCTAGGTAGGTCCTCGGGTGTGTTAGGTTATAACGAGGCGTTGCAGAGGTCTAGTTCCACTCAGGATTCTCACTTGCCCTTTTGCAGTTCAGCCCTCTGAACGGTTCGCTCTGGTTTTGCACGGTTTTAATACTGAAAACATTCATAGGAATGTATTTAATTAGCAATTCTGAACCTTTGAACAAAACCTCTATTTGTGAAAAACAATTGTGAAGAATGCATCAGTAAAGGAAAGAGGCGATGACCGTTTTTATGATACTGTAATTATATTACATTATAGTTTTAGATCAGCTCATTTAAATACCGTAAATAAGAATATTTTTATTTTCCATAATGAGAAAGATGTGTTAGTCTCTGTGTTTGTGAAGTCATATATTTTATTATACCTATATACAGTACTTACATAGATATTTTATCATTTACAGAAGGGAGACGGAGGTGGTAAAGGAAAGTTTGAAAGAGAGAGAATTGAGCAAGCAAAGCGTATCATGAAACCCTTCTTCTTAAGACGATTGAAGTGTGATGTTTTAAAGGTACAGTTATATCTTGTTTCATTAAATTAACAGTATAATAAGTGGGAGGAAAACAGGAGGGTGTTACATCCGTAGTGAGCATGTACAAAGCTTCTGGTTCTGTGTGGGGGAGGAAGTTAACATGGATTGTTTGTGTGGTGTAAAAATAGTCGCAAATAAAGTGGTAAAAAATGTTGTTTACGTTGTGCTGTAAGCAAAATTAAAATAAAAATATTTTTGGTTCAGTACAGTCAATAATTGTTTTTCCTACTCAAGCTTGTCTTGATATGAGTGGTTGATATGAACAGTGTCAGGCTACTGAGCTCTCGTGTTCAGTCATCCCCTTAGATAGGGGTCCACTGTGTACTTAGGACAGTGTGCTGCACTAGCACCACAGTCAGGCAGGCTGGTGTGGTACACTAGCACCACAGTCAGGCTGGCTGGTGTGGTACACTAGCACCACAGTCAGGCTGGCTGGTGTGGTACACTAGCACCACAGTCAGGCTGGCTGGTGTGGTACACTAGCACCACAGTCAGGCTGGCTGGTGTGGTACACTAGCACCACAGTCAGTCAGGCTGGCTGGTGTGGTACACTACACCACAGTTATGCTAGCTGGTGTGGTGCACTAGCACCACAGTCAGGCAGGCTGGTGTGGTACACTATACCACAGTCATGCTGGCTGGTGTGGTACACTAGCACCACAGTCAGGCAGGCTGGTGTGGTACACTATACCACAGTCATGCTGGCTGGTGTGGTACACTAGCACCACAGTCATGCTGGCTGGTGTGGTGCACTAGCACCACAGTCAGGCTGGCTGGTGTGGTACACTAGCACCACAGTCAGGCTGGCTGGTGTGGTACACTACACCACAGTCATGCTGGCTGGTGTGGTACACTACACCACAGTCATGCTGGCTGGTGTGCTACACTAGCACCACAGTCAGGCTGGCTGGTGTGGTACACTACACCACAGTCAGGCTGGCTGGTGTGCTACACTAGCACCACAGTCAGGCTGGCTGGTGTGGTACACTAGCACCACAGTCATGCTGGCTGGTGTGGTACACTAGCACCACAGTCATGCTGGCTGGTGTGGTACACTAGCACCACAGTCAGGCTGGCTGGTGTGGTACACTAGCACCACAGTCAGGCTGGCTGGTGTGGTGCACTACACCACAGTCAGGCTGGCTGGGGAGGTGCACTAGCACCACAGTCATGCTGGCTGGTGTGGTGCACTAGCACCACAGTCAGGCTGGTTGGTGAGGTGCACTAGCACCACAGTCAGGCAGGCTGGTGTGGTGCACTACACCACAGTCAGGCTGGCTGGGGAGGTGCACTAGCACCACAGTCAGGCTGGCTGGTGTGGTGCACTAGCACCACAGTCAGGCTGGCTGGTGTGCTGCACTAGCACCACAGTCAGGCTGGTTGGTGAGGTGCACTAGCACCACAGTCAGGCTGGTTGGTGAGGTGCACTAGCACCACAGTCAGGCAGGCTGGTGTGGTGCACTAGCACCACAGTCAGGCTGGCTGGTGTGGTGCACTAGCACCACCTAACCAAGGTGCACTGATGTCAGCCTTCACAGGCTCAGGTGAGCTGTGTTGGCCTTCTCATAACCAATACATTGTCCATAGGTCTTCTACTATTACCAGACTTCCCTTATTTTGAGGTCATGTTTTCTGTGGGAAGCCCCTTCAGTTTCCTGGGGCTATCGGGCTAATGCGTGATATATTAGACTGGGGCATTAGTCCAAGGTGTTCGAACTACAGTGAAACACGAGCCAGAACCTGGCCGCTGCAGAGTGGTTGCAGGGAGCAATGGCCCATGGAAACCCCACCCCCCCTGTGGTTGGGGTTTTTCCCTTATCTGTTATCGACCGGGGTTAGGCACCCAGAAGGGTAGGCATAACAAAATAAACCCCACATGGTAAGAAAAGTACGACTAAAAACTGAAAGAAGAGGTAAAACTCCCTCCTATCCCAAGGAAACACGCAAACAAGTAATTATCACACTCCAGTGCTCATCTGTGCAGCTCTCCTCTCCCCGAGAGGGGGAGGGGAAAGCCCCAGACTTCCCTGCGCCGGGTACCCAACACTCCAGTTTGTTAGCTAATGTGTTCCGGGGCAGATGTCTTCTCTGGCCTTGATTTCCAGGGCAGTGTTTTGCCTTCGTTGCGACCTCTGCTGTGTTGTTGTGTGTGTGGTGGTCAAGTGTTTATCATCGGTACCGGGGCTGCATGTGCAGAGCCAAGGATGGGGTTCGATGCAGTCCTTGGCTCTTTGGAGCTGATCGCTTCGGGTGAATCGTCTGCTGAGTTCTCGGGGTTTGGCTCTAAAGGTAGTTCACGTTCGGCGGGTGTCCAATGTCCTGGCTGACAGCCTGTCCCGGTTCATTCCCCTTTCCACGAAAAGTTGGCTCTGTTGGAAAGGCTTTCAGTTGACTTTGCCGGACGTTCGGGCTTCCAGAGTTGGATTTCTTCGTGTCGGCGTGGTCGAGGCATGCTCCGGTATACGTGGAGCCCTTTCCTGACTGTGAGGCCGTCGGGATCGACGCCTTCAAGCAGGACTGGGTGAGGTGGGTTACCTGTACCTCTCATCCCTGGTTCAGCTGTTGTTCCAGGTCCTAGCTCGCTTGGGGACTTACCAGGGAAGAGTTGTCCTTCTGTATATTTGCAAACATACAAGGCCAAAAGTCAAAATCCAGGAATAAAGTTAAATTCTTAAATGGCCTTCTAATATAATTGAATTCAATATTTGGTGCATTTACAGAAGCCCACATGAAAGATGCATGGATAGTGAAATATGGATCCCAGATTATAATTTATATAGATGTGACAGTGTAATTAGGTCAAATGGAGGAGTAGGTCTGAATATTAACACTTTGGCGTACCCCGCGCGCCACCCCTCAACTGTGCGATATGGGACCCAGGGTGTCACGGGAGCGCGCGTAAATTCTGAAAAGTGTATACTCTCTTCAACTTTGTCACCTTAATTCTCGTCCTACGAGATTAAATTTTGTATCATTGTGTTCGCAATAGAATTCTCTACAGCATTAAATGCATATAAACTCCAAAAGCCCGGCTAATTACCCGCAGCAAACAGCGAAATTGCGAACGAGTTACCCAGGAGCGCGCAAACGCGATAAAATGTTTTCACTATTTTCACTCTGGTCACCTCAATTTTCGTCCTAGACCTTTTATTTTGGTCTCAATGGGTTTGCAATAGAATTCTCTAGATGAACATTAGCATATAAAATAAAAAACCTGGTCACGCTCCAACCGCCGACGAGTTGAAGACGGGCCACGCGTTAGCCGCAAGTGAGCGCTCAGACGCCTTCCAGCTACACTCCCAATTCCCGCTCTTTTCAAGCCTTTCTTTCGCAATTTTCTTCCTGGAAGGGCCTTGTTCATGATCACTATCCATCGTGGAGTAAGCGTAGATAGTTTCTAAAGCTGCAGTAAGAAATATAGCCACGGAAAATAGCCGAAATGTTCACACGTTTGAGATGCGAGGGGAGGCGACATTGGTCACAACAGTGGAGCGAAAACAATGGGCCCACGGCGTGTGCCAAGCCGCCTGAGGGCCACGAGGCTCAACAAAAAAAATGGGAAGACATCGGCGCGCATTTTAAAACCAGTCCCCCAAAAATCGGATAAAAACCTGATTTTTGGCGATTATTTAAAGTGGATGACGCAATGCTGCGTCATCCCCGGCATTACCGACAGTAAACGGATGACGCAGTGCTGCGTCATGCCCGGGCGAAAGTGTTAAAGAGGAACTGACATGCACAGAGCTCCTGAACCTGATCAATGAGATTGTAGAGGTACTTGAAATCAAGGTAGAAAATATAAATCTAATTATTATTCTAATATACAAACCACCAGATGCAACAGTTCAGGAATTCACTGAGCAGATACACAAAATAGAGAATATCCTTGATAACCTAGCAAACCCAGTACAGGCATACCTCAGTTTAAGAGTTTAATTGGTTCCTGGAGATGCCTCGTATTCCGAAAACTCGCATTCCGAAGCAAATTTCCCCATAAGAAATAAAGGGAAATGAATTAATCCGTTCCTGACTACCCCAAAAACCCCACATCAAGCTAAATTTTTATACCTAATTCATCTAAATAAACCTACAAAACTATGTCCAGGTTATTACTTACCTTGCTGTTGAATGCTGTAGGCGTATGGAAGATGGTGAGGAGGTGGGAGGAAGAGAGGAGTTACTGTTTGGAAGGGGAGTCCCCTTCCATTCTCACATCAGGCAGTGAGGACTTCACTGGTATGCACACTCTGGCACATTTTGCCTGCATACAACTAGGACTTGCTTGTTTTACTAAGAATTTATCTAATGACACTTGTTTTTCCCTACATTTTAACACTTGTCTGTAGTAAGACATCACATTATCATTTAAAAGGTCAATGCAACGGCCTGCTACAGCTTTATCTGGGTGAGTTTTTTCAACAAAACTTTGCAGTTCTTCCCATACTTCACACATTTTCTTAATCAAGAAGGGACATCCTCTACTCACAGCTATTTTCTTAGGTTGAACCTTACCAATGGCTTTCTTGAGACCCATGGCAAGATATATAATGACAACTTTTATGCTCAAATGGCCAAAAAAACGATAAAAAACTGTAAATCCTTGTGAAGAATTCAGGTGGGATAGTCACTGGACACGAGACACTGGTAAACTGAGGCGCGATCGCCATGCCACCACGTGCCAGTCGGCCTGTACACGTATCAACAAACTCGCGTCCCGAGGTAACCCTCGCCTTCCGAGACATATTTTTGGAGTAAATCCTGCTCGTCTTCCGAAAAACTCGCATACAGGGACACTCGCATTCCGAGGTACCACTGTACTAGATATTATCTTTTTTGGAGACTGCAATTTACCTAGTTTAAAATGGAGAATAGTAAACAATAACATTATAGCAGGAAATCAACTTGGAAATAACCAACTACAGGTCAGAGAACTACTGAGATTCTTTAACAAATTCTCACTCAATCAGCAGATTACAGAACCACCTAGGAATGAAAACATGCTGGACCTGATACTCACGAACAATGATGAGCTAATCAGAGATATTACAATCTCAGACACTCCATACTCGGACCACAAGATCATTTAAGTGCAAACTACCATTAATAACAGCAGTAGGCCCAAGAGAAACAACAATCGAGAAAGGTTATTCAGTAAATTCAATTTTAATAATTAAATGAATGACTGGGAGAAAATAAATAGGGACCTCACAAACATTCAATGGGAAACTGTTCTAAGTAATAAAAATCCTACACAAGGAATAGAAAAACTAACTTCTGAAGCATATGAAGTCTGAAACATGTGCCTTTGAGGAAAGCCAGAAAGAGGTCCAACATAGAAAGATATGCAGACGACACTACAAAAGAAGGAAACAAATAAAGGAAATGGTTAAGCAAGCACGACTTTCCATGCAAAGAAGGAATAATTTAAACAGGGAAACTGAAGAAATCAGAGTCTGAAGCATTCATATCAGATTGAAATTGGCAACTAGAACAGAAAGCAATTCAAGAAATAAAGAAAAACACAAAATATCTCTTCACATATACGAAATCAAAATAAAAAAAAACCAGTGCCAGTATTGGCCCTATTCGTACAAGTGAAGGTTCATACATGGAGGATGACAAAGAAATCAGTGAAATCCTAAAAAAAAAGCAGTATGAGGACATATTTAGTACTCTTAAAAAAAACAGCATGAAAGTGGAAGATCCCGACAACTTCTTTATGCGTGTTATCCAAACCCCTGTAAATATAACTGATATCAGCACGAGTGTGGCAGATTTTGAAAGGGAAATTGATATCATGCCCATGCACTCATCCCTGGGGCCAGACACGTGGAATTCAATTTTTATAAAGATATGCACAGTGCCAGTAGCGCAGGCATTCAGTATAGTGTGGAGGAAGAGCTTGGACACGGGAGATACCATATGAGCTTAAATCAGCAGACATAGCCCCTCTACACAGGGGAGGGAGCAAAGCATTGGCAAAGAATTATAGACTAGTTGCACTAACTTCCCACATAAATAAAAGTATTTGAGAGAGTGACCAGGAGTCAGGTCACTAGTTTCATGGAAACCAATGATCTCCACAACCCATGTCAACATGGATTTAGAGCAGGGAGATCGTGTCTCTCACAGCTACTTGACCATTACGACAAAATCACTGAGGCATTAAAAGAAAAACAGAATGCAGATGTGGTATACACGGACTTTGCAAAGGCATTCGATAATGTGACCCTGGAGTGATAGCACACAAAATGAGGTCATTGGTAAACTGGTAAAGTAGGATGCTGGATACTCTGTTTTCTGTCGAACAGAACACAAAGAGTAACAGTCAACCATATATAATAGAGTTCAAGCGCAGTTAAAAGCTCTGTTCCTCAGGGTACAGTCCTTGCACCACTGCTTCTCCTTATTCTCATATCAGATATAGACTCAAATACAAGGCACAACTTCGTATCATCCTTTGCAGATGACACAAAAATCAGCATGAAAATTACCTCTGTTGAAGACATTGAAAAACTTCAAGCCAATATTAATAAAGTTTTTGACTGGGCAGCAGACAATAACATGATGTTTAACAGTGATAAGTTCCACGTACTCAGGTACGATAAAAATGAGGAGCTTAAACATAACACAGGGTACAAAACACAATCAAATCTGCCCATAGTAGGAAAACAGCATGTAAAGGATTTGGGAATAATGATGTCTAATGACCTAATGTTTAGAGAGCATAACCAAGCAAATATGGCATCAGCCAGAAAAAGGATAGAATGGATTACGAGAACTTTCAAATCCAGGGATCCCATCACAATGGTTGTACTCTTCAAATCACTTGTACTGTCCCGTCTTGAGTATTCTCAGTACTCACGTCCCCTTCAGAGCAGGAGAGAGTGCTGAAATAGAGGGAATAGAGAAAACATATACGGCATACATCGACACGATAAAGTATCTAAATTATTGGGATCGTCTGAAAGCTCTCCAAATGTACTCACTAGAATAGAGAAGAGAGAGATATCAAATAATATACACGTGGAAAATACTGGAGGGCCAGGTCCCAAATCTACACTGTAAAATAACAACGTACTGGAGTGAACGATATGGAAGAAAATGCAGAATAGAACCAGTGAAGACCAAGGGTGCCATAGGGATAATCAGAGAACACTGTATAAACGTCAGAGGTCCACGGTTGTTCAACATCCTCCCAGAGAGGATAAGAAATATTGCCGGAAGTACTGTGGACATCTTCAAGAGAAAACTAGATAGTTTTCTTCAAGGAGTGCCTTACCAACCGGGCTGTGGTGGATTTGTGGGCCTGCGGGCCGCTCCAAGCAACAGCCTGGTGGACCAAACTCTCACAAGTCAAGCCTGGCCTTGGGCCGGGCTTGGGAAGTAGAAGAACTCCCAGAACCCCATCAAGCATGTATCAAGCAGGTAAGCTCCTTTGTGGCTGCCCCAGCCTTGGTTTCAGGCGCTGTTTGCTCGGTGTCCGAACCCGAGGGTCTTCCCACGGCTCCGCCTCTGTCAGCAGATCGGTCCAGCCCTGTACGAAGCTGGTTCGTTCTGCTCCTTGAGTTTTCGCGTCTGAAGTTTCTGACTCAGGCCTATCATTACTTGTATGAGGCGCAGGTAGCTTCGTTGTTGGTCTCCCACCTGCGTTCTTCGTCTCTTCGGCATTATGAAGTTTCCTGGTGGTCCTTCTCGTTTTTCCTATCACTGCATAGATGTACTTCGATCTCTGATACGGTTGTTTTGTCTTGTCTTTCATGGTTGTTCCAGGACCTTTATCTTATGCCGAATACTGTTGCCTCGTATCATGTGGCACTGGCGAACCCCCTCCAGCATGCGTTTGGTATTGATGTTACTTCTGCCCCGTTCCGCAAGCTATTTTTGCGTTATTTCACCTCCGGCCTACTCATACGCCGCCTAAGCCGTCTTGGACCTAGATTCAGGAAGCTCTGTGTATTTCTTCGTAAGTGGGTTTGCTACGAAGGTTCCTAAGTGTGCCCTAAGAAGATGCTTAGGTGCAATTCAATAACATCCACTTAGAAAGAAATTTGTAGACAGATTTCTTCCTAAGGCTCTATCGGCACGCAGGTTCACCTGCGTGCCGATAGAGGTCACTACTGTGTTTCGTTTGGCCAATCAGAGAGCAGCAACATTCTTCATATTGAAGATTTAGCGCTGGCTTATCGGAGCTCTACTGCCTCCTATTTACGTCGAATTTTCTTATAAAATTAGTATATTTCAAAGTAAAACAATGTTTTTTCAACTTCTACAGCCAGCACCGACATTGTAGTAAACAAATATGTTACATTTGTTGTTTACCTACGTAATTCTAAGAGATACTGTGTAGCTGTCCTTGTTGCTCGGAAGATGCGCTGACAATTATTGTATATATTTACTGAATTTACCCAAGGGCCACTAACTATCTAGTGGCTTCGAAGAGGACAGAAAGCCGGCGGCTTGTTAAAGGGCCCGCCAATTGTCTTGATGATATTTTTTAGCTGGAATTTGGCATTTACAGCTTTAGCGGGTAGGCAGTTCCATGGGTTTATAGCCCTCTTGTTGGAAAAAAACATCTGTTTTCAGTCCTACTTGAGAGAACATACTCTCCAACACTATATCTGTGATTGCCCTGTTATCAGTGACTTCATACCAAATGGTATGAGGTATTTTGAGCTCTGTAACTACTTCATACACTCAGGAATATTGGAAGATATTCTTGTGCTGTACCCAGATTTTGCCAGTGGAGGCTAATAGATCAGCATTAAGTATTTTGTTCTCTCCTAATTCCATGTATGACTGGCCATCCTGTGAGGTGAGGATGTTGGATGAGCTTGTAGCTGGTTTTTGATCTACATTGTGTGGTCCTTTATACAGAATAGGGAAGCAGCACATTGCTGTGTATACCTAAACATGTTTAAAAATACATTGTTTGAGAGGAGTCTTTGTAGAAACTGGTAAGAGTAATTATAATATAATGTTTCCATGATTCAGTGCTTACCTCTTGTGAAAATCACGAAGAGTTGTTTAGACAGAGTTGATTTGTTTTTTGTATTGAGGCTGGTATTTTCTAAATTGATTCCATGTATGTCTAACCATCCTGTGAGATGGGAGTATTAGATAAACTTATAGCTAGTTTTTTATTTACACTGTGTAATATTCCATATAGAATAGGGTAGTAGTACATTGCTGTGTATACCTAATTTTCTTAATAAAAAAACCCAGTAATAAAGATTTTAAATTATAGTTTGTATTATTACAAATACAGTACTGTATTATCCTTATTAAATCATGTTGACCATGGATCATTAAGACCTCATGTTGATATGTAATAGTCATATTTCTTTTGAACTGCTAATCCATGCTAATCATTCATTAAATTGTGCATTATGTCTCAATTTTTCACTTCCTTGGATATATTGTACAGTACAAAAAGATAGGATAAAAATAAACCAGTAATATTTCTTTCATTATATTTTTCATTTAAATAACTGCATCAATATTTTTACAGCTGACAGGATTTGTTTTACCATACAGGTGCATTATTTGTTAAAAAAAAATTTGGTTTATTGTTACACACAATGGTGCTACATAGCCTTCCCAGCTTGGTGCCTTCTTTTAATACTTACTGATTAAAAAATAAATAATAAATACATTTTATTCAGGAAAAGTACATACAGTTGATTTACAAACATAATGTTGGATTTATAGACAGAGCTAGTACATACAATACCTAAAGCCATTAATACTCATAGCATTTCGGGCAAGGTGTGGGGGAAAAAACACAGACTAAAACTTAATAGTAATCGGGATTAGGTATAAATTGTGTTGAAAGAAGGAATAAAAAATACAAAAAGGGGGGGTTAACATAGCATAAATCAGCAATTGCACATGTTGGTGAACAGCGTTGTTTAAAAAATAGCAAGACATGGGTTGACATTTAGGAGGTAAGTTAGGTTACATGGAGTTAATTAGGCAGTACTTGGTTTAACTCTTAAACTGGTTGAGAGAGGTACAGCCTTTGACATGATTCGGGAGGTCATTCCACATTCTGGGTCCCTTGATTTGTAGAGCACTTCTAGTTTGGTTACACACAGCCAAATTGTGTAACAGGAAGAGGTCTTGGACACAAATTTGTTCCATGCTAAATGTAGAGGAATCAGCTGAGTATTCCTCAAATAAAATAAGTTACCTCAGCTTATAAGGTAAATAAAATAAGCATTTCTCAAATAAGTAGCTGCCTCACCTCACTGCCTTACTGCTACATAGCCTTCCTGGCATGGTGCCTTCTTTTGATAATTACTTGTTCCACACCCAAATTGTATAACAGGAAGAGGTCTTGGACCCCTACTTCCCTCTCTCATTTTTAATAGTCTATATACAGTAGTCATAAATATAGCTTTAAGTATTCAATGAATAAAGTTTTTGACATTTTTACCCTTCTCCTTACCTAACATCATTTGTGCAGCATATTTTTATTTTATGTCTCGCCCAGATTTAATTTCAAAATAAAACCAAACTAAGTAAATTAGAAATGGGTATGTATAGCTAAGGTACACCCTTACTACTAGGTGAACAGGGGCATTTGGTGATAGTAAATGATCCCATCAGGCAGGGCTCATCACCTTCTCTCATATTTCATGTTTACCAGTGTTTATTTACTTAATAACTACGGGTATAATATCTTGCTATTATAAAACTAATTCTACTATCATAAAATACATATTTACTTTAAGTTTCAAGCAGAGAATGCATATATAACTAACACGAAGGCCTCCTCTTCACTAGATTCAATTTTTATAAAATTTTGTTTATGTTCTAAAATCTTAAAATCGATCCCAGTGTTATGTAGTAGAGAAAAATTGAGTTATATCCAGTTTACGTAAAGCTACGAGTGGTCGAAACCGCACTTAGATCCCGGAATGAACTTACGAAGGTTTTTCCACTTAGTGTAGCTACCTGAATACCGCCGTAGCCGCCATGAAGGCGCTAAGAACGAAAACATTCGTAGCTAAGAAGAAAAACCTTCGTAAGTACCTTCCTGAATCCGGCCCCTGGTCTTTGGACCGGGTACTCTCTTTTCTCTCTTCTCCTCGGTTTGCTGTGGCCTCTTCGGTTCAGGATTGTTTTTCTAAGGCTCTCTTCTTGTTGGCATTGGCCTCTGGGGGTTGGGTCCGGTTGCTTCATGCTCTCCTCTGGCACAGGGGTTTCTGCTCTTTTGGTCGTGGTGATTTGTTTATTTGATTGCAGCCGTCTCCTTTTCTGGGAAAGAATGAGTCCCCCTCTGCTTTCCGGAGGGGTCCATGGGTTGTTGATGCCTGGTTGGTCAGTTCAGGGGTGCATCATGTGTCGTGTCTGGTAGCGGCTCTCCGGCATTATTTCCGCGTCATGACTTTGGTGGCCGGGGATGCTCTTTTGGTTGATCCGGTTTCCCTTCTTCCCTGCTCGCGGGTACGGGTCTCTCAGGTCGTACGCAGGGTTATTAAGTCTAGCCAGCCTGCAGTCTATTCCTGTGCCCATGACGTCCGTAAGTTGGCTGTTCTTGTTGCCATTTTTGGTAACATGTCTTGGGTTGACATTCAGGCACAGGGTTTTTGGTGGTCGAACAGGGTCCTGGCGGCACCCTACCTCGTGAATGTTCCTGGGCCTAGTTGGGCTCGTGTCGCTTTGGGTCTGCGGTTGCAGCCAGTTGTCTTGACTTCGGGTTGAGATGTGAGCACTGACCGTCTCTCGGGTAAGTCCCCTTTCTTTTCTTCTTTGGTGAAGTTGCTCTGGGGAGCTGTAGGGGCTTTCCCCAGAAAACCAGTGTTGAATGTAATGAAACGCTATTTTCTGGGTGAATCTCAGAGGCTCCGGTCGGCCGAGCGGACAGCACGCTGGACTTGTGATCCTGTGGTCCTGGGTTCGATCCCAGGTGCCGGCGAGAAACAATGGGCAGAGTTTCTTTCACCCTATGCCCCTGTTACCTAGCAGTAAAATAGGTACCTGGGAGTTAGTCAGCTGTCACGGGCTGCTTCCTGGGGGTGGAGACCTTGTCAAGGACCGGGCCGCGGGGACACTAAAAAGCCCCGAAATCATCTCAAGATAACCTTAAGATAACCTCCCCAGCAACCCTCCCTCCCTCCGGTCGGCAGTTTTTCGTGTATTTTGATATCCAGCCTCAGAACTGGGGTGTGGATCACCGGTGTGGGAGACTGGGGCACCCTTTCCCATTTCTGGGGAGGGGGGAGTTGCACAGGTTCGTGTGACATCATGCTTGTTAGCTCGTTTTCAGTTGGGGAGTTCTCTCCACTCGTTTGTCTATTTTCGTCGTTTTCACCAGAATAGGGATTTGTTTTGGGGCGCTTACCTTTCTGGGTGCCTGTCCCGGCCGATGGCAGATATAGAATGCTCCAAAATCGCATGTGCATTTTTATAGGCCATTACTCCTCGTGTCTCTCTGGGGGGGGGGAGGGCAGGTTCTGGCTCGTGGTCTCTGGTAGGCCTAGAACTACACCTACATCTTTTGATGCCAAAAGTTAGGGATATCCTTATCAGCCTGGATAGCTCGGGGAGCCTCCGGAACTCGCCCAGAAAATAACTTTTCATTACATTCAATTTTTTTTTCTTTCTCCAGGCTGAAATGACTGTGTTGGCTTCTTCCTTGGATTCACTGTGAACCTGTGGCTCTCATTTCCTGCCTATCCTGTTTTGTTGTTGTTGATTCTGGAGGAGGTTGTGGAACAGTTATTGTCTTCTGCAGCTACATCTTGTTTGGTGGTTTCAGACTTCTTGTGTCTTCGCGGTTGTCCTTGTAATTTCAGGCGATTTGGTAGGGCTAGGGTGGTGCCCGCTGTTGGTTGGGGTTGGCCAGTCTTGGAGCCAGTGTGTGGGCAGCATGGGCTTCCCTGGTCCAGTTCTTCTTCAGTTAGTCAGCTCAGAAGTACGATTTGAGGAGTTCACATCAGTCATTTCTTGGTTCGCTCCTTTCATAGGGCAGAGGCGAGAATGATATGGAAGGAAATGCCAAATAGAATACATCTATATACATTGGTGATTGAGAGATTGGTTAGACTTTATCATGGGGCAACAGGCATCCCATTTTTGGGTCCTTCTGTGTTTGGGGTCTATTATGTAAAATGGTGGGCTTGCTATGGGGAACTGGTACTATTAAGGGATAAGGGTAGTTAGAATACAGAGTTATCAACTATGGGAGAGCTAAAAGGCCCGGCCCCCAAATAAACTATAAGCAGTGCTGAATACTTGGCTACACACAAGATCAGTCTAGAGGTTGATCATTGCTCTCCCACACAGGAAGAAGGGATACTCCATTCTAACTTAATTATTTATTAACCCCTTAACAACCCCCCATATACACTCACACCAATAACAATAATAATAATTACTTTACCACCCTATCTTACATTAAAAGCCTTGGTCCACATAGGCAGGATACAAGGTTTACACTGAGAACAAGCTAGGGTAAAGTACTACTGGATAAGCACTGAAGCTGGATGCAGCTTAGGGTAGTGAGACCACGTGGTACCCTAATACAAAAACAACCCTTAGGGGTACCCAAAACACTGGCAAATACTACCCCCAGGTCTCACCAATCTTTACTACCAGAGTAGGTACACTTAAAACACACCGTACTTAACTTAATGGTACAGGAACTTCAGGTAAGGGAAATAAGTAAGAGGAGAAGGGAGGAGAGGAGAGGTGCAGCCACAGAGTAGGTCTTGTCCCCACGAACGCCAGCCAGAGAAGAACGCTCCCAGCGACCAGCTCAGGCCTCCCGCATGTGGTGGTGCCGGGAGGAGCCTAATTGATTGTGCAGCTAAGCACATTAAAAATCTTCCTCTATGCAACATATTGTTACTTTCCTCGTTCTCAGGGTAGTTAATCTTATAACAATGTCATACTTAATCCACCACAAGCTCTAAGAGTTTGAATACTTGTGAGCAACAAGATTCGTCCTACGTTTGGCAGGGAAGATACGAACAGAGACACATCGACTTGCGTTTTGCTAGTCTAACGTAGCTTATTTAGTTCAATTTTGACCTCTGGTTTCCACTGAGGAACCCAGGGTCGTAACAGGGTCAGTCAAGCTCCTCGCCTTTTTGTGTGTTTGGTTTGGATCACGGTGGCCAATCTTTGTCTTATTGGTGTTTGGGTTTTGGCCTACCTTGATGACTGGGTGGTGTGGGCTTCCAGCCAGTGTGCATGTCTGCTTACCAGGAATCTAATTCTTTCTCAGTTCACCGGGTTCGGGTTTGAGTGAATTGGCAAAAGGGGTTTCCCCTAGAAAGCCAGCGTTGAATGTAATGAAACGCCTGTTTCTGGGAGAGCCCTGGTAGCTCCCTGGAGCTATTGGGCTCTCCCTTCCCTCTCTTCCTTCAGGTCATCAGAGGTGTTTGGCATCTTCATAGAACTGAGGGTGGGGCAGCCAGCTGACGGCAGGCTGCCTAATGCCTTCCCCCAAATGAATGGGAGGGGGGGTGGAATTTGGTTGAACAGGGTGGTAATAGTTTCATGAATTTCGTATCTTTTGTTTACATAGTTTGTGGAGTTCTTTAAGTGGCTCTCAAGGCAGCAGTCTTGTTTGAAGCCAGCAGTACAGGTAGTTTGTTCTGGTTCACTGACTTTCTGGGTGCCTTTCCTTTTGGATGGCATAAACCAATAACTAAATGCATAAATGCCAACACTCTTTGTGCCTCTGTGAGGGAGGGAAGGGGGGGGGGTTGAATGTTCTGGCTTTGGTCCTCAGTAGTCCCATAGAACTCTGTGAGCGATGGGGATGAGTAATATGGCACACTATACTAGTTATATAACAGAGTGCTGGGGAGACGGGACACCACGAGTGTTGCTATCGTCCTGTAACTACACTTAGTTAATAAAATTTAGGTAATTACTAATAGAGATAGTAGCTTCAGGGAATGACCAGGGCTCACCCAGAAATTGGCATTTCATTACATTCAATGCTAGTTTTCTCTCTCCATGACCAGTGAATGAATTTGACAAATTTAAGAAGGAAATTTTTTTGGGGAATTTTGTTTTCTGTGTACCAGTGTGTTGTCAGCTTTTAGTAGGATCCCAACACTGGAGATTAAGTGTGGCACTTAGGCTACTCTAGAATACTCTGCTATTAAGAGTACTTTTCATATTATGCAAAGTGTACTTCTTAGTTTATTATAATTACCTGACAGTACTTTTGTTGTTTAGGTATTTTCTATGAATAACATTAGGTAAAAGTATTGTTGCTAAATACATTACTATATTTGCTGGATGTACCCTTTCAGGACTTGCCACCCAAACATGATGAAATTATACACGTTCCAATGTCAAAACGGCAGCAGAAGATTTACTCGGACACGGTGCTCGTTTTGAGTAAAAGAGCACAGCAGCATCAAGTGAGTTGGCTATTATCCATCTTCATTATATTTTTTATTTCAATAAATATACAGTATAGTATAGTATGTGAAATTCAAATGCATGTTGCAGGTAACATAGAAATTAAGATAATCACATGCATAGAATAAGTCACACTAACATGATTGAAACAAATAGCCCAACCCATACATATGAAAGGAAAGAATCAGCAACATTTGGGCCTGTCATTGAACTCTTATTGAATCACAACTAAGACAAGCAGAGAAGGAAACAATTTTATGTCCTGGGAGTAGGACAAGGTGGAAAGAGAAGAGGTGAGGGGTAATTTTTTCCAGTAATAATACTAGAAAAAAGTAATGCAGGAAAACTTAGAGCTAAAACAGCTTTAGTTCTTTTTTCAATTTTCTTAATTGTTTTACAGCTTTATATGAATGTGAGTCAACCAGAGCCTTCCCTTTATTATCATGTGTTATGAGTACAAGAGTCCTACAATCATCTTTCTGTGACTCTTTGGTCTTTATCCTTGGTGTTTGAATACAGTTGGTGTTCAAATGGTGCCAATAACTGCCTGTAGATGTCTGGAACCTGCCCAGGAACCACGTGCACCCGTCTACATTCTCAATGTGTTGCTATTGCAGAGGCTCGTCCCTTAACCTCCAAGGGTGGTCCCACCAAGATGCGACAATAGGATATTGAGCCCATGAAAAATACATTAAATGATGTTCATTCAAGATAGAAGTAGTAGTTATGAGGATGATATAAAAGCTAGATAGACAGACGAGTTCAGTGGTAACGAAAGTGAGGTAGGTGACATAAATGTTTGCAGTGACTGAGGGATTTAGGCTTACACACTCCATTTCAGGAGCACCACACATGTAGGGAGGTTTAGGCTGGGCAGATGAAAGGAACTACACACTAAGTTTGGTGATACATAAAGTGGAGTGAAACCTGAGTTTGTGTTCAGACCTAAGTGGGGAGGGGGGGGGTGGCCTTCGTTCCATCTTTTCCGGCGGCCTCTGCCTTTTTTTTTGAGGCAGAGGGTTTGGAGGACGGCTCTGCCCCTGGTCTCAGTATAGAGGTTCCCAAGGCGGTAAAAGGGCTGATTTGGGGGCTTGGGCCCCGTTTGACCCCGCTTGGGTTTTTTTACCCTCTGAGCGGGGCTTGTTGCAGGGGATGGGGTTTTCTTATCCCCTCTTCTTGTACGAGTTTGATATGGCGTCAACCCCTCCATGGGTTCAGTTCTGGGTTCCCTTAGGTACTTCAGTCTCTTCCTTCTGGAGGTTTTTGGCCTCCCACATCCCACCTCATGAGGTACCGGAAGCCATTACGGCTTACCTCCTGCACGACCTGAATTACGCCTCGATAATAAATCCTGCCTCATTTGAGTTTGGTTCTTCCTTTTCTTACCTGGTGCATTACGAGGTTCTGGAGTCATCCTGGTTGGATGACTGTCCTATCTTTTCGTTGAGGGGTGGAGGGGGGAAGGTGGCATGCATTTTGTTGGTCCCACATGCTTGAGTGGTGAGAGGCGCCTACGGTGGTTCAGGTTTACCTGGGGGGAGAGTTTGAGCACCTCAATGCTTGTTTGTTCGCCCCTGCCCTTTCTCAGGATGTTGGCTCTGGTACAGCTTCGTGTACAGGTTCCAGGTTCCTTCCCTTTCGGCTGCCATGGTAGCTGAGGACTTGCGCACCCATGGCCATTTGGCTTTGGTCTTGCATTTATTTTCCCCTTCTCGAGGTGTCTTCGGACTGGCTTAAGGAGGATGTGGAGGCGCTTGGGGTCGATCTGGGGTCTGGTGCGCTGGTCTCGGCAGGGTCGGCATTGGCTCCTCTGTTGAAGCTGTCTGTTTACGCCGATCCTGCAGGAGGCAGTGTCTCTGTTCTTTGTGTCTCGTTTCACGTGCCAGCAGGCTGTGCACGCTCAATCCCTGGAATCCGTTTGGGCCCTGGCTCTTAGGTTCTCTACGTCTTTCTGGGGAGGAGCCTCTTCATCTCCCCGGAGCTTACTAGGCTGATATGCTAATGTCGGACTGTGGCATCAGTCATGCGTAAGGAGTTCTGTGGGCCTACCGGGGACCACGAGCCAGAACCTGGCCCCCTCAGAGAGGCACGGGAAGCAATGGCACGGGAACCGCTGGCACAACAAGTTGTGCCAGCGGAGGCTGCACAACTTGTCAATGGAAATTCAGCATCGGCGGGTGCAGCATATCTTGCAGAGCATTCGTTGCCGGCGGAGGCTGCACAACTTGTCAATGGAAATTCAGCATCGGCGGGTGCAGCATATCTTGCAGAGCATTCGTTGCCGGCGGAGGCTGCACAACTTGTCAATGGAAATTCAGCATCGGCGGGTGCAGCATATCTTGCAGAGCATTCGTTGCCGGCGGAGGCTGCATGACTTGTTGATGGGAATTCAGCATTGGCGGGTGCAGCATAGCTTGCAGAGCATTCGTTGCCGGCAGAGGCAACACAACTTGTCGATAGGAATTCAGCATCGGCGGGTGCAGCATGGCTTGTAGGGCACTCGTTGCCAGCGGATGTTGCATGACTTGTTGAATTCCCAGTGGGTGCTTTCACGAACTGTTGAAATCATGAATTTATCTATTTTTGTCTGAATCTGATTTTCTCTGGCTAATATTCTGAGACATTGCTCTCAGCCACGCGAGTTCACAGTAAACAGTGCGGTCATGTGGAATAGGAGAACATAGACCCCACTCAACCTATATATTATGTGAGAAATCTTTAAAGAATTCTGATAAAGAAAGAGATCTAGGGGTGGTTCTAGATAGAAAACTATCACCTGAGGACCACATAAAGAATATTGTGCGAGGAGCCTATGCCACGCTTTCTAACTTCAGAATTGCTTTTAAATACATGGATGGCAATATACTAAAGAAATTGTTCACGACTTTTGTTAGGCCAAAGCTAGAATATGCAGCGGTTGTGTGGTGCCCATATCTTAAGAAGCACATCAACGAACTGGAAAAGGTGCAAAGACATGCTACTAAGTGGCTCCCAGAACTGAAGGGCAAGAGCTACGAGGAGAGGTTAGAGGCATTAAATATGCCAAAACTAGAAGACAGAAGAAAAAGAGGTGATATGATCACTACATACAAAATAGTAACAGGAATTGATTAAATCGATAGGGAAGATTTCCTGAGACCTGGAACTTTAAGAACAAGAGGTCATAGATTTAAGGGGGCATCTGGTTGGCATCTGGGTCCAAAAATGCAAAAATGAAAACTCGTTCGATTTCAATCAAACTTTTTTGACAAGTTCTATATGAAAAGTGTTTCATCTGGTCCAAGTTTCAGCATCATAGCATAAATAGGAAGGGAGAAAAAAAATATTGAAGTAGTTGTGAAAATTATGCAAAAATGGTCAAAATCGATTATCAATCAAAAGTGTCAACTGAAATCATAACTACGACTCTTTGCTATCACAATAGCATATATTAAACAAATATTATAATTAGTTTAATTGGAAAAAAAATTTAAGAAAAAAATTTTTTTTTTTTTTTTTTTTAATATTTTTTTTTTTTCATTTTTTTGGGCGATTTGCATCAAACTTACACACCTGACTGTACGTAAGCCTATCTGTAAGAATGCCAATTTTGGAGAAAATTGGTTGATGTCAACCTCAGCCACAGATTTTAGAACCTTAGACTTTATTCATTTCTGTTTTTTTTTCAATTGACACAAACGTTTACAAAACTGATTCCTTTTTTATTCAATTTACATGAAACTTACACAGTATATGTGGAGGGCATGTCTCTACATTGTGGGGCTTTCATTTTTCTCTAAGTTCATTTATTGATTTTATAATAGCAATAAACATGCCATATTTGCAAAAAAATTTTGGGGAGCTTTGAACATTTGTATTAGGAAAACTAGAGATGTTTTGGAAATTCTAAATCCCCAAATCCTTTATTATATGCTAATGTGTCAGAAAATTGTCACAGAATAATTATATCTGAAATGTGTGTTCTGAAGTGTGGATTTGAAAATGTATAAAAAACATTGAAAAAAAAAAAACTCCCTTTCTATTTACGCTGCAGTACTGAAACTTGGGACAATTTAAGCACTTTTCATATACAACTAGAAAATTAATATTGGTTGACATTGAACAACTTTCACTATAATAACCAGACGCCCCCTTAAACTAGATAAACACAGATGCCGAAGAAATATAAGAAAATTCATTTTCGCAAACAGAGTGGTAGACGGTTGGAACAAGTTAGGTGAGAAGGTGATGGAGGCCAAGACCGTCAGTAGTTTCAAAGCGTTATATGACAAAGAGTGCTGGGAAGACGGGGCACCACGAGCATAGCTCTCATCCTGTAACTACACTTAGGTAATTACATGGGCAGGTGCAGTACGTTCTAGGTCCGTGGGAAAAAAAATACCTATTTCCTATACTATAAAAGGTATTTAATAAGAAAACAAAGAATTTTTCTTCATAAAACTGAATCATTTTAAAAGAAAGTTAAGATTTAATATACCACTCTGAATGATTGAAGTCGGTGGCCTAGTCGCCATGTGAGGGGCTGCCGATGCCAAAACAAACCCAATACTAACCGTCGGTAATATCGACCACCAGACTGGTATACGAGGCTCCAGATACTGATCTCCCAAACCGGTCGTTATTACCGGCAGATCGGTGTAAAAGAGGTCGTTAAATTGAGTGGATACTTTCCTCTTGAAGATGTCCACGGTTGTTCCGGCAATATTTCTTATGCTCGCTGGGAGGGTGTTAAACAACAGTGCACCTCTGATGTTTATACAGTGTTCTCTGATTGTGCCTATGGCACCTCTGCTCTTCACTGGTTCTATTCTGCATTTTCTTCCATATCGTTCACTCCAGTACGTTGTTATTTTACTGTGTAGATTTGGTACTTGGCCGTCCAGTATCTTCCATGTGTATATTATTTGATATCTCTCTCGTCTTCTTTCTAGTGAGTACATTTGGAGGGCTTTGAGATGATCCCAATAATTTAGGTACCTTATCGCGTCTATGCGTGCCGTATATGTTCTCTGTATATCCTCTATTTCAGCGGTTCGTACCCCTGCAATATTGGCGGTTGGTACCGCCAACCCTCTATGACATTCGTAAGTTTGCTGCGCTTGCTGCTGTCTTCGGTAACATGTCTTGTGCTGACATTTGGGCACAGGGTTTTTGGTGGTCAAACAGGGTCTTGGGTGCATGCTACCTCATAAATGTTCCTGGGCCTAGTCGGGCCTGTGTCGCTTTGGGTTGGCGGTTGCAGCCTGTTGTCTCGACTTTGAGTTGAGGAGCGAGTGCCTACCGCCTCACTGGTAAGTCCCTCTTGTTTTCGTCATTTATGATGTAGGTCCGGGAAGCCGAAGGGGCTCCCCCAGAAAACCACTGTTGAATGTAATGAAATGGTCTGCAGTTTTTTCCATGTTTTGACATCCAGCCTCGAACTGGGGTGTGGATAGTTGGCACAAGAGGTCTGGGGCTCCCCCGTTCCCCCTCCCGGGGAGGGTGAGCTGCGTAGACTAGCGCCGCTGCACGTGTGACGTCATGCTTGTTTGCTCGTTTTCGTTTGGGGAGTTATCTTCACCTGTTAGTGTTCTGTAGTAGTTTTAAGCAGAATGGTGGTTTGTTTTGAGGCGCTTATCTTTCTGGGTGCCCGGCCCAGTCGATGGCAGACATAGAATGCTTCAAATCACATGTGCACTTCTGTAGGCCATTGTTCCTCGTGCCTCTCTGAGTTGGGCCATGTACTGGCTCATGGTCCCCGGTAGGCCTAGTACTCCATTCACACTGACTGATGCAAAAGTCTAATGATATACATATCCTGGATAGCTCCTGTGGAGCTTCCTGGTCTCGCCCAGACAATGGCGTTTCATTATATTCAACGCTGGTTTTATTAAACATGCCATCTTGCTTTGTGTAATATGGAGATTCATGAAGACATGATGTAATATTGTAAAGGCCTACAATTAAAATGAAAGTAAGTTAATAAATGAATTAATTTGCAGATTTAAATTTGTTTTATATCCTTTTTTTTCTCTAGTTAGATCTGGAAAAACTAAACTTAAAGGAGTTAACAGAAATAGATGATGGAGAGGCCACTGGAGACACAAAAAAGAAGAAAGATAGAGATGGCAGTAGCAACATGGTAACAACTCTTCGCAAGATTGCCAACCATCCTTTATTAATAAGGTTAGTACGGGTATCATAAATCAGCTAAGATTTGTTCATGATGCAGCATATAGAGTGAAAAGTGTTTACAAATGTCCAGTTTATTGTTGCAAGATAGAAAGAAAATCTCCTTCGACTTTGTCTGAAATGCTTATAAGAGTAATGTATTGTCGTCTATTATTAAATATCCCCAGATAGTGTACCTTATGTTTTCTTTCAGGAGTTGTTTGTTAACAATGCTTCTTATTTGTCTTCTTAAAATGTTTAACACATATACCATAGCAAAAAAAAAATATCTTTTATTATTTAGCCATGTGGCCCCACCTTTGTGGCAGATCTTAAAACTATACAGTACTAATATATATAGCAAACTGAGGTTTTTCACCTGGTGCAGCACACTGGTTAAGAAGTTTTTATGTTAATTTTATACATATTTCTGCTTACTTTTCAGAAAATATTACGACGACAACAAGGTAAAGGAGATAGCCAAGATTCTAAAGAAAACCACCCACCTGGAGTCTATATTAGAGTATATCATAGAGGACTTTTCTGTCATGTCTGATTTTGAAATACATAC